>NC_133658.1:355563473-356259544 GCF_037893015.1 Macrotis lagotis | reverse complement strand
TTTGTCCTAGGGGATGTTAAGAAATATTGTTCAGGGGAGGCTAGGTGGCTCAGTGGATAAAGCACCGGCCTTGGAGTCAGGAGTACCTGGGTTCAAATCCGGTCTCAGACACTTAATAATTACCTAGCTGTGTGGCCTTGGGCAAGCTACTTAACCCCATTTGCCTTGCAAAAAAGAAACCTAAAAAAAAAATACTGTTCAAAAATATTAAATTTGTATACCTTACAGATCTACCTGTAGGCTATACCTGGAATATTCTGTCATTCTCAGTTCATAGGCAATAAAGTAACCATATAAGTTCACTTAATGTAGCAAACATAAAAGGAAAATTCTAAATACCTACATTCTACTTGTTTCCTGAAGCTCCTCCCAATTACTCTTCCATCTTTTCAGGGTATGTAGAGGATTCCTGATCCCCAGGCACCCATAACAATGGACAGGGAATAAGCAGGAAGGTGTAGATATCTCAGATCACCCTTCCTCCCCCCCCCCAAAAGCAAATACAGTCTGCACTAATAAGGAATAATACTAGGATAAACAATTGTACAATTACTATGGTCCAATGTGGTGTTGTGTTCAGTTCGGAGCACCACATTTTAGGTAGATATTGACAAAGCAGAACAGAGTAGAACTGGAGAGGGGACTGGTACTTCTACCAAAATGGTTGGAGGAATTGGAGAAATTTAATTTTGAGAAGATCTGTTGGGGGGGGGGCGGGTGGAGCAGTAGTACAAGGAGAAAACGTATAAAGGGCCATCATG
The DNA here is from genome assembly GCF_037893015.1 of Macrotis lagotis. Taxonomy (NCBI): domain Eukaryota; kingdom Metazoa; phylum Chordata; class Mammalia; order Peramelemorphia; family Peramelidae; genus Macrotis; species Macrotis lagotis. The sequence goes on along the minus strand of NC_133658.1, from coordinate 356,258,783 downwards.
GTATGGTAGGAAGGGCCTAATTAAGATAGAACAGAACGGGGGGGGGGGGGGGGCACCAGCCCTGGAGTCAGGAGTACCTGGGTTCAAATCCGGTCTCAGACACTTAAGAATTACCTAGCTGTGTGGCCTTGGGCAAGCCACTTAACCCCGTTTGCCTTACAAAAAAAAAAAACCTAAAAAAAAAGATAGAACAGGGGCTCCCTATCTATCTCTTGACTCATACAATCTTGCCTGTTAGGAAATAATATCTATTGTGCCTGTTAGATAATGAAAAATATATCTAAAATATAGTAACAAAAGTTTAGCAATGCTTTCAGAAAAAAAAAAAAAACAACCAGATACTATTCTACCTGAAATGCTATTGACAGGATTGGAACCTTGAGGAATAGATGTACCTAAGAAAGATTTAATTGACTCCCATGTTCCCTGGTTCTTTCCCTTTGCTTCTTTCCCAGTGCTTGAATGCTGATAAGGGTAATGTGTCTGTTAGACACATTAAACCTTTATTTCAACGGAAGAAATTGGAGCCCCTGACATAGATAGAAGAATAGACTTGTTCTTTTTGAACTAGAAAACAAAGGGGTAACAAGAAGTTGTAAAGAAGCAGATTTGAGCTTCATGTGAGGAATATCTTCCTATCAAGATCTGTCCCAGAGGAATGGGCTAAATTGGGGGGGGAGGAAGTAGTCATCAGTGACCCCCTTTAAATAGGCTACCTAATGGCCTCTTGATGAGGTTTTGTTTAGGGAATTTTTATTCAGCTATGGTTTAATATTAATAGTTTTCTAGGTTAATATACAGCCTACAAGGATCCCTATGTAGAGTTTAATGGACCCCATTTCTAAACTTGTTATCACTGGTGTAGATCCTTTATGGAGGCCTGAAGGGGAAAAAAAAAGATAAATTCACTGAAAAAGAGATAGGTCCACTGAAACACTTCAGAGACTACTTCCTAGAATCACAGATTCTGAGATGAATAGAACCTCATTTGCATATGAGGGCCTTTCAAATACCTAAAGTCCACAATTATCTTTCTCCAGGTCTTTTTTTCTTTTGGATAAAGATCCCAATTGGTTTCAAACAATTCATGTGTAGCATAGTAATTAACCCCATCCCCAAACTCTTTTGGGTGCACTCATTATTCTTCCCCAAAACATATAAAATACCACAGATATAATCTAACCAGGGTGCAAGACAGAGGGGAGATTATTCTCTCTCTGGTTCAGGATGCTATTCTCTTAATGTTTCCTAAAAACACATTAGTGGGGGGCAGAGCCAAGATGGCAACAAGAGAGGATCCTCTCTTAGGCACTATCTCATAAAACTTCTAAACAAAGGACTCAAACTAAATTATCAAGAGAGAGAACCTACAGAGGGACCCAGTGAGGCAGTTCTCCTATTCAAGGTTACCTGGAAAAGAGCAGAAAGGCTCTGCTCACCAGGGTTGGAGGGGCGGCCCACCAGGTGGCCCACTAGAGCGAAAGAACTTCAGCCTCCTGGAGGCAGCCCCAGGGTACTGGGAGCCACAGCTCCCAGAAGCAGCGGAGTTTCCTGATCTATGCCCCGGTGAGCAGCAGGCACAGATTGGGGGAACAGCAGGGGACCTCTGCCAGAGCGAGCCCTCAGGGCACACAGATAGCAGTGCAAGGCAGTCCAGATCCAGGAAACAAGCAGACGGAGCTGGTAAGCAGGAGCCCCCAGCACATGAGTCCATTGAACCTAGGGAGGGGAGTGGAGAGAGAGAGACTGCAGAGCTCTGCCCCTGGAACAGGACTCTGGAGCTCTGACCACATTCAGATCCTGATTGCAGCCTAGACCCCCACATATAACAGCAGAGACCCCCCCACCTCAGCCCCTTGGCTAACCAGAAGGAAGGACAGAGCCTCACACACTGAGATCCTTGTGGGAGTGTCCCAAAAGCTCAGGAAGCACCCCCCAAAACAGGTTAAGGCTGGGAAAATGAGCAAGCAGAGAAACAAGAGGAAGACCATTGAGAAATATTTTGCCTGTGAGCCCAAGAAGGATCAAAGCACTCAGTCTGAAGATGAGGAAGCACAAACTCCTGCATCTAAAGACTCCAAGAAAAACAGAAATTGGGTTCAGGCTATGACAGAGCTCAAAAAAGACTTTGAAAATCAAATGAGGGAGTTGGAAGAAAAACTGGGAAAAGAAATGAGAGAGATGCAGGAAAAACATGAAAATGAAGTCAGCAGCCTAGTCAAGGAAATCCAAAAAAATGCTGAAGAAAATAGCATGTTAAAAACCAGCTTAGGTCAAATGGATAAAACAGTTCAAAATATTGAGGAGAAGAATGCTTTAAAAAAACAGAATGGGCCAGAAGGAAAAAGAGGTAAGAAAGCTCTCTGAGGAAAACAAATCCTTCAGACAAAGACTAGAACTCAGGGAGATTGATGAATTTACTAAAAATCAGGACTCAATACTTCAAAACCAAAAGAATGAAAAATTAGAAGAAAATGGGAAACATCTCATTGAAAAAAACAACTGATATGGAAAACAGATTTAGGAAAGATAATCTAAAAATTATTGGAATACCTGAAAGTCATGATCAGGAAAAGAGCCTTGATATCATTTTCAAAGAATTACTACAGGAAAACTGCCCTGATATCATAGAAGCAGAGGGCAAAATAGAAATTGAGAGAATCCACAGATCCCCCTGAGAAAGAGGTCCCAAAAAACCAACCCCCAGGAATATTATAGCCAAGTTCCAGAACTCCCAAGTCAAAGAGAAAATATTACAAGCAGCCAGAAGGGCACAATTCAAATACCATGGAGCTGTAATCAGGATCTCACAGGACTTAGCAGCAACTACATTGGAAGCTCGTAAGCCTTGGAATATAATATACCGGAAGGCAAAAGAGCTTAGAATGCAACCAAGAATCAACTACCCAGCAAGGCTGAATGTCCTCTTCCAGGGAAAAAGATGGACTTTCAATGAACCAGGGGAATTTCAAATGTTCCTGCTGGAATGGCTGGAGCTGAACAGAAGGTTTGATCTTCAGATACAGGACTCAGGTGAAGCATGGAGATTGGAGAAGGGGAAAATATGAGGGATTTAATGATGATGAACTGCATCTATTCCTGTATAGAAAAATGACACTGATAATACTTATATGAACCTTCTCAGCTAATAGAGCAGGTAGAGGGAGCTTTTATAGTTGAAGCACAGGAGAAAGCTGAATTCAAAGATAATATGGTGTAAAAATGGGAGTCAATAGAAAAAAGTGAAATGTGATAGGAGAAAGAAAAAAGGAGAGGGGGAATAGGCCAAGATATTTCATGTAATAAGATTTTTCTTTATTACAATGAGCTATTGCAATGATATGGAAGGGGGGAAGGCAAGGGGGAATGAGGAAATCTTCACTCTCATCGGAGGTGGCTAGGAGAGGAAACAGCATATATATTCAATGGGGTATAGAAATCTGGAGTAAGAAGGGGAGGGACAGGGAGGGGGGGGATGTGAGTGATGGAGGAAAGGATGGACCATGGGGGGAGAGTGGTCAGATATAACACATTTTCTTTTTTACATCTTACAAGGGGCTGAGATTGGATGGCCTGTCAGGGACCATAGGGCCGGGTGGATGCTGGGCCTAAGGGGTGGTATGTGGGGTTGGGGCCCCAGAGCCGGGGATCTGTCTGTTGTGCCACCTTACAGCAGAGTCAGTGAAAGGAGAGAAAGAATATAGTACATGGTAGTGGAGAAATAGGAAAGGAGGGAGTTGCTATCAGCAATGGCAACAGTGGAAAAATATGGAAGTAACTTTTATGATGGACTTATCATAAAGAAATGTGATCCACCCGTAACAGAGTTGGTGGGGGTTGGAACATAGACTGAAGCAAACTTTTTATTATTATTATTATTTTGGGGGGGTGCAGGGCAAATGGGGCTGGGTGGCCTGCCTGGGGCTGCATAGCAGTGGGATCGTTGGGTGTCTGAGGCCAGATTCAGACCTGGGTGCTCCTGGATCAAGGGCCAGTGCTCTGTCCACCACCCAGCCACCCCTACTATTATTACTATTTTATTTTAGGTCTTGTTTTTTCTTTTTTTGGTTTATGCAGGGCAGTGGGGTTGGAGTGGCTTGCATGTCGCACAGCTGGGTGATTGTTGGGTGTACAGGGCCGGATATGGGCTTGGGTGCTCCTGGATCCAGGGCTGGTGCTCCGTCCATTGCGCCATCTGGCCATACCTACAATTATTACTATTTTTTTTAATTTTAATTTTAATTTTTTCTCTCTCCCATTTATCGCTCAAGTGAGTCTATATTTTTGGGGGGAGGAGATATTTTGTTTACTCTTTTTTTTCTTTCTTTTTTTTTAGGTTTTTGCAAGGCAAATGGGGTTAAGTAGCTTGCCCAAGGCCACACAGCTAGGTAATTATTAAGTGTCTGAGACCGGATTTGAACCCAGGTACTCCTGACTCCAGGGCCGGTGCTTTATCCACTATGCCACCTAGACGCCCCTATTTTGTTTACTCTTAAACAAGAACATTTTATTAATGTATAAAAAAATTGTACAAAAGGATAATAAATAAATATTAAATTTAAAAAAAATTAGCTTTTTTGGTAAGTCACCTGTTGATTTAGTCATTTTGAAAACTGGTATAAAAATGGCACTAGTGATTTGTAATCCACAGTAATAGCAAGGAATTGGTATCATCAGTGCTAAAGGAGGGGTCCTTACATGGGAAATTGTATTAAATAAGCTATTTGAAAATATTTGGAGGCAAACGACTTAGGTTCAATGCCTTGAATCCAGGTATGAGCTGTGACCTGGGATAAATCATTTCACTAATCTAGGTCTTAGTCCTTGTTTATAAAGTGAGAGGGTTGGATCAGATTGCCTTTGATGTTCCTTCCAATTTTAAAATTATATTTTCTTTTATACATGATTATATATGTATAATTATTTCTAATTGATTGCTACTTGAGGAGGGGGAAGGTAAAGGAGGAAGGGAGAAAAATCTGTTAACTCAAAAATTCTGCGAAAATAAATGTCAAGAGGGGCAGCTAGTGGATAGAGCACCAGCCCTGGAGTCAGGAGGGCCTGAGTTCAAATATGACCTCAGACACTAGATACTTACTAGTGGCATGATCTTGGGCAAGTCATTTAATCCTACTGCCATACTATAACCAAAAACATAATAAATATTGAACAATATCTTTATATGTAATTGAGAAAAAATACCATTAAGATAAAAATAATACAATAGTCAAAAAAGTTTTAACTTAAAAATAATAACATGATTTCTATAACTTACATTCCAAAATGTCAAGGATCCACCCTTAAACAGTTTTCATATATTCAATGTTAATAGTGACTACACTGATAAAAAAGGATTGAGTTTATATTCTGAAAGCTTATATGAACTTTATGAGTAGATTTGGCTAGTTCTAAGATAACTTTTAATATGTAAATATATATGAGTGAATAAATAAATGAATGAAAAAGCATTAGAGGGTTATAATAGAAAAAGCAAATAGAGTACAAATCCTATTCCATAAAAGGGCATTTAAAGAAACAGGCCTGACTCAAACACATGCAGGCATATATGTACCTCTGGAATGGTTGCTATGAATTATCCCATAGTTCACACTTGAAACCATTTCTTTATACTCTTCACCTTTCCCTAAAGCTAACACTAAGAAATCAGAATATGAGGGTTTACTTCTTTAATTCACAAATTAAGAGATTTTATATTAAGGAATGCAAATTAGAATAATACAGATATATTTACAGTTACCTGTGACGAAAAAAAGGAAAAAAAAAAAGGTAGGAACAGACATAGTGAGTACCCTCTAAGAAAAACTAGGTCCATACAGAAATATAACTTGAGCATATTAGCTTGTGAAGAAGTCAAAACACCTGAGCAGAACTGATATATCATGTAGCAAGCGTAGATCATAGGGGTCTTTCCTTTCTTCAGGTCTACCTCAACACAAAGCAGAAACAGCATTATTACTCCTATTCAGGTGTTCTTGTTGGTCTAGGATGTGTGGAGGTCCACCTTCTAATGCTGGAGGAGAAAGAGACTTTCTGAACAGCATGAAAGATCTGAATTTGGGAGCAGAGAACTATGTCCTAGAAACAATGTGATGTTGGAGTCCTCTGGATTGTAGTGAATATAGTAGAAAACCATCTGGACTGTGGTAGTTTTGTAACAGAAAGGACTCAGTTGGTTCTCAGGTCAGTGAGATGGGAAGAAGTAGAGAAATGGTGAGATATCCAGTCTAATGCTGTGTCCACTTAATGGTTTTCAGGTCAATTCCATCTTGTACCATTTCCCACAGTGGGCTGTCAATGAGAGAGAAAGACATTACTGGATGGAGTAACAGAGCAATCACTACATCAGGGCCCTTACTGCATAACCACTATGTCCAGGGGCCACTTCTGCATGCAAAGCTCCCCTGGCCTCCTCTCATTCCCTTCCTGGCCTTGAATCTAATCTTTTGGACTTCCAGATTAGGTCTTTACTGCAGCACTTATGCCAAATGAACTTCCTTGGATGACTGCAGTCTCCCTCACTCTGGGTACCCTCACCCCTCAGGCAGCCAGCTCATCTAGGAACACCCCTCCCCATCCTGCACCCCTCCTCCCACAGGAGAGACTTTAAAAACCAGGTGGGTAAGCAATTTCAACCCCTTCCCCCTTGCCCCCAATCCTTTGTGTGCACAGGTTTTTCCTTTAGAGAGTAAGCTCAAGGAAGCACTTAATAAATGCTTATCCCCTTCCTCCCTCTTTTCTTCTTCCTTTCTTTCCTCCCTGCCCCCTCCCTTCCTGAAAAAATCAGCAGTTATTTCCTCTGGGACTGGAAAGGTGGAGGCAGGGCCACTAAGAAAGGTGTTTCTGGGGGCCCAGAGAAAGCCTGCAAGGAGCAGAAAGGTCCCTGCTGGACACATGTCAAGGACATAACTCTCTCAGGGGCCGCTCTCACTTGCTAGCTTTAAGGCAGAGGCCATGTCTCACTCATAAGGAGCTCACTCCTTTCTGGCCCAAGCCACTATAAACAATAATCTAGACCCAGAAAGGTCATCCCAGCACAAAGGAAGAGGGAAACAGCTGCCTGACCCCAAGATATCTTGGGAGAGGAGTCAAACTCTGGGTAGTTTTCATTGCAGTGTCTACCTTTTCTGGACCTTGAAGGGAAGACCATGAGCTCTGATTCTCCCAAGGGCAGTTCTAAGGTTAGCAGATAGTGGCCAGGGACTTTAAGCCTTTAATAAGAGATCAGGAGGCTCCCTAATGCAGCCTCTGTACTTTCAGTCAGGGATATTTATGTTCTCCCATCTCAAACCACAAGGATGCCTAAATATGGGAATTCAGTAGTACTCAGAATGTCGTTAAGATCATGTACCCAGGACAGGGGACTTTAGGTACCCAGAGATAAGTTACTATTTTATTTTGGACCTTAGGACAAGATCTTAAGATTGGAAGGTTGGAAGAGATTTTAGAGATTATCTAGTCTAATATTCTAATTTTACAGATGGAGAACCTGTTTGGAGTCCCAAGAGACTACGATACTTGTTCAGAGTCATAGAGATAGCAAATAGCAGAGATGAGATTCAAATAGAGGATGTTTGAGATCAAATTCAATGTTCTTTTCAATATTATTTCAGGGGAGATGTCATACCTCATTTCCCGTAGTCTTTTAACATGAAAGATGCATTTTTCAGCTGTGTAGTCCACCTCTTCCTCTGTGGTGAAACGACCAATGCCAAACCTGAAATGCATTGCATTATGTCACAAGGCCAGGGTAGACACTGGAGAACTCATTAATTCAGGAAATATTTGAATGACAAAGAAGAGGGAGGAGAAAAAGGAGAGAGAACAGGGAGAAAGGGAGTCAGAGAGAACAGGGAGGGGGAAGAGAGGGGGGAGAGAGAGAAAAGAAGGAAGAAAAGAAGAGAAAGAAAGCAGGAGACAAAGAAGAGGGGGAATGGATGGAAAAGAGAGGAGGAGGGAGGGAGAGACAAACAGGGAGAGAGAGAGAGAGAGAGAGAGAGAGAGAGAGAGAGAGAGAGAGAGAGAGAGAGAGAAAGGGATGAACGGAGAGAAAGGAAGGAAGGGGAAGGAGAGCCACAGCCCTATCCCATTGACCTGATGGAGGAGTGAGCCAAGTCTTCATCTGTGCCAATGGCTCTAAGCACATAGGATGGTTCCAGGGATGCAGAGGTGCAGGCGCTAGAAAGACAAATCACAATTATAAACCAAACTCCTCAGGCTATACCTCATTTCCAGTCAGTCATTTTGGACTTGACTTCACCACTAACCAGTGAACTGTTTATTGTGAAATCTCCTAGTCCCATAAGATCTAGTCAGCCATGGGTGCTCACACCTCCTTAGCACCCTCTGCTGTCAGAGGAGAGTGAACTCAGCCTCCACTTGAGGGCAGACCAGAGAATTATTCTCTTATGCCCCACTGCCAGGACATTATGATTTTTCTGACTTTCCATTCTGTTCTACCACTTATCATAGCACCTTCCACACACTAGGGGCTTAATAAACATCTACTAACTTTTTTTGCCTTCCTTTTCCTATTTTTTAAAATTTTGATTTTGTGAAGCAATTGAGGTTTAAGTAACATGTCCAGGGTCACATGACTAGTAAAGTCAAGTGTCTAAGACAAGAGATGAGATTTGAACTCAGATCTGCTAGATTCCAGGGCTGCTGCTCTATGGTGCTCTATCCACTGCACCATCTAACTGCCCCCTAACTCCTGTCAGTGAAGCCCTTGACCAGCCCCCACCACTACCATCTTTCTGATTAGAGCTCTATAAATTCTGGTCTGTAGATGCCAAAGGCTCAGAGATAACTTCCAGTTCTTTGTTGAGCTCTTTGATCTTCTGTTTAAGCAAGACTTCAAATGATAAAACTATAGAAGCTGGAAAAGGCTTACAGCAAGATGATACCTTGCTTTTTTAGGATATGTATAACAGGAAAGGCCAGTTAGTGGAAATGCTGCTACAGAGGAATACTTATCTTCAAGTTCAGATATGTGTCTCCTGAAACTAATACTTCAGGGAAGCTTGGAACCATTCCTTTAAATCTGAAAGCTACTGTTTGCTCTGAACCTCTAGCACTGTCTGTGGTCAACCTAAGTATCCTCAGGCCCACTCTGGCATTATGATATCTGGTTGATGTTACTCATGTCTCCCCAGTATGTTACAGTTAAAAATACTACTGTATATTACTTTGAGCTTCTGTCAAAGAACTTTTCCACATATTATCCAAAAACTAGAAGGTTCTATGAATACTAACAGGAGTCAATTTGATTAAGACTTACTACATCCCTTAACCCTACTATGGCCTTACTCACCTGCCTGAAGACAAAGCCACATCCTTTAGTGCCATCAGCAGACTTTCCCCTTCTACATAAGCAAAGGACAAGTTGATACAACCTGAGGGAAAGAATCTCTTATGAGAATTCTTTTACGCTTCCCTAGACTAGAGAAGAGAATGTAGACTGCAAAGGGAGGGAGCCAGACCTGGATAGTGCTGCTGTGGGTCCCCATTCATCACCACATCAGGAAGGTTGCTCATTATCTTCTCTACCAATCTGTCTGCTAGCAAGGAAATCCTCTTATGGTCATTCTGAAAAACATAGCAGAGTATGACAGGAGCATAAGTTGTCAGGTCTCCCGGGAGATTCAAGAATTCACATGAGATATGCAAAGGAAGGTAGTGGAGAACACTAATATCCTGTTTTAAATATAGTGCTCAGAAATATCAGGCTCCTGCCTAGTCCAAGATGTTTGAAAAATAGTTCAAAAATATCCATAATGGAGAAAATGGTTCAGAATTACAAAATGCCCAAACTGGGTGAAATCTCAGAGATCATAATACATAATCCCATCCCCCTCACTTTGAAGTCCAGAAATTTTCAATGAGTTGTACAAAGTTACCAAGCTATTCAGTGACAAAGTCAGCACAAATCCATTTCTCCTTCCTAAAGAATGGACTCTAGGAGCCAGGAGAAGCTCCCTACTCAGCAAAGTCTAAGGGTTCTTGGTGGAGGGGGGAAGAGGAGAGGGGTACAACAGCAGGGCTGACTGAAACTCCACTGTGTTTCAGTCATCTCTATCTATATTTAACTCACAGAGAGGAGTTTTCAGAAAGGTAGTCATGGAATAGGATAAAAGACAGCTAGATTGTGTAGTGGATAGAGTGCCAGTCCTGTCAGCAAGATTTATTTTCCTGAGCTCAAATTTGACCTCATACATATACTAGCTGTGTCACCCTGGACAAAGTCACTTAACCACTTTTATCTCAGTTTCTTCATCTGTAAAATGAGCTGAAGAAGGACATGACAAACTGTTGCAGTATCTTTATCAAGAAAACCCCAAAAGGGTTCATGAAGATCAAATACAATCAAAAACAACTAAACAACAACAAAGCATGAAGATAAAAAGGTGAGGAGGGAGCTTTTTCTCTATACCTCCATCTCTTCTTGTGCTACTTCACAGGCAGCCCCCAACCCAACCACTAAGGGGGTGGGCACTGTCCCAGAGCGCATGCCCCGTTCCTGGCCTCCCCCACTCTGCAAGGCCTCCACACGCACTCGGGGTCGACGGCGGATGTAGATTGCACCAACTCCTGAAGAACAAAGGAAAGAGAGAAACTGGATGAGAATACTGACCTCAAAAATGGTGAAAAGTACTCTACTATGATTGTTTCTTTATTCTGAGTCTATTTTGCCCATAATACTCTATGATTTTTTGCACAGTATTTCCACTTTTTAATTATGGTGCCAATTAGATTGTACTCCCTAAGGTTGTGATCATTTCTGATTTCCCCTAAACCTAGCACACAGTAGAGAGTACCTTTTGTACATGATGAATGATCTATCAATGATGCTATCTAGGGTATAAGAGTAAATGAAGAAGTAAACCCTTCCAGAATGTGAATTTAGCAAGGAGTCCATTTTCTGTCTCATGCAGGTAGATTTACAAGATATTTATGCAGTACAATGGCACAGAAAACCTTATTGTTGGCATCAATTACAGAGCTACAGAGGCTTTTGAGTGCTTTTGAAGTAGAAGCTAAGGGAATCCCAGGTAAACCGAGTTCCATATGGGTGCAAGAAGGGAAAGGCAGAATGTAAAATGTAAAAGTTCTAGCTGACAGGTGACATGATACCACTCTACAGTCACAGACAGTATTTTTTCTAGGGACAAATGTCAATAAAATGCTATGCTTCAAACAGACTCCCACTGTGAGGTTTACATAATGAGAAACTCTGGGATTTTCTGTACCTTTTGGGCCATAAAGTTTATGACCACTGATGCTCATGAGATCAATTTTCATGTCATTCACATTGATTGGGATTTTTCCAACTGCTTGAGCTGCGTCCGTATGGAAATACACTTTACGGGAACTGCAAATCTGTCCTAAGAAGACATCAATAGAATACATGGTGGGTTGTTCAAATATCCTATGGAAGTATCACTCTGACATTTTTGGATCCCACAGATCCAAAAAGCAGGAAGCACAACACTAGTCTCTAGGCCAGGAGTCTGCTGCTGCATGACACTCTGCCACTCAAAGCCTCTAGCTGTCTTGGCTTTTAATTTTCTTGATAAGAAATGAGAAAGAATTAAAAAAACAACAACACTTAACCCATGATTTCCTCATTTTCTTATGGAAAACACCCTATGGAACTATATGATTTTTCTTTGCATATTTAGATTCCTAGAAGATATAGGGAAGCAATGAACAATGACCCCATATTACAAAGTCAAATGGTGTCTCTTAAAAGGCTTCATGAAGAATTGGTCTGGTAGCCAAGGTGACTGTCTGAAGTGAGGTAGGCAGCCCAGTTCCACTTATCTTACTCTGATAAAAATCTAAAAAACCAGGCTGAGTGATGATCAATAAATTCAAATGAGAAAATCGATGAAATGACTTCTTCCAACCCAGAACTATACAAAAAAATCAGCCATAAGCCCATAGAAATTGGGAAAGGGGATCATCAGCAAATTCAGCTCCTATCCAACTCAGGCAAACAAGGTGGTAGCCACTTAGCCTGAAAAGAAACATGTGGAGCTTGCAAGGTTATGTATCCTAACAAAGTATGAATGGAGGCTGCCTTGGGAAAGCCCCATGGTGGCCTGAACCCTTGAAATCACTGAAAGTAATGACCAAGTATGGTCCTGAAAATGCTCAGATCTGGATACCCCAAATTCAGATTCTCTGCCCTAAGACATAAAAAGAGACTTAAAAATTCAATTTTAAGGTGATAGGGAACCACTGGAAAAATGAAATAGAAGATACAGAAAAAAGATTTGGAAAAAACATTAACAACTTGGAACAAGAAGTATAAAACATTAACCAAGGGGGAAAAAAAAACTTCCCTGAAAATTAGAATAGACCAAATAGAAGTTAATGACAACAAAATCAAGAGTGGAAAAAGCTAAAGAAAATGTAATGTTATTTCAGCAAAAACCAATTTATTTTGAAAACCGATCCAGGAGAGCTAATTTAATTATCACTGTACTACCTGAAAACCATGACCACAAAAAGAACTTAAACATTGTATTTCAAGAAATCTTAAAACAAATTACCTGATCCCAAAGGGGAAATTACAAAGAATAAAAAGAAAAGCGCTGAAAAATAAAGGAGTACTCATCAATCAAGGAAGAGCTGAACATATTGTAGCATATGAATGTAGTGGAATATAGATATACTGTAAGAAAAGATGAAGAAATAATGAACTAACTAATCAGACTGAAATAAGCAGAACCCAGGGAATTTGTAAGAGAACATTATAATGAAAAACATCTTGACAATCCCTGGGCTGAGAGATCTGGAAACCAATGCTACCACAGACCCAGGAGCCTTATGGTCTATTCCTGGATGACTGCTGATAGTTTGCTCTGAGACACCTGCTATACTGTGGGCTTTTTCTAATCCCAGTATTAACAGACCCTTCCTATGGATCTTCACAGTTGTCTTGGACTGGAAAATTGTTTCACTCAGTCTTTTTGTGGGTTCTGCCATTATAGAATTTGGTTAGAATCATTATTTAAAAATATTTGGAGTGGTTTGTGGGAGAGGTCAGGGGAATCTCTGTCATTACTCTGCCATCTTGGTTCTGCCTATGGAAAACAACTTTGAAAGACTTAAAAACTGTAATCAAAGCAAAGACCATGGCCTCCAGAGGATATGGTGAAGCATGTTACCCAGCTCCTGACAGAGAAGTGATAGTTCCAAAAAAGAGACCATACACATATTTTATGTATGTATACATCACTATGAAGATTTGTTTTACTTGACTATGTTATTTGCTGCAAGGATTCCCTCTCCCCACTCTGTTTTAAATTGGAAGTAAGGATTGGGTAGTGGTGAGGGCTAGCAAAAGTGACACCAAAAAAAGAAAACCACTGAAATATTTAAAGACTGCATAGAAATGAACAGAAGGAAGTTCAGAAGAAAGCACAGACAAGCAAGACAGTTCTAAAAGTACTGTGTCCAATTTTTTTTTTATTTTTTAAAACAAAAAAAAAACCCCTATGAAATAGAAACTGATGATTTATAAAAAAAATCCTCTTTCTGTGCTCTGCTGTTTATGTGGAAAATGTTCATTTTGGGGAGGTACTTCAAGTCAGAATAAAAAAATTTTTAAAAAAGAACTGACTTAGAAGAGAAAGAATTTGGAAACACAGAGGAACAATAAGTATATTTCTGTGCAAAAGATGCCTGGAATCTACCACAATGCTAATCTATTGCTCAATTCAACAGAGCGGCTGGGTGTATTCAATGCCTTGATATAGAAGAATTTGATCTCACCTCTACAAATCCACACCAGACCATAATAGGAAGTGCTAAGTGCTAAGGATATTAAATGGCTTAATTCAAATTTTTTCCCCTTTAGTGTTAGGGAGTTGCCTACCACTCCAAAACTGAGGACCTTGGCAGGAAGCAGAACCCAAACTACTCACCAATGTCTTCAATAGGCTGCCTCACTCCGATCTCATTGTTCACAGTCATGATAGAGACAAGGCTTGTGTCTGGCTGTATTGCTGCCTCCAGCTCCTAAACAGATAAAACTGGGGTATAGTGAGGAAGAAGGGGAACTTGATTATATCTTTCTTTCCCTTCTCAGCAAATCATCATCCCCAGCTTTAGAAAATACAATCTCCTCTGATTTACATAGGATGCAAGCTGTACAGTAGGACTATAAACTCCAAGGAGGTGGGCACACTACATCTAAAGCAAATGATATGAATAACAGCATCTCTCAATTCATCACCAAAAAAACTAATTATTTATATGTATAAGGCACAAGGCTAGGTGCTGGGGCAGGGGTATACAAAGAAGTCTAAGATTTATGCCTTGCCTCCTAGCCTTCAAGAATCTGATAGATCAATTGGGATAAAGGAAAAACAGAGAATTTCAGACATGTAAAGGACAGCAATTCAATCCATTTTTAGGAGGCTGGAATTTGGGCTTTGCAATTGAAATTTCAATGATGTATGACTCCTAATGAGAAAGCCCCCACTACAAATTCAAATCAGCAGTTTTTTGCATTATTTTCTTTGAGAGTTGCTTGGGTCACTGAGAGGTTGAGTGATTTGCTCAGGGTCACAAAGTCAGTAAATGTCTGAAGAAGGATTTGCACCAAGATCCTTCTGACTTTGCCTGCTATTTATCCATTACTCCATTCTGCCTCTTTTGCACAGGACAAGTATCTACATTAGAATTCTCCTCAACAACATTTCCACACATAGTCATTAGGTCTTCTCTTTAGGAATGATACTGAAGAGGAACTAACCTGCTCTTTATATACAAAAGGGAAAACAATGAAAATTGGAAAATTGCCATGAGAGCAGTTAGGAATGCATCATTAGAGAAAGAGGTAACATTGGGCAGAAGAGAAAGAGAAGGCTTTCTAAAAAGAGTAGAGCCTATATTCAAGTAAGTGAAGGGGAAACTACATGCTCAATTTTGGAGCATGGAGGAAGATAGGCTTGGAATGTTGGTGAGATATGTGGCAGACCAGTCTAGCCTCAATGAATGGGCACAGTTTTAATAGAGGAATAGTAGGGAATAATGTTTCAGCCAAGATCTATTCCCTCTTCTGAAGCAGTTCCAACTTGAGAGAACTTCTCACCTTCAGATCAATGATTCCACTCTTCTGTACTGGGAGATAAGTGACCCGAAAGCCCTCTGCTTCCAGAGAACGACAGGAGTCCAGCACACATTTGTGCTCTGTTTGTGTAGTGATTACATGCCTTTTCCGTAATTTGTAAAATCTGGCCACCCCCTAGAAGTTGATGGGAAAAGAGAAAATACTTAGAAAAGTGTCTCTCATTCCTTTCAGGACTAAGAAAAGGGACAAGAGGGCAACAGAAGAGAATTTTCAGAGGTTTCCTCATCCATCGTGTGGCATTTCCTAAGATAAAACAGTATAGTTTCTTTACCTACCTTAACTAAGAAAGTAGCATTTTGGATTATATTATTTTCAAACTTCCTAGTATAAACCTTTCCTAGGTGCCAAATTTTTATATTCATTGCCAAAAGGGAAAAAACAATTTTCATGTAGGGAAGAGTTTTTTTCCAAATCTCTGATTTGATGTTGTCATTTTAAGATACTAAGGAGAGGATAAAACCAAAATCCTTAGTTGAATTAAAACCTAATCCAAACTTTCCAGGTCAAGGTCAGAGGAGTTTGACATTGGCAGCAAAGCAAGAAAAGGACAGTTTGTGTGTGTGTGTAGAAGAGTAGGAGGATCAGATAAGAATCTAATTTACTTTTGTTCCCTTGAAATGATAGAGGTCATTCAATCAATTATTCTGAAGAGCTAAAGAGTGTTTATTTACATAGCAGTTTTGAAAAAGGAGAATTGGATTAGGATTGTATTCACATAGAAATCTTCCCTTAGGCTAAAGGAGTCAAAGAAAAAATTATGCTAAAAATAATAGGAGCTAATTATTATTGAAAGTGAAAGAGGTAAAAGGGGTTGAAAAGAAAGTCTTAGATTTCTGCAACCAGATCCATAGGATAAAACCAGTAAGCCATTATCTGTACCTCATATGGAGGCAGACACTTGAAGAAGATGTAAAAATACTTGTAGGGTTCTATCCTGAATAGACATAACAGTGATAACAGGGAGAGGTAGGAAAAAACATTCATATACACCAAATGGACCTAGAGAGAGAAAAGGCTTCTACCTACATAAGCAACTTTCCAAAACACT
The DNA here is from genome assembly GCF_037893015.1 of Macrotis lagotis. Taxonomy (NCBI): domain Eukaryota; kingdom Metazoa; phylum Chordata; class Mammalia; order Peramelemorphia; family Peramelidae; genus Macrotis; species Macrotis lagotis. Next base: position 356,242,572 of record NC_133658.1, on the reverse strand, counting down.
TTCATTGAACATCAGATCTTGTTCTCTCAATGTGAAGTTCCATGAAGTAGTTTGTGGAGTGTTACTGCAAGTTACAAAATGGAGGGATAGGTTACAGTTGGGTGCCAGGAGTGGGGATGGTTGGGATGGGAACTTCTAAAGGTTGAATTGTTACAGAGGAGTCATCTCAGGTCAGAAAGATGGTGGTATATTTAATGCCCTTGACATCAGTTGATGGTCTGAGATTCACTTTTATATTGCCTTTTCCCATTTCTTTATCTTACCTTAATTGCTAAATTGTTAGATTCAGTAGCTCCACTAGTGAAGACAATCTCACGGGGGTCAGACCCAATCAATGATGCTACTTGCTGGAATGGAAGGAGCAGTTACTTAACACTTGATATCAATGACAAAAAAAGTGACTACCAGACAGAGCTCGCAAAATCTAACTCATGGAAAGGAAAAGGATAGTATAGTAGAAAAGATTCCCCCATCATATTGTGCCCATTATTATTTCAGTATTTCCTGGCATGGCTATATTGTCCTTAGTAGGATCAGAAAGAAGAACAAGTTATGTTTTAGGAATCTTTTGGAGCCCTTGCAACCATTTACACTTCAAAATGACAGAAATATTGTCCCTCCAACCATTAAAAAAGCCCCAGTCCACTTCTATTCCCTGATTCTCCATTCCACCCCCCCATTGTCTCACTCCCCCCATTCTCTTTATTCTTGCCTGGCGAGCATGTTCCATGGCAGCCTCACTCTCCCAGCCATATGAATGAGTCCGAGAGTGGGGGTTCCCATAGTAGTTGACCAAATAGGGGAGCATGGCATCCAACACTCGAGGATCCTAGATACAGCATAGTTCAAATTAGAGTCACCCCTGTTTGTTCTCAAAGTATGCCAAGGTGGTTTAGCAGAGATCTGACTTTTGGGTAAAGCATGGGAAGTAGGAGCAGGGAAACATTTCTCCAGCTACCAGAACATCCTTGAATCAGATCTTGCTTTAAATTATATTAACAATTAGATTTATATGGCACATCTAGTCATTTGGTTCTTAAAAACAGCCCTAGATATGTGGTATTATCATGCCTGTTTTGCAAATGAGAAAAGACCCTAGATGGAGAAAAAAATTGCCCAGTTTGGATACAGGCAGAAGTTTCTACTATACCAATTACTTTTCATATGGTCCTTACACTTTCCACATTACTTTTACTCTTATTCATTTGCATGAAATTCATTATTTAGTAAACCCTTACTAAGTACATGGCACAATTTTAGGTGCTGAGCACCTAAAACGACATTATTTGCCCACAAAGAGCTTACATTCTAGTACGATCTGTTATCCTACCCCACCCACTCACTGGGCCAGGGGCTTCAAAAGAACACTGCCCAGTCTTTTTTTTTCCCAAAAGGTGCTGGCATCCCGCCCCCCAGTTGCTTGCCCACCAGGGGAGTAGTGGCTTGCACATCCATGTAGAGGGGCCGGAACACTGTCTCCTTGGTGGGAAGGGCCGCATCTGAGAAGTCAGATGGGTGAGGGGACTGGTCCAGGCCTGAAAGAGAGGGAGGAGGAAGCGCCTTGGCAGGGGGCTGTGGGGAAGAGAAGACAAATTAAAGGGAAAAGGAGAATCTGGCTGGCGGAAGGATGGGCAAGGGGGGACGAATCCGCCGGAAGCCGAGGCTGGGCGGGTTGGGAGGTTGGTTTGAGGCCCACTTGTTGTTAGTTGGATGGTCTGAGTAGATGGAGGGAAGTCAGGCTTGGCAGGAAGCTTATGGCTGGAAGGGGGGCAGGTGCAAAGGCGGGCCAGGCTGGGGAGGTCTCAGGGAAGGGTAGAGCCGGTTGTGGTGGCTGGTAAGGGGCGGTGTGGTGGGGGTGGACACGGTGCTGTTGGGGGGTGGGCGTGGGATCCAGTCCCTGCACAGTGCGTCCGGCTTCAGAAAGTCAAGGTCCAGATCGGTAATTTAAAAAGTGTCGAGGAGCAAGAACTATTTGGCGGAGTTGCGGATGGAGTTGAGAGAGGTATGGAAGGCTTGGGTGGGATGGGGAAAGTGGGGAGCTGGGGGGAGAAACCGAGCTGCAATACCGCGCAGGCGCAGTCCCCGACGTGGAGGGGAGGGGCCCGGGACCCTGGTCGCCACTCGCCACACAGCCCTCCGCAGCATCCTCTCCGTTACTCCCCGGGATCGGAAGTGTCCTTCTGCTTCCGGTCCGTATCACCCGGAAGTTCTTCCTCACTGCCCCGGAAACGACATTCATTTCCCGCCTCCCGGGACGTAAAGCGGAGCGACTGAGGCCGAAAGCGAGGTGAGTGGCTGTTCGGGCTGGGCCGGGGGCCCGCTGCCAAGGACTGGGGGGGCCCGGTGCGGGGCCCGGGCACGGCTCCCCACCCGCGCCCTCCCTTCTCCGGGCACGTGCACAACGCGGCTGTAGTCCGGGCCTCGGCGAGGCCCCGGCGCCGCCTCAGTTCCGGCCCTGGCCGTGTCCCCCCGCAGATGCCAGTAGCCGTGGGTCCCTACGGACAGTCCCAGCCCACCTGCTTCGACCGCGTGAAGATGGGCTTCGTGATGGGCTGCGCCGTGGGCATGGCGGCCGGGGCGCTGTTCGGCACCTTCTCGTGCCTCAGGTGAGGGCGGCCCTCGGGCCCGGCCCGGGGCAGCGCTCGGGCCCCCCGGGGGCACAGGGGAGGTGGTGCCGGGCTCGGCGCGGGTCAAGGGTCAGCCCGGAGGACGCCCATTGGCCTGGTGGCCGCGAGCCTCGCCCCTTTTAGCTCCATTCAGGTTTCCTCCTGCAGGATCGGCATGCGGGGCCGGGAGCTGATGGGCGGAATTGGCAAAACCATGATGCAGAGTGGGGGCACCTTCGGGACGTTTATGGCCATCGGAATGGGCATCCGCTGCTGACCGCGGCGACTCCGGCGTTCCCACCCCGCCCCCGCCCGCACACCTTGTGTAATATAATAAAAAGCTTTGACTATGTCTAAGGCCTTAATTTCGGGCTTTGGGGCCGGATTGTTCAGAAACGGACCTTTCTTACTTTGTCCCTGCATCTATGCCCATAATCTAGACTACATGGGGAAAGAGTTAGACAAGTCATTTATTTTCCTGGGTATCTTGTATGGGGCACCCCAAGGTAGCAGTGGTTAGGGCCCTGTGTTCAGAAGGACCAAATTCAAATTCAGCTTCAGACACAATACTGTGTAACCCTGGGCAAATCACCTAACCCTATTTGGGGCGAAAAAAACCAAAGTGAACCTTGTAAGGCCCCAGAATAGCCAAAAAGTGTGACAGGAAACAATCTCGAAAGGCTCACTAGTTTATGGAGAATGTATATAAGCAGAAGTCCCATTGCTAGTTTTTTTTTCAAATCACTTTAAAAAAGGAAAATTGCAAGGATGATAATAGGCCATGACTTTTTTATGTATTTACATATATATTAGGATTTTGCAAGGCAAATGGGGTTAAGTGGTTTGCCCAAGGCCACACAGCTAGGTTATTATTAAGATCACATTTGAACCCAGGTACTCCTGACTCCAGGGCCAGCGCTAACACTGCACACCACTTAGCCACCCCTATAGTTTTTTAGATGTACAAAATAGAAATTTATTCAATTACTTGAAATGGGCTAAGGATGTGACAAAATGGACAGAAACTGAATATAGTGAGCCAAATTATAGGGCAAAAAATTCATGTGATATTAAAATAGTACAATTTGAACAAATTAAACACTAGATAAAGCTTCAATAAGTGTATATGTAATTTAACTCAGCATTTTTTATCAAGACTGACATCTCTGAATCTGCATGGTTGTCATTTCTAGCTTTATTTCTAGTTCTAATGATAAAAGCAATACAACCGGAGGGGCAAGTCAAAGATGATTTTTAAAAATCTGAAAACTGGGTATCAGAAATGCCCCAAGAAAAAAGAAATTTGTAGTGAAAGTCAACCAGATTGAGAAATGCTAAGGTGGAGATAATCTAGTAGAGATGTTTGCCTAGGATCAAAGTTCAGGAAGTCCTGTTGTGGTGGCTGGTAAGGGGCAGTGTGGTGGGGGTGGACACGGTGCTGTTGGGGGGTGGGCGTGGGATCCAGTCCCTGCACAGTGCGTCAGGCTTCAGAAAGTTAAGTCCTCCAAAAAAGAATTGATCAGGGTGTGACATAATGTCTTCCATTTGGACTCTTGAAACCAGCCTATCAGTTCTCAGGGTGTTGGAATGCAAGGTTCTTATATAAAAGTTTATAGGCAGAGGGGAGGCAGCTAGGTGGTGCAGTGGATAGAGCACTGGCCTGGAGTCAGGAGGACCTGAGTTCAAATGCAGCCTCAGACACTTATTACCTAGCTGTGTAGCCTTGGACAAGCCACTTAAAGTACAGGTAGAGGCCATATATCCTGTTACTTTATTCAAGGTAGCTCTGTTGAGGTCAAAAGTTGTCAACTTTACCTTAACAAATATGCCATAAGAAACTAATTTTTAAGTAAGTTGTTTGAGTTTGGCACTATTGAGTTGTAGACACTCTGCTTCAATCAACCTCAGAGGGTCAAAAATCTCACTAAGGATTTTTTTGAAGTGGGGAAATCAACAAAGATCATACATGGAAGAACTCTTTAGTACCCAAAGCCGTGTGAATTAAGTTTATACATCAACTGGGACACTAATGATTTTTAAAAGGGAATATGAATTCCACAATCTCAAATATAAACATGTTAAGATTTTACTGCCTTTAAAAGTGGGCCAATATAACAAATAACTAGAACTGAGACTTCATTATTGAATCACCAACCAAAAAAAAAAAAGGGTCATCTAATCCAGTCGTCCTCTTTATTTTAAAGATGAATATCCAAAATGAAACATGGCATAACTGGTTTTTGAAGCCAGGTCCTTGGGCTTCAAATTTCTCCCCCCACCATGTACAATATTCATTTGGTAAAAGCAATCTGTAACATCCACCCTACTTTTGACTATCAGAAAATATAAATTAAAATTGCTCATGGCCTTTTAAAGAGAATTTTATTTTGAGTGGTTCTTACAAAGATTGTTGCAATATGAAAGTCATTTGTTTGATAGAAATATCAAGCTGTCTTGTCAAACACACTGAAGTAACCCAAAAATATATTTCAGAGCTCACAGAGCTTAAAAAGAGCAAAGATTATATGCAACCAGACAAAACCTATTTCTGCATTTCCTGTTTCCTGCTCAGACTGTGTTGCTTACCACACTATATCTGTACATTTGAGGAAATGCAGGGATCATTTTGTTTGGAACCTTAGACACACCAGAACACACAGTATTTACAAAGAAACTTTTACAGATACATTAATTGAAAAGTTACCATCAAGAAATTGAATTTTTGAATCTCCCTTTCTTGCCAATTGTTTATCATAATGCAATGTGAATTACTGACTAAAGTCAGGACTCATTTAGTTGTCTTTGAATTCCCCATATACAGAACACTAAACAGGTATTCCAGAAACCATATTCTGTTAAACCATTAGCCAAGTGTCAAAATTCATTTAGTGAAATGTAAAATGTAACTGCTGCATAAAAAGTTAGGCTTCTGAAACATTAAAAACATCATTACATCCTTGTCTGCCTTTTACAGAAAGTACATTTGTCTAAGCTATTTCGATTCCTACAGATCACCTTAGTCAATGTTCTAAATGTACATTTACAAGGCAGAACAAGAAAACAGATTTGAATATGGTGGAAATTGCTAGTTAGGGAGAATGAGCACACTGCATTCCTGCTATAACAGCTTTCTCTCCTTCTGGCAAGGTAACAGGAATCACATACAAATGACAGTAGACCCTTTCCTTTTGTTTTACCTAAATAAAAGATAACTCAGGTTTGAATCCTCTTTAAAAAAAAAAAGCTATATACATAAGAGACTAAATCTTCCTTCATCGTCGAACTGGAACCAGTAGTTGTGTTGCTGTCATGGAATCAGGGAAGAGGTTGTGATAAGTTGGAAGAGGTACATATGCAGCTGTAATCATTTTACCTATTGAAAGAAAAGAACTGTTAATGTTTCCATGTCCCTTCAACATATTAATTCTAAGAGATTAGAATAATTTTGAGTAGGACTTACCAGCAAACCATCTTCCATGCAATGCATTTACTGCAGCAATGGCTGCAGCAATTGAGGGGCACTTCACATACACGTTGCCCTGAAACCCAGAAAACCAATTATTGCTGATTGAAATTGTGTTTTGTACTTGGCTTTTTAAAGTCATTAAGCATTTTATTATGTGCAAGATGAGGTCTTATCCTATCCCATCACAGCAGGTAACTTGCTTTCCTACTACTGCACTTTTTTATTTGTCTATATTTTTTACAAATTGCATTTTTACATCATCGATTTTGTTTTCTCAGAAATTAAAAAAGCTAATTGAGCTTCAAAAACATAATTCCATTTCTATGAAAATGACATCACCAGTTAAAACATTCAGGAGAAACCTAGGATCCTAACAACCACCAGCAAGTGTGTTCTAAGTCATTTATAAAAGCAAAAGGGAGTCTTTGCTCTCTTGATCTCATAATCTAATGGTAAAGACAAAACATTTTACCACTATATACAATGGCAAACACATAATAAATTGGAATAATCAGTGGAAGAAAGGCACTACAATTAGAGAATGGGAAAGACTTTGCTTTAAGTAGAATTTTAGTTACGTCTATTAGGCAGGAGGCAGATAAGACAGAACAGGGCAAATAGGGGCCAATCTTTGAAAATGTCTCTTGGAATATTAACACTGAACTAGAATGCATATAGTTATTGTTTATACCATTCAGAACATACCTGAGCTGAATTTTTGTCAACATAAATATGGATGACTCCTCCATGTTTGTTACATTCTTCAATTACATCATCTTTAATCTCCGTATCCCAGCCAAGTTCATCTTCCCTGCAAAAGACAGAGACCAATATTATGATTTGTATGAATAAAAATAAGGCTGTCGATATGTCTAGATCCAGGATAAATAAATTTTCTCCCAAATAAGCCACTCCTTCTCATCACCCACAATATAGGGAAAACATTTACCAGTTAATCAGTAAAATGTTCAAAACCAAAACGTCAAAGCCAATTTCATAAGACTGACCACAGGGAAAGTGAAGTAGCAATTTAGAAATCCAGTTAAATGCTCTAGGACTATGACAAATGGAATATACCCCAAATTTCATGCTTTTAAGATTCATAAAAGATGTGATCTGAATGTTGAAAACAAGAGGAGTAACAAAATAGCAAAAAGCAAGGATGTTAAATTTACATATATTTTACAAAAATTCATAGCTTACGTTTGAGGGTTAAACATATTGGAAAGCTGGAAACACTGTGTTGCAAGAGGCTGAACAGAAGCAGCTGCAGCTAGAGCTGTAACTATGGAGAGAAAAGACAAAAGATTGCTTAGCAATCCAGAAAACTAATGCTCCAATCATCCACCAATTTTACAGCCTACTTTGTGACATTTTAATCCATTATCATATGTATTTGGGGGGGGAAATGATTCAATTTCTGAAATATATTTGTAGTTTTGCCCAGCATATGATACTTTCAATGAAATTCATTTTCAGAAGTGTTTGAAAACAAAAAAACCTAGACAAATAACAGAAAATTAAAGGGAAAACTTGGAGAAAGAATTGGGAAGCAATCCCTAAAAATAAAATTCACCACTAAATGGCATTTGTGGTGTGTAAGGGTAAAAGGTAAGGACTACATTGAATACTTGTAATAATCTAGTCTTTATAAAGTAAATTACTCAATTAAAAAAAAGGTTTACCATGGAAGATAATAAACATCCTTTACTACTGTAAAATCTCTTACCTCCTATTTGTACTGCCAACAAATTCTTTAAAGTTCCCCTCATAACAACCTGTCTGAAACCAACAATAGCCATCTAATTGTTTCTGTTCTTCCTGAATTTACATACCCACCCCAATCTTCATATTGCCAGCAGATTAAAACAAAAAAGCTCTCATCACTTTTCTAGGTTCAAAGTCCTTCTTGTACTGACTAAAGTGCAACACTGTTTTGACATTAAATGCACAGACTTGGATCTAGCACCATGGAATCTAAGATAGTTCTTAACTTTTTATGCGTCACAGACTTGTTGGGGTCAAGTCTTAAGAAATTTAGAAATCACCATGTTTTCAAATATATATAAAGTTAAAGACACATAGCAATACCAAAGAACTCCATATAATGAAACAAAATACTAAACTTAGTTCACAGATACCATGCTCTAGATCTTATCATACAATTCTTTTATAACTATCTTGAATTCTAAGAGATTTAGATACTCATTTCAAACTATCTAGTTAGCTTTTCAAGTTCCATTCCTCAGCTCACTCTTTCAGACAAAATGACTCTAGGCTTTTGAAATTCTACTTTTCTTAACAGCCCAATCAGTGAAGATTTCTTTCCCCAGTTCATAGACTGTTTTTTCTCTTATGCTACTACATACTAAAGTATAAACTGTAATTAAGATCACGGGCTGGTTCTTAAGATAACTGACGCATTATATACAGCAGTAGTAACACCACATATTAGGCACTGAAGAAACCTGAACAAAAGAATTATTTCTAACTTAGAGGATGGAGTGAATGGTAGTCAACAATTTCTCTGTATATGTCTTAAAAACAGAATCATGAAAATTATGGCATCTGTCAAAGAAACAAGTGAAACCCAGTCTATTTCATTCATATCACATAAAATACAGCAAAGTAACTGAACTTCAGTTTTGGCAAAAAGCAGACTGAAGAAAAAAGCTGACTGGGGTGCATCTTCTGTTAGACCCAGGAATTCCTATGCAATTCACTATGTTTAGCCTCAAAGATGAGGTATACCTCATCTCAGTTGTACACTACTTGGAGGCTCACTGGAGTCAGAGCACAGCCTATCCTGAAGTCAAAGGGCTTTTCACCCACCAGGCCTTTAGATACTTGGAAAAAGGTTCCTGTAGGAGAGAGGGTAGAAGGACCACCATCAAAAAAAGGACCATTTATTCACCCAAAGCCATGGTACCCAGGCTGCCAGTCAAGATGATATTTAAAATTCCAAATTATTTACTAACAGTATAATTTTGACAAACTATTTTTTCAATGTAAAGAAAAGAAAAAATTGAAAACTTACCCTCACTTTGTTGGGAAAGTCTAGTCTGTAAATCTAAAAAAAGAAAAATAAAGACAACATTAATTAAATGCAAGACTAGCCAGGGAAAGTTATAGTAGGCATTGAAGAAAAATATTAACATATCCAAAAAGCAAAGTACATAAAAATCCTTTTTTGTCTATTAAACAAACCTTTTTTGTCTATTAAACTTTTTTTTATTTGCAAAGCAATGGGGTTAAGTGGCTTGCCCAAGGCCCCACGGCTAGGTATTAAGTGTCTGAGGTAGGATTTGAACTCAGGTCCTCCTGAGTCCAGGGCCGGTGCTCTATCCACTGCACCACCTAGCCACTCCTTGTCTCTTAAACATTGAGGGTTTTATATATTTGAATGTATAATACCATTTAGAATAGTTTAGGGTCACTACAATATTTTGAATCTCTTAATAATCGATCTTCATTCTCAGTGTTTTCTTTAACACTCCCCTAAACAAGAAAATCTCGGTTTTGGAGGGTAGATGGGCAGAAGGTTACAGGTGATATGGGGAAGGGTACCAAAAGAACCTAAATGAGCAGAAACTGGTACTTTATCTCTAACAATATTACCCCCCCCAAACAGATTCAAGTCATTTTTAAAAGTAATACTGTTGTCTTTTAAATACATTGTCTTCAAGGAATATCACTGATGACTTTCAGGGGGACCTTTTTTTTTTTTACCTTTACCCAGCCTATCTCTAATTAAGCTTGCCATGGCACTTACAGGTATTCTTAGCACAGGTGGTGACAGTCACTATAGAGATGGTTGCTGTATCCTGAGTAATCATAAATTAGTAGAAAGCAGAGATTATGACTAGGTACTTTGCTCAGCATCTAGAAAGTGCCACAAAAAGTAGACATCTGAATGTTGTCAAATGAGAATAAAATTTTCTCAATCTACTTTGAAGTTTTCTACTGGATAGTAAACAGTTGTCCTCAATCTACTCATTCAAGGGGAGAGCAAAGGGAAGGCAGGCCTATGTAACCCCCAGGAATACACATGTTGCCTTATGAAAAAGTATGTTTTTTCCCCTAAAAAAAACACCAAACACTAAAAATCAGTCACCAAAAAAAATAAGTTAAAAAAAGTTTGTAGGAGCAGCTAGGTGGTGCAGTGGATAGAGCACCGGCCCTGGAGTCAGGAGTACCTGAGTTCAAATCCAGCCTCAGACACTTAATAATTACCTAGCTGTGTGGCCTTGGGTAAGTCACTTAACCCCATTGCCCTGCAAAACAAAAACAAAATTTAAAAAAGAAAAAGTTTGTCACCTGCCTAACATGAACTGCTGGCTCTAAAACAATAATTTGCTGCCATCTTCTCTACCAAAAAAAAAAAAAATCTTCAAAAAAGAAATTCAAGTCTCTTAGAGGAAAAGTATATTTTATCTATTCATTTTTTCTAGCAACTACTGTATACTGAAAATGTTTTCAAATAGCACAAAAAAACACTATCTGTTACAGGGCCAATGTACTCAAAGGATGTTACCAGATGACCTCCAGTCCCTCTACCCAAGTGCAGATCATAGCCTTTTAACATTGTGACTGACTGATACTTTTATCCATGCCTTTAAACAAATCCTCAAGATTAGTTGAATTCTAACTAACATGTAGATAATAGTGTTATATCTTACTATACTATGCTAAAGATAGGCAAGGAATCATTTTAAATTAATTCAAAGGATTTAAAAAATGAAGTGGCATATTCTACTCAATGTTTCAAGTGTGGGGAACTTGTATGGGATAGTAGAAAAGAACATTAATGATATCCGGACTTAAAAATCACTTAATGGTTGGGTCTCAAGTTTCCTTAATTGTTAAAGGGGTTATGGTGTGGGGGGGGAAGCATGACACACTACCATGACCCTCCAAGTTCCCTTTTCCAGCTCTCAATATATGATGATGAAACGTGGGCTGTTCAGAGAGTTTTCACTGAGTGCAAAAATTTGTAGCTAAAAGAACATACACAGAACTGATTAATGGATTTCACCTATCAAATCCTCTGCACCTCTTTGGCAGTAAGCTCTAGCCTGGGCTAATAGCTATTCCAACTTTAATCAATGATTTAGACAGAGATTTTTAGTTACTCCACTATTAAAAAGATCCTGCAGTAATAACCACCAAAATGTAGTTTATTTTAAAGTTTAAGGCACTTAGGTGGTACAATGGATAGAATCCAAGTCCTAGAATCAGGAGGAACCGAGGTCAAATGTGACTTCAGACACTAGCCACATGACCCTGGGCAAGTAACTAATCGCTCAATATATAAATGAATGATTGAATGAATACAGTCCATTCTATAACCTTATGTTAATAATAATGACACTTCTTTAGGGATCTGAGAGGTAGTTAAAAAGCATAGAAAAAAGACAGCAGGAAATTACAAGAAACCTAAAATCTATACAAATAGTGCTACAGTTGAATTAGAGGACTTTCAAGAATTGAAAAATTAGGTGAGATTTAATTCTTACCTGCTACAGCTCCAAATGCTAAAGATCCACTCATTTGGAGAGCCTGCTGTGCTGCTGGAGGAATCTGTAAACCTGTACCTGCAAAAGAAGCAAAAGGTAATAATTATATTAACACTGTAGCTCCTATTGCCTTATGATAAAACAAGTTGGTTTTTTTTTTAGTTTTTTGCAAGGCAAATGGGGTTAAGTGGCTTGCCCAAGGTCACACAGCTACGTAATTATTAAGTGTCTGAGGTTGGATTTGAACTCAGGTACTCCTGACTCCAGGGACAGTGAGTGCTTTATCCACTACGCTACCTAGCAGCCCCAGGAAGCAAGTTTTTAAATGACAACTACAATTAGAAGATCCTTTCCATTACAGCAACTGCTTCTAAGTGAAAATCCAAAGGCAAATAACAATATCACTATGATAGTCCATTAAGTTATCACCATAAGCATATTTAAATGCCAATTTATGGTCTAGAGTCACTCATATCATATAGTTTGAAACAATCTATGCCATATATCCCCCTTACCATTAGGATAAGTTACAAATGTTAATCATTTTATAAGTCAGGTTTATGTTTTAGTTTCCTACAACAATGCCTAGAATATAGCAAATGCCAGTAAGTGCCTGCTTACTGATAGGTGAAGTCCCTATTACATTTCATAAGGAACCTCCAATAAGAAAAAACTTCTAATACTCTTGTAGAACTCTGCAAGAAACTTACCTTCTGCTAGTCGTGCCATTAATTGGAGACGACCAGTTGTTCCCAAGTCAATACCAGTCCGTTCTAGCTCATCACTATCCAAAAATGAACTGGCACTGGAAGCATCAGTACGTTCAGTAACATGACCAACTTTCATAGGTCTGCCTGCTAATTCAAATCCATTCAGTTGTTCCAATGCCTTTTTGGCACATTCTGAATCTGAAAACTATAGAATTAAAGTTGTTTTGTAAATAAATCTGTGTATTTAAGTAGATCAAAGCATATATATATATATGATACTAGGAATTGCTAACTTTTTCTTTTGGAAAAGCATTTAAAATTATGATGTATGTCATAAGGGAAAATATTTTAAATGATCTCTGATCCCAAATTTTTATACTCTTTGAACTCCAGGAAGACTATGAGCACCACATCCTTTTGGAAAAAAGGAAACTCTGCAAAGGGATACAGCCCAATTCAGAATTCTCCACCACAGATGAGTCTCTTCCCACGTGAAGAGGATCAGGCCTCAATATAATAAAACCTACTGAGCCCCACTTCTTTCACAGGCATGCTTAAGGGGAAAAAGTATGCCAATCAAACATTTTATTAATTATCTTTCAACGTATTAAGCCAACTCATTAAAGGAAATCCTAACGAATACTTCCCCCTTAATCTGATTCTTTTTAAAAGGTGGTTTTCCACGCACTCAAATTCAATCTAACAAATATATATTAAATGCTTACTATTTGCGAGGTACTGTACTGAGGCTGGAACATACAGATCATGAAGCAGAGTAATATGAAATCAGGCTTAAAAGGCTGGTTGGAAAAATTAGGAGGCTATTATGATAGTTCCAAGAGAGGTGATGAGGACCTGACTAGAGTGGCGGCGGCTATGGGAGTGGAAAGAAAGGGAAAGCTGTGAAATGCTACAGAAATAGAATCAATTGAATTTGGCAACTTATTAGATATTGTGTTAAGGGACTGAGGGTTGGGGGATGGGTGGGGAGAGGGAAAAAGCATTAAGGATGACACTGAGGTTAGGAATCCAGGTGGCTGGTAGTACAATGAAACCATCAATAAGAAGTTTGGAAGAGGTGCTTGGAGGTGGGGGACTCTAAACAATGCTAAATGCTGTTGGAGCACGTTGAATTCAAGATACTAATGACAGATCCCAGTAGGAATATCTACCAGGAAGTTGGCAACATGAAACTAGGATTTTGATGAGATATTAGAAATGTATATATAGATTTGGGAGTCATCTACGTCAAAATAACTGAACCCATGGGACAGATGAGACCACCAAGGGAAACCGTGTGTAGAGATCACCATGAGAGTATACAAGTAAAATCTCCTTATATTCAACTCCACAAAACATCCAAATTCTTTTGTCGTATTGGAATTTTGTTAGAACTGAATCACATTTCTAGCCTGCAGGACCTAGAGAAAAAAAAAAATGAGTTGACACCCAGCCTCAGTATATCTCAATGGTAAAAAAAGCAAACTGCAGTTTTAAGAATGGAATTTAACTGGGAAAGAGGAGTGTTGTCACACATACAAAACCACTCTTTCCTTCTGCCTAGCAGATCTTTTTCATCAGTGGATGAGTTAGGTAGATCATTGTTTCCTATGTTTTAGGAATTTGAGATAAGATTAAGTTATCACCAAGTAGAATCCCTATTTAACATATATACTTTTAATGACAATTAGTTTCAAAACTATTTCCCTGTCTCTAAAACAACCAATACCAAAAATGTTAGGGATAAACTAAATTTGTAAAATGATGGAGTATACATGAAATGTATTCACAAATTAAGGAAATATTACTCAATATATTTAAACAGAAATGCTGTTCTTTAGCTTATAAATAAAAGCACACTTATATGAATCCTGTAACACATTAAAACTGAGCCTAAATTTTTTCATTTGTAAATGATATATGTTGTTATAGAACAGTTCTCTAAGCTAATTTTCAATGAAAATCGTGTTATTCCCCCAAATTACAAAAAGATAAAAAATCCAAATTCACACATTTTATTGGGGGGGGGGCAGTAGGAATAAAATTCATTAAAACATTTTGAAAAATTATCAACCTCGTTATAATTAATATGTTCAGTTATGTATAATGATACTTTTTAATTCAGGGTTCTGTAGGCAGACAACATTAAATATTTTCCCTGGCCATAGAGTAACTCCAAAAATAAAACTAATTGAGATAAATACATTCACTCAAAACCAGATTTTAATCCAGGAAAGCTGGATTGAATGTGTAATAAGGTTGATAGAAATAGGTAATTAAAGATCAAAACTGTAGGAAGAATGTTTAAAACCAGCAATCATGGATTTAGAGTAGGAAAGAGACCAGAGACAATTTGTTCAACAGTCATTTTACAGATGAAGAAAAGACCAAAAAGGTCACATTACTTAGTACAAGGCTACCCACATATTAAGAGGAATAGCCAGGATTCAAATCCAGATCCTGTTTCCAAATCCACCACTTTTTTTACACTGAATCAGAATAAAAGACCTTTATATATGAGGTTCTGAAGACCATCACATACTAGACTCCATGAGGCCAAGACCTAAACTATCCATTAACCTAAAATTAAACTCTATACACACTGAGCTTTTATATTCTGTGCAATCATTTCTATTCATTAAAATGCATCCCATATATATTCTCAAGTAGCAATTCAATTAGAACAAGCATGTATTTAAAGGTCTACTATCAACAAATCTACAAGAATTTACTAATGCTTATTATGTACAGGAGTTAAATATCAGTAAACAACACAAAGACAAATACAGCTTATACTTCTTTTACATGTTCTTAGAAACAAAATTATTTTCTAAAATTTCAACTTGAAAGATTTGACAAACTTATAGTAGTAAATATTCAGATGGGTTTTTTCTCCTGCAAATTAATCAATAATCAGACTTTTACTCTAATATAAGACATCAATTTTAGGAGCTGATATTGGTTAATACTAGAATAATCACAACTTACCGTAATAAAGCCATATCCCTTAGATCGACCAGTTTCACTATCCATCATCAGCTGAATGCTTTCAATCTGAAATTGGACCAGACAATTAATTATAATTTTCCCAGATGAAAATGTTACGGTGGTACAATGGATAGAGTGCCAGTCCTAGAGTCAGGCAGAGTTAAAATCCCATTTCAAGACATTAAAAAATTTACCTAGGGGGCGGCTAGGTGGTGCAGTGAATAGAGCACCGGCCTTGGAGTCAGGAGTACCTGGGTTCAAATCCGACCTCAGACACTTAATAATTACCTAGCCGTGTGGCCTTGGCAAGCCACTTAACCCCATTCATTGCCTTGAAAAATCTAAAAAAAAAAAAAAAAAAAAAAAATTTACCTAGCTTTATAATCTTGGGCAAATCACTTAAGCTCTTTATTGCCTTGCAAAAACAAACCAAAAAAACCCCTCCAAAACCTCTGTAAAAAACTTCTAAAACTATTTTTTTAATACACCCATATTTTAAACCAAAGTTTAGATATTCTATTAGTCAGATTTTTCTATTGCCTTACTAACCAGATTTTTATCTTTTAAAAGATTATTCAAGTTTTTCTGATAAAGAAATCATTTCTCAAATACACAGGGGAACTGACTCGGATTTATAAAGAACCATTCTCCAATTGATGAGTGCTCAAAGGATATGAATAGACAGTTTTCAGAAGGAAAAAGAGCTATTAAGTGATAAAAAAAAATCCCCTGTAAATAAATTAAAACTGTTATAAATGAAGGAATTATTTCAGAAAAAAAATTGGCAATACCTATATGAACTGATGCAAAATAAAGTGAACAGATCCAGGAGAATGTTGTATACATGAAAGTAATATTCTAATGCTGTTCAATTGTGAAAGACATAGCTACTCTGATGAAGACAATTCTGGGGGCAGCTAGGTGGTTCAGTGGATAGAGCACCAGCCTTGGAGTCAGGAGTACCTAAGTTCAAAATGGCCTCAGCCATTTAACCCCATTGCCTTGCAAAAACCTAAACAGGCAAGTCCCAAAGGACTCAAGATGAAAACCACATAACAGAGAGAACTGATAAAACTTTTGAGTGCAGAGTGAAGCTAATTTTCCCTACTTTTTATTTTTCTTGTCCTGCCCCTCCCTTTGCAATCCAGCTACTAATAAAAATTTTTTCATGGCTTTGAATGAATAATAGTTATTATCATCGCTTGCTTTCTTGAAGGGTGCTAGAGGAAGTGAATTTGGAACTCAAAATAACAAAAAGTTACGACCACCCAGGGACAAAGCCATAATTTTTCAGTTTGGTGAGACCATTAACATTTCAACCTACATTATTATAGTAAATACACATCAGATCTTTGAAGAAAAGGTTTCAAAGGGTATACAGTAGAAGGACTATAAATTTGAAAAATGACTCACCCTGCCAAAAGGTTCAAAGATTCCACGAAGCATATCTTCAGTTATGTTAAAATGTAATGATCCTACATAAAGCCTCATGGGTCCAGCACTTCCTTTCTGTAGATTATTTGCCATTGCTGCAGCTCTATTCTTTTCTGCCTACATAACAAAAGAAAACTGATAATTAACAATTATAGAAAAATACAGCAAAACTGAAAATTATGGAATGTATTTCAAGTTAAGAAAATTCCAAAAACGTTAAGTGTTTTCTCTTGTTCATTTATCTAAATTTTATTTAGATAAAAGCTTATATGACCTAATTTGATCATTAATAAATTTCCAAACTTAAGCAGAAAATGTTGAATACACTCCTACTACCACGCCCTTAAGAACAAGTTAAGCTAAATTTACATGTCAAGGAGGGAATTTAAAGAACTTAGGCAAAGTGCTTCACACCCTACATGTTT
The DNA here is from genome assembly GCF_037893015.1 of Macrotis lagotis. NCBI lineage: Eukaryota > Metazoa > Chordata > Mammalia > Peramelemorphia > Peramelidae > Macrotis > Macrotis lagotis. Next base: position 356,225,427 of record NC_133658.1, on the reverse strand, counting down.
ATTACCTTCCCTATATTCTCTTCCCTAAACCATCATCCAAAAAGAACCTTCTAAGATAAAACTTTCAATTTTCAATTACTTTGCCATGGATAATCTCAAAATAGTAGGCAAAAAAGTCACTTATACATATTTTTATGAAATAGGCTTAGTTCATTGTATTTAAAGCAGCAATTAGCAACTTAACCAGATTGACTTTTTTTTCCAATAAAAAAGAGACAATAAAACTACCAGTGTTGTTAAATAAACTGTGTAGAAAGTAAAGTATAGGGGGCAGCTAGGAGGCTCAGTGGATAGAGCACCAGCCCTGAAGTCAGGAGTACCTGAGTTCAAATCTGGCCTCAGACACTTAATAATTACCTAGCTGTGTGGCCTTGGGCAAGCCACTTTAACCTCATTTGCCTTACAAAATCCTAAATAATAATAACAATAATAATAGTTATTGGACTACTTGAAAGTCATGATAAAAAAAAAGAAATCAGAAAGTAAAGTATAATAGTATTAAAATCTATACGAAATGCCAATTCCAGAATCAAGATTTGGCAATTAAAAAACAAAAACTAATTATATATTGTATTTGATGGATGAATTCTTAGTTAAGCTAACAAATGACATTAAATATATAATCCTACAAAGGTAAAGTAAAAACGAAAAACTGTGAATGGACCATAGCAAGATTAAAATGGAATTAACTTTCCCAATAAAAATTCCCTAATGAGGAAAAAAATCAAATTACCTGCGAGGCTTGTACAATGATGGGTACTCCTAAGACACGCTGGCCAGTTAATCCTATTGCTAGAGGCACTGAGCTAACATCAACAAACTCTACATAAGCAATTCCTTTGGATCTTCTGGAATTTCTATCAGAAATCATTCTTACATCACGGACCTAAAAACAAAGAAAAGCTTTTTTTAAAAAAAATTATAACAGTAGAATTACTAATTCTGTACTTTTACATTGCAAAGAGAAAGGCATTTCATTTTCTATCTGAAATTACTACTTTAGGGGCAGCTAGGTGGCACAGTGGATAGAGCACCAGCCCTGGAGTCAGGAATATCTGGGTTCAAATCTGGTCTCAGACACTTAATAATTACCTAGCCGTGTAGCCTTGGGCAAGCCACTTAAGCCCATTGCCTAGCAAAAACCTTTAAAAAAAAAAAAGAAGATAAAGTCACTGTTTGTGCCCCATAGAGAGAATAGGTCCAAGAGTATATAGTCAAAGGTCAGCACCAGCCTGTCAATTGCAAGTGTTGCTACCTCAACTTAACCCCATTTGCCTTGCAAAAAACCCCACAAAAAACCCCTAAAATACTACTTTAGTGATTTGCCAATAGCCCCAGTTTATTTTAATTGGAATAAATTTTAAAAAAGTTAACTGGTAAGGATGAATAAGAAAGTAGTAAGGTCCTAACTGTTCTGTACCTGAACTCAAAATAATCAATTAGTTCTTCCTAATTCTATAATAGTTTTCTTGAATGTAGGGTTTTTTAAAAGTCCAGTTTTTGGCTGAGCAAACCTATGAAACCCTTCTTACACATATTTAAAATGTTAAGAATCCTCAGTTTTAAAAGCATAAGGAAAGTCAAATTGTTTCCTAAATTTTTGTTTACAATCTTAGTTTTTTCAATCACAAACAAAAATTGCATTCATAACTTAAAAAAATGTCTCCAACCAAAGCTTCTTTTCCAAACCTTTCAATGAAGCCAGGTGGTAAAATTTCAAATTTCTCATTTTACATCTTAAAAAACTCAAAACTCAGCCAAGGACTTAAAATTACTCGCTTCAAGTCACAAAAGAATAATAAATAGTAGTTAGAATCTGAACCGAAACAAAGACCTTAAATGCTGTGTTCCTTCTACTATAAATTTTGACAAGTGAATATGGTCTTCAACCACAATGAAATAACTTTGATATGCTGAACATTACACATTAAAAAGTTTCTTCTGAAAATTAACTAAAATATTTTCTTCCATCTTATTCTCTTCCTTTTCCCCTACCCCATCCCATTTTCTACCTTATATACTTTTTCTTGCTATTACCTATTTATCTGTAATAAGATAAATTACCTTTCCTACAGTAGAAAAAAACTCTTCCAAATCTCTTGGTCTAATTCTTGCGGCCAGCTGCATGCAGAATACAGTCCTAGCATCTCTCTCCTCAGGAGTAAGGTTGTCAATAGGTTCCCTGAAGAAAAAACACTAAGTTATACTTGTTAAATTCTAATTACAAACTTAATAGAATTTTAGAATGTGCAGGAAAAGACTTAAGATAACAGTCTAATTCACTCAATTTACAAAAGTCAGCTGAAGTGATGAATTAATTTGTCCCAATTAGTAGGAAAATCAAGACTATAATTCAACTTCTTAACCCAATACTCTTTCCACTATATTACACTGCCTATTTCAGAATAATCTGAGAATTAAGTTCTTTATACCTAAAAGTATCTCCAAATAGATAATAGCTGTATAAATCAAAGTCCCTGATAAAAAAAAAATCTAGCCAAGTAATTAATTTATCACCACCTAGGGAGCAGTTTTTACACCTATAATACTACCTAAGTGAGAGTCACCCCAGGGACCCTTCCCTAATACTTTCAATATAGATTGCAAGCTTGTCAAAATATTTCAAGTATATTTGGTGGTTGAAGTATTCAATGAAAACTCTTAGGTTTCAGTTGTTAAGTTATAGTAGAGCTCAAGGTTACTTCTATTACATTTCACTAAACTGACAATACAACCACTTTTTGAAAATGGGAAGGCCTCAATCTTTGTCACTAAAGTTCTTTGAAGAATAAGAAACATCAGATGGGATAGGAGAAGCTTTACAGAAACCTCTTCATGGTCCTATGCCCAAATATGCTTCCTACTGCCCAAAGAACCTAAGCAAAACAAAATAACTCCTCTTTCAAGAACTAAGAAATATATTCTGACATGAATTAACAACTGTCATCGACAGAAATGATGTTTAGGAACTAATTAAGGGTTCCTCTATACTAACAGTAAATCTTCTTCAAGGACAGAAGCATTGAGGCATCAATAAAACAAGTTTGAAAATTATACTACTCTTTTTAGACGGTTGTAAATACCAAGCTGAAAAAGAGCATATAATCTGCTTAAATGGAAAGAAAAGTAAAATACTCAAAGAAGGGGGAGAAATATTTGAAAATAAGACTGAGTTAATGACAAATGAAAAGGCTAAAAATTTAGTTCCTGTATGCTTCTTTGAAAGTTAGCAACTAAATGCACTTTTATGACTAGAAGGGCCAACAAAATACCAGGCATCATCAAGAATCAACTGGAAACAAAGAAAAAACACGAATGCCTGACCTTTTATAAAAATCAAGTGTCTCTGTCCAGCATCTACTCCTGAAATCACCATTTTTTTAAGTGCATAAATTCAATCCTTATGATTCCATCTCAAACAAGATTAAAAAATGGCAGTTGGAAAAGATTCAGAGAATAACTAACACGATACAGGAATCAAGAGAAATTTTTTTTTATATAATAAATATAACTAAACTAAGACCGTGATGGGGATATGTTAGGATAAACGCTTTTCTGGTTCCAGAACTCTAAAATATACATTTAAATTGTAATCTAGTTATATACAAAGTAGTTCAAAATAAAGTACTATTTTGCATAATGTGCAAAATTTCTGTAACTTATTATCACAAGTCACAGTGTGACTATAAATCCCGAATAAGGGCATGGACAAATTAATGGATAATTGTGTAAAATATTTCTCAGTGAAGGAAAGAAAATTATGTAATTAATTTTCTTCAGAGAGGAAGAATATGGGGGAAGAGAATATAATCTTAACTTTCTGAGGATATCATGGACGGACAGAACACTAGATTGGATGGACAGTTGGTCTGATGAAGTCTGATACTTCTTATTTTACAGCAGCAAAGAGTCATTTTTGGAAAAATATCAAATCTGGGAAAACAAATGAGTGGTCTGACTATCTCTTGTGTCATTAAGCTAGATGCATCAAGAAATTTTAAATTAAATCATTTTCACAATATTGAATTAACACATACCAATAGCAGTGCTATTGTTATGGGACTTTTAAGTTCTCTAAAAGGAGTTCTTTTAAGATACACCATTAGCTCGGTATATTTTGGCCCTTTTTAGTTGCAGTTATTATTTATAACCGGAAAAATAAAAGCTGTCAAAGACTTGCTGGGAATTTCAGACATATTAGCAAATAAATATGGGCTATATAAAACAGTAAACTTGCAAAAACAGCAAGGTATTTATTATATATAAAACCAAATTATTAAACATAAGTTTTTCAGTAGCATAAATTGACTAAGTTTTAAGTAAAGCTGAAAGCTTGTGAGAAGATAAGAAATAGGGACAACAGCTACCTCACAGGGCTCTTGTCTTTTCTGAATGGACTTTTGCTTCTTGAGCGGCGTCTGCTGTAAAGTTAAAAGTTTCAGAAGTTACCCAAACAAGAACACCACACTAATTACTTGAAAAAAATTTTAAAACAATTCATAAGTATGTTAGAAACCTTAATTTGATGCTATGAGGTAACCCAATCTTTCCACGGATGGCACTGTTAAATTTTGGACCGGAGCTATAAAGAAAAACACAAAGTTAAGCAACTTTTAAGTTGAAAGTTTAATACAGTTAATCACAAAACCCAGAAATTTTCTTCCAGAAAGGTTGCCTTCTATCCCTAGTTATCAGCAGTAAAATTCTTAAATTAGCCCAGAAATCTCTGCAATATTAGGTTTTTCAATCTTTTTGTAAAGGATACCCTTTGGTAGTCATGAAAACTATGGACCCCTCCCTCACGTTTTAAAATGTATAAAAATTACTTAGGAAACCAATCCTCTTGAAATAGTTATTAAAAACAAGTTCACAGATCCAGGTTAAGAACCTTTGCTCCAAGAGATAATTTCTAGTATTCTATGACACAAAATAAGTGCAAAGATAACCAGCTTTATTAAGAAGGAAATATTCTGTGTATTGCTTTCGTAAATCCAAGTTTGAGAGAATTTCCAACACCTGGTAGAGGCAGTTTCGTAGAGTTTACTTTGTACTTTTATTTTCTGGATAGCAGTTTGGATTCATTGAATTTTTTTAAAAATTCATCTTTATCTTGAGAGAATAATTGACGTGGTAGTTTAAGCTGATGCTAGCATAAAAGTAACTTTGTTAAAAATTAAGTCCCTAATTCATGGAAGTTTCAGTTATAAATGGTGTATGTTTAAAAGATTATAATATCCTTAAAATTAGCTAAGGAATAATAACCTGTTTTTCACTGGGGATGGGTGAGTGGGGTAGTGGATCCCAATCCATAAAGTTCCATTATTGTCCTTTCTACTTTAATAGAATACTGTCTATGAAAAATAAGTTACACAATCAAGATGGCTAAATCTCAGGTGGTAGTTTTGTTCTGCAGATTTTTCAATTCCTCCGCAATGTTCACTCACTAAAATATAAAGCAAAATGAAGCAAATTTGCAATGTTTCAATTTTAGTGTCTGTCCTATTATTTTAGTGTGCTCTCCTGTCTTACATGAATTTGTTACAATAGTAGGAAAACAATGGTAACAATTTTTTGAACATGTATTTGAAGTAAAAATATTAAAACATATCATTAAACAGCAGCACTATTACATTGCACAAAAGTTTATTCCACCTCTTATCATTTTTTGCTCTTTGAAAATCACTAAATAAACCAGTAAGTTAAAAAGGCATATATTGGTAGGACCTCGTTTCTATCACACCAATAACAGTGCCTTTCAAGAGTAGGGTATGCAGTAGTTAACTTTTCAGCTCATAGCTATTTTTATAGAATTTACTGGAACCCAAAGACACCAATCCTAAATTCTATAAAGACTTAAAACAGAAACCCAGAGGTATTGTCTTACAAGGAGGAGTCAGAGTTAATTTAGAGAGAGTAAGGGCTAGATGATATGATGTTCAACCTTCTATTAAGAGTTACATAATATATACTATTACTATTGTGGAAATTCCTTAAGATTCAGTCATTTAGTTTTTACATATTTTGACTGAAACATTTCTATTCTAGTATATTGAAAATTCATCAGTTAAATCATTTTTAAAAATATTGACCATTCTGTTACCAAACAACTTCTTTGTCTTTAAACTTCTGGTCCAGTTCCTCTTTGTTAACATATCAGATATGGTGTTATATTCTAATTGCCATTTCATTTATCAGTTAGCCCTTACAGTAAGAAATAGTTCATTCAATCCATGTGTAGAAAAAGGGGGAGAAAAGTACCCTAAAAGGGTCAAGCTAGGTGGCACAGTGGATAGCACCTGCCCTGGAGTCAGAAGACCTGAGTTCAAATCCCACCTCAATTACCTAGCTGTGTGAACTTGGCAAAGTCACTTAACCTTTGCAAAAAAAAAAAAAATTAACCCCCCCACAGATTTCTATTAATTAACTTAACTAGGTACATCAGAAATAGTACTTAAAGAGTACACTGTCAAAAGATTACCCCATTATGTAAAGAAATAATGCTAAAATTTTTAATATTTTTTTTAAGAGGGATGGAAAGGACTAGATCTACTTTGCTCTTGCTCAATCTAGAAGTTGAATGACAAGTCATAGACCCTTTCCCACTACTGAATGGTACAGGATCTTTTTACTTAATTTCTGATATAGACTGGCTTGTCCCTTTTTAGGCAGTGTAGTTAGTACCTTTCTGGAGATTCATAATATTGATGCTAGACTTAACTTAGTTTCTATGGCAAACTAGAACTCCCAACTTCAAGTGATCCACCAACCTCACCCAGCCTCCCTGGAATCAGGGATTGTAGATATAAATCATCATACCTAGATAATTTTCTAGTTTTTCATCTCACTTTTATACCTTTTGAATGCTATTAACCCTATTTTACCTTGTAAGAACGCTAGTATCCCTTCTTCTCAACAAGAATTTACACCAACTAAAGATTCATTCAAGAAGAACACAACACTAGACTATATAAGATTAAAGTGGATTACATACTAGGGACTTCGATAGCGGCCTCTGAATCGGCGTTCTCTACTTCTAGAACGACTTCGTCTTCGTTCTTTGCTTCGGCTCCGTTTCCGTTCACGGCTTTTGCTCTTTTTTCTTTCCCGATCTCTGCTTCGTTTCCGTTCCTTACTTTTACTCCTCTTTCGGTCATGACTCCGACTTCTACTCTTGCTTTTTTTTCTCCTGTAAAGAAAAGATTACATTTATTTTGCAAATTTAATATAAAGTCTTTATTTCCCGCACTTTGGCATTGCTTATTTTACTTTTATCATTTCATAAAATTTGCTATAAGGCATTATACATAACAAGACACTTAATAAACCATAAAAAAAAATCTTCACAGATAGAATGAACATTCTTTCCAAAGACTACTACTACTACCTGCTGTTACAAAATAGAAGCAACAATAGCTGACACTAATAACCTCTTATGATCCTAATTCTTAAAGTAGTTGCTAATGGAACTTCCTACACCAATGACAAAAGAATTGAGATGGTTATGAGGTCCTCCACTGACTGAGATAAAACTAAGTAGCAAGGGAAATCAAGTTTTCTCCAAATCTGTAATTGGCATGATCAACTCATATTCTAAGCCAGATTCAAAAGTGAATTTATCTAATCAAATTGAGACCAGCTTATATATACAACTAGTGAACTTGACTTACTGTATACCAAGAAATACATTATCAAAATTAGTTAAGAGTTGAGAATGCACTTTAACGACCATCAATAGTTATACAAAAAATTCCCACTAAATAATGCCCCTATATTTAATTGTCTGTTCTTTAAGTTAGAGAAAGTTCATATTTAAATTTTCATGTTGATTTGAGCAACTTACAAAGAACTACGTCATTATCTAAATTATGATATTCCCAATTTTATGCACTTAGTTAATACACATCAGGATGCATACTGAATTTAATTAAATGTTCTCTTGTGTTTCCATCTTGGATGACAAAGACAAGAAATTAATAAATTCAGTTAGTTGGCCTGATAGGCAATCAAAAACTACGATCCAATTTTAAGTACATTTTCATGAAGCATAGTAATATTAACAAAACTAAAAATGGCAAGTTAATCATACATTGCCCCTTTCCTACTGTACTCCCACAGGCACAACCCAGTTAATTTACAGAATAAAAGCATTTGTATTCCTCCCCAACCCACCACAAGTTAAATGCCTAAAAGATATCCTTTCAACATCATTTTATTAAGAAAAAGATTTTTACCCCTCTAAAGAAAGTCAATTTGCATTGCCTAAAGTACAGGCATTTACTATTAGTGATATATTCCAGGCCCTTGTGTTATTTTGAAATGTAAACAATTTTAGTCAAGATGAATTTTAAATGTAAAAAAAGTAGCATAGGAGCAATTACGATCTGCCTCAGAGATCCTGGAAGCAGGTCATCTGGGAATGCATTGAAAATAGAAAACGAAGACACCCACCTTCTGGAATCTTGAAACCCACACTCCAATCACAAGGAGATGTAGAGCTTTCCAAGGAGGCAGAAACTTTGTCTAAAATTTCAAGATAATCCACCTGACTGTCAGAAATTTATATGCTAGTAGCAAATGTCAGAAAATTAGGCTACACTCATTATATATATATAGACGTCATCATAGTAATGCCCAAAATGGCAACAGATAACATTCCAACTTTGTTGTCTGGAAAACCTGACACCGAACCATACAGGTTGCTTAATGGTTTGAGTCAGAATCAAAAACTAGTTTTACTCAACAGGTAGGGCTGTTAACTAAAAATAAGTAAAAGCCATGCCCTACAAATACCATTTAGGTTTAGATTAGATTAAAGCATCTGCTCACTGATGGCCATTAAATAGCAAAATAATGGACACCCTTCTTTATTTGTCATTGGCTTGAAGACCAATTTAAAGCAAGGGTTATTACACCTTCAACAGCTGCTTCCAAAGGTTCTAGTCCTAAGCAGCTCTAGTCAGGTAAAATATTGCATGACTATAATAGTAACATGCTATATCAATAATTAGACAATAGAATTATTTGAATAAAAGCTTAAGTATTTTAGGAAAGATCTTGATATGCCTAAATCCAAAACAATGCTAAAATTTTATTTAAATTCTGTACAATCTTTTGAAGTGGGCCACTTGCTGAATTAGGTCTATGATGAATAATTCTGTCATTGTCACGTCAAAACCTGTACTTGAATTTGCTTTATTTCATATATAAAGAAACTTCAATTTTAAATGTAATGATATATTGGTATCTGAAGTCACTCTAAGTATGAGAACCATTGTTTCAAATTTTATACCAAGGGAGCCAAAATATTCCATTTCAGTTAGCTTCATCTTTGAACCCACCCTTTAATATCAAATATCATTTATCTAATGTCTGCATGTGCATAGTATACCAAATTGACTCTATTGGCTATAAATGCTCAAAACCATACCATTCCTTCAGCTCAACAAAATATATTGACTTAAAGGTATTCTATGAGATTCATGGCTCTACATTTTATATGACCTTAAAAGGAGGATTTAAAAAACCTTTTCTCATTTAATATTGCTTCTATTGAATATAAGTTCTTTGAAGGTGGAAATTTAGTTGGCTTTTTATCTTTCTATTTTGTACAGACATTAGGTACTGAAATTTTTTTAAAACTGCTTTTGTTTTTGGGGTTTTTTTTAGGTTTTTGCAAGGCAAATGGGGTTAAGTGGCTTGCCCAAGGCCACACGACTAGGTAATTATTAAGTGTCTTCGACTGGATTTGAACCCAGGTACTCCTGACTCCAAGGCCAGTGCTCTATCCACTACGCCACCTAGCCGCCCCTAAAACTGCTTTTGATAAATTCAGAGTTGTTCTTCAGAGAGCGAATTAAATCATATTCATTTAAACCCCAAAAGCTGCACATAGCTTTTTATTCCCAGTGATAGTACTGGCATCAACTTTGGTCAAAAAGGTCCAATTTTGATTGCCTCACAATCAATAATTCAATGTCTTGATATAAAATATGCATTTTATAGTATAAATGCTTTCCCAAAGAGAGGGAAAAGAAACAAGTATAGATGGTCAAAAGTTATTATCTGAACAAGACTGGAATATACACAGACTATCTGGAATAACAGGCAAGTTGCTTTTATACAAAATATACCCCAAGAAAGCAAATAATTTGAGTAATATCTTCTTTCTCTCGTCTTTTATTTAGAATTAAGTGAGCTTCCTTGGTTTCTTATTTGCAAGCTTTTATAGTAGGGGTAGCAAAGTCAGAACAATGAATTCCTGCGATTAGTCATCCATAATGATTATCTCTATCAGAAACCTTTAATACCATATAATTTTACTACAGAAACATTTTTTAAACCTTTAAAGAAATAATCCTACCCCACCTTGTTTCTCATTTAAAAACACCCCATATTAAAGGAAGTATACAAGCTTAGAAGGTTTTTTTTTCTGTTCTCCAGGATACATGGAGCCACTTTAAAAATAACAGTTCTACCACTTCCATTTATTCATCTGAGTCAGGGTGCAAAACAATCCTAACGTGTATGACTAACTTTAGGATAAAGATGAAAACAAGTTTTACATCTAAATCCAAAGAGATGCCAGTAACAAGGAACACTTGGTGACACTGGGAATGTATGAAAACATCCACTTTTTTAAAAGAATTACTGCACACAACCAAAGAGAATGATTTCTTCATATCCATTTAGGATGTAGGCTGCTTTGCCCTCTCTGACACATGATATTCAGGCACAAATTATTCCAAGTTTTCTCATTTGATTACACTCAGATGCTTCTGCAATTACTGAAATTGCAATTATCAGGAGGTGCTGTATAAAACCCATGTGGGACCTTCTCCAAAACAGCTGTTGCTTCTGAGTACATAATTCATATTAAGCTAAAGGTAGTAAAATCCCACAAATAAATTGTCTCTTCCTTAAGGTCTCCTTGTAAGAACTGCTTCCTGGTATCCCCAGATGAAATTATATAATTAAAGGCAAGATATTCTCTTGTAATTTACTTTCATCTAATTTTCAACAGGGATTGTAATAGGTTTTGGGCATTATACAAAAAATGGAATTTTCTGGTGTAGTATATCCTGATAATAATCATCTATTTCATTAATCAATTAACACATGTTATCTATTTTATGGAAATTATATCTACCTACCTAACAGAGTTGTTGTAAGGATGCATGAGGTAGTGTATAATGAAGAACTTTGAGCTCTTAGGAGGAAAAGAGCCAGAAAAAGAACCAAATAAGTATTTATAATCATTTTTGCAATTTGTAGTATATGCGTCATGAATACAACAAAAATGTTTCAATATGACACATTTCAAATACCACCTGAAAACATACATTTAATGCTGATATAGGACTTCTAAGATCACAGGCATTTGAGCTGGAGGAAACCCGTGAGAAATTATTTTCTACAAGCTCCTTTAAACTGGTCAGGCTACCCAGTTTCTAATTGGAAGGGTGTGTGTCTACGTATACTTATTATTTCGAGTTCTTCACACACCCACAGTAACAAGATGCTTTAGATGAAGAGACATAACTTGAAGGAGAAAATACATTAAAAATTTGTGTTGTGATTACAAAAGGGAGTTGAGCATCTTTAAATTATTTTTGGCTTCCATAGATAATATTATGTGTAAGAATTCAGGAAACTAAATTCTTTCAGTGCCCTAGTTTCTCCCTTTAGGTTCTTATAGCACATTTTGCTGTTCTATAAGGCTCAGAAAGATGATGTTGTAAAGATACGTAACACAAGGGCAATAAAACGTTTGGGGAAAAATATTTATAAAGACCACCAAGTAGTGAAATTTCCAAAAGCTGCCTATTAACTTTGATTAGCAACAAAATACAAATTAGGTCAAGTTCTAAAATAGGCAGAAATAAAAAGATCCAGAAGGAAAAATTCACTAAGGCTTCAAGCAGATAAAAGACATGCCATTGCTAAGTTCTTGACTATTATCTTTAGATTCCATTCTTTAAATAACCAAGTTTATCCCCCCTGAATCCCCTCCAGAAACTTACTTCTTGCTACGCTCTTCATGGCCATTAGCACTGCTCAACTTGTTCTCATCCTAAGCAGGGTTGATAGAAGAACATCATGAGGACGAAGTGGAAACATTTCAAGTTGTCAAAGGGTAAAGGGAACAGGAATAAAAAAATACAAAACAATTTAAAAACTAATTACTTATTTATAGTTTAATTTGGAAAGCTATAAAAAAAATTTAGATGGGTATGTTTAACCACTTTGCTGTTTACATTTTAGGCATACAATAAAATTCAAGAATTATGCTGTCCATATGAAACAATTTAAACTTTCGGTATCTTTTACATAGTTTAGATAATACATTATCCTATGGATTTATACTGTTGAAGTGGTTAAATATAATTTCTATAAAACAAAAAACTCATTGTTTAAAGTTTTATTTCATGTACTATGTGTCCCTTTTCATCAGTACCACGGCTATATTTCTGCCTAAGCCCCAAGTGGCCATGCTAGCAGCCAGCCACTATCGATTTCCTGTGACCGATGCCATTCCTGAGATCTTCGCCCATTTTCGTTGGAGGGTTGGGACTGTAAGAGCTTGATGCCACCTCTGTCACACATCTCGCCCTGAAGCAAACAGGGATTCACACTGCTTTAGTAATGTTGACTCCCAAGAACCCAAGAAAGTCATTAATAATCCACCAGTCCAGCCTAAACATTCCCTATTTCCATACCTGTTTTACATGGAAAAATATCCATGTTAAACTACTGGTAGCACAAAAATCTTAACATTTTACATTAAGAAAGTAGCTCTTTCAAGACTCTATGTTATTACTTAAAACTAAGTATACAGTGTTTATAGCTAATAAGTACTCATCCACAATTGGTACCACATGGTCGAGCTACACACTCCAAAACAAAATAATGTTTTTATTTTTAAAAAAATCACACCAGTTTTATTTTAATTGTTTAACCAGTTGTACTAAGAATATAACTGCTAACTTACAAAATCTACAGGTTTGTGAAACCAGTGATAAATGCATGCATATAGTTAACACTTCCACCACCATCGGGTGAAAGAATGAAAAGACAGTTTACTTTTGCTGCCATAGAGAAATGGGTCAAAAACTAACTACTCTATACCATTCAAAACAGTTTTTAAAAAGTTGTGTGAAATATTATAGCAGGTCCTAATTAAAAGTTATTAAAAAGTGAGGAACAGTACAAGTTTTCAAATAACACTGCACTGTGATACTGCCTCTTTAATTTGCTAAGAAATTTCTATTCAGGGATCCAAGAATTTATCATGTGCTTTTAACTTAGTAGCTGATTGTAACCTGACCTGTTTTTCATATTTTGCTATCACCAGTCATCTACACCAAAAAAATAAGATAAAAATACAAATCTCACTCATTACTTGAGTTGAGAAAACTTTCCTCATTAACAGATTTACTTGCCACAGACTGGTAATGAGATTATTCTTGGACCCCTGCTATTTTCCCAAACCACTGCATTCACCTTCTTGCTATACCAAACTGGAGCTGGTAATTCTTAGTTGAGTCATTTTACCTAGGGGACCACGGTACAGCGATAAGTCACTCAATTACTACCTTATGATTGACAGTTCACACTGGAATCAAAGGTGAATTCATGGGAGTAGAGGTGAGATATCGTTAGGCAAGTCTACAAAGAGAGATAGATGGGCATTTATTCATCACGCTGAAGTGAAACTACTGCACAATATTATTACATCAATAGCATATATTTACTTTGTAAGTTACATGTAATGAATCGCTGATAAGATAAATCATGAGGGCTCCGGGGATGTTAGTTTACATTTCAGCAGTAGTTTCATGAATAATGCTAAATTAAGGAATATGTCAAACCTCACCGACATGTTTTTTCTCACCTTCTTATAGGGAGCCTCAAGCATTGCTTCTATATCAATATCGTCTGCCATTCTTTCAGAACACCTATAAAAAAAGCAAGGGCGATTTCATTAAGCCTGCATTTCGCTCCGTTATGAAGCTGTGGAAATACTTCTTTCCCAACATCAAAAGTATCCTCAAGTTGTTTAGAAACCCAGTTACTTAACAACGCACTTTAAATGCCGGGCAGCCGGAAGCCTCGGTCCGGGGCAGGGGCGGCCGGCCTGGCATGTCATAGATGCCCGGGTGGGGGTGGGGTGGGCGGCCTACCTCACACTAGCCGGCCTACCTCACACAGGCCGCGGGCACCCACAAGTGGCTCGCCCGCTCTCCGCGGGGCGCCCGGGGCCGGCCCTCGCCGCCTTCCCTATTAGGGGCCGAGCCAGCCCCCTCCCGAGGGCGAGGGGCCCTGCCGGGCCCGCGCTCGCCCCGCGCCATGTTGAGAGGTCACGGCTCCCCCGGGCGCCCGAGTCTAGGCCTCGGGGGTCCGAGCCGGGTGGGGGGGAGGCTGGCGTGCAGCCCCCCGAGAACGGAACTCCTGGCCGACCTGACTTGGCCGTGGGAGCCGCCCCTCCCCCTCCCCTCCGCGGCCACCCCGGCGGCGCGGCCGGACGGAGCCCGAGTCCCCCCCGGGCGGGGCCGGACCCACGCACGGAGGCAGAAGGGGTCGGCGAAAGGCGGAGTGACGCGAGCTCCCGCCGAGGCCTCTTACCTGTGCGGGCTCTCGAGCGAGTGTGGTGCTCGCGTCTCCGGGAGGCGCCGCCGCCGAGGGGGCGCCGGGGCTACTGTTAAGCCGCTGCGGCCTGGGCCCAGGCCGCGGTCCGTCCCGCCCGCCCGGCCCGAGTTTCGGGCGCCGTGGGCGGCAGGGCCGGAGCGGATCTAAAAGAGAATAATGGGATTAGAAGAGCCCGCGCGGGTGAAGCAGGGCGGCGGCTGCGGCAAATCGGTAGCCAACCGTGCGACAGTGACTGCAACTCCCTGAAATGGCGGCCGCGGCTTTCTCAGTCACACACACACTCACGAACACACATATACACACACGCAAACACACACACACAGACGGGGCCACACGGCGCCCCCAGCACGGGCTCTCGCGAGAAACTTCTCCGGCCGCAGCGCTGACCCACCGAAATATCGCGAGAATCCTCCGGGGCTAAGGAGCTACCGCACAGTCTCGCGCAAGAGTTGCGCCAGAGACCTGCCCCCCCCTTCCCCCCCTCCCCTTGGAGGCTCAATCTCCCCTCCCACCCGCACCGGCCCAGGGAAGCTCAAAGTCTCGCGAGAGCGGAAAGGCGCGACTCGTACAAAGTCTGTTGGCTCAAGTCGGTCTTTTTTCCGAGCCCCCCGCCCCCCCCCGTGCGACGCCGGGCCCCTCCCAGCTTGGGGGCTGGGGGAGTGCTCTCCCCGCCCCGTCCCTCACTCTCCTGCTCGCCTGTCAGGGCCGTCTGAGGGACGGCCGAGCCTGCGGTGCTCCTAACCTACAGTGACCATTTTCCCCGGGGGGGGGGGGGGGGAGGACTATTAGGAAAGAAGAGTAACCGCCCGGGGGGAGGGGCCGGGGCAGGCAGGGCCCGCGAGAACTGGGGGAGGGCGCGCGAGAGAGCCGAGAGTGGCACCAGCAGCCTCTGCCCGGCGCAGCTTTGTCACCACTTTGTGGCCCCTGGCGCGGGGCCAAGCCGGGCCCCTGGGGCTGGCGCAGACCGAGCTCGCCATTGTTCTTCTGGAGGGGCCCCCCAGGGCTGGGCCGCGGCGCCCCGGGCCGGCTGCGGAAGGAAGCTCCCCTGAGCTCTCTCTGCCTCACCCCGGGAGGAGAAGGCCTTGGCCGGGAGTTCACCCCCGATGCCCCGCCTCTTCCCGCCACCCCTTCCCTCAAGTCCGCAGATGGTAGCTTTAAGTGAAATTCTGATTCTGGAAACCTAAAAAAGAGCTCCTCTTTATATATTTTTAATTGAGTAAATTTGACTTCCCTTTTCAAAAGAGAACGACTCCCAAAGGGGTGGTGGTTAACTGCAGTTAATGTTTTGGAGGAAGACGAGTGACTTTTTGTAAAGATAATGTTTTATTCTCAATTTTTATCGTAAATAATCCTCTTACTTTATTCCTTTCCCTAAGGAATCCAGTTAGACCCTAATGAAAATGTGTTACCCAACTGACTGGAGCAAAAGAGTGTAAAAGGAAAGAAAATAGCTTTTTCTAATTAGATATTTCAAACTGGAAACATCACAAACTCAACATTTCCAAAACAAAATTATTTTTCGTCTAAAGCCAGATTTTTCATATTTGCCCAGTTCTTTTGAAGGCACCACTAATACTTAGCGTCCCATGAGGTCAGCATTATCCTTATTACTAATTCATTCCAAGAATCTGGTAATAACAGGAGCAGCCCCACTGCTGACAAGTTAGAATACACAGCTAGCTCCTTCCCCTTCCCTCCCCTTCCCTTCCTTCCTTGCTTCTTTGAGCCCCAGTTGTTTCTGTTTTGTTGAGAAACCTTGGGGTCTTCTCTCAAAAGGATTTTTTTTTTTGTTCTATGTGAAAAAAGGCTCTTGCTTTTCTTTCTCATCTGCCTTGATCATTGAGATACCCTTAAGCCTCCCGACATTTGTTTTTCTTTTTTTATGGAATTAGTCATTCTTTGCCTCATTTCTCTCTTACCTAACACTAATAACTGAATAGGCATTGCCTCATTCCAACTATAACCTGGGAAAGGCCTAGCTGTAAAAAGCCAAGTTTCCCCCACTGTATCTGTGACCATCTCCATTTGGCCCAATTCGTATCTGGTCACTAGACCCAGATGACTCTGGAAGAAAAAGTGAGACTGGTGATTTTGCACAGCACCCCATCACTTAAATCCTACTTAACTTGAATTTCCTGGCATCATCTCCCTGATGAAATGGAGTCCTTCAAAAAAGGACACAAAGGACAAACAACAGTTTGTCAAAATGTCAAATCTTATATCTTCTAACGGCAACATTTCTGATTCTGTCCCCTCAGTTCAAGCTCTTATCAGTTCTCTGTTGAAATGGCCTGTTGCTAAATCCCATCTCAAGTCTCTCAACCCAATCAGCACAGCTAGCCAAAATGAGTTTTCTTGAGCTTGTCACTTACCTACTCAAACTCCTGTGGTTCTTTTTTTAATTCTATGCTTAATATAAACTCTGGCTTTCAAATACTGCTCTTCTCTGAAAAAGCCAAATTGGTTTCTCTGTTTCTTAAACTCTTGGCAATCCTAGTTGCTAACTGTAACTGTCTCAAATCTAAAATGAATTCCCTTCTCACCTTCCTAGAATTCCAATGGGCTCAACTCAAGCACTATAAAGCCTTTTCAATCAATCAATCAAACATTAGGTGCTAAGTACTGTGCTAAAAACACTGGGGTGAGACAAAAACACAAAAACACACCCAGTCCCAAGTTTATACAAATTGATGAGAGAATACATGTTAATAGGTACATTCATGAGATATGCTTAGAGGATGAAAACTCGAAACTAGGATGGCTGGGAATGAGTGTTGTGTCAAGGCGTCCTACAAACTAGTGTTTGAATTGAATTTTGTTCTTTTTTAAATTTTACTTATTTTGTTAGGGTTTGGTTTTTTTTTTTTTTTGCAAGGCAGTGGGGTTAAGTGGCTTGCCTAAGGCCACACAGCTAGGGAATTATTAAGTGTCTGAGGCTGGACTTGAACTCGGGTACTCCTGACTCCAGGGCCCCATGCTCTATTCACTGTGCCACCTAGCCACCCCTGAATTGAATTTTGAAAGAAGCTAGCCAGACAAGGTCTGAGAGGTAGAGAAATCATTTCAGGAATAGAAAGTCAGATAGTTCCAAGGCAAGAGACAAAGTATTTGAAGAACAGTAAATTGGTCAAATACTATCTCCATTGCCCTCCCTCCCAAACTACCTTACTTTGTATTTATTTTGCACTTAATCTGTATATATTCTGTGTCTATAATATATACATAAGTATACACACATTTTTCTCCCCACGGTTCCTTTTGATTTGGTATTCTTTGTATTTCTCATTGCTGATAGAAGTTCCTGCCACATAATATTTAGTGTTTTTTGATTGACTGACAATCTTTTTTCTCAAAATGGATGTATAAGCACAATCTAAGCAAGGGCATGTTAACCCTATATATTTTACATATAATAAACTATAAGGTTCCTTGTCCAAGGTCACAAAATTAGTAAGTTTATAGAACTTAGTTTTGAACCCATTTTCTTTTGACTCCACATCCTATAATCTTCTAACAAAATCTTTTCTAAAATTTGTAAGAACCAACATGGCTCAGAATTTAGTCTTATGGTACTGGGTTAATGTTGTCTAGAGGAGTAAAGACATTTTTCTGATTAAAGTAGCTTTAGTTTTATAGACCCTTAAATTGCTTCTCTGTATATCTAAAAGACCACGGCAATTTGGGCAACAGAAAAATACCAAGTTGATGAATGTGCTCTAAACAAAGACCCATCCCAAATCTAAGATCTTTCTTAGTCCTTTGACCCTGTTTCAAAGGAAATAATATACAGTTAAGCTTTATTTTGTAAATCATTACCCTGATACCTTTCTCGGTTTTTTTTTTTTTGTGGGTTTTTTTTTTTTTTTTAGGTTTTTGCAAGGCAATGGGGTTAAGTGGATTGCCCAAGGCCACACAGCTAGGTAATTATTAAGTATCTGAGGTTGGATTTGAACTCAGGTACTACTGATTCCAGGGACAGTGCTCTATCCACCACTCTACCTAGCCACCCCTCTCTTAGATTTTTAATTATGTAGTTTTAGGGTGAGGGGAAGATTATTGTTTTTTGTTTTTTTCTGGCCAAGAGTCTAGGTTCCTTAAAGTAAAATCAAGGGAACATATTACAATTTTAGAAACTTAGACATGGGAGTAAAGTACACTATAGTAAATTGGACGAGGCACCCAGAAACAATGAAAATATAGCCTTTTGGAAAAGGATATTGGACTTGTTGCATTTGATCCCAAAGCTTCCATGGCCTTTGGCCACTGGTCACATTAGGATTCTTCCTGTTTCCTTATCTTGGAGGTTGGCATTACCCAGATGACTATCTCCCACCACCCTGTTTCACCTCCAGCAGTATCTTTGCTTCTCTGTGGGTGCCCTTCTAAAACACACAGGCATACACACACACAGGCTTGAGTGTGCTCAGGACTGAATTTCTTAATGTTGGCCCTGGGTGTTGAAATGGATAATTCTGAAGGAGTAACAGCTAGTTCAGGAGAAAGTGGTAGGGGAAACAGGACATTTTTATCCTGATTTGATGATAAAATGGCTTATATTACACACAAGTCATAAAGAAAAGAAACCTAATAACTGATGTAGGAATTATTGTCATCACACAATATGGTCAAAAATTAGTTTTTAATTAATCTTAATGAAATCCAATGATAAAAACTTTTTTTTGCAAGGCAATGGTGTTAAGTGGCTTGTCCAAGGCCACACGGCTAGGGAATTATTAAGTGTCTGAGGCTGGATTTGAACCCAGGCAGTCCCGACTCCAGGGCCTGTGCTCTATCCACTGTGCCATCTAGCTGCCCCTGATAAGAATGTTCTGTGACAACTCTAAATAGCTCATTTGATC
Source organism: Macrotis lagotis (assembly GCF_037893015.1). Taxonomy (NCBI): domain Eukaryota; kingdom Metazoa; phylum Chordata; class Mammalia; order Peramelemorphia; family Peramelidae; genus Macrotis; species Macrotis lagotis. Next base: position 356,205,922 of record NC_133658.1, on the reverse strand, counting down.
CATATAATCATTAGACAAAAGTAGTATTTCTATTTTGAACATGAGAAAATTGAGGCTAGAAATATTAAGGAATATCACCAATACTATGGCTAGTATGTGTCTTAGGGCAGAATTGGAATTCAGGTTTTCCTTCCTTTTAGGTCCTTTCTCTATTCACTAAACTACCTGATGTTGTGATCTTCTTTGAAAATGAAGGGCAAGGGGTGGCTAGGTGGCACAGTGGATAGAGCACAGGCCCTGGAGTCGGGAGTGCCTGGGTTCAAATCCCATCTCAGACACTTAATAATTCCCTAGCCGTGTGGCCTTGGGCAAGCCACTTAACCCCATTTGCCTTGAAAATCCTTAAAAAAAAAATGAAGGGCAAACATTTTTGAACTACTAAGTTACCTATTAATTACAAAGTGTAGGAAGTGGGATTTGGATAAAAAATTCTCCTAGCTCTTAAGTCCAGAGCTTTCTCCATAATACCATCATTAAATACTGTTGTTTTTGTCTTCTGTTCTCAAAGATCATGACATCAGAGAGGTAATACCATGACATGCATATAAACTGGATTTGAGTGGGGGCGGGATGCTGTGCCAAGTCACCAGACTCACTTTTTCCTCCAGAGCCATCTCGGTCTAGTGGTTGGATATGAATCAAGCAATGATGGATTCCAAGCAATCAGGGTTAAGTGACTTACCCAAGATCACACAGCTAGTAAGGATCTGAGGCAGGATTTGAGCTTAGGTCCTCCTGATTTCAAGGTTAGTGCTCTATCCTTGGCCCACCTAACTGCCCTATGAAATGCTATAAAGAGTCCTTTCACTGATTCTCATCAATAAGTATGAAATTCTCTGAATGTGCTTACAATTAAAAAATGGAAGCCCTCTAACAACTCTAGTAAGATATGTCCAAGATCAATGTCAATGGAAGATTTAAGTTTCTAATAGTGTCAACAGTAAGCTAGTAAAAGCAATAATATTCTCAGGATGCTGCTCACATTGCACTTTGATACAAAATTTGACAATTTTGAGGAAAAAATCAAACTACATGGGAACTTGACATACCTTCTCACCTTTCAAAGCCACCATTCCACTTTTAGATCCTTCTGAAGGTTAGGGAGATGTTTTTCTTTTTTTTAAGAAAGATTTTATTGGGGCATCTAGGTGGCACAGTGGAAAAAGCACCACCCCTGGAGTCAGGAGTACACGGTTCAAATCGGGTCTCAGACACTTAATAATTACCTAGCCGTGTGGCCTTGGGCAAGCCACTTAACCCCATTTGCCTTGCAAAAACCTAAAAAAAAAAAACCCCCCAAAAAGATTTTATTTTGAGTTTTACAATTTCCCTCCCATTCTTGCTCCCCCCCCAGAAGGCATTCTGTTAAGTCTTTACATTGGTTCCATGTTATACATTGATGTCAGCTGAATGTGATGATAGAGAAATCATATCTTTTTTTTTTTTGCAAGGCAAATGGGGTTAAGTGGCTTGCCCAAGGCCACACGGCTAGGCAATTATTAAGTGTCTGAGAACGGATTTGAACCCGGGTACTCCTGACTCCAAGGCTGGTGCTTTATCCACTATGCCACCTAGCTGCCTTGAAATCAAATCTTTAAGGAAGAAAAATAAAGTATGAGATAGTACAATTAGATAATAATATAAGTTTTTTTTTTTTTCTAATTTGATGGTAATAGTCTTTGATCTTTGTTCAAAGTGTGAGATGTTTTTCTTATGTCAAACACATTCAGGGGAAAATTTAGATCTAATATAGAAAAGAAATTCCTAATAATTAACTAGAACTATCTAAGGATATGTTGTTGGGAGGAATAATAGGTTCACCCAAAGTCATTTTGTTGGGTATGACAGATAATTTGGTTTGTTTATCGTGGGTTGGATATCCTCTGGGTCCCAAATTTGAAATTCTGTGACTTACTCTGACATCCATCTCTAAAAAGAAAAATCTCATTGAAACTGAGTGAAGAAAGAACTAGGAAAACAATATGCACAATTACAACAATGTTAACAGGAAGAACAAAAGTGAACATTATAATTATAAAGACCAAGCTTGTCACTAAAGAGGAAATGAGAAAATATACTTACTTCCCTTCTATGCAGAGGAGGAGGACTATTGGTGTGGAACATTGCTTAACATATTGATTAGTTTTGCTGAAATGCTCCCCTCCTTTTTTAATTATTGTTTCAAGTTATGGTTTTCTTGGTAGGCATGATGGCAGGAACATATCAAAAATGATGCAAAAACATGAGATTTTTTGAAAAAAAGATGAATCTTATAGAATCATTGAAGAAACCTTAGAAAACATGTGATTTGATTTTTGATTCTCTTATTAGGAATCCAAAGTTCAGAGAATGACTTGTCCAAAGGCTTATGAACTAAGTAATCAATTTCTATATAAATACAAACTTCAAATACATTTTATTGTGCAGCAATTTTAAGAATATTGTAAAATTAGGTTTGCTGATTTAGATACCTCCCTCTTAAATTTATATTCATTTTGCATTTAATTTTCTATTTTTGTGTCGCTTCCCCCTTAGGGAGGAGACCACTTTGTCTTTTTATCTGTAGCTTTTAGTATACAATTCCTGAAAAATAGTATTCTTAGTAAATTTTTGTTGAGCTGAATTGGAAGCAAAAGTTAAAATTAGTTTCTATTCAAGAAACAGACTTGGGTTTAGTTCCATTTTTGCCATTTACTAGGTAGATGGACATGTATATATATATCAAAAAACTTCTCTGAGCCTCAGTTTCCTCATTTCTAGAGTGAGGATGATAATATTCAAAACTTATTTCACAGGGTGTGAAGAAATTTTTGCTTTGTAAAATGAAAGAACTATGATAGAGTTTTTAATTATCTTTTTGTGCACACCCACAGGACTCCTAATCCACAAGTCTGGGCTGCTAGGACCTTCAGGAAGACCTTTTCTTGGGTGACATCTCGGTCACTGACTCTGAAGGACGCATTCAAGCCAGAACACGCCGAGAATCCGGCAGATTTTAGCACTCTACCCTCAACTGCCTTGTTACACTTTCATATACAAACTGGAACTTGTACATCCAGATGGTCCTAGACCCTTCTTTACACCAGGAAGCAGCTAGCTGGGAGTAGAAAATGTGTTAGGCTTGGACTTCTGAAAGTCTTATTCTTTCCAGATGACCAGTCATAAGCAATCATAAATGAGTCTTATTTGTGAAATGGAGACGGTAAAGGCAGGAATGCCCTCCTTACAGGGAATATATTTACGTAGCATTTTGCAAAACGTAAAGTTCCAATTACCCCGAAGATTTATTTTGAGGGCTGGAATGAAATATTGGTACTCATTGCATTTATCCACAAGTGTTGTTTCTTTTTGCAAGGGAAATGGGGTTAAGGAACTTGCCCAAGGTCACACAGCTAGGCAATTATTTTTTTTTAGTTTTTTTTTTTTTTGCAAGGCAATGGGGGTAAGTGGGTTGCCCAGGGCCACCCAGCTGTGGTGCCGCCTTTGCACCCAGGTCCTCCGGACTGCGGGGCACCGCGCCCCCAGCCCCCGCCAGTGTTTCGGGGCAAGTACAGCCCACGGAGCCCGAGTACGTAACTGCGGGCGGCAGGGTGGCGCGTTCTGTGGGGGCAGTGCCCGACTCGTGCGGGGCCGATTCCCGGATGCTTCCGCCAAACAAACTTGGGCGGGCTGCGCCGGTGCCCGGGCTCTGGGGGTTCTGGTGGGACTCCTTTCTTTTAGGGCCTCCACTTTGCAAACTGCGGCCTCGAGTGGGCTTTGTGAGGAGCTGGAAGGGGTGCGTGCGGACGGCGGGAGGCGCCGGAAAGTTCGGTGGGCAGGCGGGGGCTGTGGGGCGGGGCTACCGTCGGGCACCGGGCGCGTGGGCCCGGGCGCTGCGTCAGCCGGCGGCGGGGCCGGCGGGGGAGGGGGAGGCGCGGAGAAAGCTGGGGGGGCCGCGCCGGGCGCGCCCCTGCGCGTCACGTGGGTCGCAGCACGCAGTCGCCTTGGAGCCGTTGGTCCCGGAGCGGCGCGGCCGGAGCGGGGCCGGGAGGTGAGCTCGCGGCGAGGCGGGGGGCCCGGGCCGCCGGGGGGAGGGAGGGCGAGCCCGCAGCCCCGGCCCCGAGGCCGCCCCGGCGCGCCCGGCCGCCCGCTCCGCTGCCCGCCCGCGCCGCGGAGGCCGGGGGACCGGCGGCGGGAGCGTGGCGGGCGTGAGAGCGGCGCCCGCTGTCGGGGCGCCGGGGGAGCGGGCGGCGGGCCCGGCCGGGCGGCGCCGCCCCATGGGCGCCGGCGCGCGGCGCGGAGCGGGCCTCGCGGGGGGAGGGGCCTCCGTTGTCTGCCGCCGCGGGGCCCCCCTCGCCCGGCTCGCCCCGCGGAGGAGCGCGCGCCCGCCCCCCGCCCGCCCCCCGCGAGGAAGCGCTTCCCCGCTCTCCCGGGCTGCCGCCCGCACCCAGCGCGCCTGCCCCCGCCCGCCCCTCGCATGCCCCCCCGCCCGCCCGCACCCAGCGCGCCTGCCCCCGCCCGCCCCTCGCATGCCCCCCGCCCGCCCGCGCCTGCCCCCCGCCCGCCCCTCGCATGCCCCCCACCCGCCCCTCGCATGCCCCCGCCCGCCCGCGCCTGCCCCCGCCCGCCCCTCGCATGCCCCCCCGCCCGCCCCACGCGGGGACTGTGCGTCCTCTGCCTTTGGGAGTGCTTGCCCCGGCTTCTCCGGGGGCTCCTTCCGCTCCCGGGGCCCCGGCCCACGGCCATGGGCAAGTGCCAGCAATCTCCCTCCCCACACGATTCCCGAAGCGCTTTGCACAAAAGGGATCGGGCTTCGGGGCCCCGCACGGTGCAGCGCCCAGCCCGGGGCCACCCGCGGGACTCTGCCGGCCAGGACCAGTCCCGGCCGAGAACCCCTCGGGCTGCTTTCTGCCCGCCCAACCCTGGCCGGAAATCACTCCTGCTGCCCTCACGTGAAATCTTTTTTGACCTAGAATTATTTTTGAATTCTGGTGGTAAGAAACCTCAGATTCTCCAACCGAGCTTCCTGCATATTCTCCACGTGTTCTCTGTCCCTTCTCTTTTTTTCTTTTTTGTTTTTTTTTGCAAGGCAATGGGGTTAAGTGGCTCGCCCAAGGCCACACAGCTAGGTCATTATTAAGTGTCTGAGGTCGGATTTGAACTCAGGGCTGACTCCAGGGCCGGTGCTCTGTCCACTGCGCCACCTAGCCGCCCCGTAAGGACATTCTTTTGCCCTTTGCTGGCCACTTTGCTTGCACCTCCCTTTCCTCATCAAGATACGGCCTCTTCAGAGACAGTCTAAGCTGTAGTCCTCAACCTTTCTTAGTCTGAGATACTCCCCCCACCACCCTTTCCCTGCTTTTCCCCAATTGCTGGAGTTATAACTGTTTATGGACAGTGACCCTCTAGGGAATAAGAAGGTATCTTCTCTACTTTCTCCTTGTTGGGGGGCATTCGTGTACAGAAAGGAAGATGATGCCTTAGTGCTGGGTGAAGCAGGCAGATTAGCATTTTCGTTCAGAAGAGAATTGAGGATTAATTTCCCTTCCTTTCAGCATACAAGAAACTTTGTATAAAAAGCTTTAAATTAAGCAGTATTTTCAGAATACTCTGAAAAGCATGTTAATAAAATGAGTATATATATATATATATATATATATATAATCTGTTGACCACATAACAGTAAATTGTAATAATTTGGAATGTTAAATCAGATTATTTACATCATTCAGGAAATGTAAAGGATGTTGCATTTTAGTTATTTCTGGGCCCTGTCTGAAAAAGTTTTATGTGTTAAAATTACCTCTGGACTCTTGTCACTTTAAACTGACTTAAATCTGTGAGTTGGGCTATTTTGTATTTCTCTTCTACTATAGTCTTAAAACAGTTTTCAAAGATCAATTTTTTTTGGTTAGATATTAGGTAGACATAAAGTATGATGGGAGTTATTCATCCTCTTCTGATTTATACATTATTAGTTTAAAAAACTTAATCAGAAGTTCTTCATTAGTTTGTCATGAGTGTTCTCAAAATTTTAAAATATCTCAATATTTCCTTTTGAGTCATAAAGATTATTCCAACACAAATGATAAAAGTGATACTATATATCTTAGTACATTTTATAATGTTAATTCGATGCTAATAAAATTATTTGTGATAAAGTTACAAAATTTTTGTGTATTTTTATTTCTCTAATAGTGGATTTTATGAAGACTATCATCTTGGGAATAATGAACTATTGGGGGACTGTTTATTTGATTTCTCAACATTCTTCCATGAGTCATAGTACCATTATTACCCTTCCATGTTTGTCAGATGCACAGGGAGCATTTCCCAGGAAGGGCTCTGAATTTGTGAGAACTTGGCACAGAAATGAGGCCAATTAAAAAAGAAAGGTAGCTGACAAGTTCCATATTGAAAGTTCTGATATAGTAACTTTTTTTTTTTTTTTAGGTTTTTACAAGGCAATGGGGCTAAGTAACTTACCCAAGACCACACAGCTAAGTAATTATTAAGTGTCTGAGGCCAGATTTGAACTCAGGTCTTCCTGACTCCAGGGCCAGTGCTCCGTCCACTGCACCACCTAGCTGCCCCATGATATATTGACTTTCTAATTTGCTTACAGGAAAGTGACATTTCTTAAGAGGCCTAGTGTCATTTTCCCCTGTTCATGAGAATATAAAGTTCAGAATGAGAAAGAAAAATAACAGAACAGAGCCTGAAAGGGACCTTTGCAGATTATCTAGTCTAATACCTTAATTTTAATGGTGACTGGGAAGAAAAAGGACAATGTGTCAAGTTGTAAATCTGTTTTTTTTTTCCCATTGGAGAAATCTCTTTAGTTCTTCCTTTTCCTTTCTGTTGTGATCCTTTGTCAAGACAATCTTGTTTTCTAGTCTAATCATTATGAGCTTGCATGTCTGGAGCAGCCTCTCTTCTCTGTATGGTCAGTCTCATGTGAAGCTGAGGTTAAAATTTTAAGAATCATGGGAATTACCTTCCTTGAGGATGGTCTAGTTTTTCTCCAACTAGTTAATGTTAGACTTTTTACTCATTTATTTAGTAGTCTTACCACTTTTAATGTCTTCCATTTCTTTTCTGGTCATTCTTTTCTTACCAATCCACAGCCAGTGTACTTTTTTTTCTTACTTCATGTTCCTTGTCTCTTGTTTATGCCAGAGTTCTGTAGTGCCCTACTGATTCTTCTACCAATTCATACAATCTGTTAACCCAAAATTGCTTAAAGGTGTTTTTTTTTAAGGTTTTTGCAAGGCAAATAGGGTTAAGTGGCTTGCCCAAGGCTGCACAGCTAGGTAATTCTTTTTTTTTTTTAAGGTTTTTTTTTTGCAAGGCAAATGGGGTTAAAGTGGCTTGCCCCAGGCCACACAGCTAGGTAATTATTAAGTGTCTGAGACCGCATTTGAACCCAGGTACTCCTGACTCCAGGGCTGGTGATTTATCCACTGAGCCACCTAGCTTCCCCTACAGCTAGGTAATTCTTAAGTGTCTGAGGCCAGACTTGAACTCAGGTACTCCTGACTCCAGGGCCGGTACACTAGCCACTGTGCCACCTAGCTGCCTCTGCTTAAAGTTTTCCAAGAAAACTTTTTTCAGACATTTCACCCAGTATCTGGGTATATTTGCTTCATTTTGCTTCACCAGTCACTTTTGTTGCACATGGTGTCCCAGACATCTTAGTGGAATGTTAAACTAATGATGCTGTTAAACCTTAAAACTGCACTAAGATTGTTGGGACTCCCTCTATAATATCATTACTTGCCCTCATTTAGACATGGAACACATAAATATGTTGATGAAATTTGAAACATATTGCTGAAAATATAAATGTTGATCTGAGGGCCTTATTCCTGAGGTAAAAGGAGGTTGGTAAAATTTTACAACAAAACAAAAAATATTAAACTTATTTTAATTCCAGAAATGTTCGCAGCACTAAAATTTTAGATTCTCTGAAGAATTTAATATTTGGTATTTTAGAGGAGGAAATATTGTTATTAACGTTTTCTCATGGAGCATCAGGGTTTTCTACATGATTTTTACTCTGATATATTTTCATATATCTTTGAATATTCAAAAAAAGTTTTCTCTGAATCCTTTCCTTCTCTATAAATTTTCGGCTTATGTTGGAGAAGATTCCCTCAGGAAAACCTGTTTTGCCCTTGCCAAGGTAGATAAATTAATTTTTTTATTTAAGGCAATGGGGTTAAGTGACTTGCCCAAGGTCACCCAACTAGGCAGTTATTAAGTTCTGAGGCTGAATTTGAACTCAGGTCTTCCTGACTCCAGGGCTGGTGTTCTACCTGACTGCTCCCACCAAGGTAATAAATTAAAAGTTGCCTTAGTAGAATTGCTTTTCTTTGACTGTAGGAGATGAGAGAGTGCAGATTACCACCATGCCCTTCCAAGTTGGAACACAGAGCAAGTTGATTGGTTTTCTTTCCTTTGAATCAATTGGACTTTAGTCCTTTCTCTGAAAGTTAAAAGAAAATCTTAAATGTGGATACCACTTTTAGAAAAACAATTAAATAGCTTTGCAAACAACTTTGCTGTCTTTTTGGCTAGAACATTCCATCTAGCCACAGAGCCTGCAAAAATTCTGGCAAACAGGGAACAGGCTGTGCTGGGCACATTAGAGGTGGGTCCTTGAGAGGTCTCTGACTGCCTGGCTACTAACCCAAAGAAATTTAGATTTGTCAATTTTAATTCTTGTTGACCCAAATAACTGCATCTTGAGTAGATTGAGTTATGCCTTTTTTACATGAATTATGGAAGTAATGAGCTTCTGAAACTTCATAAAATCCTTGGAGCAAATATGACTCATACTGAGTATAAACAGGGAGCTTGTGTGAAAGTAGGCGGAGAGTGGAAGCCTGCAAGTGCTGAAAGATGTGGCTTTGTATGATGAATAAAATGTCCTATTTGGAGTCAGGAATATCTGGGTTAGAATCTTGACCCTAACATGTGTTATCTTTATCTAATTGGGCAAGTCTTTCATCTCCATGTTCCTCACTTTCTTCATCTGTAAATAACTGTCTGAGAGTAGTGAGGATCACGTGAGATAATGTATGTAAATTATTTAGGAATACGCATCAGCTTTATTATCACTAGAGGAGCAGCACCAAGAGAGAAGGACCTGGGGCAGCTAGGTGGCGCAGTGAATAGAGTATCAGGTCCAGAGTCAGGAAGACCTGAGTTCCTGAGATCAATGGCCTCAGATACTTGATACTTAACTAGCTGTGTCACTTTGAGCAGGTCATTTCACCCCTTTGCCCCCACAAAAAAAAAGAAAATATACATGAGAGGAAGATAGCTTTACTTTTAAACTTAGTTTATATGATTAGAAACTCAGTCCTGAAGTCTCATTTCCCAATAATAAAGGTAAACTTATTCTCCCCCTACACTCCACCTGCAGTAACCCTACTTGCAGAATGCAGAGAGTGACCCTTTCTGCTCTCTCTACAATTAATGGATTTGGTCTGGTTGTGGTTTTAGGAATGAAATTTTTTTTTTTAAGTTTTTGCAAGGCAAATGGGGTTAAGTGGCTTGCCCAAGACCACACAGCTAGGTAATTATTAAGTGTCTGAGACCGGATTTGAACCTCCTGACTCCAGGGCCGGTGCTTTATCCACTATGCCACCTAGCCGGTCCTTGGAATTAAATTTTTCCACAGATTGTGGAATAGGATGGCTTCAGGGTCTCTGAAATGAGTCACTGACAGAGTTGGATTGGTTTTGCTCCACTTGTCCCCTATTCTCTAACCCCTCCCCCCATGTCCCTTTAGTACTAGAAATTTCCAAACCTACCTCACTGTGGAGCTATTTTTATTTGAGTAGGATATAGTAATTAGGTATACTTTTCTAGTATTTTTGGTACCTGAGCACCCAGATTTCTATGTTCCCTTTTTTTCCCTATGTTCCTTTCTAAGAGGCTAGTGCATTTTTTTGCGGGATAGTTTTATTAATCACCTTTTTTTTTTTGTCAAATTATAGTGATTCTTGTTTGTACTTTGGTGCATTGTAATTGTGAATTATATATTTTTCTATTTCCAAAATGTTTTCTCAGGAACATTTTATATTGCTGCTATCAATTTTATTATCTGCATAAGAATCAATCAGAACCCAGGAAAGATTAAGCCCTATTTTACAGGATTACATAGTTCTGTAGAAGGGTATGAAGGATGACTGCCAACCAATTAAATGTCTTGTTTTTGAAAGATTCTAGAATAAATTTAATAGGAAAAGTGGACCAACTGTTTATGAAATATTGTTCCTTCATATCTTCAAAATTAGCTGAGTTTCTCTTTGGGGAGGCATTATAATTCAGTTAGCAATACTGGTGACTCTTAAGAATAATGGAGGACCAAACTAGAAATAAGGAGATCAAACTTCTAATCCCTTGTCTCTCAGACTAACTTTGTGACCTCAGCTAAGGCACTTTTCCCTTTTTGAGTCTCTTTCTTCATTTTTAAAATGTGGAGGCAGGATTAGATGATTTAATTAAATTTATTCAATACTTAAACTATGATGTAATCACTGGGAATACTGAAACTTTCCTTACTCTTCATAGAGCCTGAATTTTACAGGGGAAAATACATGTACTTATATACATATTATCCCATATATGGAATATAGTCAGCGGAAATACAAAGTAATTTTGAAATAGAGAGTAAGCATTTCTGACCTGGGAATTCAGAAAAGGCGATTTGAGCTAAGGGAATTGGCATGTGAAGGAATCCTGAGAGATGTAGATGAGGAAGTGAAGGCCTTCCGGGCATGTGGGAAAGATAATTCAGGAAGCTTAGGTATAAGAGAGGGAGCTATGACAGAGGAACAGCAAGAATGCCAGTTTGACTGGGAAGTAAAATGTATGAGAGTAAATTGATTGTAGTCTTTAAAGATAGACTGAATGACTTTCCATGCCAAGCAGTTTGTATTTTATCCTAGTTGCAATAGGGAACCAGTGAAACTTCTTAAGCCAAAGGAGAATTATGTAGTTAGACCTCTGAATTAGGACTGTTAACTTGGTAATTATGTGGAGAGGGACAGATTAGAGAAGAGGAGAGGCCAATTAGGAAGCTACTTTTTGCATTTGGTATATGGGGTGGGGTGGAGGTACTAGCCTAGTAGAATTTCCCACTCAAAGAATTAACTTTTTCCCTGTAAATTCTATTCTGGTGCCCCTTTTGTCCTGAGGGGTACTTGCCTCAGTTGCCCACTTCATCTAGGTCTGGCTCTAGCTGAGCTTCAACTTCACTGGCTATGATTTTTTTCACTACTCTGAACTCAAACTCCATATACTCCCCCTCCCATCTTGTGTTCTGGAATCATAATCAAATCAACTCTGTCATTGCTTCTGAAAGGATGTGTCAAGTTGCTACACTATAGCTCCACTGGGCATGACTATACTTTCTCTGAACTAAGATACCTTTTCCAGACACCTTTTCTTTATATAATATGTAATATATCCTCAATTAAGGACAGAGACAACATGTGCTTTGGTAATTATATCTCCAGTGCATGTCATATAGTTAGTGTTTAAACTTTATTCTGCTAAGTATTCCAGGCAAGGTGAGTGTGACTGTCATGGAGAGAAGTTAGATATAAGATATATTGCCAATTATTGGGGATGAATGATTTTTGCTTGAAATTCAATTCTTCCAGCCTCTTGGCCTGGTGCTTTATCCATTGGACCATCTAAGTGACTGGAAGGACAGTGCTGTCATCAAAAGAAGGAGGATATTATAACTAAGGGGGGGGTGGGTTTTTAGGTTAAGGTGATGACTTGATTTTGATCTAGGCAAATTTGAGATTCATCTATATAATATCTAGTAGAGAGATCTGATAGGCCAAGAGTGTAGAAAATTGCATTTTAGATGACTGGGGACTAATTTAGGAGACTTTGGTACAGAGAAAATAATTGAATTCATAGGAGCTAGAGAAATGGGCCTAAGATAGTGCCCTGGGACCCATCCCTTGTTGAAAGAATGATAAAAAGATGATGACACAGTAAAAGGAAACTGAAAAGGCACAATTAGTCAGGATGTAGCAGGCATTGATATAGCACTTGATGTTTCGCAAAGCTTTACAAATATTGCTCATTTGATTCTTAGAACAACTTGGGGAGATAGATAGGTACTATTATCCACATTTTATAAATGAGAAAACTGAGGCACCCAGAGAGATTAAGTGATTTGCCCCGGAGTCAAAACAGTTTAGTAAATATCTGAGTTAGATTTTGAATTTAGGACCTCAGACACTTAAAAAAAATGCCTAGCTGTGTGGCCTTGGGCAACTCACTTAACCCCATTACCTTAAAATAAAAATAAAAATACATTTTTGAGAATTTGAACTTAGGGCTTCCTAACTCCATGCCCTGCTTTCTGTCATCTGTGATACCAGCTGCCTAGATAGAAGAATGGGGATGATATCTAAGTTCTCTTCCAATTGTATTTAATCCGAGCTCTTTATGACATCTTCAAATTGTTTACCTCATCTTTTTTTTTTTTTTTTTAAGGTTTTTGCAAGGCAAATGGGGTTAAGTGGCTTGTCCAAGGCCACACAGCTAGGTAATTATTAAGTGTCTGAGGCCGAATCCTGACTCCAGGGCCGGTGCTCTATCCACTGGGCAACCTAGCCGCCCTTTCCTCATCTTCTTCATAGTACATGTTAGTTCCATTAAGTAACCTATTAAGGAAAACAGAATAACTCAAAATTAAATGAGCTGTGAGCTACAAATATTACAGATGGAAATAACTTGAGGACATGGCTTCTTTTTGCTCCCATCAGTGTAAGATCCTCTGGGAAGGGAAATTAGCCAGATCCTGTTCAATATTGTCAAGTCTGCTTCTCCTTGTCTTTCCTTTCTAGCACTCCCTGCCCCCTAGAGTGCTCTTTCCTTTTCAATACTGAAAAGACTCTGAAGTCAGGCATTTTAAAATTAATTTCACTTTAGTGTAAATTAATTTGTTACTTTTACCGCCAGCATTTGTATTTTAAAACCTTTGATTGTGGAATGATAGATTTTAACACTCTTACCTCCATTGATTCTCCAAAAAACTGAAAGAGTGTTGGGGGGAAAGTGAGATTCTAAAATTATACTAAAAGTACACTGGGCCTTGGCATGGTGGGTGATAGGGTGATGATAATAATTAATAGCTAACATTCATATAGTACTTACTTTGTTTAGTCATCGCTCGAAGTTCTTTACAATTATTATCTCATCTGATCCTTACAACAGCCCTAGGAGGTGCAGATGATAAAACTTAAGCAAAACTTAACTGATTTGTTCAGTGTTACCCAACTAGTGTCAAGTCTTTCTGACTCAAGGTCCTAGGAAGGTCCTCACCCCTAGCAACCCATGTAAGACCAGTTTTCTGCACCTTAGCATGGGTCTGGTGGACAAGACTCCATCCCTTCTCATAGCTTCCTTAGATAACCCAATTTTGTCTCTGCCTGACCTCTCCTAACCTTAGGCTAATACTATCTAAAACTCCCAGGCCCATGTGAATGTTTGAGAAACAAATGGTGTGACCACACAAAGAAATTATCAGGTAGTGTTTGAATTCCGTTTTCAAATATTAGTTGCATGATAGAGGGCAAAAACTTGTTTTAGAACAATTCCAGAGTAGAGGAATAAGAATAGGAAAATTATTGAGGGATAACTATAGCTATTAAACATCCAAGTTTGCCCCTTCATTAAAGGTAACTCTAGTTTCAGATGAAAGAATGGGTTGATATTAATATTTACTTTTATTACCCATCGACACAACCAAAAAAATTTATTAATTCAGATTTTTATATCACCAACATTTCCCACTCTACTACTTCATCCTCCCCTAAAATAATATTAATCCCCTTCCTAATAATATGTAATAGTGTATATATATATATAGCCATAATAAATAACCAATAGGTAGAGACTAAAATACTGACAAAATCTGATCTTATATGAAGTGTTCCACATCTCTGCAAAGATTAAATTTAGTTGTAATTTTACAGTATTTTATTGTTATTGTTCCTTCCATTTACGTTGCTGTAGTCATTTAAATTATTTTCCTGGTTTTGCTTTACCATATCAGTTTATATTAGGCTCTATTTATTTACCTTGGAATTTTTACCTAGTATTCCCACATTAGGATATCTTACTTATTCATTCATCCATCCATCTATCTATCTGTCTATCTGCCTATTTATGGTTTTTGCAAGGCAATGGGGTTAAGTGGCTTGCCCAAGGCCACACAGCTAGGTAATTATTAAGTGTCTAAGGCTGGATTTGAACTGGGGTCCTCCTGACTCCAGGGTCAGTGCTCTATCCATTGTACTATCTAGCGCCCCCCCACATTAGGATATCAAAAAAACTATGTCTAAGCTGACCTTACATTACAGATTCGCAGATTATATTACTTTGAGACTCTTTCTCCCAAAGCACAGTAGAATCTGAACTGTGCTTAGTTAAAGCTGTTAGCCGTGGAGTCAGTAAACCTCTCTATTCCTACCACCACCCTTTCACCCTTTTTTATATAAGCACTTAGAAATGACAGAGTGATTAGAACTGGGTAGGTTTAATTCATATTCAAGAAGTATTCATTAAGAATCTATAATGTGCAGAATGCTGCTTGGAGTAGCCCTTTTTTTGCTAACAGAATAATGTTCCTTTTGCATGTGTTTGGTTCTTCTACCTTCAAATCTCAAATACTTAGTGGTTCCCAACAAATTTCAAACTCTTATGCTGGCATCCACAGTCCTAATGCTCAACCTTTCTTTCCAGCCTTATTTCACTCTGTATTTTCATCCAAACACAACTTTTCTCTTCGCCTCTCTCTAAAAATGAAGCAACTTCAAACCTCTTAAACCTACACACCTGCTTTTTAAGCTTCCAAATCAATGCTTAGGCTACTTTTCCATTTCTTCATTTTTTGAGTGCTTTTAAATTTATTTTAAATTTATCATTTATCATTATTATAATTATTTTGTTTATTTTTATTTTTATTTTTATTTTCATTTCATTTTATATTTATTATAAAAAGCAAAGAGTTAAGTAAAACCTACAGAGTACAGAATAACATCTTTCATAAAAGCCTTCCATCCAAATGGATCTGTGATCTCATAGACTCAGGAAATTCTCTCCAACAAAGCAGATCATAATCTATACATTCTTACTTTTTCTGTGCTGCTACTTCTTTTTTTGGGGAGGGCCAAGTAAATGGGGTTAAGTGACTTGTCCAAAGTCACACAGCTAAGTAATTATTAAGTCTGATTTTGGATTTGAACTCGGGTCCTCCTGACTCCAGAGCTGGTGCTGTATCCATTGTGCCACCTAGTGGCCCCTCCTGTGCTACTTCTGCTCATGTTTTCCTATCAGTTCAACTTAAGAATCCACCCAACTTTCTTGAGGCTGCCTTCTTCCTACTCCTTATATGGAGTAGCAGAACTATCCACTTGATATTCTTCATTCTTATCAGACTAAATGGTCAGTTCATTTTCTTTTCCTATTATACAATTCCTTGTTGATATCTATCATTCCTTTTCTTCAGCATTCCTTAATTGTTTTATGTTCAAGACTGCATAAACCCACCACTTGCCTATTTGTTGCTTTTTTGTGTGATGCTAATTTTCAGTTTTGTGGAAACATATTCCATGTCTTGCTGCCATGTAATTTGACCCAGGTTTGTAGTATCTTGAAGGTAATCAAATCTTGTCTCTACTTTTTTCATTCTGGGCTTATCTTGTCCATCTAATTAAGGAATTCTTAGGCTTTTTTGGCTCATGGACCCTCTTGGCAGTTTGGTGAAAACTATGGATGCTGCAGAGCAATGTTTTTAAATGTTTTAATTACATTGGGTTTTAAAGGGAGCCCGTTATATTGAAATGCAGTTATAAAAGTAGAAAAAAAGTTTATGGACTTCCTGCTTTATACAAACTGTCCTATATCTATTTATATATCTTTATCTTATCTTTCTGTCTATATACTGTTGGACAAGTTCTATAGTACTTCTATATTATATCTGTTAAACTGTGTTAATGTGTGTGTGTATGTGTATGTGTATGTGTATGTATCTATGGACACTTGCACCTTAGTACTTGTTAGAATCTGGAAAGTAGTTATTCTTCATCCACTTGATGTTTCCTGTATGGATGGACAGGCCCAATACTTTTGTTTAGAATTCATTTCTAGGAAGCTCTGCAGTATTTTGGGTCTTAATGAATTCAGCATAATGCCATCTACAAAAAGAAAACAACCTGGAGAAGTTCACTGTTGATCTAGAATTTATTTTTGTTTCTTTGTTTTTTGCAAGTTTTTTGCAAGATATTGGGGTTAAGTGGGGACCAGGATCACACAGCTAAGTAAATTTTGTGTTTGCAGGTGGATTTGAACAGGTGGAGTCCTCCTGACTCCAAGACCTATGTTCTATCTATTGCATCTCCTAGCTTCCCTGCAAGAATTCATTTTTGACCAGAAATACGCTAGGTTGTCTATATTGCACTTGCAAATATATTTGGAGAGCATATGTCTTTTTATACCTGATCTGATTTTTACTATCAGAGGGTCAGGATCAGTTAGGGTTATTTCTGTATCTTTCAAGGGATACTGAATGAGTGGTTTTGATGTATGCAGAGTAGATATCTTAAAAAACCAATAAGAAAGGTTAGGGGCAGCTAGGTGGCAAATACCTACCAAAAAAAAAAATCAAAAACCTATAAGACAATTTAAAAAAAATCAAATGCTTTTTCATGACCAACTAAAAAGTGACTCAAAGATTTTGTATATAGGTCAGGAGTGATCTTTTAGTTGGTTTAAGAAATTTTTTTACTGATATCTTTTGTTTTTATGTCACATTTCCCACTTTACTTTCTTGCTCAAAAATATGTCTTCCAGAGGGCCACTCCTTATATAAAGAATAAAAAAGAGGAAAGAAAAAGTTCGGGAAATCTAACTTTATGACATATTAAAAAAGTCTGACATTATATGCAGCCATAATCCTTTACCAGGAAAGAAGCTAGGTAACATACCTTCCTTAATATCCATTGAGGCCAAATTTGGTCATTATAATTTATAGTAACTAATTTTAATTTTTTGTTGTTTTGCTTTCCATTTCCATTGTTGTAGTTACTGTGTTTATTGTTTTCCAAGTTATACTTAATTTACTTTGCTATCATGGGAGTTTATGCCCTCATTACTCTCTACCTGGATCATTGCCATAACCTATATCATATCCTAACTTTCTTATTATATCTTAAGAAATCCATCTCTCACATAGTTGTGTGAATGTTATTTCTTCTGTATATTATATGGCCATATCCCACCTCAGAATTCCTCTAAATGTCAAACAAATTTGAAATTGACATTAAAGCTCATGCACAACTTAGCAACACATTACCTTCCCAATTTCTACTCATATTTCTTCCTTCCATTCTCCAGCCAAATTCTTTTTTCCCTCCCAAAATTCAAAACAATGAAAAACAACCAACTCATTCTTGCTTTTTTATGTTTCTCAGCCTTTGCTAAGCCTGCTCTTTACTATATGTACAATGGCTAAATAAGAGCTTAGAAAGCCCTCTTTTCTTCTCTTGTCTTGTTGAGGGTCTACTTTTCCTTTATTTTAGAAAAATTTTTAATCTTAAACTTAATAACCACTCAAGACAAATGACCAAATATATACCACAAGGAATAACATCTTTTAATTATTATTATTATTTTTTAGGTTTTTGCAAGGCAAATGGGGTTAAGTGGCTTGCCCAAGGCCACATGGCTAGGTAATTATTAAGTGTCTGAGACCAGATTTGAACCCAGGTACTCCTGGCTCCAAGTCTGGTGCTTTATCCACTATACCACCTAGCCACCTCTTAATTATTGTTTTGATATTTTTTGTTTCTAATTTACCTTCATCTTCTAATTTAGTCCTCTTTTCCTCTCTATTGATCTATCCCTTTTAATATAGATTATTTTTTTAGAGGGGGGAAAAGGGTCAGCCAAACTAATCCATTTTAATAATATTTTATAGTAATTAGGTATTTAAGTAACAGGTTTTTAAGGAGTACATTTAAGACATGCATTCTTAGGATAGGATTAACTATCAACAGATGACAAAGAAATACATTATTTATGAATGTTATCAAGGATCCTTTTTTAAATGTGATTTTTCTTTTTTTTAATTATAGTTTTCAGCACTTATTTTTTTGTGAGATTTTGAATTCCATATTTTTCCTCACTCTTGATAGTGCATCTGATAGAACCTGTAAATCTATGGTAAACCTACTTTCATATTAGTTATGTTTGCAAATCCTTTTGAAGTTTTTCTACCTTGTATTCTTAGAAACATGCAGAAGCAAATGTATCTGTGATGTTCAGTCTTTTTTTTTTTTTCAGTTACATCTGACTCTTCATAATCCTATTTGGAATTTTCTTGGCAAAGATACTGGAATAGTTTGCCTTTTCCTTCTCTAGCCCATTTTACAAATGAGAAAACTGAGGCAGACAGGATGAAGGGACTTGTTCAGGCTAGCACAAGTATTAGGTGTCTGAGACCAGAAGTGAACCTCAGAAAAGCATCTTTCTGATAACACCAGCACTTTATCTACTGTGCCACCTGGCAGTCCCAAGTTTTTCTTGTTTCTTCATTGGGAAGTTAAGGTATATCATATATTTTTCAAAGGTATATGTTATCTGCAGGCATAAGCACATCCCCTCCTTTTCCTTTGAATCTCAACTTGAGTGCTATTTTCTCTAGGAAGTCTCCTTGATCCCATTGGCTGGTAATGAATAACCTCCCCTTTGATACCTGTATAGCATTTTGTTTTGTAACTCCTAACAGTGAGAAACTTAGCTAATTCTCTTCATTTCAGTTCAGGAGTTCCTAGGTTAAGAGGAGGAGAACAGAAGAGATTAGTATTTGATCAGGAGATGGTCATTAGAGTGATGAAAGTTGATTTGGGAGTGATAAAAAAGAAAAGAAGTGGTAAAGGAGGAGAGACAGCTGATAAACATTACAAATGGAAAGCTAGGGGAACCAGTTAGTAGAGGTTTGATAGAGTATCTAGGATTAGAGATAGCTGAGTATTCAAAAATAATACTGCTTATCTTTTATTTCTCTGAATGTCCCTTCCTCCCTTTCCCAGCTGGTGAGCTATCCCTTGTATCAAAGAACAAAAAAAGAGGGAGGGGAAAAATGGAGTTTGAGCAAATCTAATCAAGACATGAATGGAAATGGCAATGAGAATAGTGTAGTAGCAATAGTGTCAGTAGTGGAAAGAGTGCTGCATTTGGAATCAGAGGAGCTGTATTTGAATAAAAACTCTGCTGCTTAATACTTGCTTGACTTTGGAAAAGTCACTTTATTTTCCTGGGCCTTAGTTTGCTCAACTCTAAAATGAGGGGAGGGACTAAATAATCTGTAACTAAGGTGATGTTTATCCTTCATTCTAGAAGACCAACAATACATCTGGGAGGTGATGTCATGAGAAGCACACAAATTGGATTTGAATGAGGTGGTGCTGCGCTTAGTCCCCAGCCTTTACTCTCTCCTCCAGAGCCATCTGGGTCCAGTGGCCAGATATGAATGAGGAGGACTGGAGATGGCCCTGGATATGAGACATTCTGGGTTAAGTGATTTGCCCAAGGTCACCCAGCTAGTAAGTGTCAAGTGTCTAAGGTCACATTTGAACTCAGATCCTCCTGATTCTAGGGCTGGTGCTGCATCCACTGTATTATCTAGCTGTTAAGGTCCCTTCCAGCTCTAAAGCTAGGAGTATATGCATTCTTCCACATCCATTCTTACAAAGAAAGGAGGGAGGTGCATTTTATGTGAGCATTTTTAACGGTAGGAGGGAAGAAAGTGATGGAAAAAGGGGATAGGTAACAAGTGAAATTCCATTCTATTTCTCTTGTTTTCCTGAAGCTTGTGTTATGAATGTTGCCAGTTTGTGTTGCTATTGATATATTTTGAGTAGATGTGAGATGTTTTCATAAATATTTAATTGGCTTTTCAGGAGAAGAAAAGCAACCTTGTTGATGACCCAAAAT
Source organism: Macrotis lagotis (assembly GCF_037893015.1). Lineage (NCBI taxonomy): Eukaryota > Metazoa > Chordata > Mammalia > Peramelemorphia > Peramelidae > Macrotis > Macrotis lagotis. The sequence continues at coordinate 356,185,906 of NC_133658.1, read as the reverse complement.
GACAAAGCATCCACCAAACAGAAGAGGGATCAGCTTTGAGGTGGGAGCCCAGTTGGAGGCCCGTGACAGATTAAAAAACTGGTATTTTCTCCTTTTCTTTTCTTTTTTTTTAAAGTAAAAGGGGATTTTTATGCCTAATTTTTCCAGAACTGTAGATAGATCTCATGTTTGAATTGTATTACATATAGAAAGGGAGTCTAACATATTTCAAGAGTCTTTATTCCTCAGATATTTTGTTTCACAGACTATTTCAGTAGGACAAGGAAGGACCTATTAAATCATTTATATCACACCCAAACCACTCCTGTGTGTCAGGGCCGAGAATATCAACTTGTTGGTTTCATTTAAATATCCTGTTCTTGCCTTTGCCTCAGATTTGTTTTAAACTGAACTCATTATCTTCTCCCACACTCTGCCATTCTGGTGTGCTGTTTTTCTTGTTTCTTCATTGGGAAGAGAACTGAAGTTAGGTATATCATATAATTTTTCAAAGAATCTAAAGTAAGTAGAACTTTATAAATTAAGTAGATCTATGATAGGTGTTTGTCAGAAGGAAGGATGCGGAAAGTAATGATGATAACAGTATTGTTAATAATAAACTCACATTTACATGATGCTTTAAGGTTTGCAAAGTACATTGGTCGTAACAAACTTTATGAGTTAGAACAAGTATTCTATTGTAAAAATAAAAAAAAGTAGTAGGTGTAGTGACTAGGCATCCTGGGGTGACATAGTTTATCTCAGAAGTGCCTGACCCCAAGATAACTTGATGTCACATCTATCTAGCATTCTCTCTGGTGCAAAGTCAAACTGTTTGTTGTTTGATTAGCCTCCTACCTTTGTGGAGTTCACATACTAATTAGGGAATATAATACATATATAGTACATACATAAATAACTAGTATGCAAAATGGAACAATATGTGGGTAAGAGGAAGTACTTCAAATTACTCAAGACTGGCTTAACAAGTGCCCAAGCTAATCACCAAAGAGTGCAGTTCTAGGACCTCAGAAGATTGTAACTTCATATCTACTATCCTAACTTTTAAAAGTTTTATTGAAGCTTTTTTAATATCATTTCTTTTTTTAAAGATTTTATTTTGAGTTTTACAATTTTTCTCCATTCTTCCCTCCCCCCCCAAGGCATTTCTGTTAGTCTTTACATTGTTTCCTTGCTGTACATTGATCTAAGTTGAATGTGATGAGAGAGAGAAATCATATCCTGGAGGAAGAAAAATAAAGTATAAAAGATAGCAAAATTACAAAAAGAGATAATTTTTTTTTCTAAATTGAAGGCAATAGTCTTTGGTCTTTGTTAAAATTCCACAATTCTTTTTCTAGGTACAGATGGTATTCTCCATTGCAGACAGCCCAAAATTGTGCCTGATTGTTGCACTGATGGAATGAGCAAGTCCATCAAGTTTGATGATCACCCCCATGTTGCTGTTAGGGTGTACAATGTTTTTCTTGTTCTGCTCATCTTGCTGAGCATCAGTTCATGCAAATCCTTCCAGGCTTCCCTGAATTTCCATCCCTCCTGGTTTCTAATAGCACAGTAGTGTTCCATGACATATATATACCATAGTTTGTTAAGTCATTCCCCAATTGAAGGATATTCACTTAATTTCCAATTCTTTGCCACCACACAGGGCTGCTAGGAATATTTTTGTACAAATGATGTTTTTACCCTTTTTTCCATAATCTCTTCAGGGTATAGACCCAGTAGTGGTATTGCTGGATCAAAGGGTATGCACTTTATATCTTTTTTTTTTTAGGTTTTTGCAAGGCAAATGGGGTTAAGTGGCTTGCCCAAGGCCACACAGCTAGGTAAATATTAAGTGTCTGAGACTGGATTTGAACCCAGGTACTCCTGACTCCAAGGCTGGTGCTTTATCCACTATGCCACCTAGCTGCCCCCATATATCATTTCTTAACAATATATCTTCAATGGAAGGGTGGGAATAAAAACTTATATAGCATCTACTGTATGTAAGACACTGTCGGATTTCCCTAACACTTTTTTTCAAGCTTAAGTCATCAGCACTTCTGTACTGTTGTTCCTATAGTTCCTTGGTTTCCTTCACCTTTTATCTGAGAATCCAGACCTTACTCTGGACATCTTTTATAAGGTCTTCTCTCTTTTAACCTTACCATCATTGATAATTTATTTTCTTTTGCTTTTTCTTGCCCTTAGATATCTTTTCCTATAGGAAACCTTGATTAAGTAGCACCCAGCATTCTAACCTGATAAGAAACTCATAGAAGAATGCAGTTTAGTGGAAAAAACACTAGATATGGAATTAAGAGGACCTATGATAAATTCTGCTCTTCTGTTAGCTTCTTGTATGCCACTAAGCATTCACTTTCCCTTTCTGGAACTCAGTTACTTACTTTGTAAATTCAGGGAGTTAGGTTAGATAGTCTCTGCAATACCTTCCATCTACAGTTCTTTGATCCCTTGATGGATTTGGTTTTGGTCTTCAATGGGAATAATCTCAGGTCCACCAGATGGCAGTGTTTCCATTAGAAAAATTAGAAAGCTGATTATGCTAATAATGATCAGGAAAAGAAGTTCAAGTTAGGACTGGGAATTTGAAGTAATTTTGAATACCAAAATGGCATATTTTGAGTCCTGATAAAAGTCAAGGAACATATTATTTTGGTGTTTTAAAAAAAGGTTTAGAAGACTGATTTTAGCTTCTTGGTAATTGATTTACAGTGAGGTAGCTTTGTTATACTGTTATGTTCTATTTCTGTATCTGGAAATCAAGTTATTTATTGAAGAAAGGAGAAATCAAATTAACAGCCAGATTCCAGGGCAAATCCTGTAAATATAAATCTTTATTTTTTAAATGAAGAGAACAGAATTTCAGTTCAAAAGGAAAAAACAGGCAAGGAGGACACCTTTGAAAGTATTATGTTGAAATTTTATATACATTGTTTTTATATAACTGCATTATAGATTAAATCCAGTATTAGAAAGACAATTCAAAATAAGAAAAAAACAAACATTTGAGCAGTTAGAAATATCCAAAAATGTAATGGACTGCTTTTATGGGGTAGTTCACTTGTATTAGAGATCTTTTTAAAATTAATTTTATTTATTTGTTTATTTACTTATTTATGGCAATGGTCAATGTCTTAATGGTCAATGCCCAAGGTCATACAACTAGGCAATTATTAAGTGTTTGAGGCCAGATTTGAATTTAAGTCCTCCTGACTACAGGACCAATGCTCTATCCATTGTACCACCTAGCTACCTCCTGTATTAGAGGTTTTAACAGATATTTAATGGTGACCACTTACTCTTGGTGTAGTAATTAGGATTTGTCATTTGGGTAGGGGTTAGCTCTCTTAGATTCCTTCTGGTTCTGAGTCTATGATATCATTAACTACATAGTATAATAGTTGACCATAATAATTACTCTGAATCATCAAAAAGTTAAATAATCATCTGTATTCTCTTTCCTATGTCAGGAAGTGACTAATATATTTTACTTTATTATTAAAAGTTTTATAAAAGTTATTTATGAAAGTTTTGTTTTTTATGCCTTTTTTTGGGGGGGGGGGGGGTTTGCAAGGCAAATAGGGTTAAGTGGCTTGCCCAAGGCCACACAGCTAGGTAATTATTAAGTGTCTGAGGCTGGACCTGAACTCTGGTACTCCTGACTCCAGGGCCGGTGCTCTATCCACTGTGCCACCTAGCCCCACCCCATTTCTTTTTTTTAGAAAGATTTTATTTATTTTGAATTTTACAATTTTTCCCCAAATCTTGCTTCCCTCCTCCCACCCCCCACAAAAGGCAATTTGTTAGTCTTTATATTGTTTCCGTGGTATACGTTGATCAAAATTAAATGTGATGAGATAGAAATCATATCCTTAAGGAAGGAAAAATAAAGTATAAGAAACAACAAAATTATATAATAAGATAATTTTTTTAAATTAAACTTAATAGTCTTTGGTCTTTGTTCAAACTCCACAATTCTTTGTATATAGATGGTATTCTCCATCGCAGATAACCCAAAGTTCACCCTGATTATTGCACTGATGGAATAAGCAAGTCGATTAAAGTTGATCAACATCCCCATGTTGCTGTTAGGGTTATACCATTTCTTAACAATATGTCTTCTATAGAGGGGGTGGGGAATAAACATTTATGTAGTACTTAATATGTATAAGGTACTTTGTAATGTGCTTTTATGAAAATTATCTCATTTGAACCTTATAATCTAGTTAGATATTATTAATCCCATTTTATTTTTAAATAAACTAAGGCAGACAGCTTGGCCACAGAGCTCAGTCTTCTTGACTCAGCACTTTATCCACTGGGCCACTAGCTTCCTTAAGAACTCTTTTTTTTTTTTTGCAAGGCAGTGGGGTTAAGTGGCTTGTCCAAGGCCACACAGCTAGGTAATTATTAAGTGTCTGAGGCTGGATTTGAACTCAGGTACTCCTGACTCCAGGGCCGGTACTCTATCCACTGCAACACCTAGCCACCCCAAGAACTCTTATAACTAAGAAAAAATTTAAATAAAAATTAGCGTTACTTAGCGTTACTACATCTGACATTATAAACAGCATTTTACATTTGTAATCCACTAGCTTTACTAAGAGGAAGAAAGTATTTCATTAATGGTGAAAGGGATAGTTTGAGAGAAATGGTGAAGACATATATGAACTGATTTCATTGTGAAATGAGAACTCACCTACTATTGTCAAAACAAACTGTAAAAGACTTTGCAACTCAGATTGAGGGAACAACTGAACACCATTCCTTTTTTTTTAAGGTTTTTTTTTTGCAAGGCAATGGGGTTAAGTGACTTGTCCAAGGCCACACAGCTAGGTAATTATTAAGTGTCTGAGGCTGGATTTGAACTCAGGTACTCCTGACTCCAGGGCCGGTACTCTATCCACTGCAACACCTAGCCACCCCAAGAACTCTTATAACTAAGAAAAAATTTAAATAAAAATTAGCGTTACTTAGCGTTACTACATCTGACATTATAAACAGCATTTTACATTTGTAATCCACTAGCTTTACTAAGAGGAAGAAAGTATATTTCATTAATGGTGAAAGGGATAGTTTGAGAGAAATGGTGAAGACATATATGAACTGATTTCATTGTGAAATGAGAACTCACCTACTATTGTCAAAACAAACTGTAAAAGACTTTGCAACTCAGATTGAGGGAACAACTGAACACCATTCCTTTTTTTTTAAGGTTTTTTTTTTGCAAGGCAATGGGGTTAAGTGACTTGTCCAAGGCCACACAGCTAGGTAATTATATTAAGTGTCTGAGGTCAGATTTGAACTCAGGTCTTCCTGACTCCAGGGCCAGTGCTCTATCCACTGCGCCACCTAGCCTCCCTTGAATACTGTTCCTGAGTCCTGATGATCAAGCATTCTGCCCATCTCCTGACAGAGTGGATAGACTCTGCACATGGAGACCTAAAATTTTTTGGACATGACCAAGTGCTGAAATTTTAATAGGCAGGAGAGAAGCTGGGTTTGCATATTTGAAAAAGATTAAATTTAATTAAAAAAATCATTTCATTATTGGTTTTCCAGAACCAAGATTAGTCATTCCTTTTAATCTGATTTCTAATATGTTTCAATATTCATTTATATTATTGTGGTCATTATATGTTTTGTTCTCTTAGTATCTTTTTTTGTGTGAGATCCATGTAAGTTTTTACAGTGTAATAATTCCATTGTATTCATGTCCCAGTTTGTTTAGCCATTCTTCAATCAGTGTGCATCTATTTTGTGCCTCTCCTTTTTTTCTTTTTGAGAAAAAATCACTTTATGCTAGAAAAGTTGTTACACTCTTCACATTCTTTGTCCTGGTGAACATTCTTTGTCCTGGTGATCCCATTATTGTGCTCAGTTAAATGAAAGTGTCCTTTGTTTTTTTTTTAAATTTTGATGCTTTAAAAATTTTTTTTTTTTAGGTTTTTGCAAGGCAAATGGGGTTAAGTAGCTTGCCCAAGGCCACACAGCTAGGTAATCATTAAGTGTCTGAGACTGGATTTGAACCCAGGTACTCCTGACTCCAGGGCCAGTGCTTTATACACTTCGCCACCTAGCTGCCCCTCCTTTATTTCAATATCAAATATCCATAGCAATACTTTTTGTGGTAACATCTAATAGAATCAATATTTTTTGATTCTGAATTTAACAAGCACCAAAAAATATTTTCATATACAAAGGACACTAGAAAAAAGATTGTTTTTTTAAAATTAATTTTTATTAAAGATATTATTTGAGTTTTACAATTCCCCCACCCCCATCTTGCTTCCCTCCCCACCACAGAAAGCACTCTGTCAGTCTTTACTTTGTTTTCATGTTGTACCTTGGTCCAAATTGGGTGTGATGAGAGAGAAATCATATCCTTAAAGAAGAGAAGAGAAATCTAAGAGATGACAAGATCAGACAATAAGATTCTTGTAAAAAAATATTTCAATCTCTAACATGTACAGCTGACTTTTTTAAAAAAAGTATATAATTATTTTACGATGTTACTTTCAAAACTGTGCTGCTTGCCCATTTTTCCTTTTGAACTGAAATTGTTTTCTTTAAAAAAAATGCTCTAGTGACTTTTCTTTTTTGGTGTCAACTCCATCGCTATCCCTGAAATCTCCCCTCTCAAAAAGAGAAAAAACATAATCCTTGTAATAGGAATAGTCAAATAAAACAAATTTATGTTCATCATATCTAAAAATAGGTCTAATTCTTCAGCTTGAATTCATCACTTCTCTGTCAGGAAGTGGATGAGTAGATTGTCCTTTGGATAGTGGTTTGTCATTGTACTGATCAAAGTTATAAAGTCTGTCATTGTACTGATGAAATGTTACAAAGTTATTTTTCTTTGTAACATTATCATTACTGTATAAAATTTTCTGGTTCTCACTTTACTCTGAAGCATTTAATACAAAAGTCTTCCCAGGTTTTTCTGAAACTCATACGGTATAATAATATTTCATTACATCCACATATAGTGACTGCTTTCCAGAAGCCCCTTCATCAATAATCATTTTCCTTTTTTTTGTCACCTCTGCTAATCTGAAAGATATGAGAGAAAATGTCATATCTATTTTAATTTGCAATTCTCTTATTATTGATTTGGAGCATTTTTTAATATCATTTTTGATAATTTAGATTTCTTCCTTTGAGAACCTACTGGGGAATAATAATGGTCATTTCAAGTCAGGTCCTTTATTACAACTTTATCAGAGAAACTTGTTTCACAATTTTTTTTCTCTGGTTAATTGTTTTTCTTCTTAATTTTAACTTTATCAATTTTTGTATACGATTTTGCACAATATTGTTTTTGCACACCATTTTAGTTTTTTTCAAGACTATCCACTTTATCTTTTGTGTTTCCCTCTATTCTCTGTATTTTATGCCTTACTTGTAATTTGTTAATGATATGACATTTTATATTTCAGTCACGGATCCGCTTGGAACTCAACATCTTTTCAGTATATTTTGGAAAATGTTAAATCACAAAGGATTGAAATTGCTTTGTTTCTTTAATGCTTTGACTTTGTTATTCAGACTATTAAGTAAGGCAGGGATTTGGGCCATGTCAAGTTTGTGAAGTGATATTTATTGAAGTGATATATGGGGATAGGTGAGCACTGACAATGTTACACATAGGAGAGGGTTAGGATTCCAATGATTTTAAGTTACTATTTCATCTTCCTTAACTTGTACAAAGTTAAATTTTGTAATTTTATATAGATAATTTCTTTTTAGATTGTAAAACTCACTGCCTTGTGTGTTAATACATATTTGTTAAATGAAAGTAAAATCATTTTTTTGGGAGGGTTGAGTTGTGAGGCAATGGGGTTAAATGACTTGTCCAGGGTCACACAGCTAGTAAGTATCAAGATCTTCCTGACTCCAGGACTGGTATTCTATACTTTGCTCCATGTAAGGCTGTTCCAACCCCTGTTTTTTTTTTTTTAATGTTTTTCTATACTCTTCCAACTCCTAGTATTGAGTTTTTTATATTTTTACTGAATTGACAAGACAATAAATTTTTAAACATTTTTATTTATTTAAGGAAATTAGGTTAAGTGACTTGCCCAAGGTCATACAGCTAGGTAATTATTCAGTGTCTGAGGCCCAATTTATACTCAGGTCCTCCTGATTCTTGGGCCAATACTCACTATGCCACCTAGCTGCTCTGAGGCAATAGATTTTTGCAGAAAAAACATACTTGGAGTTTGACTTCCTGCTCAGATACAAGCCATGTGACTTTGAATAGTTCCTTTACTTCTTTGATCTTCACTTACTTTATCTGTAAGATAAACTCTTTAAAACTACTGACATCACAGAGTTGTTAAGAATCAAATGAGACAAAGGTGAAGCACTTTGTAACTTAATATTGCTCTGTGTGTGTGTGTGTGTGTGTGTGTGTGTGTAAGATTACTAGGCTTAGGAGCAATATGTGCCCTTTTAAATATAATTAAATTTTACACAAATTTTATTTTTACCTCCATTGACTTATATACTTGAGTAAGAAAATAAGAGAAAAAAAAATCTTGAAAGCAAAAACCAGCTGACAAAAAAGAAGAGTCTGAAAATTATCAGGCATTTTTGTAACTTACTATTTAGAGATCATTAAGACCTACACACAACACACTAATATACATATACATATATATATGCTTTAATTTAGCTATAAAACATTTTCCTTGTTTTTCTGAATTGTATGTGTGTGTGTATATATATATATATATATATATACATATATATATATACATATGCATAATACTTGGGTCTAATTTTGGATCTACTTTCTTGGCTCTGTATAACATCTCATTTGTATTCTTTTATTTTTTAGAATAGTTCATGTTTATTGTTCATCACGAAGCAGTAATTCTTAAGCTTTTTTGTGTCATGGACCCCTGTAACAATATGGTGCCCTTCTTAGAATGTTTATAAAAGAAACTAATTATGTAGAAATGCAGTGATCAAAAAATTTTAAAAAAAATTTATGGACTTGAATTTAAGTATCCCTGAATTTCATTCATGTGTCATTTGTTTAAATATTCCCCATTGGATAGAAACCTAATTTATTTCCAGAATTTTCGCCTAAAGTCTCCCTCCCCCCATTAATAATCTCCTTGAGCTATATAGTCATTACTCATATGAATGATACCTAAATGCAACCTCACTTTTTAAAACATTTGAATTTCTGTTTTATACTTATATATGTTCTTGTGATTGCTGATAATTTATGTTTCTTTCAAGAATTTCTTTATATTTCTTGACCACTCATCAGTTGAAGAATGACTGTTGCTAGCCTATATTCAACAGAAGTTAATGGGAACATTGAATTGGTTGACTCAAATTGGGGATTAAGTGTCTTGCCCTTGGTTACACAAATAGGTAATTTTTATTAAGCATCTGAGACAGGATTTAAACTCAGGCCTCCTGACTCTAGGACTAGCATATGAGCCTTGTTGATAAAGCAAACTCAAATCCAAACAATCGAATAGTAAAGTAAAAAAAAAAAGGGGGGTTCCATCTGCATTCAGTTTCTTCTAGTTTTTTCTATGAAGATGGATAGTTGAGAATAGTTGTCATTCACAGTTGATCAATTTTGATAGATGATTAATTGGACCTATATATTATTCCAATCAGTATTAATCAGTTTGATATGATTCCTTGGGGGTGGTGATTATATTAAGTCTCAGAGATTTGAATTGCATTTAGGAAACTAGCTAGGGGACCTCTACATTTTTCCTTTTTATGATGATTGAACCCAAGTGTCTCAATTACATGGAAAGTCCTCTAGCTTTTTGTTTTCCCTCCATTCCTTGTCATCCATTTATTGCCCAAAATGGGGAGATGATTTCTTAGCCAATGTGATTCTGGTTGCTGGCCTGCAATCTGCCCTTCTACCTGCCTGTTAGTCCATGTAGAGGTTTTGATATCTGATTTTTGGCCCAACCCCATGAATTTGCTCATCAATTTTGGTAGAACCTCCTGGAAGGTCAATTGATATCTTCCCACTATCTTGTTTGTCAACCAGTGGGATTCTCCATTTTGCATGGACCCTCCTAGAGAGTCATGGGCAAGGTCGATCCATGAAATCAGAGTCTGTATTTTTGGAGTGCTCTATCTATGTTGTCTAGTTATCAGGTACTATAAATAAAACCAAGACTTGGAGTATCTCAGATCATAAGGAAGATCTGAGGTATACTTGATTAGAGAAGACCATGGACCTGTTGCCTTAGACTTCTGCCTCAGTACAGATTGAACAATTTTGAAAATCTCCACATGTACAGTATTATTGTTACTATTTACAATGATTTTTCTGGTTCTGCTCTTTTCACTTTGCAGCAGTTCATGTAAGTCCAGATTTCTATGAAAGCATCGTGCTTGTCATTTCTTATATTACATCACAATATTGCATCATAGTCTTCTACCCCAACTTGTTCACTCATTTCTCAAATGGTGGATATCTCCTCAATTTACAATTCTTTGACATTACAAAAAGAGCCACTATAAATATTTTTGTATATGTAGGTCCTTTTTCTTTTTCCTTTGAATTCTTTGGGGAATATAGACCTAATAGTGTATTGCTAAGTTAAAGGGTATGTACAGCTTTATAGCTCTTTGGCAACAGTTCCAAATTACTTTCCAGAATGACTGGCTCAATTTGATAGTATATATTTTGAATTTTTTTTAAATGTTACTTTATTTTTTTCAGCTACATGCAATGATAATTCTTAACATTATCTTTTTTTGTAAGATTTTTGAGTTCCACATTTTTCTTCCTCCCTCCATGTCAGTGAGTAATCTGATATAGGTTATACATATACAAAAATGTTTAACATTTCCATATTAGTCATGTTGTGAAAGAAGAATCAGAACCATAAAATGCTTTGTTTTGCATTCAGATTCCATAGTTTTTTTTCTGGATGTAGATGCCATTTTCTATCACAAGTCTTTTAGAATTGCCCTTAATCACTGACTGAACTGCTTAGAGGAGTTAAGTCCATCATAGTTGATTATCACACACTTGCTGTTAATGTGTACAAAGTCTTCCTCTGGGTCTGTTCACTTCATTCAGTGTCAGTGTATGCAACTCTTTCCAGGTTTTTTTTTTTTAGAAAGATTTTATTTTGAGTTATACAATTCTCTCTCCCCCACATTCTTGCTTCCCTCCCCCCACCCCACAGTAGTTTTTACATTATTTCCATGGTATACGTTGATTTCAGTTGAATGTGATGACAGAGAAATCATATCCTTAAGGAAGAAAAATAAAGTATGAGAGAGCAAAATTACATAATAATATAACGTTGTTTTTTTTTTTTTTTCTAGTTTGAAGGTAGTAGTCTTTGGTCTTTGTTCAAATTCCACAATTCTTTCTCTGGATACAGATGGTATTCTCCATCGCAGATAGCTCACAATTGTCACTGGTTATTGCACTGATGGAATGAGCAAGTCCATCAAGTTTGATCATCACCCCCATGTTGCTGTTAGGGTGTTTTCTTGTTCTACTCACCTTGCTCAGCATGAGTTCATGCAAATCCTTCCATGCTTCCCTGAATTCCCATCCCTCCTGGATTCTAATAGAACAATAGTGTTCCATGACATATACATACCACAGTTTGTTAAGTCATTCCCCAATTGAAGGACAATCACTTAATTTCCAATTCTTTGCCACCACACAGGGCTGCTATGAATATTTTTGTACAATTGATGTTTTTACAGTTTTTCATAATCTCTTCAGTAGTGGTATTGCTGGATCAAAGGGTATACACATTTTTGTTGCCCTTTGGGCATAATTCCAACTTGTTCTCCAGGAAGGTTGGATGAATTCATAGCTCCAACAATTGTGTTAGTGTCCCAGATTTTCTGTATCCCTTCCAACATTGATCATTGCCCTTTTTTGGTCATATTGGCCAGTCTGAGAAATGTGAGGTGGTATCTCAGAGATGCTTTAATTTGCATTTCTCTAATAAGTAAGATTTGGAGCAGTTTTTCATATGATTATGAATTGCTTTGATTTCCTCAGCTGTAAATTGTTTCCAGGTTTTTTTTGAAGTCTGACCACTCATGGTTTCTAATAGAACAATAATATTCCATCACATTCATATATCATAATTTGTTCAGCTATTCCCCAGTTGATGGGCCATCCCCTCATTATCCAATTCTTTGCCATTACAAAAAAGACCTTCTATAAACATTTTTGTATATGTGGGACTTTTCCTCCTTTTTATGCTCTCTGTGGGATACAGACGTACTACTACTAATATTGCTAGATTAAAGAGTATGCAGAGTTTTATATTCCTTTGGACATAGTTCCAGAATGACTTGGATCAATTTGATAGTATGTATTTTGAATATTATAACATTAAATAATAATCTAAAATTTGAATGTTTAAAAACAAAGTTTTTTTCTTTTGACTTAGGTATCCAGCTCACATACAGGAAATTGATTATGAAGAAGGGAAAGTGCTTATCCATTTCAAACGTTGGAACCATCGTTATGATGAATGGTTCTGCTGGGACAGTCCTTATTTACGTCCATTAGAAAAAATACAGTTAAGGAAAGAAGGATTACATGAGGAAGAAGGTTCTTCTGTGAGTAGAAAATTATGTGTTTTCTTTGTTTTTAATCTTGGAACATGCTGATTGCTAGCAGGTTGACAATATATATTGAATCTTGACTAGGCCAAATAGCTTGTTAAAAATATTCTTCTTGTTCCAAGGACAAGATGTATGATCCTGAGGCTATTGGCCACATTTTTCCAAATGTTGTGGTGATTGAAGTATATTAGATGGCCATTTGAGGTTCTTGATGTGGACTATAGCCTCTAGAAATATTTTTAAACAAACTCTTGGCTCTCTGTAGTCTATACTTATTTCTTTACTTCTTTATACAGTTCTCAAAGCCCATTTTAGCCCAAAGCTTCAGTTGGCTTCCTGAACTCCTGTCAAAAATCCTAACTGGTATCATAAGAGATTTTACTTCTTTATGGTTGTTTTATTTTTGATTTCTCATAGAAATGAAAATTAGAAGTGAAATGACCATAAGGTGAAAAACACCTATTTTATTCCTAATATGTATTTTAAAATTCCTAACATTTTTAAAATGTCTTAAGTTTTCAAAGGCTTTTATTATTTCATCTGAATGAGATCACAGTTTTGGAAGGAGATATTATCTCTATAAATGAGCAGTTAGAGTCACACGGGAAAAAAAACCGAGGCTCAGAAAGATTATAATTTATGGATATCAGTTAAAATCAGTAAGGACAAAAGACTTAAGTTTTTAGATTCTTGGATTCATGTTCTTTTACCAAAAAGCATATTTATACTATCATGTATTTACTTATTAATCACTTACTGAGTACTTTTATGTAAGTTTTAAACTCTTATTTAGGAACAATACTAGATTTTGAGTAGATTTACATTGATTATATTCATATTTCTAAATGCTAGCTCTTTATATGGAGCTGTACAGAAAAAAGTGAGAACAGTCTTTCAAACTATTATGGTAGTAATTAGTAATAAAACTGTAAATATAATAAATAATATTGTAAATGTCCTAGGAATTATTCCTGCTTTTTTTTTAGCAGCAATAATAGAGATGGTAAACTTTGAAGTAGTAAATTGTCAATAGTGGTAGTGATATTTTGGGGGAGTCAGCTTTGGGTTCTGGTTCTTGCTCTACTTCTGACTATGGGCAAGGAATTCACAACTTCTTCCATATTATTATTTATACTTTTTTTTTTTTTAGGTTTTTCTAAGGCAAATGGGGTTAAGTAGCTTGCCCAAGGCCATACAGCTAGGTAATTAAGTGTCTGAGGTTGGATTTGTACTCAGGTACTCCTGACTCCAGGGCCAGTGCTCTATCCACTGCGCACCTAGCCACCCCTTCTATTTTATTATTTAACAATGCAATTGAAATTTCTGAACCTTCTCTAACTGATAAGGAGGTTTTGAGAATTGATAAATGCTTGCATAGTTTTCACATTGAAAGGGGCTTAAGTGTCAACATTTTCCAGATGAGGATACTGGGGACCAAAGAGATTACATGATTAGAGCTAGGTTCAGGGTCCAGAACTTGATTGTAAACCCTAGAATTGCTGATTGCAAAATTATTTCTCTGGAGAAAAGGCATTTTATATGAGGGAATTCTTCTATTAATACTATTTCCTTAAAGCTGAAATAGATTGGTTGTCCTGAAACTTTTGGAAATATTTTGCAAAGTCAAAATTTGAAGTGTAAAGTGATTATTTAAATGCACTTAAACTACACTTTTGAAATGCTCCATACTGATCAATTTTGTTGATAACAATGTCTTATTTTTGTAGGAATTTCATATAAATGAGCAGGTACTTGCTTGCTGGTCTGATTGTCGATTTTACCCAGCCAAAGTCACTGCTGTTAACAAGGATGGTAAGGCATTATTATTTGTTTTGCTGGTATGCTTGACTTTAAATTTATTTTTTAATTGATATTTTTCCAGATACATGTTATGAAAGTTTTTCAATGTTCATCAGTATGCATATGTATATTTTTAAGTTATAAAATTTCCTTTCACCCTCTTCCCCGCCCCCGATTTCCTCAGTTGGGATCCATAGGTTAATATCAACACAAGTGTGTTAAACATGTTTTCAGATTAGTCATTTTTAGTATTAGTAATTAGGATTTAGGGAAAGAAATGCATAAGAGATTATTTTTTTAAATTTTATTTAAGGCAATGGGGTTATGTGACTTCCCCAAGGTCACACAGTTAGGTAATTGCTAAATGTCTGAGGCTGGATTTGAACTCAGGTCCTCCTGACTGCAGGGCTGGTGCTTTATCCACTATGCCGCCAAGCTGCCCCCATAAGAGATATTTTTTAAAAAGTGAATGTGTTTATAAGATTATAAAAGTATAACAAAACCAGAGTTTTGTTTGTTTTGTTATTCTTCCTCTGGATGCAGAGCGTGACCATCAAGGTTGATCATCTCACAATGTTGTTGTGCTTTTTTTTTTAATTTATTTTTTATTCTCATTTTGTACAAATGTTTTTTTTACATTAATAAAATATTCTTGTTTACAAGTAAACAAAATACCCCTCCTCCCCCATGAATGTAGATAGACTTGCTTAGGCAAAAAAAGTAAAGGGGAGAGAAAAAAATTAAAATAAAAAAAAATAATAGTAATAATTGTAGGTATGGCCAGGTGGCGCAATGGACGAAGCACCAGCCCTGGAGCCACGAGCACCCGAGCCCACATCCAGCCCCGTAGACCCAACAATCACCCAGCCGTGTGACATGCAAGCCACCTGATCCCCACTGCCCTGCAAAAACCAAAAAAAAGAAAAAAAAAGACCCAAAATAAAATAAAATAGTAATAATAGTAGGGGTGGCTGGGTGGCAGACAGAGTATTGGCCCCTGAGCCAGGAGCACCCAGGTCCAAATCCGGCCTCAGACACCCAAAGATCACTCTGCTATGTGGCCCCAGGCAGGCCACCCAGCCCCACTTGCCCTGCACCCTTCCCCAAATAATAATAAAAAATGTGCTTGAGTCTTTGTTCCAACACCAACAATTCTGTCATGGGTGGATCACATTCTTTATGATAAGTCCATCACAAAAGTTACTTCCATATTTTTCCACTGTTGCCATTGCTGATCGCAACTCCCTCCTTTCTTATTACTCCACTACCGTGTACTCTATTTTCTCTCTCCTTTCACTCTGACTCTGCTGTAGGGTCATTGACTGGCTCAGCAGACAGATCCCTGGTCCTGGGGCCAAGAAGCCCTGAGCCCCCATACCACCCCTGAGGCCCAGAATCCACCTGGCCCTGTGGTCCTGGGCAGGCCTTCCAATCCCAGCCCTTTGCAAGAAGTAAGAAAAAAAATGTGTTATATCTGACCACTCTCCCCCCATGGTCCATCCTCTCCTCCTTTATTCACATCCCCACCCCTTCCCCCTGCTCCCCCCTCCTTCTTACTCCAGATGTCTATACCCCATTGAGAGTATATATGCTGTTTCCTCTCCTAGCCACCTCTGATAAGAGCAAAGGTTCCCTCATTCCCCCTTGCCTCCCCCCCTTCCATATCATTGCAATAGCTCATTGTAATAAAAAAAATCTTATGTGAAATATCTTGGACTATTCCCCTTCTTTTTCTTTCTCACATTCCATTTCCCTTTTTTTCTATTGACTTCATTTTTACACCATATTTTATCTTCGAATTCAGCTTTCTCCTGTGCTTCAACTATAAAAGCTCCCTCTACCTGCTCTATTAACTGAGAAGGTTCATATGAATAGTATCAGTATCATTTTTCTATACATGCAGTTCATCCTCATTAAGTCCCTCATATTTCCCCCTATCCTCCAATCTCCATGCTTCACCTGAGTCCTGTATCTGAAGATCAAACCTTTTGTTCAGCTTCTGGCCATTCCAAAAGGAACATTTGAAATTCCCCTGGTTCATTGAAAGTCCATCTTTTTCCCTGGAAGAGGACATTCAGCCTTGCTGGGTAGTTCATTCTTGGCTGCATTCTAAGTTCTTTTGCCTTCCGGTATAATATATTCCAAGCCCTAGTAGCTTCCAATGTAGTTGCTGCTAAGTCCTGTGTGATCCTGACTGCAGCTCCATGATATTTGAACTGTGTCCTTCTGGCTGCTTGTAATATTTTCTCTTTGACTTGGGAGTTCTGGAACTTGGCTATAATATTCCTAGGGGTTGGTTTTTTGGGATCTCTTTCTCGGGGACATGGGTGGATTCTCTCCATTTCTATTTTGCTCTCTGCTTCTAGAATATCAGGGCAATTTTCCTGTAGTAATTCTTTGAAAATGATGTCAACGCTCTTTTCCTGATCATGACTTTCAGGTATTCCAAGAATTTTTTTTTCCTTTTAAATTTATTTTTTATTCTCATTTTGTACAAATTTTTTTACATTAATAAAATATTCTTGTTTACAAGTAAACAAAATACCCCTCCTCCCCCATGAATATAGATAGACTTGTTTGGGTGAAAAAAGTGAAGGGGAGAGAAAAAAATTAAAATAAAAAATAATAATAGTAATACTTGTAGGTATGGCTAGGTGGCGCAATGGACAAAGCACCAGCCCTGGAGCCACGAGCACCATATCCCCCCTCATAAACCCAACAATCACCCAGCCGTGTGACATGCAAGCCACCCAATCCCTACTGCCCTGCAAAAACCAAAAAAAAATAAAGAAAAAAAAGACCCAAAATAAAATAAAATAGTAATAATAGTAGGGGTGGCTGGGTGGCAGACAGAGCATTGGCCCTTGAGCCAGGAGCACCTGGGTCCAAATCTGGCCCCAGACACCCAAAGATCACTCCGCTATGTGTCCCCAGGCAGGCCATCCAGCCCCACTTGCCCTGCACCCTCCCCCAAATAATCATAACAAAAAATGTGCTTGAGTCTTTGTTCCAACACCAACAACTCTGTCATGGGTGGATCTCATTCTTTATGGTAAGTCTATCACAAAAGTTATTTCCATATTTTTCCACTGTTGCCATTGCTGATTGCAACTCCCTCCTTTCTTATTTCTCCACTACCATGTATTCTATTTTCTCTCTTTTCACTATGACTCTGCTGTAGGGTCGCTGAGTGGCACAGCAGACAGATCCCTGGTCCTGGGGCCAAGAAGCCCTGAGCCCCCACACCACACCTCAGGGTCAGAATCCACCTGGCCCTGTGGTCCTGGGCAGGCCTTCCAATCCCAGCCCCTTGGAAGAAGTAAGAAAGAAAATGTGTTATATCCGGCCACTCTCCCCCATGGTCCATCCTCTCCTCCTTTATTCACATCCCCACCCCTTCCCCCTGCTCCCCCCTCCTTCTTACTCCAGATGTCTATACCCCATTGAGTATATATGCTGTTTCCTCTCCTAGCCACCTCTGATGAGAGCAAAGGTTCCCTCATTCCCCCTTGCCTCCCCCCTTCCATATCATTGCAGTAGCTCATTGTAATAAAAAAAAAATCTTATGTGAAATATCTTGGACTATTCCCCCTCTCCTTTTTCTTTCTCCCATTCCATTTCCCTTTTTTTCTGTTAACTCCATTTTTACACCATGTTTTATCTTCCAATTCAGCTTTCTCCTGTGCTTCAACTATGAAAGCTCTCTCCACCTGCTCTATTAACTGAGAAGGTTCATATGAGTATTATCAGTGTCATTTTTTTATGCAGGAATACATGCAGTTCATTGTCATTAAGTCCCTCATATTTCCCCCCTCTCCTCCAATCTCCATGCTTCACCTGAGTCCTGTATCTGAAGATCAAACCTTCTGTCCAATAATTTTTAAATTATCTTTCCTAAGTCTGTTTTCCATATCAGTTGTTTTTTTCAATGAAATATTTCACATTTTCTTCTAATTTTTCATTTTTTTTTGTTTTGGAGTATTGATTCCTGATTTCTGGTAAATTCATCAATCTCCCTGAATTCTATTCTTTGAAGGATTTGTTCTCCTCAGAGAGTTTTCTTATCTCTTTTTCCATCTGGCCATTTTTTCTTTTTAAAGCATTCTTCTCCTCAATAACTTTTTGAACTGTTTTATCCATTTGACCTAAGCTGGTATTTAGCGTGCTATTTTCTTCAGCATCTTTTTGTATTTCCTTGACTAAGCTCCTGACTTCATTTTCATGTTTTTCCTGCATCTCTCCTTTCTTTTCCCAGTTTTTCTTCCAACTCCCTCATTTGATTTTCAAAGTCTTTTTTGAGCTCTGTCATAGCCTGAGCCCAATTTCTGTTTTTCTTGGAGTCTTTAGATGCAGGAGCTTGTGCTTCCTCATCTTCAGACTGAGTATTTTGATCCTTCTTGGGCTCATTTGCAAAATACTTCTCAATAGTCTTCCTTTTGTTTCTCTGCTTGCTCATTTTCCCAGCCTGGGCCTGGTTTTGGGGTGCTTCCTGAGCTTTTGGGACACTCCCACAAGGGTCTCAGTGTGTGAGGCTCTGTCTTTCCTCCTGGTCTGTGAATGACCATAAGCGCTCCCCTCTGCCACGGGGCCGAGGTGGGGGGCCCTGTTGTTCTATGGGGCGGCCTAGACTGCAATCAGGATCTGAATGTGGTCAGAGCTCCTCAGTTTCTCTTCACTCCCCTCCCTCAGCTCAATGGGCTCATGCCCTGGGGCTCCTGCTTACCGGCTCCGCCTGCTTCTGTTTCCAGCTCTGGGCTGCAGAAAGACCAAACTGCTCCCTGTGTGCCCCAAGGGCTGGGCTCCGCGTGCTTGTTCTGGCAGAGGTCCCCTGCTGTTCCCCCACTTTGTGTCCGGTGCTCCTCGGGGTGCAGTTCTGGAGTCTCCCCCGCTGCTGTGAGCCTCAGCTCCCAGAACCCTGGGGCTGCCTCCGGGAGGCTGAAGTTCTTTGGCTGTGGGGGGCCACCCCTCTGATCCTGGGGAGCAGAGCCTGTCTGCTCTTTTCCAGGTTTACCTTGAGTAGGAGAACTGCCTCACTGGATCCGTTTGTGGGTTCTGTCTCTTGAAAGTTTAGTTAGAGTCCTTAGCTGGTGAATTTTATCAGAGAGCGCCTAAGACTGGATCACTTCTTGTTGCCATCTTGGCTCCGCCCCCACAATGTTGTTGTTAATGTGTAAATTGTTCTCTTGGTTCTGCGTCCTTCACTCAGCATCAGATCCTTTAATTCATTCCATGCTTCTCTAGCTAGACTTTATTTTTTTATTGTTTTTTTAAAATTTATTTTTATTAAAGATTTTATTTCGATTTTACAATCCCCCCCCCCACGGAAAGCACTCTGTCAGTCTTTACTTTGTTTCCATGTTGTACCTTGATCCAAATTGGGTGTGATGAGAGAGAAATCATATCCTTAGAGAAGTCTAAGAGGTGACAAGATCAGACAATAAGATATCTGTTTTTTTTCTAAATTAAAGGGAATAGTCCTTGCACTTTGTTCAAACTCCACAGCTCCTTATCTGGATACAGCTGGCACTCTCCTTTGCAGACAGCCCAAAATTGTTCCCAATTATTGCACTGATGGAATGAGCGAGTCCTTCAAGGTTGAGCATCACTCCCATGTTGCTGTTAGTGTGTACAGTGTTTTTCTGGTTCTGCTCATCTCATTCAGTATCAGTTCATGCAAATCCCTCCAGGCTTCCCTGAAATCCTGTCCCTCCTGGTTTCTAATAGAAGAATAGTGTTCCATGACATACATATATACCACAGTTTGCTAAGCCATTCCCCAATTGAAGGACATTTACTTGATTTCCAATTCTTTGCCACCACAAACAGGGCTGCTATAAATATTTTTGTACAAGTAATGTTTTTACCCTTTTTCATCATCTCTTCAGGGTATAGACCCAGTAGTGGTATTGCTGGGTCAAAGGGTATGCACATTTTTGTTGCCCTTTGGGCATAGTTCCAAATAGCTCTTCAGAAGGGTTGGATGAGTTCACAGCTCCACCAACTGTGTAATAGTGTCCCAGATTTCTCACAACCCTTCCAACAATGATCATTCTCCTTCCTGGTCATATTGGCCAATCTGAGAGGAGTGAGGTGGTACCTCAGAGAAGCTTTAATTTGCTTTGCATTTCTCTAATAATTAATGATTTAGAGCATTTTTTCATATGACTATGGATTGCTTTGATCTCTTCATCTGTAAATTCCCTTTGCATATCCTTTGACCATTTGTCAATTGGGGAATGGCTTTTTGTTTTAAAAGTATGACTCAGTTGCCTGTATATTTTAGAAATGAGTCCTTTGTCAGAATCATTAGTTGTAAAGATTGTTTCCCAATTTACTATATTTCTTCTGATCTTGATTACATTGGTTTTATCTGTGCAAATGCTTTTTAATTTAATGTAATCAAAATCATCTAATTGGTTTTTGGTTATGTTCTCCAGCTCTTCCTTAGTCATAAACTGCTCCCCTTTCCATAGATCTGACAGGTCCACTAGTCCTTGATCTTCCAATTTCCTTATAGTATTGTTTTTTTTTTGTCTATGTCCAGTAACCATTTGGATTTTATCTTGGTAAAGGGTGTGAGGTGTTGGTCTAATCTAAATTTCTTCCATAATACCTTCCGATTATCCCAGTAGTTTTTATCAGAGAGGGAGTTTTTATCCCAATGGCTGGACTCTTTGGGTTTATCAAACTGCAGATTACTATAATCATCTGCTTTTACACCTAGTCTATTCCACTGGTCCACCACTCTATTTCTTATCCAATACCAAACAGTTTTGATGACTGATGCTTTATAATATAATTTTAGATCAGATAGGGCTCGTTAAAGTAATGTTTTGGAATTTTGATTGGTAGGGCACTAAACAAATAGTTTAGTTTTGGTAGAATTGTCATTTTTATTATATTAGCTCTAGCTATCCATAAGCAGTTGATATTTGCCCAGTTATTTAAATCTAATTTAATTTGTGTGAGAAGTGTTTTATAATTGTTTTCAAAAAGAATCTCAGTCTGTCTTGGCAAATAGATTCCCAAATATTTCATATTGTCTGAGGTTACTTTGAATGGGATTTCTCTTTCTAGCTCTTCCTGCTGCTTTTTGCTAGACATATATAGAAAAGTTGAGGATTTATGAGGGTTTATTTTATAACCTGCAACTTTGCTAAAATTGCTAATTGTTTCCAATAGTTTTTTGGATGATTTCTTGGGATTCTCTAGGTAGACCATCATGTCATCTGCAAAGAGTGAGAGTTTTGTCTCTTCCTTCCCAATTCTAATTCCTTTAATTTCCTTTTCTTCTCTAATTGCTGATGCTAACATTTCTAATAAAATATTGAATAGTAGTGGTGATAATGGGCACCCTTGTTTCACCCCTGATCTTATTGGGAATGCCTCTAGCCTCCTTCTCCCCATTGAATATAATGCTTGTTGATGGTTTCAGATAGATACTGCTAATTATTTTAAGTAACAGTCCAGTTATTCCTACACTCTCTAGTGTTTTTAATAGGAATGGATGCTGTATTTTGTCAAAAGCTTTTTCAGCATGTATTGATATGATCATATGTTTTCTGATAGGTTTGTTGTTGATATAATTGAGTGTACTAACAGTTTTCCTAATATTGAACCAACCCTGCATTACTGGAATAAATTCTACTTGATCATAATGTATTATCCTAGTGATAACTTGTAATTGTTTTGCTAAGATTTTATTTAAGATTTTTGCATCTATATTCATCAGGGAGAAAGGTCTGTAATTTTCTTTCTCTGTTTTAACTCTCCCTGGTTTAGGTAATAGCACCATATTCGTTTCATAGAAAGAGTTAGGCAGAGTTCTATCTTTCCGTATTTTTCCAAAGAGTTTACATAGAATTGGAACCAATTGTTCCTTAAATGTTTGGTAGAATTCACTTGTGAATCCATCAGGCCCTGGTGATGTTTTCTTAGGGGGTTCAATGATGGCTTTTTGAATTTCTTTTTTCTGAGATAGGGTTGTTTAGGTATTTAATCTCTTCATTTAACCTGGGAAACTTATATTTTTGTAAATATTCATCCATTTCACTTAGATTATCAAATTTATTAGCATAGAGTTGTGCAAAATAATTTCAGATTATTACTTTACTTTCCCCCTCATTGGTGGTGAGTTCACCTTTTTCATTTATGATACTAGCAATTTGGTTTTCTTCTTTCTTTTTTTAATCAAATTGACCAGAGGTTTATCAATTTTATTGGTTTTTTCATAATACCAACTTTTGGTTTTATTTATTAATTCAATAGTTTTTTTTGCTTTTGCTTTTATTAATTTCTCCTTTAATTTTTAGAATTTCTAATTTAGTATTTAATTGGGGATTTTTGATTTGTTCTTTCTCTGATTTTTTTAGTTGCATGTTTAGTTCATTGATTTCCTCTTTCTCCAATTTATTCATGTAAGCATTTAGAGCTATGATATATCCCCTGACAGTCGCTTTGAATGAATCCCATAGGTTTTGGCATGTTGTTTCATTATTACCATTATCTAGGATAAAATGGTTAATTCTTTCTATGATTTGTTTTTTAAAATGAGGTTATTCAGTTTCCAATTTGTTCTGGGTCTATATATCCTTGGCCGCCCAGTATTGTATATGACTTTTATTGCATTGTGATCTGAGAAAGTTGTATTCACTATTTCTGCTTTTCTGCAGTTGATCATTAGGTTTTTATGTCCTAGTACATGGTCAATTTTTGTATAAGTTCCATGTACTGCATAGAAAAAGGTATGTTCCTTTCTATCCCCATTCAGTTTCCTCCATAAGTCTACCATATCTAATTTTTCTAACAATCTATTTACCTCCTTAACTTCTTTCTTATTTATTTTATGATTCGATTTATCTAGATCTGATAGCGGGAGGTTGAGGTCTCCCACTAGTAGAGTTTTGCTGTCTATGTCTTCCTGTAGTTCTTTCAGCTTCTCCTCTAAGAATTTGGGTGCTGTCCCACTGGGTGCATATATATTCAATATTGAAATGACTTTATTGTCTATGGTACCTTTTAGGAGGATAAAGTTTCCTTCCTTATCTCTTTTAACGCTATCTATTTTTGCTGCTGCTTTGTCTGAGATAAGGATTGCTACCCCTGCTTTTTTTACTTCAGGTGAAGCAAAATATCTTTTGCTCTCAACCTTTTACCTTTACTCTATATGTATCTCTCTTCTTCAAATGAGTTTCTTGTAAGCAGCATATTGTAGGATTCTAGTTTTTAATCCACTCCGCTATTTGCTTACATTTTAAGGGAGAGTTCATCCCATTCACATTCAAGGTTATGATTACTAATTCTTTTAGGTTTTTGCAAGGCAGTGGGGTTAAGTGGCTTGCCCAAGGCCGCACAGCTAGGTAATTAGTAAGTGTCTGAGACCGGATTTGAACCCAGGTACTCTTGACTCCAGGGCCGGTGCTTTATTCACTGTGCCACCTAGCTGCCCTGATTACTAATTCTTTATTGCCCTCCGTGCTGTCTTCCCTCTGTTTGTATTTTTCCCCCTTCCCCCCATCCATATTCCTCAGTATTTTGTTTCTAAATACCACCCCCTTCAATGTGTTTGCCCTCCTATATCACACCCTCCCCTTCCTTTTCCCTTTCCCTTTTTCCCTTTTCCCTTCCCTTCCCTTCCTTTTGTTATTTCCCCTTTTTTCCCCCACTCCCCTTCCCTTTCTCCGTCCCCCCCTCCCCTTTTCCCCTTTTAATTCTTGAAAGGTTAGATGTTTTATAAGTTAACTGAATATGTGTAGGTTCACTTTAAGCCAAGTCTGATGAGAAGAAGATTCAGGTGTTTCTAACTGTGCCTGCCTTCTCTCTGCCATCTTGGCCGGAAGTCCTAGACTTTATTTTTTTTAAGTTCTTTTTTGCAAGGCAGTCGGGTTAAGTGACTTGTCCAAGGTCACATAGCTACTAGATTGACTTTAAATTTTAGTTTTAGTTTGAGGTATAATGGAATTAGAAAGAATAGAAATGGATTGTGGATTATGGATCCTCAGTAAACTTTTGACTCCAAGGTAATTCTTTTCTCTTTTCCCATCTCTAAAATATAGGTGATTCAAACAACTAAATGTGAGGAATTGGATTTCCAGGGTTCAATTCAATCATGACAGGTGGATGAGTTGGCAAGACTATTGCTGTTTAAATGGGAAATTCATACATTTCCCTATGTAGCCAAAATAATTATAGGACATTGAAAACAGTTTGGATCTAGGAGTAAGCAAGCCTGTATTCTAGATCTTGAGGTTCCATAAACTCCTTTGTGCTCTTGAGCATACGATTTTTCTCAGGTTTTCCCTGTTTTGATGTTTCTTCCTCTAAAATGGGTGAATTGACTTGAATAATCTCCACTATCCTGGTCAGACAACAGATGTTTCTTAAGCACATACTATATATTATACCCAAAATGTGAAAGTCCTCAGCCATTAAGGATCTTACAGCATTTGGACTGATAACTTATTTATAAGTAATACTTTGGGGGGAAGACATGGGGATCTGGAGGAAATCAGGAAAATCTTCATGTAAAGTGTGGTCTCTACTAGCTTGGATAATCTTTGTTCTATAATTTTCTGAATAGGCCAGGCTCTCCTTTCCTCAGTGGAATCAGACTTCCCCAAACAGTTTTTATTAGTAGCTGTTGAATTGCATGACTCTACCCTTGAGTTTATGAAACCAAGAAGAGCTACTATTACCCTTGATTGAAGTGGGTCATAGGATCATAGATTTAGAACTGGAAGGGACCTTAAAGATATAATAATTAGTATAATTCTCTCATTTTACAGATGAGTGAAGTAGAAAACATAGTAGTTACTTAACTACTTACCCAGGGTGACAACTGATATTTGAGTGATCCCAAGACCAGTGCCCCATCCATTATGTCATACTGTTTCTTCAGGTTTTAATGGGCAAATTCTTTGGAGACCCTTGCTTTCTAATTTTATCTAAAAAAAATCCAAACTTGTTTTACAACTTTATATATGAATCACATTAATTGAAATCTTGCCTTCCATCCATTTTTAAAAAGACCTGTTATCTTAAATATATTAACACATTATTTAATCTAGTCTCTATTATGAAGCATCTTTTCCCTTTTAATTATGTGTCTTGGAACAGTTTCATATTTAATAGAATGATTTTTTTTTCTGATGAAATTTGGATTCTAGTTTGCTATTGTATTGCTTGACTATGACTTTGGAACAAATCACTCAGAATCTCATTTGTAAAATCGGAATTTTTCATTAGATGACTTCTGGGATCTGGGAACTTCTAGGGGTCCCTGAGGTTCAAAACTATTTATATAATATTGCTAACATGTTTTAGCTTTTAATATGGTAAATTTTGATAGATAAAACCCACATAAATAGAAGCTCTTTGGGAGAGCGTAAGTAAATTGTAAGAATATAAAGGAATTTTGACACCAAAATGTTCGAGGACTACTATGCTAAGAACATAGAGGGCTGGTTTATAAAACATTTTATGTGGGTAGCTTTGTGGTGCAGTAAAGAGAGCACCAGCCCTGGGGTCAGGAGGACCTGAGTTGAAATCCGGCCTCAGACACTCAATGATTTCCTAGCTGCATGACCTTGGGCAAGTTACTTAACCCCATTCATTGCCTTACGCAAACTTAAAAAAACACATTTTATGATCATGTGAACCCACAGCAATATATAATACTATAAAAATGGATTATTTTGCTTTCTATTGGAAGTTCTGATTTCTTCCTTTAGATAGTTGGTAGAACCTAACAGAAAGAGGGGAGACATTTTTTGACTTAGAATAGGATTTTTTTAAAGTGCTGTTGTCTGGAATCCTGTAAATTCGTTAGAATCCTCCCTCCCTAGTGGATGAAAGTGGGAAGATCTCAGTTCTAATGTTTCAGATAACTAGAAGGTGAATAGCTTTTTTTTACTGAGGGAATAGAAGACATAGTAACTGGGAAAACAGTAGAAGGGTGCAGCTTGGTGGCTCAGTGGATAGAGCATTGATGGGCCCTGGATTTTGAGGGACCTGAGTTCAGATCACTTACTAGTTGTGTGAGCCAAGAAATTCACTTTAACCTTGATTCCTTCAAAACAAAACAATAGCTAGGAAATATGAAGTAGAAATGTAATTTGAAGGAACACATCTGGAGAGGTTATTGATAGTTTTTGGTTTTGAGTTAATGGCTATTTAGGCATCCTGTTCTGTTAAGGCCATTCAATGAAGCTGTTTTTTATTAATTTGAGGAAGTTGAAATTTAACAGCTGTGGTTCAATTAATTTCATACTAAATTTCAAGTAGTTTAGTAACTATCTAGGGGTTGTATTTCTCTTTGTTACTGATTTAGACATTGTGCCACTCTGACTTGATTTCATTTGTCGCATGGATATTACTTGACATGAAGCATATGAAAATGGGAGAAAAAAATGATCTTTAAGAGATCACTATTTAAATAAATCAGAAGTGGTGAGTTTTGACAGTAGTACCTGGAGGGAGAAGGTAAGATGTGATGCAGAGAATCTCAGCATTTCTCAGATTTGTCCTTGAATGAATTATTTGCCTTCTTGAGTTTGTATAGGAAACTTATTCCAGTATTAATGGAAATTGATACTTCCTGAATTATTCACCCCATTAATTGGTGGCATGAGACTGAGTAGAAGACCAAAGGAGAGCCATACTTTGTCAGGATCATTCACCCAAAGAATAAGTCACATTTGGAAAAATCTAAGTTTTTTCTAGGTACCTTATCTTGAAAAATAAACAAAAATTTTACTGGCTTGACTAATTTTGTTGAAATAGTGATACATTTGTCTGTTTTACTGTATAGCTATATAATTGAATTTAAATCTCTTTTCTTCCTTAACAGTAGTTGACTAATTTCATGGAGAGGTAGGAATATCACTAGAACAGAGAGAAGACAGGTGTTTCATTTTTGGACTTGCAGTTACTGTCATAAATTTATGACAATTCTCTTTTCTCTGTATTAGTCTCCTTTAAGTAATATTGGACTTGAAATTAAGGCAATCTGGGTTTGAGTAATAGATCTTGTGCTTCAGTTTCTTCACCTCTAAAACTGGATAATAACATTCAAAGCAACTTTGCCCAGGGTCACAGAGCAAAGTAAATATTAAGTGTCTGAGGTCGGATTTGAACTCCAGTCCTCTTGACTCCAGGGTCAGTGCTCTATCCACTGTACCACTAGCTGTCCTTGCATAAAGGTCTGTTTTGAGAAAATCGTTACATAAATGTGAGCTCCTGTTATTGTATATAAGTTCCTGTTTTTGTAGGGTGATTATTTTTTAAAATCCCCTGTAGCCTTGTTAACATAGATGGGTAGTTTATTTTGTATAATTAAACAGGTGCTTTTGTAGGACCTTTTATTTTTTATTTTTTTTAATTTTATTTTATTATTATTTTTTAGGGTTTTTTTGCAAGGCAAATGGGGTTAAGTGGCTTGCCCAAGGCCACATAGCTAGGTAATTATTAAGTGTCTGAGATTGGATTTGAACCCAGGTACTCCTGACTCCAAGGCCAGTGCTTTATCCATTACGCCACCTAGCCGCCCCTTGTAGGACCTTTTAGATCAGGAAACCTTATATAGTTGATCCCTGACCCTTTTGCTTCTACTGCTAGTCCCCCTCTCCACAGGTGACAGGAAGGATGTACCCTAGTTGCTGTGCCACCTGTGCAATTCAGTACTCATCTATTTCCAATTCAGTAAATATTAATAGGTGCCTGTTGTGTGCAGTACCATTGCTAGGCACTGTGCCAGTCAGAATACTCTGGGGAAATTTTAAATAGCTACTTATCTGCTGCTACAGATCATCATCTGTGGCTCTAGAGACAAACTGGGGATTCTTGTAGTGACTTGATAGGTCTAGTTTCTTATTAAGCAATTTTTCCACTTTGTACGTTATACTTTTGATTATACATTTGGAAATGGAGTAGTTGGAACAATTAATACTGCCTTGCAAATGGACAGAAGATTAACTTATACATATTTAAGGTGGGACTCTTACTTTTTAAATGTGTAAATAATTGTGGAGCTAGAACTAGCTCCTTTTCTTTTCTGACGGCAAGAGGCTAACAGGGACAAGGATAACTCCCATAAAAGGAAAAGTGAAGGCATCTTGTTTGAAAGGTAGGATAAAGTATCCATTTAGAAAATATGTTGTTATTTGAGCTGCAGTGACTAGGAAATTATGTGATTATTGCTATTAATGTAGTTTGCTATTGAATTGTTGTAGTTTGCTATTGAATTGACTGTGATTTTGGGGCTTAGTCCCTCTAGTTTCCAGTTGCACCTGTTTCTTCCTCTGTAAAATGAAAAGTTGGGCTCGATCAGAGTCTTACTCTTTGATCCATGTATCTCCAGGAGATTATTGAATAGATTTCAGGGTTCTTATCTTGGAGGGGGGAAATTAATTCCTTGTTTCAGTATAGTTTTTTTATAATACTATTGTTTTATTTTGTTCATTTAAAGACATTGTTTTGAAAAGAGGTCCATACATTTTGCAAGACTGCCAAAAGGGTTCTCTCTCTCTTTTTTTTTTTTTTAAAGATTTTTCAAGGCAATGGGGTTAAGTGTCTTGCCCAAGGCCACACAGCTAGGTAATTATTAAGTGTCTGAGGCCAGATTTGAACTCAGGTACTCCTGACTTCAAGGCCAGTGCTCTATCCAGTGCGCCACCTAGCTGCCTTCAAAAGGGTTCTTAACACAAAAAATGCAAGAACCCTTGGCTAGAAGATTTCCAAGTTCCCTTTCAATTTTGTCATTTTGTGTTGGATGGGCAGCCAGTTCTAGTGGAGAGAGTATTGGCACACAGAATCAGACAGATTTATTACCTGTGAAGTCATTTAATCTCTCAGAACCTCAAGTTTTTTACTTAAAGATTTTATTTATTTTGAGTTTTACAATTTTTCCCCTGATCTTACTTCCCTCCCCCCTACCCCCTACAGAAGGCAATTTGCCAATCTTTACATTGTTTCCATGGTATACATTGATCCAGATTGAATGTGATGAGAGAGAAATCATATCCTTAAGGAAGAAACATGAAGTATAAGAGATAGCAAGATCAACAATAAGATATCATTTTTTTCCCCTAAATTAAAGTTAATAGTCCTTAGTTCAAACTCCACATTTCTTTCTCTGCATACAGATGGCACTCTCCATTGCAGACAGTCCCCAAATTTTCCCTGATTGTTGCACTGATATAAGGAGTGAGTCCATCAAGTTTGATCATCGACCTCTTATTGTTGTTATGGTGTACAGTGTTTTTCTGGTTCACTTCCAGCCTTAGACACACTACTTATTTAGCTGTGTGACCTTGGGTAGTGTGTCTAAGGCTGGAAGTGAACCAGAGTTCTGACTGGAGAAATGACTTCTGATTCTTGGGTCTGGTGCCCTATCCCATTGCATCACCTAGCTGTCCCCCTATCTCTATCTTTATCATGAGTTTAAAGAAACAGGTGAAAGTTCAATTAGTGTTGGATAAGGTGGTGGGTGAAAATCAAAAGATGGAGGAGTAGAAAAGAAAAAGAATGAAAATGAAAGCGAGTTTGGTACCTGTGTTACCATGGCATTTTAGAGAGGTTGGGTTTAGGGAAATGGGAATAAGGGATTAGGCACCTTTTTTCCTGTTTCTCAGATCCTGGGAGATATAGTAACAGAAGAAACTCTAGTCGGTTGCTCAGTTTTGATTAAAGCACAATGTATCTGCCTTAGTCCTCATTCTGACGAGCCAAAGGATTTGAAATTTGTCCTCTTATGGTTGAGTGCCCTCTCCCCCCAGTCTTCCCTTGCCTATTAACAGGCTTTCATTATCCATTACTTTTCCTCCATATTTTGTATTTTTAGGAGGGATTGTTAATTGATATGTCATTTCTCCAGGCAGCTGTGGTATATTGTGTGAAACAAAACAGCTGAGTCAGGAAACTGAGTTCTAATTCTGATCCTTCTACTGCCTGTGTGATCTTGGATCAGTACTTTAGTTTCTTCACCTGTAAAATCTATGGGAACCTTCCCATGCTTCCCTACATCATTGGATGTGAAGGAGCTCCTGTCCTGGCAAGTATGCCAGTATAGAATATTGGGGACTAAGGTGCAGTGTGGAGACAGAGTAGGGAATTGAGTCTAGGCCCTAACTTTTAGTTTGTGCCATGAGTTTCCTTATGTGTAAAATGGGGATAACCCACCTCATGAAATGCTCTAAGAATGATAACTGACATTTCTATAGTGTATTAAAGTTCCCAGAGTGCTTTACCTTTGTAGATTTTTTTCATTTGATCCTCATAATAACCATTTAAGGCAGGTAATATAGGTATTGTTTCTCTTATTGTTATTAATATAGACATTATTATTAAGGAGAGAACAGATGGTAGAATCAGAGGATATTGGATTACAGTTTTATGTGGGTGGTTTTGGACAAATTACTCCCCTATTTGGGCTTTGGCTTTTTCAATTGTAAAATGATGTCTCTTGATGGTCCCTCCCAATTCTCAATCCATATTCTTGAATCTGTGAATGTTTGTTAGAATGTCACTGGCTTCCTTCCTGCCCTATCCACTGGGAAAGGACAGCTGTATCTAAGCCTTTGTGGGAGGAGCACTTCCTTTCTCAGCTGTCTCACAATTGAATAGTGCCTGTCTTTCTGAGATTTGGGCCCCTTACCATTGGAATTCAAGTCACATTTAGATTAGATCGTGTTATAGTTAATAATTTCTTCTGTTTTAGCGTTGATTTCTTCTGGTTTATGTATTAGTACAGCTAAAACATCCTTAGACTAACTCCCTGAAATTTTCTATAGGAAAAATTTCTGTTTTAGGATCAGAGACCAAACGTCTGTTCTAAAAGGCTGAATATATTCCTATACTTCTTCCTTCCTCTTGTACGTCTCCCACTCCACTTTCTTGATATTATGGTCCTCTTCAAGAACAAGGGACAATCAACAATACCAATTTGTGGATTTCTCAAGAAATTTCTTCTTCCTGAAGTTCACTTACCATTTGTATTATAAGGTCTTTAACAACTCCATTTTCTAGGTAACTGCCTCAGCTTAGTCTTTATATGAGCAGCTTCCAAATTCTGTGAATTTATATGCAGAAGTAGATGTGAATTGATGAAGTCACAGAACCATCAATTGTACCCTATTTAAGATGAGAGAATGTTCCTTTTTAAAAAAATTTTAATCGATTTGTTTTAAAAAAAACATAACCTTGTTCAATATTAATCTATGTTTAGTATGATTTTAAATAAAGAGTTTATATCAGCTTGCCTTCTGTTGCATGGGGGAGGGAAGGGAGGAAGAAAAATTGTAAAACTCAAAACCTTGCAAAAAAAAGACTGGTAAAAACTCCCATTGTGTTGGAAAAACCAATAAATAAAATTTTTAAATTAAAAAATGTTACATACATTTCCCACTATATCCCTTTTTCTAGATTGTTCCTTATAATAAAAAATATAAAAGAGGAAGGGGAAAGTTCTGCAAAACTAGTTAATATATCCAAAAAGTCTTTTGTTGAATGCAGTTGTTCCATATTCCATATCCCCCATTTCTTCAAAGAATTAGGTTGGAGGTGTCTTCTCATATCCCCTGGAAAAAATTTCTTTAAAACATGTTTCCAAAATTAGTTTTGGCAAAAGGAACTAAATCATGTTTGCAGATATTATAATTTTTGAGCTATATTCCCAGGGGTTAAATTTTTATTGCTTGTCAGATATCAACATGCAGAATTGTAGGAATGGTGCTACTCTATCTCCATTCCCAGGTGTCATCCTAGTCAGAGACTAACATAATGTCATTTTTTTTGATACATTTTCACATTCTATTTTATTCAGTATGTTGCTAGGGAAACATTTTCCAGGCAATCCTAATTTCATTTTACTGTTAGGAATATTTTAATTGCAAAACCTAACCAATAGTAAATAAGAATCAATCTGTTCTATTTGGTTGGCAAATTTAGATCAGCCTAGAGTAAGTTGTTCTTTACTTCCATGTGGTATGATTGAGTTATTTAATAGTTTTCTTCTTGATAAATGAGAGGATTCAAAACTAGACATCACAGGTTCTTTCTAATTCTGTCATTCTTTGATTCTTCTGTAAAGATAATAATGCACAAGATTTATTTCAGAGACGAATTAGCTAGAATGGAATGTTTTTATATGCATTAAAAGGAGATAATGGAGATTCTTGTTAGGTGCAGGTATGAATGTATGAAAAATATTTATAAAGTACGTCCTATGAGCCAAGGACTGTGTACATTGTTGGAGACATAAAGAGGCTTATATCTTTATAAATTTTATGCCACTTGGTTGTCCCACAGCACACTTTTGATGAGGGACAGAGTGAAAGGAGAGAGAAAATATAATAACTAGTATTAGGGAGAAATGGATGAAGGGAATTACAATCAGTAACAGCAACTGTGGAAGTAACTTCTCTGATGGACTTAATGATAAAGAATGCTATCCACCACAAGACAGAGCTGATGGTATCAGAACACAGACTGAAGCACATTTTATTTCTTGTGAGATTTTTTAAACTTATGGGGGGAAGGGGGGGATTATATTTACTTTTACAAGACTATTTTAGTAATGCATAAATAAATACATAAAAAATGTAAATTAAAAAGATAAAATAATATTTTTGTTACTTTATTTTTCCCAATTACATACAAAGATAGTTTTCAACATTCATCTTTATGTAAGCTTTTAAGTTCCACATTTTTCTTTTTTTCTTTGCAGAGTAATGGGGGATTAATTGACTTGTCCAAGGTCACATTGCTAGGTAATTATTGAGTGTCTGAGGTGGGATTTGAACTTAGGTCCTTCAGACTCCAGGGCCGGTGCTCTATCCATTGCACGACCTGGCTGCCCCAAGATCTACATTTTTCTACTTCCCTTCCCTCTCCCCATGGCAAGAAGCAATCAAATATAGACTACATATACTGTATAGAAAGAAAGAAAGAAAGAAAAAACTTAAATGATGTTTTAAAAAGTGAACATAGTATACTTTGCTCAGCGTTCAGACTCCATGGTTTTTTCCTTTGGCATAGATTTTTTTGATTTGTCCTTTTATCACTGAACTGTTGAAGAGAAGCTAAGTTCATCAGAGTTGATCATCTCACAGTGTTGTTTGTTTGCTTTTTGCAAGGCAATGGGGTTAAGTGAATTGCCCAAGGTCACACAGCTAGGCAATTGTTCAATGTCTGAGTTGGGATTTGAATTCAGATCCTTCTTACTCCAGGGCTGGTGCTCTATCCACTGCGCCACCTACCTGCCCCCTCACAATGTTGTTAATGTGTACAGTGTTCTGGTTCTGCTCACTTCACTCAACATCAATTCATGTAAATCTTTCCAGGCTTTTCTGAAATGTGGCTACTCATGATTATTTTTTCTTTTGTAAATTTTATTTTATTTTTCCAATTACATGCAATAGTAATTTAAGGCAATGGGGTAAGGTGACTTGCCCAAGGTCATACAGCTAGGCAATATTAAGTGTCTGAAGCAGGATTTGAACTCAGGTTCTCCTGACTCCAGGGCCGGTGATCAACCACCGTTCTACCTAGCTGTCCTCTCATGGTTTCTTATAGAAGACATTGTATTCCATAACATTCATGTACCAAAACTTGTTTAATCATTCCCAATTGATGGGTACCCCTTAATTTCCAATTCTTTGCCCCAAGAGAAAGAGCTGCTATAAATATTTTTGATTAGTTGAGATATTTCCCATTTTATAATGATTTCTTTTGTATATAATCCTACTATTGGTATTGCTAGGTCAAAGTGTATGATCCATTTTATTGCTCTTTGGGCATAGTTTCAGATTTTTCTCCAGAGTGGTTAGATCAATTCATAATGACACCAACAGTACATTAATGTCTCAATTTTCTCACACTCTCTCCTAAATTGATCATTTTCCTTTTTTTATCACCTTAGTCAATCTGATAGTGTGTGAGGTGGTAGCTCAGAGGTTTTTTTCAAATTTGCGTTTCTCTAATCAGTAATGATTTGGAGCATTTTTTATATGACCATATATATATATATATATATATAGCTTTAATTTCTTAATCTGAAAACTGCCTGCTCATATCCTTTTACCATTTATCAATTGTTGAATGACCTATAATCCTATAAATTTGATTCAGTTGTCTATGAGTCCCTTATCAAAAACGCTGTTAAAATGGTTTCTCAGCTTTCTAGTTTCCTTCCAATCTTGACTTGATTGGTTTTATTAGTGTAATGTTCTCTATTTCTTGTGTGGTCATAAATTTCTCTCCTTTCCGTAGCTCTGACAGAATATTTCTTGATCTGTTAATTAGTCTGTGGTACTGCCCTTTATGTCTGAATCCTGTATTCATTTTTGACCTTATTTTGGTATGGGTGTGAGATAATGGATCAATGCCTAGTTTTTTGCCATGCTATTTTCCAGTTTTCCCAGCAGTTTTTGTAGCAGAGTAAGTTCTTATCCCAGAAGCTAATCAAACAGGAGATGACTATAGTCATTTTCTACTATTTCTTTTGTACCTTCTCTAATTCATTGGTCTAATACTCTATTTCTTGATCCATACCAAGCAGTTTTGATGACTATCTCTTTATAATACAGTTTTAAATCTGGTATAGCTAGGCCACTTTCCTTTGCATAGTTTTCTTCATTCCCTCTGATATTCTTGTCCTTTTGTTTCTGTATAAGAATTTTTGTTACTGTTTTTCCTAGCTCTGCAAAATAATTTTTTGGTAGTTTGGTATGGCACTGAATAAGTAATTTAATTTGGATAGAATTGTCATTTTTATTATATTAGCTGGGCACCATTTACACTTTTCCAGTTGTTTAAATCTGACTGAAAAGTATTTTGTAATTGTGTTCATATAGTTGCTGGGTTTGTCTTGGGAGGTAGATTCTCAAATATTTTGTCTATTTTAAATGATTTTTTTTTTTTTTTTTTTTTTTTTTTAGGATTTTGCAAGGCAAATGGGGTTAAGTGGCTTGCCCAAGGCCACACAGCTAGGTAATTATTAAGTGTCTGAGCCTGGATTTGAACCCAGGTACTCCTGACTCCAGGGCCGGTGCTTTATCCACTGTGCCACCTAGCTGCCCCGAAATTTCTTTTTCTATCTCTAACCATTGGGCTTTAGGTTCATTAAAGACCAATGATTTATGTGGGTTTATTTTATATCCTTCCTCTTTGTTGAAGTTAATTGTTTAAAGTGATTTTTGAGTTTATTTTCTAGGGTTCTCTAAGCATATTATAATGTCATCTGCAAAGAATGAAAGTTTTGCTTCCTCATTGCCAGTTTTAATTCCTTCATTTTTTTCTGCTTTTATTGATAAAACTAACATTTCTAATACTAAATTGAATTGTAATGGTTGTAATGAGCTTCCTTGTTTCATCTCTGATTTTACTGGAAGTGCTCCTAGTTTATCCCCATTACAAATAATGCTTGTTGATGTTTTTAGATAGATCCTGCTTATTATTTTAAGGAAAACTCCATTTATTCCTGTGCTCTCTAGTGTTTTTTTTTTAGGTTTTTTTGGTAAGGCAATGGGGTTAAGTGCCTTGCCCAAGTCCACACAGCTAGGTAATTATTAAGTGTCTGAGGCTGCATTTGAACCCTGGTACTCCTGACGCCGGGACCGGTGCTATCCACTGCACCACCTAGCTGCCTCTCTAGTGTTTTTATTAGGAATCCGTGTTGATTATTGTCAAATGTTTTTTCATTATCTATTAAGATAATTGTGATTTCTGTTAGTTTTGTTATTGATATGATCAATTATGTTCTTTGTTTTACTAATATTAAACCATCTTCACCTACTTGGTATAAATCCTATATGATCATGGTGTATTATCCTAGTAATGACTTGCTGTAATCTCTTTGTTAAAATTTTTGCATCAGTATTCATTAGGGGGTGGCTAGGTTGAATTGCCTAGCTGTGTGACCTTGAGCAAGCCACTTAACTCCATTTGCCTTGCAAAATCCTAAAAAAATAATTCATTAGAGAGATTGGTCTATAATTTTCTTTGTCTTTTTTGACTCTTTCTGATTTAGATATTAGCTCCATATTGATGTCATAAAAGGAATTTAGTAGAACTTCTATTTTTAAAAATAGTTTATATAGAATTGGAGTTAATTGTTCTTTACATGTTTGTAACTCTATCTGGAGATTTTTTTTTCTTAGGGAGTTTGTTGATGGTTTCTTCAATTTCTTTTTTTTAAATGGGGTTAAGTATTTTATTTCCTCATCTTTTAATCTGGGAAATTTGTATTTTTGTAAATATTCATTCATTTCACTTAGATTGTTGAATTTATTGACATATAGTTGGGCAGTATAGCTCCAAATGAACACTTTAATTTCCTCATTTCTGACTTCAAGCTTTTCATATTTGATACTGGTGATTTGGTTTTCTTTTTTTAAATCAGATTAAAAAAATTATATATTTTTTTACATAAAGTCAGCTCAGTTTCATTTATTAGATCGATGGTTTTCTTTCAGCTTTATTTCTCTTTTGATCTTCAGAATTTGTAATTTAGTATTTAATTGGGGATTTTAAATTTGTTTCTTTTCCAGCTTTTTTAAATTGCATTCCCAAGTCATTGATCTCCTCTTTCTCTGTTTTATTTTATCATTATTATTTTAAGAAAGATTTTATTTATTTTGAGTTTTATAAATTTTCCCCATTCTTGCTTCCCTTCCCCCACCCCCCACAGAAGGCATTCTGTTAATTTTTACGTTGTTTCCATGGTATATACATTGATCTCAGTTGAATGTGATGAGAGAGAAATCATATCTTTAAGGAAGAAAAATAAAATATGAGATAGCAGAATTTTCTATTTTATTCATATAAGTATTTAGAGATATAAAATTTCCCCTAAAAACCACTTTGGCTGCATTCCATAAATTTTGGTATGATGTTTCATTGTTGTTGTCTTGAATGAAATTGTTGATTATTTCTATGATTTGTTATTTGCTCCACTCATTCTTTAAAATTAAGTTATTTCAGTTTCTGATTACTTTTTGGTTCATCCTTATGTGTCTCTTCATATTTAATTTTTATTGCATCATAATTTGAAAAGCATGCATTTACTGTTTCTGCCTTCCTGCATTTGATTTTAAAATTTTTAATGTGTTAGTACATGATCAGTTTTTGTTATAGATGCCATTTACTGCATTGAAAAAGGTATATTCCTTTCTAAACTCATTCAGTTTTCTCCAGAGGTCTATCACATTTAAGTTTTTTAAAAGTTCTATTCATTTTCTTAACTTCCTTCTTGTTTATTTTGTGGTTAGATTTATCTAATTCTGAGAGGGAGAGGTTGAGGTCCCCCATTATTATAGTTTTGCTGTCTATGTGTCCCTGTAATTTGTTTAGTTTTCTTCTAAGAATTTGGATGCTATACCACCTTGTACTTATATACATATTTGAAAATGATACTGCTTCATTGCCTATGGTGCCTTTCTAGAAGATGGAGTTTCTTTCCTTATCTCCCCCCTCCTCTTTGTTTTTTGCAAGGCAGTGGGGTTAAGTGACTTATTAAGTGTCTGAGGTCAAATCTGAACTCAGGTCTTCCTGACTCCAGGATGGGTGCTCTATCCACTGTACCACCTAGCTGCCCCCTCCTTATCCCTTTTTTTAGTTTTTTTTTTTTTTGCTAGGCAATGGGGTTAAGTGGCTTGCCCAAGGCCACACAGCCAGGTAATTATTAAGTGTCTGAGACCGGATTTGAACCCAGATACTCCTGACCCCAGGGCCGGTGCTTTATCCACTGCGCCACCTAGCTGCCCCCTTTATCCCTTTTAATAAGATCAATTTTTGTTTTTGCTCTATCCGAGATCAGAATTGTGACCTCTGCCCATGATTTCTTATAGAACATTAATACTCCAGCACATCAATAAACCATAATTTGTTCAGCCATTTGCCAATTGATCAATATCTTCTCAATTATATTAGAAATAAAGCTCTTGAGACCCTCTTGTTGGGAACTCAAACTCAGTATTGAAACTTAAGCCAAAATAAGTGAAGAATCTTTACTTTTCTTGCAAGAAAAGGACACTTCATATCAAGAGTGTATGTTTTACAGGAGCAAAAGCAAGCTTTATGCCACTTGAATGATTCAGCCTCTCCGTTCCAGGCTCCATTGGTTTGTTCCTTTTCTGGGTTATAATTTTCTTTAACCGCCCATTTCATATTATCCCTTGATATGTTGCCCCCTCCATGTCATGCAACCCAGGATCAATTAATGTAGTTCTAATTTTATGCACAGTATGTTAGTATGGATGAAGTCATTAAGTATGCATACCTGATTTTTATATTAACCTTTATCTTACATAAGACTGGCTGGAGTTGGTTCTAGCCCTTGAGGAGAAAAATAAGATCTTAAGAGGATGCTGCCTCTATTCTGATTGACACTCTTCCCCTATTCTCCTACTTTAATAACTTTTGCTATAACTCTTGCTGATGTGTCAAGAATTACCTCATGTGGAAGCATAATAATATTAATTACTTCTTACAATTTCTAATTAAGTTATATTCTAATAGGAGAGACCATATGGGTAGGGCAGTAAAAACCAGAGAAGGGATTTAGTCTAAAAAGTCTCAAGTATCATGAGTTAAGCCATAATAGAGGAGTTCATAATGTACCCTTTACAAAGAAATGGCAATACTGATTTATTTCCTAGAACAAGAGATGAAGGAGAGTTGGGTAGTATGGATGTGACTGGTCTGGGATCTTTGGAGTTAACTAACAGTCCATATATCATTCAGGACAGTTCAACTCTTAGAATATGAATTACAAAGTTGTAGGTCTGTGAGTAGGTATCTATATAGCACCTGTCTTCAGGGTAGATTGAGGAGGGCTGGGACCAGAACTGAAGGCATG
The DNA here is from genome assembly GCF_037893015.1 of Macrotis lagotis. Taxonomy (NCBI): domain Eukaryota; kingdom Metazoa; phylum Chordata; class Mammalia; order Peramelemorphia; family Peramelidae; genus Macrotis; species Macrotis lagotis. The sequence continues at coordinate 356,146,641 of NC_133658.1, read as the reverse complement.
GAGGCCAGTTATGAAATCTCCTCGTAGTGGAAAGATAGATAGCCTCTAAAATATTTTCTTCATGGTCTAAAGAGTCTCCCAGGGCTCAACATGTAGTAGGACCAAACTGTAAAACATTTATTTTTATGTGGAGGCAGGATATTGGGCATACTGTGGGTTACAGGATTGAAAATGTAGAAAATCATTAGGCTCATGCATTAAATTTTGTTGAATTTGGCAGTATTGGAATGAAATAATTTATAATTTTGATTTTAGGTGAGTATATATTCTTCACTTGAATCTGAAATACACCTTTTTACTAATGGATTGGAACTGTGGATGTCAATGGAGAGCAAATGAGTTTTGACTAGAGTTATAAAATTATTGTATCATGGAACATAATTCATCTATTCATCTAGTAATGCAGCTGTATTATTGTGAACAAGACTTTTTTGTAGATCTGTTGGTGAATAGATGATTTTTCAGAATTATGGCTACTCATGGCTACCCATAAACTCAAAAGGGTCTGCTCCAATTGTCTATGACCACAATTCATTATTGAATAAATGAATAGACCTTTGCCCACTTTTCTTCTTTAAATTTTTATGAATATTTTTTGATTTTTACATTACCTACATTTCCTATTGGGTCCTACTTTCCAGAGAAGTAATCCTTATAATAATAAATTTAAAAGAAGAAAAAAGTTCAGTGAGACTGAAAAAAAATATTTAAAAAAATCTGACATTAAATATGCAGTATTCTAAACCCATGTAGAAAAGCACCACTCCCTTACTCTTTAGTGCTTTACATCAAAAAGCTCAGGTGAATATTTTTAATTTTGTTAAATCACATGAGAAATAAATATGTACATAAGTGGATAAATTTTTGTAAGATTTTTATATTGTTTTTTACATTTAGATGGTATATTTGTCCTGACAGATAAATTTCTAGTACAGAGTTCTTTTTAAATGCATACTATTTCTTTTATATTTCCCAAGTAATTTTTAATTCCTATAAATGAGGGTTTGATGGCAGTTCTCTGTTTTTGAACATTGAAAAGTTGTATCTTTCATTGAAATGCAACTATTAAACTTACTGTGTATTTTTGAATTTTAGGTACTTATACTGTGAAATTTTATGATGGAGTAATTCAGACTGTCAAACATATTCATGTCAAAGCTTTTTCCAAAGATCAGGTGAGAAACACAGTTTTTGCTTTGCATGTAGTTTGAATAATTTTAATGTTTTAATTGCTTTGAAAAAGTAAAGATATTGACTTTGTCGGTGGCAAAATTCTCTTTGATATTCCTTTAGGACTCAAGCATATAATAGCTAAAAGCTCTGCGGTTATTTATTTACTTATTTATTCATTTATTTATTTATTTAAGTTGCAAGGGTTAAGTAGCTTGTCCAAGGCCACACAGCTAGGTAATTATTAAGTGTCTGAGACCGGATTTGAACCCAGGTACTCCTGACTCCAGGGCCGGTGCTTTATCCACTACGCCACCTAGCCGTCCCCTTACTATGCCACCTAGCCGTCCCCCACTATGCCACCTAGCCGTCCCCCACTATGCCACCTAGCCGTCCATAACTACTCACTTCTTTATTAGAGAGTCAATAATAATAGTTTTCAATACTGAGTGATTCACCTCTTGTAGTCTAACACTGTGATAATTAAATGCTTCTTTTTTCCTTGTAAGTTTAGTAAATGCTTCTCAAAATATGTAACATTGTACAACAAAATAGCTAATCCACTGAAATGCAGACAGTTAGAAAATACTGGTGCTTCAACTGTCTCTTCCTTTCTGTTAGGAGCATCTGAGTTACAGAGTTACTAGCTCATCAATTGAGGTTCTACCTATTTGGGATTTATAAAGCAAATAATTTTGATGTGGGGCTTATGGTGTATTCTCCAGTCATCCTGGTTCATATCTGACCACTGGACCTAGATGGCTCTAGGGGAGAAAGTGAGGCTGGTGAATTAGCACAGCCCCTCCTCACTCAAATCCAGTTCATGTGCTTGTCATGGCATCTCCTCCCTGAAGTCTTTGAAAATGACAGACTAAACATTATCATTAAAAAGAGAGTGCTAAATTAATAACAAATTCCTTCATATAGGTAAGTATAATTAATATTATTCTAAGGTGGGGCAGCTAGGTGGCACAGTGGATAGAGTACTGGCCCTGGAATCAGGAGGACCTGATTCAAATCCGGCCTCAGACACTTAATAATTACCTAGCTGTGTGACCTTGGGCAAGTCATTTAATCCCATTGCCTTGTCTGGTGCTGCCATGGTAATTGCAGGCATGACTTGAAATTCAATAAATCTCAGAGCTTTTTAGGAGTGAATTAATTAAATGTTAGACCAAATACACAGGCTAGTTTTAAGTTGGTAATTTTGTATGACTCTCAAATGTTATAAATATTCAAATGGCCTTGGCAAAAAAAAAAAGGTTTCTGCACCCCTGCCCTGAACACACTCTGGAGAGTTTTTCTATCTTCCTAATAGATTTTTTCTTTTTTGGAAGTAGTCATTCTTGGACTCTTTTCCTCATCTGTCTTTTATCTAAATGACTGAATGGGCATTGCCTCAGTCAAATTGTTACCTGAGAATGACCTAACTTAAAAAAGGTTAATGAATACCACTGCATCCAGGGTCACCTGCAGTTGTCTTGATCCATATCTGGTCACTGGATCCAGATTGCTCTGAAGGAGAAAGTGAGGTTGGTGACTTGGCACAGGACTTACTTAACTAAGACACAGCTTTATTAGAGAACTTGATTAACTTAGGTAATTAAAGAAACAAAGCTTGATTAAAATGATCACTTAGTTGTAGAAATAATGTATTTTTTTTTGATCCAGTAAAAGTAACCCTCACCCAAATTCTTACCAAGTGTCTTGGGTAGATGTATATCTGCCCATCAGTCATTTGAATTGTGGGCTAAATTCCAGTGAGGTGCTCTTGAGCAGTCTAAGATTTTGAAATCTAGTTTCAAAGGTTTGAATTCCTTAACTGTAGCTTGTCTTATAGAGGCCTCTTTGCATTTGAAGATGATAATAAAGGTTCACAGGCATTTCTTGAAGAGTAGAATTACCCGGTACTTTTGCCCTGTTCCTATACCTTGGAAATAGATGGAATGAAAGAAAGATAGACTAAAAGACCTAAAGGAAGAAAGAAAGAAAATTTATTATGTTCTGAGTCTGTGCCAGGCATCTTGAACTTTACATTTAATTCATTAATTATTCTGAAAGGGTGTAATTTTGTTCTCTATTTTCATTGTTCTTAACATCTTTATGTGGGTTATAATGGTTTCAAAAAGAATATTCAATTGAACCAAGTAATAGATTAGGAAAATTCTTTTTTTTAATTGCCTCAACTTTACCATATGTAATATTATTATTTTACCTGGACTTTTATTGTAGGAAATAACTCTTTTTCCACATCCCGTGCCATGTATGATCATATACTTTAATCCTTTTCAAGATTTAACTGTGCTGTTTACTTTTTGGCTAAGTTGCATCTTCTTTGTTAGGGTGTAGGAGTTCTGTGATTCAAGCTCTCCAATGCTTGAGGATCTCAGATTATTTAGAATTTTTAGCCTGGGTCTTCTGAATGAATTTTGTCTCCAGATTAGTTGTTATTTGGATGAAAAGTGCTTCCTTTCCCTTTGTTTTCTTTTTTCTTGCTAGGGCATTTAGAGAAAGTATCTTATAGCTTGAAGTTTCAGAAACTTGTGGGTTTAGGAGGTTTTATTGTTGTTAGATATACTTGATTGATAATAGCAGTCTGTGATTGAGAGGCAGAGAAATTGTCTAAGACACATATCACAGGTCCTTTGCCCAAGCATGACCTTTACCTTATTCCATAGACTCTTTCCTGGTAAAGGAGTTTGGCTTGGAGAATAGTTTTGGTCAATTGAAGCACTCATCCTTTACTTGGTAAGGATCATTTTCAGGTGACTCACATAAGATATTCATAAAAAGGACCAAGGAAGAGTTTGGGGCACTGCCTGCATATTTTAAAGAAGTTCCTCTGATTATGTCTCTAAAACATGAATTGAGTATAGAATGGCATGTTATTTATAGTACTTAGCAATTTCTGCATAAAGTAGTAAATGCTTTACAAAATTGGAGAACTGAATTACAAATCCATTACTTAGTGGCAAACTTTTTTTTTAAAGTCTTGAAGATGTCTTTAAAAAAAGTATTTGAATACCTTTTTTAAACAGTACAGTGTTAAATGGAGATAGAATATATCATCTTAAATTTATTTATCTTTCCCCCTTTATAGAAGGCTTCCAGTTTAAAAAAATGTAAGTAATCATGAAAATATTTCTTACTGCTATTTTGCCTGTTTTAGAATATCGTGGGCAATGCCAGGCCTAAAGAAAAAGATAACGAAAGCCTTTCATCTCCTGATAACCGAGAGAAGTTTAAAGAGCAGAGAAAAACGCCTGCTCATTCTAAGAAAGACAAAGATGACAAGACTTTAAAGGCTGAAAAGAGACCTAGACAGCCTGACAGAGAAGGAAAGTTAGTGAGTCCTGAAAAAGGCAAGGGGTCTGAAAAAGGTCTGGCGAAGAATGAGAAAGAAGACAAGGAAAATATTTCAGAAAATGATAGGGAATATTCTGGGGAGACCCAGGTAGACAAGAAACCTGAGAATGACATTGTGAAGAATACACAGGAAAATCTAAGGGAACCCAAAAGAAAGCGAGGCCGGCCCCCTTCCATACCTCCATCTGGTGAGTTGTAAAGAGCATGTGTTTGTGTGTGTGTATGTGTGTGTGTGGTTGCAGAAACTTCAACGTGACTTTTTCTGCAGGAAACAGTATGTTTGTTGTTGGTGCAGTGCAGTTGTGGCAACTAAGACAATTCTCACTGACTTGGAAAAGTTGTTCTGTAATGTCCAGATGCTGCTTCTGTGATCATAATATGTACAAAGAGAGTCGATTTGTGCTGTTGTCCTTAAGCAGTGATATCAGCAAATAAAGATTTTTTTTTTTTGCAACTCACATGCACAGTTGCATTTGGAACTGCAGTGATAGTTATGAAAGAAGAAACTTTGATGCAGATATAAAATATTTCAGTGCATATTTGAATAATTTGAGTAATTTCATTTAAGTTGTTTTATTGGCAACTGCTGAAACTCAAACTAAGTCAATTATCCATCAAGGAGAAGAGTTTCAAAATTAATTCAAAACTGTAAATACAATAGGAAATGTTAGTCCTTGAAAAGAGTTTTTAAAACTGTTCTAGACTTAGGAATTTTTTTAATCCAGGGATAGTTTTGAAAGATAGTTTGGAAGACTACAGAGTAGCGTGGTATTTAATCAATCTTTAAATTGTATCTCTTATGTTTCTAGACAGAAGGCAATGTACTATAGCAGAAAAGGACATCAAAACAAAAGTTACATCTTCAAACTTGCCATGTGTGTACTTCCTGGGCCTTAGTTTTCCCTTATGTAATATGATAGGGTGAATTAGATGGTATCTAAGGTCCCCTGTAGCTCTGTAATAGTCTAATCTGTAAGATAGTATTCTCTGCTTCAGTGGGTAAGATTCTGTTACAACAGACTCTTAAGAGATTATTCAAAGTATTTTGTTGTCTTGGAATTTGTTGTAGGAAAAATTACTTGAATGAATTCTGTTCAGGAGGGTTTGGGAGATCCTTGGGTTAAATATATTTTTGGTTGAAATGAATGTAATCTATGCTTGACTTAGGAATGTGTTTTTTGTATACCCTTTGAATAATAATATGTTGTTTAGATCTATATATGATCAAGATGTTCACAAATCTAAAAATAATTTTGGTTGTGTGTGTGTGTGTGTGATGTATAAAATCCCTGTTGAAGAACCAAAAGGTTATCTAGTTCTTTGATTCTATTTCCTTGTCCCCTACATTTTATGGGAGAAAGGGAGGGGAGGGAGAAAGGGGAAAAGAAGGAGGTTGAGAGGGAGAAGGCAGAAGCCTTCTGGGTGAAAATCAGCTCTAGATGAGTCTAGCTGTCTTCTTGACTCTTAGCTTTCTTGAGAAGGTAGAAATAATCATTTTTGCTTAGAAAACAAACAGTAAAAAACAAACAAAAAGTAACAGACATTGTTATATTATGCCACTTAAGAATTAGCAATAAAGAGAACAAAGAATGAAACAATAACTAGAGAGTATATTATAACAGCAAATTCATTTGAGGTTTATGGAATTGTTTATAGGATATATTAAAATTTACTCACATTTCCTAAAGTTAAAGATTACTTTTACTTTTTTGATTTTACAGATAGAATTTGAAAGCCATAATGTAAAAGCATGTATACTTACTAGTCAGTCGTTTCATTGAGAGTTCTTATGACAGCCTTGACCTTGGGAAATAGCCTGATAAAGTCAAAAGAGCCTTGGCTTTGGAGTCAGAAGTTCAGAAGCTGATTCTTTAATGTGGAATCTGTGGTACTTTGAGTATAACTTTCCTAGGCCTAGGTTTTCTAATCTGTAAAAGGAAGAATTTGAACTAGAAAGCTTCTGAGTGAGGGCTATTTCAGCTCTAGATCTATTATACATCTAAAGGATAGGAGAAATGACTTTTTAACAATAATTATATCAAGATATTAATTTAATTGTTTTCATAGCACTTTAACATTTTAAAGGAAGTAAATTATTTTGACATTTTAATTCCAAAGCTCTGGAGAATACAAATATGAGTTGGGGTAAAGAAGGTTGAACTAAAATGTTAGTTAGCAATAAAACAAGAGAAAAGTGGAAAAGAATGTACTGCTTTGTATTAGTTGTCTACAATCTGTCAGTAGCTCTTCTAAGGATAATAACATAATGAATACCTCTCTTCTACCTTTATAAGAGGCAACAGTGAAGGAAGAAGAAAAATTGGATATACTTTTCTTAGATAAAGTTGGTTATAAGAATTTTCATAAAGAGGTATTTGTTCTTGAATTTGTCAATGTAGTTGACTCAGTAAGAAATCAGTGTTCTTCTCATTTTTTAAAATTTGCTTTGATTTTTTTTTCTTTAGAACCTAATTCCCAAACTTTGCAACCAATTACATTGGAACTAAGACGCCGGAAAATATCAAAAGGAACTGAAATTCCGTTAAAGCGCCCCAGGCTTGAAAAAAATTCATGTGAGTATTTTGTGTGTTTGTACACGAGAGAGAATCTCAAGCTTGTTTGATTAGAGCATGGTTTTATTTAACAGCTTTTATTAGCCTTAACTAATGTTTGAGAAGTCACTATTTTAATTATATACTATTTTGAGGGTGGGTTAATAGCATGGTATTTGTACACAAAGGAAAGGTACATTTGATTTTGAACATACTGTGATATAAGTTTAGTGACGTGGCAATTATTTTAGTCTTTCATTCTGAGCAAAATGCTGTATAAATCACATTATTGATTTTAGAAACTGGAACATAAAATTTTGGACTCTTAAGGAGTCTCAAAATAGAACTTAATAGCTAGAATTTGTTAATGACCCCCATTATGAGTATTTTCAGACCATAAAATCTTTATATAAAGTAAAACCTTCCTTAGGAAAGCAAGATCTTATCCTTTTAAAAAAAGTATAAAATAGGAAAATTTTTCTTTTTTTGTGCTGGAGTAAGATTCCATACATCTTTCTTTGAGAAACTTAAAATAGGCAGTTAATCTAGCTCAGAAAGTCAATCTTAGTTATGATATTTCTGTGTTAAAATTAGTCACAACTGACTATAACTTTGATAATGGATTTTAGCTCAGGAAAAACCAAAAGCCTACCCAGAAAATAGCGACAAAGACTTGACCAGGAGACGATCATCAAGGCTTTCTAATAGTGGAAGCCATGAAATCCTAGATGCAAACTTGGTCATATCAGATGTGATTGACAGTGCTCCTTCAGAAGATAACCTGCTTCTTGCTAAGAAATCTGAAGAAGGTAACAATCTGTTTGTCCTGTACTACCAGTTTACTGATTTTCTGGTGACTTATATGTTCAAATGAGGAAAATGGGAGTTTAATAAGAAATCCTCTTGAAATAAAATTCTTCAATGTGTTGTGATTTGGTTAAGAAATTTTCCAAATGTTGTGATCAGGTTTCAGTAAGAGTTTCAGAACTTGGTTTAATGTAACATTTAATATGATTCTACCATTTTGTAAAACAAACTAGATTGTATTTGCTATTCTTTATTCTTCTATGTTTTCACCCTCAGTGACTAGATCCATTTCTTGCTTAGCTCCACTTTTGTTTCTATCAAGGAATGATGGCACTCCTAAATGTGTATTTACTTAATTTCAGCTTTGGTTTTTAATAATGTAATGCATAATGAAATTTTCTTAATCTTTTTTAGAAAATACCTGTCTTTGTCTTGTGTTATCATGATTTTTGTGTAGTTTTTTTGACTGATAAATGTATGGTTGCTAAGCTTTTTTTTTTTTTTAGGTCAATTAGAATCTTCTGTCCAATTTGATAAAAGCTCATCTGAACTAACACACCAATCCTTTGTGGCTGAATTGGAGGCTGTAGCATTTGATTTGAATTGCAATTCAATGGAAGACAAAGCTGTAGATACTGAACTATCCTCTTCACTTGCTGATTTGAAAGAGATTTCTGCTGTAACAGGTTCAGATTTAGCCTTAACAAATATAAGATTTGAATATTTTCATTTGTGATGAGTTTCTGATAAGAGCTTTCTCAATATTCTAATAATACATATTTCTTTGCTTTTGCCTTGGTTGCTTAATTGAACAAATTCTGCATAACTTATAATAATGAACTTTCTCTTTTCATGTAATATATTTATAAGTCTGCATGTGTTGGGGTTTGCTTTCCAATTGTGATTGCAATTCAATACCTAATGCACTTAGAAAATTTTATTTGGGTATTAAACCAAAATATTTCTTTCTCTCAATGCCCTTCCTCTTATCCAGATGTTGAAATAGTCTAAAAATATTGGACAAAGCATTTAAAATTTTGTCTTTGTGTACTGTGGGAAGTTAAAAGTTGAAATAGAAAAATGTTTAAAACATAAACTTGTACTCATCTTGAACATATTATAAAGTCCCAGATCACATAAGGTAACCCACTTTTCCAGTAGAATCCAATAGGAATATGAATTGTAGTAGAGTTAATATTATTCACTGGAAAAATTCAAGGGAAAATATGTAATAGTAGGTCCATCTCTACTTTGGAGTTTATTCCATCTAGAACTCTGAGGTGAGTTCCCATCATGCTTTTTGACTGTACCTCTTGGGGCCAGTGAAAGAATTTTGTGAAAAATATTTTTGCCCTCTGAACTTTTTCAATCCAGTTTGAGTTCTTCTGACTCCAGGCATTTTCACTGACTGTCCCTCCTCTCTCTCTCTCTCTCTCTCTCTCTCTCACACATACACACTCTCTCTCTCTCTCTCTCTCTCACCCATCCCTCCCTCCTTTTAACTCCTTCTCTAGTCTCTCTTCCTCCCTTCTTCAGTTCCCCCCTCACCCTTTCTCCTCTTCCTCTTTCTCTCCTTCTCATTCCCCCTTGCTCTACCTCTCCCTGATAGAGTGGATACTCTATTTTCTCCCTCTTCATCTCCTACTTTCTATGGCTTTCTTCAAGTCCCTCTAAAATTTCATCTTCTATAGAAAGCCTTTCCTGGTTCCTCTTAATTTAGGTGCCTTCCAGCTCTGTTGATTATTTCCAATATATCCAGTGTATAGTTTGTTTTACATACTTGTTTGCTTTGTTGTCTTCCCTCTTAGATTGCAAGCTCCTCAATGGCAAGGGCTGTCCTTTTACCTCTCTTTGTATCCTCAGTACTTGAACTGGTTACTGGCACATTTTTGTTGTTCAGACGTGTCTGACTTTTCATGACCCCATTTGAAGTTTTCTTGGCAAAGATAATAGAATGGTTTGCCATTTCCTTCTCCAGTTTATTTTTCATATTGAGGAACTGATGCATATAGTTAAGTGACTTGCCCAGGGTTACACAGCTAATAAGTATTTGAGGCTGTGTTTGATTGAGTCTTCCTGACTCCAGGCCAATGGTCTGTTTACTTCACCAAAACATCAAATTTTGAAAGATATTTTCATGTAACAAGTTTTAAGGGCCTTAGACTTCTTGTATTTAATACTTTCTTTAAGCCTTTGTAGCTGCTTAATAGGCGCTTAACTTTTTATTGACTAACTTTAGCAGAGAATTTCACAAATGAACATAGATGCCTATTTTAAGATTAAAGTCTTTGTAAAGTTTTCTGGTATAGAAAGTACTCAAGAAACTTTTTTGAGATGAACACTAGAAAAACAGATGAAGGCTGTGTGAATGCACAACTGGTGTGGGGAGTGAGTATATATTGAGAGGTTCTCATAATGTTATACTTGTATATTCAGTAAGCCAATAAAAACATCTTTTTAAAAAAAGCACTGTCAGTCCTATTTTGCATTTATCGTATTGTAAGACCCTGGATTTTGAAATTAGGTTATTTAATATAATTTTAATGTGCTTGTCATTTTAAGCACAAAATATTATTTTGTATCAAATGTTAATATCATTTTCATAATATTGAATAAGTTTATGTGAACCAGTTCTATTTTCCCCAAAAAAGTTTAACTTCAAATATTGAAGATAATATAATTTCAAAGTGAAGGTGAAATCTATTAATAAAACAATAACAAATTTTGAAAGTGGTTTTGGTATTACAGGTTTTAATAGCCTTAGATTTCTTATACTTTTAATACATTTTTAAGGCTTTTTTAGGTGGTGTATATAACTTGTATACATGTAGTTTCATAATAACTGCTTTGACTTATCCCTACTGTTTATTGTGTTGAGTTAGTGTCCTGCAGTAGATTTGGAATCAGTGGAGGTTTGAATTTTGCCTCACCTGCTTAATTCCATTGTACATTAGGCATGTCTTTTTAAGGGCTCAGTTTCTTTCTTTATAAATTGGAATGGGCAGGATTAGATATTAAATCAGTCAGTAAGCCTTTGATAAGCACCTTACTATGTGTTGCAGGCTAAATGAGAGTGGGAATACAAATGGAAAAATGAGGTAGTCCCTCTTCTTATAGGGCTTATCTTCTGTTGGGGGAATATAACAAATTCACAGAATATACATATAGGATATATGCAAAATCAATAAAAATGATTTTAGTGAGGGTGGGGTTAATCATTATGGTACTAGGGTATCTGAGGTAATAAGAAAAGGACTCTTTAAGGAGGTAGCAATTGACCTATTGAAGGGAGTTTCAAGGAGGCAGAGTGTAGGAGGTGGGACATGCCAGAAATGGGGTGTAACCTGTGCATGGAGGCTGGTTAAGGACTATTTGGTTTGGGGGACAATAACTAGGCCAGTTGGACTGCAACATAGGGGATGTAAAGGACAGTAATGTGCACTCAAGCCTGGAATGTTAGTCTGGAACCAGATTGTGAATGGCCTTAAATGCCATTAGAGAAGCTGACCTTTCATCCTAGAACCCATGGGTAACCATGAAATGAAGTGACATGGATTGACTTCTAGCAGTGGTAATGCAGGATAGAGTGGAAAACAAAGACATTGGATGTAAGAAGGCCAAAATTAAGTAAACTATTGTAGCAGTCTCTATGAGGAAGGCTTGAACTAACTTGATTGTACTGTAAGTGGAATAGAGGTATAAATGAGAGATGTTGTGTTAGTTGAATTCCATAAAACTTGGCAACTGATTGGTTATAAGTGGTAGGAAGGAAAAGCTGAGCATGACTCCCTAGGTAGGGTACCTATCATAGTGGAACCTAAGTAGGAATAGGGAGAAGGTGAGTTTAGGAAGAAAAATAAAGAATTCTGTTTTGAATATGATAAGTTTTGGCTGTCTTTTGGGTTATCTAGTTTGAAATGTCCAGTCTGGTCAGAGATGAGAGGCTCTATCTTTTAGTTTCCTTTTGGCTTTGAATCTTACAAAGTTGTTCTGGATAGAAATCTGTGAAACTTAGGCCTCTTCAGGATTTTATTCTGTGTAGCTAGATGAATGATTTAAGTTTTCTGTTGTTTTCATCAGAGCTCTTTGCTTTATCATGTTCAAGTAATTAAGAGCTGACTACTTATTGACATTGTGGGGGGAGTCTTAAAATCAGACGGGTCAGTTAATTCATTTCAATTTTGAACAAAGCCTGTATGTTGTTTCCCTCACACTGCTTGCACTTTTATTTTTTTAGGTTTTTGCAAGGCAAATGGGGTTAAGTGGCTTGCCCAAGGCCACACGGCTAGGTAATTATTGAGTGTCTGAGACCGGATTTGAACCCAGGTATTCCTGGCTCCAGGGCTGGTGTTTTATCCACTGTGCCACTTAGCCGCCCCTTGCTTGCACTTCTAATGTATATTTAGTGTGCTTTGTTAAACACTTTATAAAATGTGGTTAATAAAAATATTCCCATTTGTAAAGAACTTACAGTTTAATTATGAACAATGTAATTTGAGTTACATGCTTAAAAATGAAAAGATATTCTCTATGACAGATCAGACATATTCTTTTAAAAGTTTACTGTCTTGCAATAGCCAGGTAGCACAGTGTATAGAGCACCCACCCTAGAGTCAAGTGGACCTGGGCTAAATCTGGCCTCAGACATTTAATGATTACCTAGCTTGGGGGGGGGGGGGTGGCTAGGTGGTGCAGCCCTGGAGTCAGGAAAACCTGAGTTCAAATCCGGCCTCAGACACTCAATAATTACCTAGCCGTGTGGCCTTGGGCAAGACACTTAACCCCACTGCCTTGCAAAAAACCCCACCAAAAACCTAAAAAAAATTACTTAGTTGTGTGACCTTGAGCAGGTCACTTAACCTCATTGCCTTGCAAAATAACAAACAAATCTAAAAAAAAGTGTATTGATTTTTATACCTTAAGGTTTACCCTCTCACCATTCCTTTAGTTGTTTCAGATATTTCTTGGGTCTATGAAGATATCCAAAGATAGCTTAGGTTAGAAATTAAGCCAGTAACATCTTACTTACCATTAACAGTTTGATGTTTTGAATTTCTAGAATCTTCTTTTAGAAATTTTGTATCCTTTTGTCATAATAATAATAATAATAATAATAATAATAATTTATTTGCACTTATGTTAATGGAGTATGCAGAGTCCTCCCCATTTATATGTAGCTTGTATGGTCTGGGCCTAAGTTTTGGAAAGTCATTTAAAATCATTCAAAATCAACTAATGTAATTTTAGCTAATTTGAGAGAGGATTTAGGATAATAGAAATGTTATGTTGTTGTGGCTTGACTTGTAGAGGAATAAAGAAAAATTATAACTCCATTAGAATTTTCTTGTGAGCCAGTAGTTTTTAGAGATATTGAAAGTCAGGTTAGCTAAAATTGGGGAAGATCGAGATAGTTCATCATAAGATAGGTATCCTACATATACTTGAACAAGATTCTATACACCTTCTCTAATGAATATACAATAGATCAGCAAAGGTGGGCATATTGTGGAATGATAAATTATAAAGAGCACTGTATTCTACTTCTGTTGCTTTTTTTTCCCCCAAGGCTATTGGGATTAAGTGACTTGCTCAGGCTCCCATAGCTAGTAAATGTCAAGTGTCTGGGGTGGATTTGAAGTCAGGTTCTCCTTACTCCAGGGCTAGTATTGTATTGACTTTGTCCTACCCTGTTGCCAGTCCACTGCTCCTTTTAAAATGTCAAATGAAAGGCATTCATTAAATTAGGTGTATTTTATTCCTTGGCCTGAACAATGGGTGAATCTTTTGCAATTTATATAATTTTACAATTTTTACTTTTGCAAGTAGGTACCCAAAAAGAGATCATAAATCCATTGAGGTATTGATAATAAGAATTGAGAAATGTGTAGGTTAAATAGGAGGAAAGACTGATTGATAGTGAAAAATGTTTAGTTTCCATTAGTAGGAAGGAAGTCATAAGATTTTCTTATTATATGGTGCCTCGTGGGAATTTTCATGTCCATGACACTTCTAAAGATTCATGCATTGACCAGGATTTGTTAGTGAATAAACTGGTGTGAATCACTGTGCAGCTATGTTAATCCTTCCCATATCTGCCACAAACTTGATATTATTTTATAAAATTAAATTTTATGGATATCTTCTGTTTTTGCATCTTGTCCTGTTTTTTCAGATCAAAAAGTTCAGCCTTGTTTCTTAGTGCCTAGTTGGAGCTTAATTTTCTGAATTCTTAATCACAGGGTATTTCAGGGATACAAATATTAATGAACCACTTAGGTTTCCTTTTTTAAAAAAATTAATAGTTTGTTTTTTTCCGAGGTACATATAAAAACAATTTTTAGCCTTTGTTTTTTGCAGTTTTGAGTTTCAAATTTTCTCCCACCTTCTTCCTCCCTCATTCATTGAGAGGTTATTAATAAAGGTTATTCGTGTGCAATTGTGAAAATATTTACTAGTCATTTTGTAAAAGAAAACACAGACCCCCCCCAATATCCTACAACAACATGAAAAATAAAGGGAAAAAACCCACCCCAGTGTGCCTCAATCTGCATTCAGATTCCAACATTTCTTTCTCTAGAGGTGGGACAACATTTTTCATCATAAGTCATTCAGAATTACCTTAGCTCTTTGTTTTCCTGAGAATAGGCAAGTCATTCACAGTTGATCATTGTACAAAGTTGCTGTTACTGTGTACAATGTTGTCCTGATTCTGCTGGCTTCATTTTTTGTCAGTTCATAAAATTCTTTCCAGGTTTTTCTGAAAGCATCTTGCTCACAATTTTCTTACATCATAATAGTATTTCATCAAATTCATATATTACAACTTGTTCAGCCATTCCTCATTTGATAGGCATATCCTCAATTTTCAGTCCTTTTCCACCTCAAAAAAGAGTTGCTATAGATTTTTTTTTTAGATTTTTGCAAGGCAAACCGGTTAAGTGGCTTGCCCAAGGCCACACAGCTAGGTAATTATTAGGTGTCTGAGACTGGATTTGAACCCAGGTACTCCTGACTCCAGGGCCAGTGCTTTATCCACTACGCTACCTAGCTGCCCCTATAAATAGGTTTTTCTAAAAAGATTCTATTTCCCCCTTTTAAAAAATCTTTTTGGAATAAAGACTTAGTAGTGGCATTGCTGGATCAAAGGATTTGCAGTTCTATAGGGATTTGTTCATAGTACCAAATTGCTTTCCAGAATGGATGGATCAGTCCACAGTGCCACCAGCAGAAACACCTGGGTTTTAAAGAAACTTCTAGTCTTAATAGGAAACAAATTTTCTATGTCAAAAAAGCTAATACAGAGTAGAATGTGAGGTGCATTCTTTATCTTTGGTCCTGGAGGAATGGGGAAACTGGGGCCTAGTGAGGTGACATGACACTGTTCGGAGTCATAAAGTCAAGAGTTAGCAGAGGTTTTTATTTTATTTTGTTTCTTTTAATTAGTTTTTGCAAGGCAATGGGGTTAAGTGGCTTGCCCAAGGCCACACAGGTAATTATTAAGTGTCTGAGGCCGGATTTGTATTCAGGTACTCCTGACTTTAGGGCCGGTTCTCTATCCACTGTGCCACCTAGCCATCCCAGTAGCAGAGTTTGGATGTGAATATTTTCTCCTGCTTCTTAGTGTAGTGATTTTCTTCCTCTACTAGTGTCTTTCTTAGGAGAATGAAAACCTACATTATATTAGTAATCCTCAAAGGAATTTCTTGTTAATGTAAATGCAACTTGTAAGATATTTCAGTCAAACTTTTTTTTTAATGAGCACACATACAACAGTTATAATTGGGGACAGCTAGGTGGCGTAGTAGATAGAGCATCGGCCCTGGAGTCAGGAGTACCTGAGTTCAAATCCGGCCTCAGACACTTAATAATTACCTAGCTGTGTAGCCTTGGGCAAGCCACTTAACCCCATTGCCTTGAAAAACAAAAAAAAACAAAAAAACCAGTTATAATGTTCCACATTGCTCTTGCTGTCATGCCCCCCCCCCAAGAAAAACTAACTTTGAGCATTCCTATGACTCAAATAATTAGTCATAGCACGGTTGATCACTGTCCCTGTAATGATATATCCTTACATAGAATAGGATACTATTTCTATAGTCAAAAAAGAGAGAAAATCTTGAGTACTTCTTCCTATATAACATACTCTTGAGGCATGCTAGGGAGATAGTTTTATTATAATGTTTATTTTAGTTTCTTTATACATTCTTTCCTGTTTACTTTTAAATTTGATCTTTTTCCACAGCAATGTTGTATTTAAATACTTTCATTTTTACTAGGAAGCAGTAGTGTAGAAAACAAATTTTTCCAGTGATTCTGCTTTTCCTTGTCTTAAAACTTGGTTTTTTTTTTTTTCAGGAGCCTTAATCTCAGATTTTCCTTGTTTTTATTATTATTTGCTCAGACCAGGTCTTAAAGGAATAAGGTCATCCCTAGAATTGATTTTAGCAGTAAGCTACTGTTGCCAAGATATAGTATTAATTAAAGGTTTGTTTGCCTTAAGCAAAATGAAATTATTCTTTTTTGTTCCCCTTTCCTTTCTTCTTTCATTCCTTCTTTATACTAATTGTACATTCTTTTAGCATTTTGTGGATTGATCTGGCTCTCATATAGCTAACATTGAACATGCTTGGAGCCTTACTACTTTGTGAAGTGACTTAAAACAGTTTGAACATTACAAGGTTGTTCTCTGCCTTTTAATATATTTATTGTTGTGGCATATATTGGGATGGCTTAATAAGTGTTATTGATAGCATTTCCTCTGTTACCTTGGGTGTCATTTCCATTCTGTTCAGGCCAGGAACAAATAATAGTGAGTTAGAATCAATCCCGAGTCCTGAGAGTTGTGTGGCTTTGTTATAACTTCTGCTTTGTGTAGCTTTGCTTTTATCCCTAGAACTAATCAATTTGCTAAATGTACAATCTATTTTTTTAATATTTATTTGTCCTACCTTTTCTCTCTCATCTAAGTATTTGATTTGGAGTGAATTGCCCTTTATCTGCTAATTTTGTCCTGGGAGGAAAAAAAAGTGATTTCTAGGTATTTTCTTAGATTTTTGTCTTTTAAACAAATCTCTGCTGTGCTGTGTTAACTCTTTAAAGAAAAGCATTCTTTAAATAATAATTATAGTGTTCACATGTAATCTAATGTTAAGTTTGAACCATTTAAAAGTAAAATTATTCAAAAGATTTAAATGGAGAACTTTTAATTTTAGTGAATTTGTTTTTAGAAAAGAAAGAACTGGAATTGCCAAAAAATTAATTGAATTCAGTGCTCAGCAACCAAAAAAAGGAAATCTTTGGAGAGAGAGAGAGAGAGAGAGAGAGAGAGAGAGAGAGAGAGAGGGGAGAGCGAGAGAGAGCTGAATTCAAATCCAGTCTCAGATGCTTACTAGCTGTGTCACTCTGGGCAAGTTGCTTCCTTCTACTTATCTCAGTTTCCACAGCTGTAAAATGAGGAAAATAACAGCACCTACCTCCTAAAGTTATTGGGAGGCTCAGATGAGATACTGTTTGTAAAAAGTGTCTCACATTTTGCTTTACCTAAAGTAAGAGCTATATAAATGTTTATCCTTTCCCTCAGATTGTTAGAGAAAAGCCAGTTTTGTATATTCTTTGCCAAGATAATCTATCTAGTACATTTAACATGTATTTGCTTCTTCTTCTTGAGAAAAGGCTATTGTATAAAATAAAGTTCTTACACTGTATGAATTATGAATTATTCCTAATATTTTGTATTTGTCATAAATTTATAGCCTTACATTTATGTTCTTGGAAATTTGGTGAAACATTTCTGAAAGTTAGCTTAGTAGTTCCAAATCATTTCCCTTTAGTTTTACTTTAATCCAGAAACAATAACTCCCAATAATTTGCTTCCAGAGAAGTGTTCATTATCTACATTCTACCATGTTTCCTAATTCAGATGAATTAGATTGTTGATTTTTCCTGTTTTACGTATAGTTCTGAAATCTTAAAAACTCAGTGCCAAAACTTAAGTTTTACTTAACTCTCCTTTAGTAGAGATCTTTTTGAAATTTCTTAGTTTGCAAACATTTTCTTTTAATCAGTCTACAAAAGTGCTGCTGAGTCCATACATCCCACCCCAGAGTCAGAGTGATGGTAACTCCTGGCCTAGAACATCATTAAGAAATAAATGTAGGTTCAGCTTCTCTTTAATTCTTCCATTCTCGTAGCCCATTTTCTTTTCACTCTGGCCTCTATTCTTTCATTGCCTGGCCAACATCCCCTCCCCTTTCCCCCCATGGTTACATCTGGCTGAAGGGCTCCCTTGGAACAGTGGAGTCATAGTGCAGGCTGATCTGTTTCATAGCTATGCATGCCTAGTGTTGCACATCAATGATGTTTTTGCATGCATGTTCTTTTGTGTTTCGCCTGTCAGATGCTAGCTAATCAATATAGGATGAGCAACAGGGATCTTTGTTTTTATTCTTACAGTAACAAATACTTTTAAGAGAGATGAATTTGTTACTTCAAAAGCTCCTACTATCGACCTAGACCACAAGTTTAGATGCTCGTTCACGGACTGTTTAAAATTCTTCCGCAAAGCTAAACTCCTGCACTATCACATGAAATATTTCCATGGAGTGGAGAAGATGCCAGAATTTGAGGAGAGTTCAATGAAGAAGCACATCCAAACAAGAGGTTCTTTAGCCTCTGAAAAGTCCAATCAAGATATACTGACCAGAAAGCGGATCACTTCTAGTTCCTCACGTAAGTATTTGGGTGCCATATTGGTTAATGAATGGTTTCTGATACCCAGTTCTTATTTGACCACTTTTTTCTTTTTGCTAGTAGAAATGGAAAACATACATGAGGTCTTCTCCTTGTTTCTCTTACTGATTACCAGGGAAGTGACTATAGTATTAGAACTGTCTCTGATTTGTTGAAAGCATTTCCTTTGGAAGCAAGAAGCCAGAGTTCTGTTTTGTTGTTCTTTGCTTCCTGTTTGGGGGCTCTCTTAGTTAACTCATAAAATGAACATCCTATATGACCTACTAGAATAAAAGAAACTGAAATGTTAGATAATTTCCAGTTTTGGGTAGAGCTCTGGTCTTGGAGTCAGGAAAACCTGAGTTCAAGTTCTGCCTCAGATACTTGAACCTTACTAGCCTTGGGCAAGTTACTTAACCCCTTTTACTTGGGGAAAAAAAAAACCCCAAAAAACCAAATCCTGGAACTTTATGTGACTTTCCACAAATATATTAAATTTTTTATTGAGAAAATCCCCTACCAATCTTATTTTAAGCCTTCAGACTGTTTAAAGGCTTCCTAGGCTAGCACAGTGCCTAAAATACATTTGCTTTTAGTTAATGAGGGCATTTTGTTTTTTGTAAATCCTTCTGAAACATTGCCTGCATAATGATATAAATTCTTTGCCAAAAAGGAGTTTCTTTTCTTCTTCCAATGAAGAATAATACAACAGTGAGCTTAATCTTGCTCAGATTTCATATAAAACTTTACTAAGGTGTCCTAGTTGTGTTTTTATTTCACTGGAATTGCTATAGACAGAATTCTCTGACAATATTGTTTTATTTGAAGTGAACTACCAAATCTTCTGAGAGTTCTCTGGTCAGTGTATTCATTCATTTTTTTTTTTAAACATTTTAGCATAGAAGACTCAATTGTGGTTTTCTGACAACCTTTATAAGTTGATAGAACTCTCAGAAGTAGTCCAGGCTGGTGGGTGAATCTTCTGAACTTGCTGGGACTGCCCTTCATCAGTTTCTTCTCTTTCACCTTATCCTCTTCTCTTACCTCTATGCTTTTTTCTGTTTACTTTTCCTCCCCTGATCTCTATCCTATTGTTTTGGGGGCTTGTAGTCCTAATAGAATTTCTAAATACCTTATCTCCTAGATATTATAAACATTTTGAACAGTGTTCAGTTTGGTAGCATTTTCTGAATTTTTGATTTAAAATTGTTTAAATTTGACTAAGATGGCCTTAGATTTATTTCTGTCTTTTATCAATATTGTAAGCTGATAAATTCACTCAGAAATAAGTTCATATTGCTTAGTTAAAAAATAAATAAACCATACTGATCAATGTTATTTTTTTTTGAAGGGAAGAGTAGTAACTCATTCCCAGTTTGTATCATCAATTTTATACTGCATTCAGTAAAGGGTTGAGATGCATAGTGGTTAGGGAGCTTATTTTGGAATCAGGAAGAACTAGGTTCAGATCCTGCTTCTGATACACAATAGTTGTAAGATTATGTACAAGTCACTTATATTTTCCCTCCCTTATGCATTTCTCTAACATTATGCTAATATTCAATGGTGAACTGGGAGAGAGTTTTCTTCACTGATGGAATCACAAATCTGGAGACTTCTCCATCTTTTCAAAACAGACTTCAAGGAAATACATACTAAATGACAAAACTAAGGAATCCTTCCCACTCCCCCCTCATCTCTTTTCTTCCTTGGTCTTCATTTTTCCTATGTAAAATGAAGTATGCTCTTTATTTTTTGAAGTTTTTTTTTTTTTAACTCAGCTTTCTTCTACTTCAGCCCATACCAGATCTAAATGTAAATGAAAGGCAATGTGGGCTTATAGGTGAGAAAAAGATATTTTAGGTTCTTGAGAAAAGTTCCATGGCCTGCTCTGGTTTTCCTAGAGACTTTCCCATAGTAGATATTGAAATAAAGTGAATCTGGAAACTTAGCAAAAGAGAGAGTATTAAAGGGGTAGGAAGAAACATGTTTTAAGTAAAAGGAGGACACTAAAAACTTCTGGCCTCATGAATAAGTACATTTTTAAAGAAAATCACTTTATACAAAAGCAGATTTTAATTCCTCCTTCTCATTATTATGCATTTTGTTCTCTTGGGGTTAGGAAAGAAGGAGGGAAGTCAGAGGACCAAGACTGCTTTTTCTCCTGTATTGAGGAATTTGATTCTGCACTTGATTTGCAGGAGGCAATGAAAATTACATCTTTCTCAGTCTAGGTGGGCAATTAGAGAAAAAACCCACCTATACTGACTTTTAAACTCAGAATTCTATGGATCTGCCCCAGATGGGACCTTCAAAGTTATCAAGACCAATGCCCTCTTTTTTTTAAAGATGTGGAAACTAAGGTTCACAGAAATTGGTATTTGCCCAAAGTGACAAAGGTTGTCAATGGCTTATATGGGTTGTAAACCTCTGGTGCCAAAGCCAGTGCTTTTGGTATGGTAAACAAATACTTGAGGGGGAGCAGTGTTGAGCCCCCCAAGCAGTAATAGCACAAAACTAGCAGCATACTGAATGAGCTGTAAAGAATGATCCTTATCCCATCAGAATTGTTGGCATTCTGACAAGAGAAGCAACAAGGATTGTCCTTTTGGGCAGAGTGGGATTAAAAAGGGGGTAGTCCTCTCCTGAGAATATTCACAACCCAAGAGTCTGCTCTTTCTTTGTCCCTGGATCAGAAAGCTTTACTTTGGAAGAATGAGTTCCAAGGGATTTGTGCCTCCCAGAAGAGAGTTCATGCTTATATTTCTCTGGGCCATAGTTTTAAGGGGTGATTATTCTGTAAGCATTGCTAACTTTGTGTAGAGTAGGATAACCAAAAAAATCCAAACTAAATCCTGAAGTATTTTAGAGTACATCATTTGATGCTTTGCATTTCAGCCAGCAGACACATTTTGTAGTTCATTTAGGATGGGAACACTTAGGTAAACTATTCTTTCATGCTTCTTCCCTTTGGAAAGTACTGTATATTTTAAGAACAGTTTATTTACTGCAAACCTTCCTTTGCCTCTAAAAGGGAGAAAACAAATTAGCTAAGAAGAGGGGTAGGGTGTGGTGCTTGATTGGGAAGAGGGAATAGATTTGTGTAAGGTTAGAGGTTTTGGATCGGTAAAAGTTAGAGGGAGGTAAAATTTAGCTCAATATAAGAAGACTTTCTAACACTGGAGGGCTTTGTATTTCTTCTGTCCCTTGATGTAGCCAGCCTTCTGATGGCAGAGGCAGAGCTATTCATTTGTGTTTCATAAATCTTTGTAAAATTGAATTGGTATTGTAAAAGGAATTCATTCTTTGGTCAACTCTCAGATTCTATGATTTTCTGACAATAAAAATACATGTTTGTTAACTCTGATCTTACATATTGGTCTCATAATCTAAATTTCAGTAAATGAGTAGACTGTATTCATATCAGTGAGGTGTGTGTATTTTTTTAGGTGTGTGTATTTTTTTTTAAGTGTATATATTTTTATAAAACGATTACCCAGTTTGTTTTGTGTGTATCCGAGTAGCTGATAGCTATCCCTTTACTCGGTTGTTTCTGTACTATCTTGTGTTTCTTTGTTTAAACAGAGGGGAAATTATTATTTGATTTCCACTATTAAAACATTGTATAATGTTCTTGTCCCGTTCTAAGGAAATATAAAAATCAAAGAATTTCTTTCAATATGGAAGCAGTATGAAATATTAAATAATACTTGAAATAAGTCAGGAGCTCAGGTTTAGATGCCTTTGTTTTACAAGGAGAATTTTGTTGTGGTGATCTTTTTTCTGATGGAACATAGATCATGTCTTCTGATCATCACATTGAGTTATAACAGTTCCAGGAAAAAAACAAGTTTTAAAACCAAATTGTACTTTGTTTCCTTGGACAAGGAGATCAGGTCAGTTCTGAGGCAACATGCCACGTGTGGTATGCTAGGCCTCTGGACTTCCCCTGCTTGGGGTACAGCCTGATCTCTCCCATTCCCACTCAGGTGGAGAACAGAGATCTTTGCAGCCTGGAAGGAAAGGAGAGATCAGCAGCCAAGTGGAAGCAACACCTCCATTCATGTAAGTTCACATCTCATTGGTAGAATTCTAAATTACAACATAGAAGAATCATAGAATCTCAGAGTTGGAAGGGGAGAGAAGGGTCCTTATATGTATATATAATCTAGCATACTCATTTTGCAGTTGAGATCCAGTAAAGATGGAAATCACTTGCCCAGTGAAGGTCACATGGATAGCTAGTGTCAGGGATAATCCTGGGACTCAGGTTTCCTGGCTCCTGACACTGTAATCTTTTTGCTGTAACATATCATCTCCAAGTTCACAAATGGAGTTTTTTTCCCCTACTCAAGTTCCAGGGATTCCTGATATATGAGATAGGTCTGTTGGAAGTAAAGTTCACTTTGATTAACTAGGCAGATGATTTGGCATTGGGGGAAAAAACCTGGGTGTTCTGTATATTTAAATGATACACATTTTCCTCTTTTTTGTCCTCCCTTTACTCTTTGCCTTCTCCCTCAATTTCCTCTCCTCCTTCCTAGATGTCCTGTGCCTCCTTGCAACCAATTAATGTCTGAGATTAGATTATTTCTCTTCTCAATTCAAAATTTATATTCCCCTCCCTTCAGAGAATGATCAGTCTTATAAATCAAATTGACTCTAAAGTCTGAATGGGCCAAAATAATTTAAAATGGAATTCATTTCTCATGGTAAACTGTCACCTTAGTTGGTCTCTTTTTATTCCCTATTTTAATTTTTTTATTTTTTGATCGAGTAGGTGCAAATACTTATTAAGCCTTACAAATAAAATCAACCCTAAGCTTTTTATCACAACTCCTGATTCATGGAAATTTGGTTTCTTATTTGCAGGCTAGAAATTGAATTCATGATTAAAATGAGTCTTTCTTTGCAGAGCAAAAGCCCTGAAGAATAGGAAGTGCAGCTTTGAATTAGATCCTTCAATCCAGAATAGATTAATGAAATGAGAGCTGAAATACTTATAGAGTGTGGCTCTAATTGTTTTCTGATTTTTCAGGTGAAAATCAGGGCCTGTGCTCTATCCACTGCACCACACCTAGCCGCTCCTAGAAGTACCTTTAATGGGAATTCATTAACAAGTTCTATGACCTTTGGCAAATGTTTACCATCATATAATTCTCATTTCTGACATCTATAAAATGACAAGTTTAAATTGGATAAATTCTAGTATTCTCTTCTAGTTTTGTTATTATATTCTGTGGCCCATTCTGTTTCTACTATTGTATGATCTATTACATAAGGGCTAGAGTCTTTGTCTTCCCTTCCTTCCTGCTATAGTCATTCATTTATTTTTGTCTTTTGCTTTTAGGTTTTTACAAGGCAATGGGGTTAAGTGGCTTGCCCAAGGCCACACGGCTAGATAATTATTAAGTGTTTGAGGCTGGATTTGAACTCAGGTACTACTGACTCCAGGGCCGGTGCTCTATCCATTGCACCATCCATTGCATCATCTAGCTGCCCCCATTTATTTATTCATTTATATTTAGCATTCATTTTTTTTAAGATTTTATTTTGTTTTACAATT
Organism: Macrotis lagotis; assembly: GCF_037893015.1. Classification (NCBI taxonomy): domain Eukaryota; kingdom Metazoa; phylum Chordata; class Mammalia; order Peramelemorphia; family Peramelidae; genus Macrotis; species Macrotis lagotis. The sequence continues at coordinate 356,122,452 of NC_133658.1, read as the reverse complement.
TACCCCCATTCTTGCTTCCCTCCCCCCATCCCCCACAGAAGGCATTCTTTACATTGGTTCCATGTTATACATTGATCTCCTTTGAATGTGAGAAGAGAGAAATCATATCCTTAAGGAAGAAAAATAAAGTATGAGATAGTAAAATTACATAATAAGATAATGGTTATTTTTTCTCTAATTTGAAGGTAATAGTCTTTGGTCTTTGTTCAAACTCCACAATTCTTTCTCTGAATACAGATGGTATTCTCCATTGTAGATACCCCCAAATTGTCTCTGGTTGTTGCATTGATGGAATGAGCAAGTCCATCAAGGTTGATCGGCACCCCCATGTTGCTGTTAGGGTGTACAGTGTTTTTCTGGTTCTGCTCATCTCACTCAGCATCAGTTCATGCAAATCCTTCCCCGCTTCCCTGAATTCCCTTCCCTCCTGGTTTCTAATAGAACCATAGTGTTCCATCACACATATATACTGCAGTTTGTTAAGCCATTCCCCAATTGAAGGAAATTTTCTTGATTTCCAATTCTTTGCCACCACAAACAGGGCTACTATGAATGTTTTTTGTACAAGTGGTGTTTTTACCCTTTTTCATCATCTCTTCAGGGTATAGTACCCAGTAGTGGTATTGCTGGATCAAAGGGTATACACATTTTTGTTGCCCTTTGGGCATAATTCCACATTGCTCTCCAGAAAGGTTGGATGAGTTCACAGCTCCACCAACAATGTATTAGTGTCCCAGATTTCCCACATCCCTTCCAACATTGATCATTATCCTTTCTGGTCATATTGGCCAGTCTGAGAGGTGTGAGGTGGTATCTCAGGGATCCTTTAATTTGCATTTCTCTAATAAGTAATGATTTAGAGCAATTTTTCATATGACCATATATTACTTTGGTTTTTCTCATCTGTAAATTGCCTTTGCATGTCCTTTGACCATTTGTCAATTGGGGATAGCATTCATTTTTTAAAAATTGAGTTTCAGATTCTCTTCTTTCTGATCTTGCTCCAGTTCATTGAGAAGGCAAGTAATGTTACTTACTATATATGTGACTCAGTCATGCAAAACTTATTTCTGTGTTAGCTATGTTGCCCAAAAAAACCCTTAAGAAAAATTAACTAAAAACATTTGCTTCAGTCTGCACACAGAGTTTATTAGTTTTCTTTCTAGAGATAGTTAGCATTTTTCATGTTGAGTCCTTTGTAATTATAGAAATTTTATTTTTTTTTCTTTTGGTATTGTTTTTGCTTACATGTTAGCTTATATTAATTTTTACAAAAGTGATTCAATCAGGGCTTCTAAGATTCATTCTAGCACTATCATATACTTATTAATTGCCTACTGTGTTTTAGGCATGGTGTTTAGTGCTGGTAATGAAACAAAGATAAATTTTATATATTTCCTTCTAGAGGCTTATAATTTAATAGCATTAATCAGCATGTAATTTTAATGCAAAAAGACTTTAATTGTGTAGGGGAAGTATAAACCACATGCTGTTTACAGGATGTGAGTAAAGATCATTTCCAAATGGACTGAGGTCAAAGAAGACATCTTGGAGAAAGTACCATTTCATCTTGAACATGAAGGTTGGGTAGCATTTCATTTTCTTCCAGTGTTAAGAATTTGTAACTTCACAGATGATTTCACTCTTCCCAAGAGTTAGGTAGAAGATCTAAAGCAACACATATTTTAACTATACTTTCCATTTGTAAAATAAATATTAAAAATTCATTTCAATGTTGATTGTAAAGTACTTTATGTGAGCTCTTGTAGTTGAGGATCTGATTGTTAGACTGATGTCCTCTTATTACTAAGAATAGGCTCCTTCTCTGACTAAACCACTTTGGAAGATATGTCCTTTCTTGTTTTTTTTTTCCTCTCAAGGCAATCAGGATTAAGTGACTTACATAGAGTCACATTCCAGGAGGAATTTTTTATCCACTGCCCTAGCTACACCAGGTTCTCCCTTTGAAGCCAAAAAAGTACTATTGATGTGTACTATTCATCTCTTTGTACATGGGAACCCCTCAATTCCTTTTTGGAATTTTGATGTTTTGAATTTTCAGGGGGCTTTTTAATGTACCCTGTCACTTTAGGTCATTATTTGTGTGGCTATTTACTTGGGTTTCTAAAATTTTGTTTATAAGTACTGAAGCCTTCTGACTCTCCTTAACTTGAATGAACAGGTTTTAAGTGGGAAAGATAAATTTTCAAAAATAATTTTTTTGAACGAAAACAAATTGAAAACAATACGTAGATTGGACTCCTTTGATGTAGATGCCTTATTTCTCTTTCTTTTTGAGGCTTTAGAAATTCATTATGGTTCTCACATGTGCATGATATAGGTTGCTTATTTCCTGATTGTAAACAAGATAAGCTTGAAACACAGTACCAATATTTTTTCCAGGTTGCTAAGTGTGAACTCTTTTGCCCACACCTGGAGTTACTGGTTCATTTTAACTAACTTAATTAAGAACCATTGTGTAATTCTCAGCCTTATAAGCACAGGCCTTCTCCCATAGCAACAGGTTCTTCTTCTTTTGGCTAATCAATGGGGTAAGTGACTTGGCCAGGGTCACCCAGCTAGTGGGTGTCAAATTGATTTGAAGCTGGACTTGAACTCAGTTCTCTTGACTGCAGGACCAGTGCTCTTATTTGTTGCCTCACCTAACTGTCCCCACAGCAATAGGTTCTAAAATACTAACTGGGGCAGCTAGGTGGTGAAGTGGCTAGAGCACTGGCCCTGGAGTCAGGAAGACTTGAGTTCAAATGAGACCTCAGACACTTAATTGCCTAGCTGTGGGTCCTTGGTCAAGTCACTTAGCCCCATTGCCTTAAATAAAAAAAATAAAATAAAATGCTATTTATATGTGATGGCCTTGGTTACCACTTAGTAAAGATTGCTGATCTTTGCAATTGGATTTACAAAGATTGTCAACAATCATGGGAAGATTTTTCTTGGATATTCAACTATTCCACAGGCCAATATTTCTTTTTCTGCCATCTCTCTTCAGACTTGGTTTTGCTTCGTACTCTAGTAGTCCTTCTGATCTCCTGTATTTTCTGGTGTAGAACAACAAAATAAATGTATATACTATAGAGTAGAATTTTTTTTTTTTTTTTTTTTTGGATAAGTGACATGGAATCATGAAACCACAGTGGCCTGGACATGGAGGTTTTAATTGGAAGACAGGTACTTGTCAATAAAATTCAGATCTGTGATTCATACTTTCTGCAGTCTGTATCTGGATGTATAGAGGTCTTTGTAGAAATTAGTTTTTCATTAAGTTCTCTTCTACAAATTTGCAGGTTACTGAGTAGAAAAAGTTTTTGGTTTTGTTGATTACAAGTGAGCACCAGTTACCATAAAGTATTGAAAGACCATTGAAAGCAGGGTGCTCAGGATGGTATAGAGGAAAGATATCTGAAGTCAGGAGCCAAGATTTGAACCCTAGCATCTCCTTAGTACTTGTGGGATTTTCAGAATATCACTAACTTCTTTGGGTCTCAATTTCTAGATATAAATAACCTCTAAGTTCCCTGCCAGCTAAAAATATTATATTTTTTTTAATGTTCAGATTTTTGATTTGTAAACCAAAATCCAACCCATTACAAATACTTAATTTCCAAAAATATTTGTCTCATTCTGCATTCCCAGACCTTCATCTCTATCAGGAGGTAGATAGCATGTTTTATTATTAGTCTTTGGAATCCTGGTTGATCATTATGGGGATGAATTATATTCCATCACATTTATATGCAATAACTTGTTTATCTATTCCCTAATTTATGGGCAGTCCCTAAGATTCTCATTCTTTGCCATCTCAGAAAGAGCTATAATTATTTATGTTTATTCTTGGAGTTTATATTGCTTAGAACTGATCCCTCCCTTAATTTGCCCTCCCCAAAAATTCTCTTTTCCCTTCACCATTTTCTCTGAGTTCCCTCTTCAATGGACTGTGTTTTCTTTCCTCCTTTGACCAGTTTAGATAAGGGTAAGGTTCAAGTATCAGCCATTCCCTTCCTCTCTTCATTGTTTGTATAGGTGTCTACTCATGTACCGATTTTTTTGAGATAGTTCCCCCTAAACTTCCCTTCCTTTTCTCCATCTCCTACCCCATGTATTCTTTTTTCATCTCCCTTTCTGTTCTTCTCTTAAGATTATCAAGATTTAACAGAACCTAGGCCTTCTGTCCAGTTAGACTCCCTCTATGATCCCTGTTGCTGATGAGAGTTCTTAAGGAGTCCATGTATCATCTCCCCATATTAGAATGTAAGCTTTTTATTTTTATTTTTTTTTAATCCTTGTTCATACCTTTATATGTTCTTTTATTTTTTTTAACTGCTATGCTTGAACATTAAAGTTTTTATAGAACTCTGATCTTTTCATTAGGAATGATTGAAAGTACTCTATTTCACTAAAGGTTGATTTTTTTCCCCTCCTATAGCATTTTATTCAGATTTACAGGAAAAGTTAGCTTTGCTGTAACTTCATTTCCTTGGTCTTCTCTGAAATATTGTATTACAAATTCTCTGTTCCTTTATATTGTCCTGACTGTGACTCCTTGGTACTTGGTACTTGAATTCATTCTTTTTGACTATAGTATTTTTTTTCTTTGTTCTATATGTTCTAGGGAGTTTTAATTTTGAGATTTTTTTTCAGGAGGTGACTAGTAGATCATTTCAGTTTTTACTTTGCTTCTGAGAGATCTGGGTTCTAAGAGATTTGGTCATGATAGTTTTTTTTGTTGTTGTTTTGACAAATATATTTACTTTAAAAAATTTTTTTAAATTAAATTTTTTCTCAATTGATAATTTATTTTATTTTCCAATTACATGTTATGAAAGTTTTTCAACATTCATCCACATGCCATATGCATGTTTCTAAATTACATAATTTCCTTCCACCCTTCCTTCTCACCCCCCCCAGTGGCAAACTATCAGATGAGTATTGTACATACAGAGGACTAATATTTACTTCAAAGCAACTAAAACAAATATACAAATAACTTACCTTAGTTCTTTACTATAGGGGCACAGTCCTAATTCCAAGTTTAAAACCTTTTCAGGCTCTAGTCCTAGGTACCCTCACTTAGTAGGACTTTCTTGTCAGGCTACAACATCATGCTTAGACTCCTGGCTATGAGGGTCACCATTGTCCCAACTCTGGAATCATCTATCTGTTAAGGGGACATAGACATATTAAGGGATTTAGGGAGGCAGTTCATTTTAGCTTGAAAGGTTCCATTACACTTACCTATGTTTCAAAGTTGATGTTCCCAGAAAATACAATCAACTGCCTTTTGATTAACACAAATCCTTATCCCAAATTCAGAACAGTTCTCTAGTGGTCATTCACTTCTCCAGTGTCCATAGACTAGAATCTCAATACAGCCAATGTTGGATGTTTGCATATACAATCCTACATCTTTAAACAAAAATATTATTTATACCTAAGAAACAAGTTTTACAGATTTACAAAAGCAGTATTTCAGAGTTTACCAAATATTTCTGTTTGCTTAGCCTTTGTCTTTGGAGGGTTTTCTTTACCCTAAATTGAAAAAAAACAGGCAAAGAAAACTATCTTCCCCATTTTACAGGGAAATTAGCTTCACAAATTATCTCAAACTCTCCCTGTAAGCTAGTGTTGACTAGAGGTTTACTTCCTGTTCAAAAGCAGAAATTTTCCTCGGTGAAAGCTCTTCCATGATTTCTGTAAGGCAGAGGACTATTTAATGGAGGTCTAGGCAAAATGTGACCCTCTACAAAGGGAACACCAAAATTCTTGTGGATCCCTCTGTACCATAGGTACAGTCCCCCGTAGAAGTCTGGGTAGTTTTCACTGGGTCCTTATTCCAAAGGATCAGAAATTCCCTGAGTGAGTCCATGCTTCTTCCAGAGTAAACTGAATGGCATTTCACATTAGGACGAAAAAGGACAAGTAGAAGCAGTTGGAAAATTAGCAGAGAAAGGCAGCTACTTGTGGATTTTAGGCATAGTCATTCTATCCTAAGATAGGTATTTTGCTTCACAAAAGGCAAATAATCTAGGTTTGTTTAAATGTTAAAACTCAATATAAATATTCTACAAGGTAGTGCAATCTTGTGATACTAAATTTCTCTTTATATTCAGTCATTTCAATTGTGCCCAACTCTTTGTGATCCCATTTGGGATTTTCTTTGCAAAGATTCTGGAATGGTTTGACATTTCTTTCTCCATCTTCTTTTTCAGAGGCAAAGTGAATGACTTGCCTATGGTCATAGAACTAGATAGTGTCTGGAGCTTGATTTGAACTCAGGAAGATGGTCTTCCTGACTCCAGGCCCATTGCTCAGTCTGCTTTACCCCCTAGCTGCCCTTGCCAGATTTCTCCCATTAAAATTTTATATAGGACTCTGTAATGTAGTTTACATTATCATATTAGTCCCTTCAATAGTCAAATCATCAAAAAATGAAGTTTACAAATTTATACCAATGCAAGCTGATTTGTAGTGTTTCCTCAAGAGTGGTGTATGGAATGCTTCCTAGTTTCACTTAACCCCTGAGAATCCTTTTAGCTTTGACAAATATTTCTTTCTAAGATATCAAAAATACAAACATAGACTGTTCAGTTTCTCTAAACTTCAGGCTCTCTCAGGCTTCAGTCTTTGATCACTATTGGTAGCTAAAACAGTGAAAACAAAATGAAATACAACAAAGCAAAGGAATCTAAAAGTAAAGAGGAGGGCAGAAAAGTATTCCTCCTCCTCTCCTCCCTCTACCCTCACTTTACTTCATAGTGCCCACATTGTGACTGAGCTGGGATCTCCATTCTTTGGACATAGCAGGAAAGTGGAATCCAATGACAATTTTTTTTTCTTCCTTGAACTCTTCCAGGTTAATGTTTTTTCTGTGAAATATCTTAATTTTTTCTGTCTTTTTAGAGTTTTGATTTTGTTCTAATCTTTCTTATTGTTTCATAAGCTGTTTTGCTTCTATTTTATCCATTCTAATTGCTTGGGTAAGGTTTTATACTTGTGTCAAGCTGTTTGTTAATTAATTCTCTTTTGATTTTGTCTTTCATAACAAACATTTTAGACTGTTTTTTGGAGGAGGCAATTATGGTTAAGTGACTTGATCAGGGTTATAAAACTACTAATCATGTGTCTGAGGTCAGCTTTGAACCCCATTCCTCCTGACTCTAGGACCAGTTCTCTAAGAACTGTGCCACCTAGCTGATAAAACTGTTTTTTGTTTTTTGTTTTTTTTTCTTATCCTCCTAGGAATTCTAATTAAATTTTTGTCCAAGTTAGATTTTCCTCTGAAGTTTTGCTTATAAATAATTTGGAGTCATTCTCTTCTTCAGGGTTTGTGTTAGGAACTTTTCTGCCACCATAATGGTCTTTTAAGGTTGAGTTGTTTTTCTTTTGTTGTTCTTTGTTCATTCTTCTAGTCTACCTCCTTATTTCAGATTTGATGTTAGATCTGGATCCAACTTTTGGGTGGGTACTGTTGTTATTTTTCTTTGGATAGTGAATATTAACAAAGAAAGGGATACTAAACTTTTTTCCTAAGCTAGCTTGCTGATGTAACCTCCAAAGCATAGTCCTATGACAAAACACTATAAATAACTTTGTGCTTAAATTAATTGAAATACCCTTAAGACACAAGAGAATTCGCAATTGTCCTCTTAATCAGCAAAATGTATTAAACATCTATTATGTGTAAGTGTTGGGTATACAACAAAAAGGCAAAAGACAGTTCGCACCTTTGAGGAGTTCACAGTCTAATTAGAGGTGTAAATATACTAACATCTTTGTATGAAATAGCTGCTGCTGAGGGTTTTGTCCTTCTTGAAGAAGTCCATGACATCAGAGAGGTGATGCCATGACAAACACATGAGTTATATTTGAATGAGGGGAGACTGTGCTAAGTCACCAGCCTTACTTTCTCTTCCAGAGCCCTCTGGGGTCCAGTGGCCAGATCTGAATCAGCTCAACTGGAGTTCCCTTGGATGAGAGGCAGTTAGGGTTAAGTGATTTGCCCAAGGTCACACAGCTAGCAAACATCAAGTGTCAGAGTTTGGATTTGAACTCCCTTCTTCCTGACTACTCACCTCACCACCTAGCTGCCTTATGCAGGATAATTAGGAAGTAATCAACAGAGGGAAAGCACTAGATGTAAGAGTTTGGGGAAAGCTTCCCAAAGAAAATAGGATTTTTAAGGGGGAATTTGAAGGAGATGGAAATAAGGAGAGAGTATTACAGTCATGACAGAAAATTCCTGGAGTTGAGAGAAAAGAGTTCTCTAACCTTAAGATCTTTAGTCTTGTTTAAGGAACAACCAGGAAACCAGTCACTGGATGGGAGATCAAAGATTGAAGAATAGTGGAGATTTAAGATACAAGAAGTCTGGAAAGGTGCTTGGGATGGAGGTTGAACATTAGATCAGTGAGAGATTGTCCAGTTGTTGTTGCTTTTTCTAAATTTTTAAGATACTATGTTTTGGATGTAGTACAAAGAACTCATCACTCATGGCTATACTCCAGATTTACTTAACAGTAAATGAATGAGTCTTAAGATCTTAAGTCTGCCAAATCTTCGAATGGCATTAGCCAGGAGTGTGGGCAGCAATGTGAAAGGGAGGTAAGGGGCAGCTCTTAGGGGACATGAAAATAAAGACTTCAGAACTCAGAACTAATGTGGACTGAAGTAATTGGGCTCCTGAAATATCTTCTAATCTAAATCTCTGGTTCTGTGACACTTCAATCTGCAATTCAGTTTGTATAGCCATTTTCTAGCTTTGTAACATCAAATCTCTTTTCCTCTTTGTCAGTGTCTTCTTTACTGAATAGAGAGGGTAATATTTGCACTATTTTCCTCATAGGAATATTGAGTGGAAAGCCCAATGTCTAGAGGAGAAATAAACAAAAAAAAGACTCAAAACTCAAATCTAAGAGCTTTTTTTTTGAAAAAGAAAAACCTACCAAAATGGATAGCTGATTAGTTAAAAAAAATCAAATTACCTAAATTAAAAATGAACAGGATGTAGTTATATATCAGAAACTATGATTCAGAATTTTTTTGTAAGCAAAACTTGAGTTTTCAAAGGAATTGGATGGGTGTCTGCAAATACAGAAAATACTCAAATGAACAAAATAAGAAATAAAGAAAAAAGAGAATATCATTAAAAAAGAAACCCAACAAGCCTTCAGTAATAAAAATTGTAAACTTGAAAGTGTTATAAAGATAGGTGATTTTATTATTAATTAAGAGTCATTGTAATACTTTGAAATATATAGATATCACATATTATTTTGGTTTAGAGAGCTGTTAGGAGTTCCTCTCTTCCTGGGGATCCCAACTAATGTTAATTTATCCTCATGAAATGTGGATCCCACATCTTATCTACCATTTCTATCACCATATCATTTCTTCTTAATTTTTTTTTAAACTCTTTTAATTAGATTGTGGTACATCATTTGGAACATTTTTCTCCTCCCATAACATTTAAAACAAAAGGTTGCCTCCCTCATATTATAGAGGATTGAAGATAGGCTCGGAGGAGGAAAGATACTTAAGAGTTAGCGCTAAAAGCTAGGACTACTGATTAGAAGTCTAAGACTTTTATCTGTTTATCCATTGCCCTCCCAGGAAGGCCCAATTTTCATTGCTTCTATTTGGGTTTGTACTTTAGTTAGCAAAATAACAATTTATTATAGCAAAATAATTCTTATTAAATGTTTATTGTGTGCTATGTACTATGCTAAACATGTAGTATACAAAGAAAAATTAAAACTAGTTCCTGTCCTCTGAGATCTTGCATTCCAATCAAGGAATTAAGATTTACATAAATCAGAATAACAGAGCAGATGGAAGATAACCTTGTTAGGGGAAGAAACTGTCAGGTGGGTACTCTGAGAAATGCTTCCTTTAAGAGATAGTGCTTGAATTCAGTCTTAAAAGAAGCCAGAGAGATTCTGAGAGTTAGAGGTAAAGAAGAAGTCAGGGGGCCAACTAGTACAAAGGCATGGAGATGGGAGAATCACTTCAGGTATGAGGAAGAGCAGATAGGTCAGTCTAGCTGGACTCTAGAGTGTGAACAGTAGAATGTGTAAGAAACCTGGAAAGATAGGAAGAGTTCAAATTGTAAGGAACTGCTAAACTAAAGAATTTATATTTTTTCATCGAGGTAATATGGAGCCTCTGAAATTTACTTAGTAGGAAGTGACATTATTTATTTGGATCTGTGCATTAAGGAAAATAAACTTGGCAGCTGTGGGTGGATAGGAGATACAAAATAATTGAGGCTGGATATCAGTTTGAAGGTTATTTCAGTGGTATATTTGAGAGGTGATGTAGACCTGAACTTGTTGGTGTGAGTGGAGAAAAGGGGAAAGTGATGTGGAGAAAAAAGAAAAAAAGATTTGGCATTGGATTTTATGTGGGATGAATGATAAATTGAGAGTGACACCACGCCTCCTAATTCAGGTGATCATGGTGGTATTTTTTTTACAGCAGTAGGAAAAAGAGAAGCATCAGAAATAAGAGAAGAAAAAGCTGAAAGACTTCTTAGATTTGAAATAATGCTTAAAATTCTTTTCTTTCCTAGCTTTAAAAGAAAAGGAAAAAAACAAAGAAAAGAAGTTCAGAGAATTTGTAAGATTAAAGTCAAAGAAAAAAAAGAAAAAGAAAAAGAAATCCAAGCCTGGTAATGTTTTTTCTTCTGTAGAAAAATTGTTTGTAATTAAATATGGGAGTAGAATATGGGAGTGCGTTTTCCCTTAGTCTCTTGGGCATTGTATTCAAAGTTGCTACCTGATCTCTGTGTAAGTAAAGAAACATTCTGTCTTTTTCCCGATTTTGGATTTTAGGAAAAGTGAATCTCACCCCTTCCCCAAATTTATATCTAAATGTTGAGACAGTTGAGGTATAGTCCTCAATTCTGGTTGTAGAATCCAGAGTGGATGAGATTTGTCTACATTAGTTTTGTAACCTGGTTAGCATTTGTAAGTTTACTCTTGATTTAATTCACAACAGTTGATTTAGATTTATATTGACACAAAATGATGGTATCCAAAATTTTTATACAGTTTGTTTGTTAACTTGGTTTGTGCATAAAGAAAGTGCTGGCTCTTGAGTATAGATTCTTCTCACTCCCAAAGTTATAGAGAATCATTGTCAGGCAGGTTCAGCCATCCCTAAAGAGGATTGATCCTTTATAATGTTAAAAAAAAAAGCTAATGGAAATATTTTGGATGAAAATCTTCCTATATGACTGAGATTTGTCCTACAGAATTCTATAGTACACATATTTTAGGTACTATGCACATGCTGCTTATTTAAATTCAGTAGTTTTATATGTCCAAGTATTATCATCCACTTCTGATCTTGTTTTATTTACAGAATATTCTTGCAGTGAAGATGCTAGTGATGTTTCCCAAGAGTGTTCACCTTCCAAGCCGTTTGCAGTTACCAGGTGTAGTTCCTCAAATAAATCTGGTACTCCCCTGAGTACATCAGTTCATAGCTCTGATTCTGGAAATCACCAAGAAAGAGAAAAAGTACCTGGTAAGAATGGGCATATATGACCTGTGTTATTTGGCATAGAAACATAATAAAGGGGTGCCCTTATCCGAAGAGAAAGGTCAAACCCTCTGAGTTACCCAAGAAAATCTTGATATTCTTTTGTTTATTTTATATTATTACAATAACATTGATGTGAGAGTAAGCACAAACCCCTGCCCCCCCAAAAAAAGATAGAGAAACATCAAGAATAGTGAGAGAGGGAAAAAAAAGTACTTCAGTACTTCAGACAGTGAAAAAAAGTGTATTTCAGTCTGTGCCAAGCTTTTATAAAAGGCAACAACTTGGAGGATACTTAAAGGTTTCTCAGAATCTAAATTTATTGGGGGTTTCTTTTTTCTTTTTCTTTTTTCTTTCTTTTTTTTTGTTTTTTTTTGCAAGGTAATGTGGTTAAGTGACTTGCCCAAGGTCACAAAGCTAGGTAATCATTAAGTATTTAGGGTTGGATTTGAACTTGAGTCTTTAGAAGAAGTAAGAACCTTCTTTGGGGGTTTCTTGAACCCTCTCTTGATCGACACATTTTATAGAAGGGAATTCTTTTTTTTTTTAGAAGGGAATTCTTTCAGAAAATGCTTCATTTTCTATTAAGTCTTTAATTCTGAGATTCTGTGATTCTGTAATGCCCACAGCACTATAATAGGTGACTGTGTGCTAAGTTTAACTGGTTTGGTTGTTTATAATATCCCAACCACAACTTAATGTCAAGGCTTGATTTTAGGAAATGGAAGGAAACTTTTAGCAGGTATTCCTTTAAAATAAGCCAGTCCATTTTCTTTACCCCTCCACTCTTTTCTACTGCTCATCATTCCACCCTGGTTAATTGAATTTCATCTTACTCCCTTCACATTGAAACTTCCTCCAAAGATGATAGAGACCTTATTATATAGCTATTACTTTGCATACTAAATTTGGTCAGTAGGAGAGCAAATAGTTAAATTTTTCTCTTCTATTTAAACAGCTTATATAAAATGAGATCTAGGCGATACTATGAAAACTGAGAATTTACAGATTAAGGTTGATAAATTCATTTAGATTCTGACTTGGAACAAAGAATATCAGTTCTTTATAATTGATTTCTTCCAAATCATTTATCAGCTGAAAATACAATAATGTTGAGGATTATTCTTATTTGTTTTTTCAGGGAAAATGAAAACCTTTTAGGAGTAAAAGCAAGGGACACTAATCCTTGCTGGTTGAGTTTTTCTTCTGCATATATGTAAATATTCTCTAAGCTTTCACTGCCTTTCAGGAAGTACAAAACTGAAATAGACCACCTTTTTAAAAAAAGTGTTAAGGAAGGGGTCCCTTGGCTGGAAATATATGGAATTGTGGGTTTGGAACATTGCATATCTTTTTACACTGGTTTTGGTTAATCTGGGTTTACGATTTTTTTTTCCCTTTGTTACATGGAAAGACTGGAGGTTTGGAGAGAGTGGTATGTCCTTGAAATGACTTTGGTATTAAAAACAGAGGACTTATGTCTTTTTGTGCTATGTGTCCTGTGTGCTGTGAAAATGAGAAATCTGTGAGATTTAGGTAAATTTACCTTGTAAACTTGTAAGTGTAAGAAAGTGGGAAAAAAATCAACATTCAATAAAAGCCAGTTAAAGACAAAAAAGAATTTACAGTTAACCTTTGATTGTCCATGCTCTTGACTGGAAGTATAGTTAATAAGACATCTGTAGGGGTTTTTGTATTTGTAGCTCCTTCATAGTGTTACATTATATAAAGGTGATTACATCTTATATCTATTTAAAAAATTATGCTATAATTTTTTGATAAATCAGATTGTCATAGCCTTACTGCAAAGAGAACTCAGATTGGAAGTGAGTGAAGTACAGGAAAAGATTTGGAGTCTTCATTTATAAGATGGGGGGATATAGCTGTAATAGATAACTTTTCTAGACAATTAGTTTCAATGGATTTAGGAAGATCTGAGTTCACAATTGGCCTCACACACTTATACTAACTTGTATAATCCTGGGTAATTTGCTTAATATCTGTCTGGCCTCAGTTTCTTTAATGGTAAATTGAGGATCACAATAGCACAATAGAAGATGTTCTGAGAAGGAATAGAGGAAGTGCTTTTAAAGTACTTTGCACTATGCCTTTCACATAATAGACCCTTTTATCAAGCTAGTTTGTGGATACTATGTGAGAATGTATATAAAGTGCTTTCTTACTTAAACAGTGTTATAAACTTGTAAAATTCTATTAATAGAGTAGAAGTATGTAGAGTAAGTATTCACTCTTTCAACCAAAGAACATTTACTAAGCAGTTGCCATTTCTTTACACATTTGCCAGATGATGTGAGTGACTCTTCTTCAGAGAGTTTTCTCTGGAGTGATGAAGACTGTAGCCATGATATTGATGTAACCACTTATCCAGATGATGATCCTGATGGAGAAGACAACTTTGACTTTGAAATTGTTCGGTGTATTTGTGAAGTCCAGGAAGAAAATGACTTTATGATTCAAGTATGTGGATATAATTTTTTTTTAAAGTTATACTGATATCTTCCTTTTTTGTTTTATAACATCTTAGTTTTCTAACAAATCCTTTTCCCTCCCAGAGAACCTTCCCATATAGCAAATAGTATTTTAGAGGAGGAAAACCAACACAGCTGATCTTTACATTGAAAAAGTCTGAAAACATGTGCCATGTGTAACATATATAGGCTTCCTACCTCTGTGTAGGGTTGGATGAGGATGTCCTAATTCAAGTCCTGTAGTGAGCGTTGTTGAGTCAAAGATAGTGATAAAGCCAATTCTACTTTTGAATATATATTTCTTTCTTTTTTTTTTTTTTTTGCAAGGCAAATGGGGTTAAGTGTCTTTCCCAAGGCCACACAGCTAGGTAATTATTAAGTGTCTGAGACCGGATTTGAACCCAGGTACTCCTGACTCCAGGGCTGGTGCTTTATCCACTGTGCCACCTAGCCGCCCCTTGAATGTATATTTCAATGTAAATTGGAAGTATTTGGCATAAATGGCTCTCATGCTAAGGGTGGTTGGTAGGGTATACTTGTGATCTTTTCCTCTGGGGAGACTGTGGCTGCTAAATCTCTTGAGCTCAGAAGTCCTTAGATACATTGGGCTAAAGCCAGTCAGGATTCTGAACTAAGCTTAGTATTAACTTGTTGAGCCCAGGTGCAGGGAGCAAAGAGAGGCTTTGTTTTGTGGTTAATCCCTTCTTGCTAGTGTCCTTTTTCTATATCCCTGCCTGTTCTATGTTGAATTTGAAGTATTTCTATAGAAATATGTGTAAATATTTATGTTTATGTGTATGTGTGTATTCATTCTGTGTACATGTGTGTGTGTAGTCATTTCAGATAAGAATGAGGTTCATCCAAAGCCCATTCTCTTCATCCAATTCTTTTTCTAGATATTATTCTCACTCCTTTTATGAGAAATAGCAAGTTTCACCCTTTTCTTTTCCCCTTCTTTACAGCCTCAGAACAGAACCAATTCTAATTACCATATTTCCCTATGTATAAGACCCTTCCATGTAGAAATCACACCTTAATTTTGGGGCCTGAAATTCGAAAAAAAAATGTATTACATAAAGTTATTGAACTGAACTGAAGTTTTATTCATCATAAAAATCATACAATTCCTCATCACTGACAAAACTCCCATCCATTAGCTCATCCTCATCTGCGTTTCATGGTTTCATGACGAATCACTGTCTTAGGAGAGGCTCTGACTGCTTTCCTGCATGTGCACTGGTCCCTCCCTGGGCAAGTCTGGTGCTTGGACGTTTAGTTCTGTTTCGTAAACCTGATGTACCAATTGTGTGCTCCTTTGAAATCAGTCATTTGTTTTTCATCAGCAATTCTTCTTGCCTCATGCTG
The DNA here is from genome assembly GCF_037893015.1 of Macrotis lagotis. Taxonomy (NCBI): domain Eukaryota; kingdom Metazoa; phylum Chordata; class Mammalia; order Peramelemorphia; family Peramelidae; genus Macrotis; species Macrotis lagotis. Next base: position 356,107,039 of record NC_133658.1, on the reverse strand, counting down.
AACCATCTTTGTGGACACAGGAATTCCAGTGGCCCTTTGCTTTTTAATTCATTTCTTCAATTCACTCTCGAAATCAGATCATTTGGCTGACTTGCCTCTCATGGCCTTCTTCTGCTATGGCATTTTCTGTAGGGTTTCTTCTTCTCAGAGTCCGTCTCAGATTGTTCTCTCAGTTGGAGGAGGACCAGCAGCAGGATTTTCATTCACTTTTGCAAACTGGATCACTTTGAACTTTAATTTAGCACTTTACAAAAATCTTTTCTGAGCCATTTCTGGGCAGAACGTGGTAAAACATAAACCTAATGTACAGGTAACAAATGCAAAACAGTGAGTACAAAGACAACAAATGCGAAGAACCTGGAAATTCAAGTAAAAACATCTACAACCAGCCAGTGCATAAGACACAGTTTTTAGACCTCAAATTTTTCAAAATAGGGTGTGTCATACATGGGGAAATAAGGTAACTCTCACTCAATACCCTTTGAAGGTTTTGTTTATTCTGTTCTTAGAATGTTACCCCTTAGTTATCATATCAGTTGAAATAAATTTAACTTTCTTTGTACTCCTGTATTTGCATTTCAGAGTTCTGAGCTCTATTCTTTTCCTTAGGAATGTTCCATAGTTTTGTACTCTTTTAGAAGTTCATTTTTCCCACTATAGAGTTACTTTTAGCTTTGTAGGATCAATTATGCTTGGTTACAAGCTCATATTTTTTAACTCTGGATTATCCTAATATTTTCTGTTATATAGAATAGATGTTGCTAGGTCTTCTTGTGGGATCCTGTGGTTCTATGATGCTTGAACTCTTTTTCTGAGTCTTTATAACATTTTTTTCCTTTGATGTAGAAATTCTGAATTTTGCAATGACTTTATTGGAACTTTTTTCCCTCAGGCCATAATTTATGAATGCTTTCTATTTTCATTTTGTCCTTTCATTTTTTTTTAGAAACATTTTATTTATTTTGAGTTTTCTAATTTTTCCCCCATTCTTGCTTCCCTCCCCCCATCCCCCACAGAAAGCATTCTGTTAGTCTTTACATTGGTTCCATATTATACATTGATCTCAGTTGAATGTGATGTTTGTCCTCTCATTTTAATAGATACAAGGATTCATAGTCATTGATTTGTTTGGTCTTTTGTGATTTTTAGGGAGTCTGTTGTTAGAGTATGATTTCTTGTTCCTTGTAAATTATTTATTCTTTCAATTCTTTATACCATAGGTTTTTTTAATCTGTTTTTTCTAAGTATTCATTTTACTCTTTTTTAAAATTCACCTTTATTTTCATTTCTGAATTTCCCTCTCACTTCTCCCTTTGCACAATTGAGAACACAAAATAAATTGTAGCAAATATGTTTGGTAAATGAATACAAATTCCCTCATTTATTCTTAACCATGTCCCCTAAATCTCTACTTTCCCACCCCCCAAATATACAATAAGGAAGAAGAAGATATGCCTTGATTTATACTTTTGGTCTATCATCTCTCTATTTGCAGGTGGATAGCATGTTTCACTGTATTTTCTTTGAAATTGTGATTGGTCTTTGTATTGATTAAATCTTTTAAAATTTTTTATCTTTACAATATTGTTATTGTATAAATTGCTCTTCTGGTTCTGCTCATTTTACTCTGCAGTAATTCATACAAGTTTTCAGAGGTGTTTTTGAAGCCATCCTCTTTATCATTTCTTGTCGCACAGTATTATTTCATAATTTGTTGTAACATTATCCAATCAATGGGCAGTCTTTTAATTTCTAATTCTTTGTTTTTGTCCATATGGGTTCTTTTCCTCTTTTTTTTTGATCTCTTTAATATTTTGTTCTGTGGAGACATCATTGAATCAAAGGATATACATAATTTAATAGCTATAGGGCATAGTTCCATATTATTTTCCAAAATTGTTGGATAACCTAAGAACTTAAGCAATGGTACATTAAAGTACCTGTTTTCTCATAGCCAGACGTTATTGGCATTTTCCCTTTTTTTTCATTTCCCTTTTGCCAGTTGTCTATCTGATTGACATATAGTGCTAAATCAATTATTTTAATTTTTATTTCTCTAGTGATGAGTGATTAAGCATTTTTTCATATGAATTTTGTTGGTGATAAGAAGACATTTCAGACATAATAATTACTTATCTGTGTGACCTTGGATCTTTTTCTTTTTCTTTGAAAATTGCCTTTTCAAGTTCGAAGCTTTGTAGCTTTGTAGCCAGTTTGTAAGCAATGTGAAGAAATGTTTTCTCAAGGATCAGTTTTGTTCTGAAGTAAGAAAGGATGAACAAAATAGAAGGAAAACACTCATACCAGTTTATGTGGACAAGTTCTTTAGCAGGAAGGAAGTTACTAACATGTTAGAAACTGAGCCAGTAGAGGATGGCAAGTTTGGAGAAAAAGAAAGTGAGGAGGGTTTTCTTAACTGTAGTTGGGAGTTCCTCTTTAAAAAGCTTGAGTCTGTAGGCATCCCCCAGTGTTTCATAGTTGAATTGGTTCACCACTTAAATCAGTACAGATCATATTAACACCTTCTGTTACAAAATCTCCCCCACCCCGATTCCCATAAAATGTACAGCAGCATTCTGAAACATCTGAACTAAAACACAACACTCAGTTCCTTTTGTATGCATGAAATATGTATCTTGTCTTTCTTATTACTAGTCTGTCTTTTTTTTCAACTTGAATCAGTTGATGTCATTTTAGATGGATTTCATTAGTTCTTGGTTTTTAAAATCCAAAATTACTTTCTGGATAGTTTTCACAGGTTTTTTTTTTTTTAATCTGTTTTCATTTTAAATTGACCTGTCATATGCACACAAAATTAAAGAATCCAGCTAAACAATGCAATACAGGTAGAGACAAAAGAAATGCAGTAAGCCAGGTTAAAACATTCTCTCAGTAAATGGTTATCTGTTTTAAAGGAAACAAAATATTGTCTTGAAATTTCCACAGTAAGACTGTACATAATTGCATGAAAAATATTTTTTCCTAAAACAGTTTTCATTCATAATTATCTCCAGTTTTTTCACACTGTACATTTATTAAAACATAATACCAGCAGCAACTGAAAATGAATGTGAATTTGGTATACATGTTATCTAACTCAAGGTAGCAGAAGTATGTGGCAAAACATGTACCAGCCAATATGCACTGTTATTTAACCAGCGTTATTATATAGTAGTAACTTTAAAAAATTTTTTTTAAATTTTTTAAAAGGCTATGGAGTAAAGTGACTTGCTCAAGGTCACACAGCTAAGTAAGTATTAAATGTCTGAGTCTGAGTTTGAACTCTGCTCCTCTCAAGGTCAGTTCTCTAGTGCCACTAGCTGCCCCCCAATAGAGTAATTCCGTTATAAGACTGCTTCACTGTTTATAAATATGCAACCTTTCATCTTATTTTTTTAAGCAAATCAGTATATTTTCTGTACCAAATTATAGAAAGTTAACTTTGTTTTTTTGAAATTTATTTGCAAATAAAGTTTTTCCATTTGTCTCTATGGTTTGTTGTTTACCTACCTGAATATTATAAGGCTGTCCTCAATTTACTTAAGTGTTCATTTTAAGAAAAGTGCTCACTATGTATAGGAATTTGTATTTTGTTGGTGCTTGAGCCATCCATAAAGAAAAATTGGGAATTACTTTATTACAAAATTATAAGTGTTAATTATATTTATTTTCTTAAAAAGTTGTATTGTTAGACCATTGTGCATGGATGTAATTAAGGTATGCATTATTGTAGGATTAAACATATGTTAAAACATATTTTGTTTTACTGTATGATTCATTCCCCATTCCAAAGCAAGCATGAATAAAATTAGATTAAATGTTAAAAAAAAAAAGAAAATTAGCTATTTAGATATTTTGACTACTCACAATTGGGAAATAGTTCTTATTCTTAATAAATTTGATTTCAATTTCCTATATAACTTAGAAATGTATTCTTTATGATAGAAACTTGCTTCAAAGATTTCCCCCAATTTCTTATTTACTATCTAATTTAACTGCATTGTTATACAAAGCATTGTTAGTTTTATGTATTTTGCATTGTCCATTTTACTTATTATCCTCTCTCTTATTTAGTCATGAACTTTTTCCCTGTCTATAGATCCAAGAAGTAATTTCTTCTGTGCCCCTTATTTATTTATGACTAAATGTCTTTATGTCTAAATTACATACCCATTTTGAGCTTATTTACACACACACACACACATATGTATTTATGTAGTGTGAGGTATTGGTTTATACCTAGTTTCTCCAGGCAACTTTTCTAGTTTTTTTCAACAGTTTTTATTGGGTGAGTTCTTATCTCAATAGCTGAGATTTGGGGGTTTACCAGACACTGGGTTACCATGCTCCTAGTCCAAATTGTTTTGATGATTATAAATTTTATAGTATAGTATGAAATCTGATGCTGCTAGACCACTTTTCTCCCAGTTTTCTTCATTAATTCCCTTGATATTATTGACCTTTTGTTACTCTATATGAATTTTATTATTTTTTTCTTTCTACAAAGTAAATCTTTGGGTTGATTAGCATGTCACTGGCTAAATAAATTTAGGGTGTATTGTTATTTTTATTTTATTGACTAAGCCTACTTGAGAATATTTATTTAGACTTTTTAGAGCTTTCTTTAGTTGTTTATATAGATAGGTCCTATATGTTCCTTGGCAGGTAGAGTTTCAAGTATTTTATACTTATTGTAGCTATTCTAAATGGAATTTCACCTTTTATCTTTATATGCTGAATTTTGTTGGTAATAAGATATTTTCAGACATAATAATTAGCTGTGTGATCTTGGGCAAGTCACTTAACTCTACTGCCTTGTTAAAAAAACTAAAAAGAAAGGAATGCTTTGGGTAATAAGCAGACATGCTCATGGTTAATGTGAGTTTATTTTATAGCTTGAAATTTTGTTGAAGTTGATATTTGTTTTGGTTAATCTTTTAGTTAACTTTCTAGGGTGTTCCAAGTAAACCATCATGCAATCATCTGCAAAAACTGATAGTTTTGTTTTTTGTTATTGTTTATTCTTTCAATTTTTTTAGTCATATTTTGCTATTGCTAGCATTTCTTGTCCAGTATTGACTAATAAAAGGAGATGATGGGCATCTTTACTTCATCCCTGATCTTACTGGAAAGGCTTTTTAATTACAGATAATGCTACCTTTTGTTTTTGTTTTTGGCAAGGCAGTGAGGTTAAGTGATTTGCTCAAGGTCACACAGCTAGGTAATTATTAAGTGTCTGAGGTCGACTCCAGGGCTGGTACTCTTATCTACTGTGCTATCTGGCTGCCCCTTAGTGTGCTACCTACCTTTTGGATATAGATTGATACAACTTATCATTTATCTATTCCTAGACATATATATGTGTTGTATTTTTTAAATCAGGAATGTGTGTTGTATTTTGTCAAAAGTTTTTTCTGCATTTGTGGAAATATTTTTATTGTTTTTGTTACAAATGTGGTCTGTTATGTCTAGTATATTCCTATGTTAAACTACCCTACATTCTTGATATAAATTCAACCTAATCCCAGTGTGTGATCTTTGCAGTTCATTGCTCTAGTTTGGTTACTAATATATTATTTGACATTATTGTATAAATATTCAGCAGGGTCTCTTCTTTAGGATTAAGCTATTAAATTTCCCATTACTCTTTGATTCAAAAGTCCTTTATTAAATGTAATTTTTTAGTGAGATGTTCCACTACTTTGAATTGTGTCTGACTTTTCAGATCCTATTTGGATGGCAAAGATACTGAAATAATTTCCCATTTTCTTTCAAACACAATATTTACACATAAAGAACTGAGGCAGATATGGGTTAATTGACTTGCCTAGAATCACACAATAAGTTTCTGAAGCCAGTCTGAACTCAGGAAGATGAATCTTCTTGACTCCAGGCACCATTTACTGTGTTGCCTTATTGCATTATAGTCAGTAAAAGATACACCAGTATTTCTGCCCTTTTACATTTATTTTTGAGTTTTTTTAATGACCTAAGTATGTTAATTTTTTGTGAAGGATTCATGTCCAGTTGAAAAATGATGCATTCTTTTCATTCCTGTTCAGTATTCTTCATAAGTCTGTCATATCTAATTTTTCTTTTTCCTTTTTAATTTTATTTAAGGCAGTGGGATTAAGTGATTTTTGACCAAGGTCACTGAGGCTGTATTTGAACTCAGGTCTTCCTGACTCCAGGGCCAGAGCTCTATCCACTGTACCACCTGCACTTTATTTGTTAGAAAATCCTTTCACTGGGTTCAGTTTACCTCCTTATGACTTTTCACTTAGTAGTTCTAGCTCTGTTCTAAGCTCAGGCATTTTTTTAAATAAAAGAAAGATTTATTTATTTATTTTGAATTTTACAATTCCCCCCCATTCTTGCTTTCCTCCCCCCACCCCCCAAAGAAGGCAGTCTTTTAGTCTTTACATTGTTTCCATGGTTTGCGTTGATCTAAGTTGAATGTGATGAGAGAGAAATCATATCCTTAAAGAAGAAAAATAAAGTATAAGAGATAGCAAAATTACGTAATAAGATAACTTTTTTTAAAATTAAAGGTAATAGTCTTTGTTCTTTGTTCAAACTCCACAATTCTTTCTCTGGATACAGATTATATCTTCATTGAAGACAGCCCAAAATTGTGCCTGATTGTTGCACTGATGGAATGAGCAAGTCCATCAAGGTTGATCATCATCCCTATGTTGATATTAGGGTGTATAATGTTTTTCTGGTTCTGCTCATCTCATTAATCATCAGTTCATGCAAATGGTTTCTAATAAAACAATAGTGTTCCATCACACAGTTTGTTAAGCCATTCCCCAATTGAAGGACATTCACTTAATTTCCAATTCTTTGTCACCACAAACAGGGTTGCTAAGCACAGACATTTTAAATAATTCACTTACAGTTATGATGGAGGAATAAGAGTTAGAGATCAGTAAAATAAATACTAGCAGAAAACTGACCCTGGTGTATTGCATTTTGACAGGTTTAGAAGAAAATTTAGGGAGCTGAGATGCATTGTCCTGTTTTCCGTATTTGAACTTTTTTTGAAAGTCACTTCATGTGATTTCAAGGATGTGTGATTAACATACCAAATTTGCCATGAAACATGTACCTCTCCATTTACCTCATTCTTTGAGGCACACGAAAAATCTAATCTCCTCCATAATGCATGTCTTTACTTCAATTTATTTTCATTACTTCCATTTCTAAAGTTTTTTTAGCATTCAGTTACTTGTTTGATGTGTGTTTCTCTAATGAAGTTATGAGTTCCATAGGGAAACACTGTATTGTGTATTTTGATATCTATAATTAATGTTGAGGATATTAAAACCTTTTTGGTTGATTTCTTTTCCTCTTCCCCTTCCCCCACCTTGGTTGATTGATAATTTGCCCTTAAAATATGAATAGAAATGAGAAGAACCTGTGGGAATGCTATCAGACTAGTTGTAAATGTTTTATTTGTTAATAAATAAATGTAGAGATGGTATGAGAGGAAGGCTTGCCAAGTTGGTTTTTCACTAGGCTATATTTGATATCTCTGCAATCTAACTTTGTTGCTTAATTTCTGCAGTGTGAAGAATGTCAATGCTGGCAGCATGGAGTGTGCATGGGTTTGCTAGAAGACAATGTGCCTGAAAAATACACCTGCTATATTTGCCAAGATCCTCCAGGTATAGAGCTCTAGGGTTACATATTCAGGATGATTTTCTGAATATTTATCTGTATACTGAGTCCCAGTTTTTGAATAATAAATTTCTATGAGTAGTTTGTAGTAAATTAAACTTTGTTGGCATTTACCCTACTAATTAGTAAGGTCTTTTTCAGGTTTTTTTTTTTTTTTGCAAGGCAATGGGGTTAAGTAGCTTGCCCAAGGCCACACAGCTAGGTAATAAGTGTCTGAGGCCGGATTTGAACTCAGGTACTACTGACTCCAGGGCCGGTGCTCTATCCACTGCACCACCTACTACCCCAGTAAGTTGTTTTAAATCAGAATTTACTGGAATTTATATTAGCTCAGTCACCACCTTCATAGAATAAAATTAATCATGTAATCTAGATTCAGAAAAAGCAGGAAAATGTCTATAAAACTTAGTCTGTGAGATCCTACCAGCAAATGTTACACGCCCACATGTATTTGAATACATGGAAAGTGCCATAGTTTGTAACTTGTTTGAGGTGAACAAAATGAATCATTCCATCTACTTAGGCAAATCACTCTTGGATCTTTGACCCTTAATTTCTTTTTGTAAAACTATTGGATTAGACAGAATTATCTGTCAGTTTAATTCTAACTCCAGTAGCATATAGTAAACAACTATATAATGCTTTTTTTTTAGTTCATTAGTTTTCTAACTTTCAATTTTATTATTTAATGTTTTTTGAAATAAGTTTCTCCAAAGCTCTTATACTCAGTATTGTTGATTTTCTTCTTATTTTTGAAAGTAACAAAGAATATTTCTTTGAAAGTGTCTTAAGTGTTTACAGTAAGTCAGTCATTCCTTCTACTTAGCTTAGATTAGTGAGCCTTTACTTTAAAACCACAGCTTAGATTGTTTTCTTATATAGTAAATAAACATATTTCCTGATGATTCATGATTTTATTTTACATTCTTTCCTTTTAAGAAATTATTTAGCTTTCTTCTTTTTGTGTTTTATTTATTTTACTTTAAAAAATTTTTCCCGGGGTGGCTAAGTGGCGTAGTGGATAAAGCACCAGCCTTGGAGTCAGGAGTACCTGGGTTCAAATCCTGTCTCAGACACTTAATAATTACCTAGCTGTGTGGCCTTGGGCAAGCCACTTAACCCCATTTGCCTTGCAAAAACTTAAAAAAAATTTTTTTTCCCCAGCTACATGCAAAAGCGAGGGTCAACATTTACATCCAAAACTTGAGTTCCAAATTCTCTCCCTTCCTCCTACTTCCACATTGAGAGTGCAAGTTATTTGGTATAGTTTAAAAATGTGTAGCCATGAAAAACATTACTGCAATAGTCATGTTGTAAAAGTAAACATATATGCTCCTTCTAACTGCCTATGAAAAGGTTCATATGACTTCTCTGCATCATCTTCCCATGCAGGAATACAAGCAGTTCAACATCATTAAGTCCCTCATGATTTGCCCTTTCCATCCTCCTTCTCTATGCTTCCTCTGTGTCCTATGCTTGAAGTTCAAACTTTTTGTTCAGCTCTGGTCATTTTATCAGGAAAGTTTGTAAATCCCATTTCATTGAATGTTCGTCTTTTCCCTTGAAAGAATATGTTCAGTTTTGCTGGGTAGTTGTTTCCTGGTTGTAAACCAAGCTATTTTGCCTTCTAGAATATCATTTTCCAAGCCCTTCAAGCTCTTAAAGTAGAAGATACCAAATCTTGCGTTATCCTGACTGTTGTTCTATTTAATTATTTCTTTCTGACTGCTTGTAATATTTTCTTCTTGACTTGGGAGTTCTAAGATTTGGTTATAATATTGCTGGCAGTTTCCATTTTGGGCTCTCTTTCAGGAGGTGATCAATTTCTATTTTTACCCTCTGCTTCTAGGAAATCAGGGCAGTTTTCCTGGATTATTTCTTTTTTTTTTTTCCTGGTAGTGCCTGGTCTAATTTAACCTTTGTTTAATCTGAAACTTGTTTGTTCATTTTTCTTTTTTTTTCTTTTATTAAAGATTTTATTTGAGTTTTACAATTTTTCTACCAATCTTACTTCCCTCCCCCACCCCCACAGAAAGCAGTCTGTCAGTCTTTACTTTGTTTCCATGTTGTACATTGATCCAATTTGAATATGATGAGAGGGAAATCATATCCTTAAGGAAGAGACAAGAAGTCTAAGAGAAGATCAGACAATAAGATACCTGTTTTTGTTTTCTAAATAAAAGAAAAGAGTCCTTGAACTTTGTTCAAACTCCATGGTTCTTTATCTGGATACAGATGGTATTCTCCATTGCAGACAGCACAAAATTGTCCCTGATTGTTGCACTGATGGAATGATCAAGTCCATCAAGGTTGATCATCACTCCCATGTTGCTGTTAGGGTGTACAGTGTGTTTCTGATTCTGCGCATCTCACTCCTGAATTATTTCTTGAAAAATGAGGTCTGGTCATGACATTCAGGTAGTCCAATAATTTTTAAATTATCTCTTCTGGATCTGTTTTTTCAAGTCAGTTATTTTTCCAGTGAGATAATTCACATTTTCTTCTAGTTTTTTTTTTTTTATTGTTTCTTGATTTCTCATGAAGTCTGGTCAGCTTCTCTTTGCTCCATTCTATATTTTAAGGAAATATTTTCTTCAGCTAGCTTTATCTCCTTACACTTTTTGGCCAATTCTGTTTTTTAAGGCATTCTCCTCTTTGACCTTTTGGACTGCTTTTTCCATTTGACCCAAACTGGTTTTTAAGATGTTATTTTCTTCAGTATTTTTTGGTAATTCCTTCACTAAGCTGCTGACTTGGCTTTTGTGATTTATTTCACTTTGCTCTAATTTTCTTCCCAATTTTTCCTGTACCTCCCTCACTTAATTTTCAAAATCTTTTTTGAGCTCTTCCATTGCCTGAGACTAATTCATACTTTTCTTGGAGTCTTTGGATTCAGAAACTTTGATTTTGTTATCTTTTGAGTGTGTATTTTGATTTTCCATAGGATCAAAGGAATTGTGTAAGGTCAGATTTTTTTCTTGTTTACTCATTTCTCCAATCCTTTATTAAGGTTGGGCTTTGCTTCCAGTATGGAGGACACACTGTTCCAAGCTTTTGAGGATTTTTTTTTAACAATAGTTTGAGATCCCCCCCTCCAATCTGTATATTCTTAATTCCTCCAAGGTCTTATGAGAGGCTCTGACTTCTCTCCCGGGCTGTGCTCTGGGCTGTGGATGACTCCAAGCACTCCTCTCTGCCCTGAAGCTGTGAGAGAGGTCCCTGCTCTGCTGTAGGTTTGTAAGCTTTATCGTACTTTGCTCCCTATCCGGAGACTAGGACCCCAGACTATGACCCAGATCTGAGTATGGATGAAGCAACAGAGTCCTGTCTCAAGGATAGCGAAGAGACCTCTGCAATTTCCCTTGATCCCCCTGCCATCTGTGGCCTGAGTGCTCTAGAGGCAGGTGCCAGGTGACTCCCCAGACTTGCTCCTGGTTCTCTTGGGCTAAGTCTGCACTGAGGCCTGGACTGGACTTGACCCATTCTCATTCTAGTGCAGCAGAGTTTTCCTGATGAGCTTCCCTATTGTCCCTGGCAATTCCTGGACACCCCCCCCACACACACACACACACAGTAGACTGAGGCACTGTGCGATCTGTTCCAGATGGCTGGAGCCAGTTTGCTCCGGTGTGGTGGGCCTTTCTAATTTTGGTGTAACAGATCCTTTTTGCAGATCTTACAGGTTGACTTGGGCTGGAAAATTGTTGCATTTAGTCTCTCTGTGAGTTCTGCTAAGAGTCATTATTTAAAGGTATTTGGAGTAGTTTTGGAGAGAACCTGCTGGAGTCCTTGCCTTTATTCTGCCATTCTGCCCCCACCTTCTGTTTAGCATTTCTTGATATAAAATCCTGTGTCTCTTCACATTAGATTCTTCTGTTATGTTTTACAAACCCTTGAATTTATTTTCTTAATGATATCAGATGTGAACAAAACCTTCCTTTTTTCATCATTAGACCTCTAGAATTGTGGTTGGTCTTAGCCTCTTAAAAGTAACTAGTTGCTTCAAAATTGTTGCTTTTACCATTGTATTGTTCTCCTGGTTCTGTTCATCTAATTCTTCATCAGTTTATACAAGTTACTTCAGGTTTCTCTGAAATTGTCTCATCATTTCTTTTAGCACAAAAAAATACATCATATTTATATACCATAACTTTTTCATCTCTTCTTCAATTTATGAGCATACGATTTCCAGTCTTCGCCACTTGAGAAGAGCTACAGATATTTTTGTACATCCTTGAATTTGTTTAGCTTTAGATTAATCCTTTTCTTAATCAGTTCTCCTCATTCCCCTCTTCTCCCCTTGTCTCCTTCCCCTCCCATTTCTCTAGAGTCAAATGTATTTTTTGTGTTTGTATTGTGTAGTATAGCATTGTACAGTATAGTATAGTTTTTTGTGTGTGTATATGTATATATAGTGTGTATATAGTGTATATAATATATGTATACATATATATATATAGTTTTTGTTTCTGTGTCTTGTGTGTTTGTATTCTTCCTTCTTTTGACTAGTTCAGACTGAGAATGCAGTTGAAGTATCAATTGTTTTCCTTACCCCTTTCTCCAAGTTTGTATATATGTCTACTTTTGTGCCCAATTTATGTAAGATATGGATCAGCTAGGTGGCACAGTGGATAGAGCACTGTCCTTGGAGGACCAAATTATGTAAGATAATATTCCCTTACTTCCTTTTTATCCACTTCCTCCCCCCAAGGAGCCCAAGAGAACCAGGAACAAGTCTGAGGAGGCACCTGACACCTGCCTCCAGAGCACTTTCTCTTCTCTTGTCTTTCCATAGTTCTGAGTTTCTCAAGACATCACTATTTCCAGACTTTATATTCCCACCATATTCCCCTCTACTTCCACAGTAATCTTCTGGAATGCCTGTTCAATTAGTAACAATTTTCCTTCATCTTAATTCTAGTCTTCTTATATTTTTCTCTTCAGTTATCCCTGAAACCTGGCTCCAAATTCTCCTTCTCAACTTCTCTGCAGCCTTTGACACTGTTGCTCACTCTCTCTTTGATAATTCTTTTTTTCTCTTTTTCAGACACCACTCTATTTTTTTTTTTTTTAGGTTTTTGCAAGGCAAATGGGGTTAAGTGGCTTGCCCCAAGGCCACACAGCCAGGTAATTATTAAGTGTCTGAGGCAGGATTTAAACTCAGGTACTCCTGACTCCAGGGCCGATGCTCTATACACTGTGCCACCTAGCTGCCCCCTGAGACCATTCTATCTTGATTTCCCTGCTACTTTTCTAAGTACTTTGCTAGATCCTTATCCATTTCATAGACAGTGTTCCTCAGGGTATTTCTCTTTCTTTGTTTCTTCACTTAATGATCTCATCCGCTTCAATGAGTCTAACTACCATCTTTATACTTTATACTGTACATCTACCTATCCTGTCCTAACTCCAGCTGTCTTTCAGACATTTCAAATTGTATGTCCATTAGCTATCTTAAACTCAACTTGTCCAAAATTCATTTCCTCCTTAAACTCTCACTACCTACATCCTCCCACACTTACATCAGCACACAATCTAGGTATCATACTTATCTCTTTACTGTTTCTCACTCCTCCACTCCAAATCCAATCAGTTGCTAAGGCATATTAATTTACACCATTGCAATGTCTTTCAAATACAGACCTTTTCCTCCTGTGACACTGCCATCACTCTGCTTCTGGTCCTCATCTCCTAGAGCCTACTACAGTAGAAACTGCAGGGTCTGCCTTTCAAGTCTTTCCCCATTCCAATCCATCCTCCATTCAGCCACCAAAGTGATTTTCCCAAAATGCAGGTCTGATTATGTCCTTTTATTTACTCAACAAATAAAAAAATTCCTCTGCTTGGCATTTAAAACCTTTTATAACTTAACCCCCCATCCTATGCTTTCCAGTCTTCTAATATCTTATTTCCCACCAAGTACCCTTTGATCCATTGACACATGGGCCTCCTTCCTGTTGATCCATGAACAAGAAGATTCTTCCTCTCTTGGCTTTAGGAATATTCTCTGGCTTTCTTCAATGCTTGTTATACTGTCTCTCCTTATCTCCATTTGCTTCTATCTCATCTTTTAACAAGAAGATTTTCCCAAACCTCGTAATTGTAGTACCTTCTCTCCGTTGATTATTTCCTATTCATCTTGTATATAGCTTGTTTGTACACATATATTTACTTGTTTCTTCCATTACATTGTGAATGTCTTCAGGGTAGGGACTATCTTTGCTTCTTTTTTATGTCCCCAGTGCTTGACACATGCCAGTAGGTGCTTAATAAATGATTTTTGACTATCTAATTAGACTTTTTTAAATGTACTTCTGATGTTGAAAGATTCCTAGAGGATATGTATCAACTCCCTATATTTGAATGTAAACATGTGTCCTTATTACTCCTGTGTTAGAATTTCACAGTTTCTATACAGCTCTGGCCTTTTCATCAGGAATGCTTGGAAGTCCTTTATTTAATTAAAGGTCTATTTTTCCCCCCTCTTCTTATACCATAGTTTTACTGAATACGTTATTCTTGACTATAAGCCCATATCCTTTGTCTTTTGGAATTTTATATTCCAAATTCTGTACTTCTTTGTAATGGTGGCTGTTAAAATGAAAACTGATCCTGACTATGTCTCCTTAGTATTTGAATTCTTTCTGTTTGCAGCATTTTTTTTCTTTTTAATGGAAGCTTTTTATTTTGGTTATGATGTTCTTGAGAGTTTTCATTTTGGTATTTCTTTTAGGAGATGATCAGTGGATTATTTTTAATTCTGCTTTGTAATTTGATCCCAAGGGATCTGGGCAATTTTCTTTTAAGATTTCTTGAAATAGGATATCTGGATTTTAGGGGGGGAGTTCATGGGATTTATGGAGTCTCATGATACTTAAACTTTTTTTATCCTTGATCTGGTTTATAGGTGAGTTTTTTTCCTTGTGAGAAACCTTATATTCTCCCCCCCAATATTTTCAGTCTCTTAACTTGTTTTTGATTTTAAATATATTTTGTTTTCCAATTATATACAATAGTGATTTTCTACCAGTCTTTTTTTTTTGCAAAGTTTTGAATTTTGCAATTTTTCTCCCCTTGCTCTTCTCTCCCCTGTCCCCCAGCAGAGGGAAATCTGACAGTTTTAGCATTTGTTTCCATGATATGCATAGATCAAAATTGAATGTGTTGAGAGGAAAAAATAATCCTTAAGGAAGAAAGAAAATATATTAGATAGCAAAATTATGTGATATATAAGGCAATATCAAAGATGCTTTAATTTGCATTTCTCTAATCAGTAATGATTTAGAGCAATACACACACACACACACACACACAGAGAAAGAGAGAGAGAGATAGCTTTAATTTCCTTGTCTGAAAATCTTCTTTGCATATCCTTTTGACCATTTGTCAATTGGGGAATGGTTTTTTTTTTATAAATTTGACTCAATTCTCTATATATTTTAGAAAATTAGTCCTTTTTCAGAAACTCTAGTTGTAAAAATTGTTTCTCAGTTTACTACATTTCTTTTTATCTTAGTTACAGTGGTTTTGCGTGTGGAAAACAATTAATTTAATGTACTTAAAATTATTCAGTTTTTTTGACTTTAGAAAGATTTTATTTTGAATTTTACAATTTTTCCCCCATTCTTGCCACGCCCCCCCCCCCCCCCCCCCCGAAGGCATTCTGTTAGTCTTGAGAAATCATATCCTTAAGGAAGAAAATAGTCTTTGGTCTTTATTCAAATTCCACAATTATTTCTCTGGATACAGATGGTATTCTCTATCACAGATATCCCCAAAATTGACCTGGTTGTTGCACTGAAGGAATGAGCAAGTCCATCAAGGTTGATCATCATCTCCTCATGTTGCTGTTAGGGTGTACAATATTTTTCTGGTTCTGCTCATCTTGCTTAGCATCAGTTCATGCTTCTAGTCTTCCCTGAATTCCCATCCCTCCTGGTTTCTAATAGAACAATAGTGTTCCAGTGACATACATATACCACAGTATGTTACGGCATTCCCCAAATGAAGGACATTCACTTAATTTCCAATTCTTTGGAAACAGGGCTGCTATGGATATTTATTACAAGTGATGTTTTTACCCTTTTTCTTGATTTTTTTATTTCTTTATTATATTTATTTTTATTTTTGTACAAATGATGCTTTTTATATGTTACTAAAATATTCTTATTTAAGAGTAAACATAATACCCCCTCTTCCCAACAAATATAGACCCTTATGAGAAATAAAGAGAAAATAATAATAATAATGATGATGATGATGATGATAGGGGCAGCTTAGGTGATGTGGTGGACAAAGCACTGGCCCTGGAACCAGGAGCACCCAGGCCCAAATTTGGCCTCAGACATCCAACAATCACCCAGGTGTGTGGCCCTGGGCAAGCCACCCAACCCCATTTGCCCTGCAACCACCCCCCCCCCCAAATAATAATAATAAATATGCTTCAGTTTGTGTTCCAACACTACCAGCTCTGTTGCAGGTGGATCACATTCTTATAATAAGTCCATCACAAAGGCTACTTCATCTTTTTCCACTGTTACCATTGCTGATTTCATCTCCCTCCATTCGTACTTCCCCACTACCATATACTATATTTTTTTCTCTCTTTTCACTCTCTCCCTCTTCGTAAATGTGCTATAGGGTAGCTGAGTGGTGCAGCAGACTGATTACTGGCCAAGAGATCCATGAACCCACTTACCACCCCTAAGGCCCAGCAACCACCTGGCCCTGTGGTCCCAGACAGGTCATCCAATCCCAGCCCCTTGCGAGAAGTAAAAAAAGAAAATATGTTATATCTGACCCCTCTCCTCCATTACTCACATCGCCCCCTTCCCCGTCTCCCTTCTCTCCTTCTTACTCTAGATATCTATACCCTATTGAGTATATATGCTGTTTCCTCTCCTAGCCACCTCCGATGAGAGCAAAGGTTCCTTCATTCCCTCTCATCTTACCCCCTTCCATATCATTGCAAATAGCTCATTGTAATAAAAAAAAAATCTTATATGACATATGTTAGCCTATTCCACCTCTCCTTTCTCTTACTCCTATTACATTTCCCTTTTAGCCATTGACTCCATTTTTTACAATATATTATATCTTCGAATTCAGCTCTCACCTGTGCTTCATCTATAAAAGATCCTTCCTTTCTATCTGCTTTATTAAATGAGAAGTTTATTATGATTATTATCATTATCATTTTTCTATGCAGGAATACCTGTAGTTCATCATCATTAAGTCCCTTATATTTTACCCTTCTCCTCTACTCTGCTTCACCTGAGTCCTGTATTTGAAGATCAGACTTTCTGTTCAGCTCTGGCCATTTTACCAGTAATGCTTGAAATTCCCCTGGTTCATTGAAAGTCCATCTTTTTCCCTGGAAGAGGACGTTCAGTTTTGCTGGGTAGTTGATTCTTGGTTACATTCTAAGCTCTTTTGCTCCAGAGGGCTATTTTGCCTAACTAAAATATCATTCTTGACAAGTTTTTATTGGGTAATGCAGTCCAGAAAAGCTAAGAGGTTGTACACTCCTGCTTTAGAAGAGACTTCGAGGAAGCTAGGAGGTAGAGATGAGATGGGAAAGAAGAGCAGGCATTTTTTTTTCTTCCATTTCTCTTTCTTTCTCAATGACATGTAAAAACAATTTTTAACATTCATTTTTTTTAAAACTTTTGAATTCCAAATTCTCTCTTTGCTGCCCCTCCCCTTCCTTGAGAAGGCAAGTAGTTTGATATACATTATAACTATGCAGTCATGGAAAAAATATTTCCATATTAGCCATGTTACAAAGGAAAATATATACCAAAGGAACCCCAAGAAATAAAGTTTAAAGTTTAAAAAGTATGCTTCAACCCTTTTTCAAACTTCCTTCAGTTTTTCAGAATTGTCTTAGATCCTTGTATTGCTGAGAATAGCTAAGTCATTTACAGTTGATGATCATACATTATTCTTGTTACTATATACAATGATATCCTGGTTCTGCTCACTTAACTTTGCCACATTTCATATAATTCTTCCCAGGTTTTTCTGAAAGCATCCTACTCATCATATAGCACAATAGTATTCCATCATAATCCTCTACCACATCTTGTTCAACCATTCCTTAATTGATGGACATACCTTCAATTTCTAGATCTTAGCTACCACAAAAAGAGCTTCTATAGATATTTCTTTATTGATAGGTTCTTTTCCTTTTTTTTCTTTTTAAGTTTTTGCAAGGTAACGGGGTTAAGTGGCTTGCCCAAGGCCACACAGCTAGGTAATTATTAAGTGTCTGAGGCCAGACTTGAACTCAGGTCCTCCTGACTCCAGGGCCGGTGCTCTATCCACTGAGCCACCTAACCACCCCAGTTCTTTTCCTTCTTTAAAAAAAATTCTTTGGGATATAGACCTAGTTTTGTTATTTCTGTGTCAAAGAGTATGCAGTTTTATAACTTTTTGGCTATAGTTCCACATTGTTCTCCAGAATGATTGGATCAGTTCACAACTTGGTAGAGTTGTACATTAATGTAGCAATTTTTCCATATTCCCTCTAACCTTTGTCATTTTCCGTTTTTGTCATATGAACCAATCTGATAGGTGTGAGGTGGTACTCAGAGTTGTTTTAATTTGCATTTCTCTAATCAATAGTGATTTAGAGCTATCTATGGTAATATAAAAAGTGCTCTAAATCACTACTGATTAAGATGGCGTATCTTGATTGAGGAATGTCCAGGAGGTTTGTGTTACTACATTGTACAATGCTCATAGTGATGAGCAAAATATAAGAAGACTAGAAAGGTAGGAGAGCAGTTTTGAATGCCAATGAATATTTTTTTTATTTGATGCTGGAGGTATTCAGGGAGTTACTAGAGATGACTGAAGAGGAAGGGTATTATGGTTAAATTTAAAAATATCATTTTGTCTTTATTTGTTTGTATACACACACACACACACACACATACATATATATATATATGATTTTTGACATATAATTTTGGTAAGGTTTTCTCCCTCACCCTTCTCTTCCCCCCACCCTAGGATAGCAAGTCATCTGATTTAAGTTATACATGTACAATTGTGTTACACATATTTACATATTGATCATGCTGTGAAAGAAGAATCAGAGCAAAATGGGAAAAAACTTAAGAAGGGAAAAGAAAAGTGGAGAAAATAAGCTTTGATCCATAGTTCTTGATATAGATGTCTTTTCCATCTCATATATTTTAGAAATATCTTTGATTATTGTGCCTCTGAGAAAGGGCTAAGCTATCACAGTTGATCATTGTTGCTAAAGTGTATGATATTCTCCAGGTTCTGTTCACTTTACTCAGCTTCAGTTTAGGTAAGTCTTTGCAGGTTTTTCTGAAATCTACCTGCTTGTTGTTTCTACAGAGCAATTATATTGCATTATATTCCTACACCACAAGTTGTTCAGTGATTTCCCCAGTTGATAGGCAACCCCTCAATTTCCAATTCTTTGCCACCATAAAAAAAGCTGTTATGAATATTCTTGTAATTTTTTTTTTTTTGGTGGTCTCTGGGATATAGACTTAGTAGTGATATTGCTGGATCAAAGGGTTTGGACAGTTATATCACTCTTCAGGCCTAGTTCCAAATTGCTCTCCAGAGTAGATGGATGAGAGGAAAATCACTTTGATTGGAGGATCATCAGAAATGAATGAGAATCTATCAAAAAAAGAGAAGAGACAGGAGATCAACCAGCATACTGTTGCAGTAGTTGAGGTATCAGATGATGTTGGCTGACATTTATAGCATAGTTGTAGTGATGGGAAAGAGAGAAGGTATATGGGAAAGATGTTAGGCATGACAGGCCTATGAGTGTTGAGGGAGAGTGGGAATTAAGGATGACACCTAGGTGACTGGGAGGATAGTGATATCCTCAGTAATAATAGGAAATTAGGAAGAGAGTATGGTTTGGGGCAAAACAATGAGTTTTGTTTTCCACATGTTGAGTATAAGATGTTTGTAGTATATACAGTTCAAAGTAACCAGTAGACAATTGGAAATGCAAGACTGAATGTCATACCAAAGTTAAGACTGATTAGATCTGAGAATTGTCAGGGTAGAGATGATAGTTAAATTCACAGGAGCTTAATTAGATCACCAAAGTTACAAGGTTTGAAGATTAAAGAAAGGCCATTAGATTTGACAGTTAAGGGATCTTCATTACTTTGGAGAGAGAAATTTCAATTGAACAATAAAAACTTCACTGTAGAATTAATAGAATGAGAGCCGAGGAAGTAGAAGGTACTGAGAATAGATGGCCTTCTCAAGCACAAGGAATATGAGACAGAAGTGGGATAGAAGAATCAAGTAAGGGTTTTTTTGAGGATTGTGAAGGAGCCAGTAGACAGGAAGAGATTGAAGATAAGAGAATGGGGATAATGAAGAGGGTACTTTTTTTGGAGGAGACAGGATGGAATGGGGTCACTTAGGCACATAGAAGTATTATCCTTAGCAAGGAAAGGAGTCTTCTCCTGGCATACTAGGGTGAAATAGGAATAGTAGAAGACATCTATGCATGAGAAGAATTGAGCCCTCAGTAAGTGATCTTAGTGTATCCAGTGAAATAAGAGTCAAGGAAGCAGAACGACCTTGGGAGAATTGAGGAGAAATGAAAAGGTTTGGAAAAACTGGTGTGGTGTGTGGGATGCTGAATCAGGAATGGAGATATAAGAAATTGTGTGACTGAAGTAAGGGTTTAGTTAAGATTTGTAACCTAAGTTTGTAGTGGATCCAGATAACTTGATTTTCTAAAGGAGCTCATGAGCAAGAGAGTAGACATCAGATGATGGCATGATCTTACATGGAAGATTAACAAGGAAAGATCCGTGAAAGAATGATATGATTTTAGAGACTTAGGAGAACCAAGGGTTAAGATAGGGAGAGGAAGAGAACACCAGTATAGGGTTGATGCCCTTGGAAGAAACTGAAGGGAGTAGAGTATTGAAGATCACAGTGAGCATGACCAACAGGATTTGGGGTTGCAGAGCAGCAGATGAAGTAGAATGACAACAGCTTGTGATTTAGATAAGGGAATTTCAGAAGTCATGAACATGAAAACTTTGCATTTCTGGATGATAGCAAGATGGAAGGGTGTGACCCTCTCTCTGTAGCAGAGGTGGTGTGAAGTAGGTCATATGGAACTATGGACCTGCTGGAGATTTTCTCTTCTCAAGCCTTGATCCAGGATACCTTCAGTTCGATGATGAAGAGAGTACATGTTGAATAGTGGCAATAAAATATAGTGATTAGTGCTAAGTGCTTGAAGTCAGAAAAACCATAGTTCAAATCCTATCTCTGATGCTTATTAGCTGTGACTCTGAGGAAGTGACTTCTTGGAGGCTGTTTCCTTGTCTCTGTAAAAATTAAGGAGTTTGAATCTGACTTCAGAGGCACTTTCCATTTCTGATCTTGATTATGATTCTTTTGAGTATTTGCATAAAGATTTTATAGAAGCATCAGTCATCAAAATTGTCTGGTATTGGTGGATCAGTGGAATAGACTAGGTTCAGAAGAGATAGCAGGAAATTATTATAGTAATCTGCTGTTTAATAAACCCAAAGAGTCCAGTTATTGGGATAAAACCTCTCTTCAATAAAAATTGTTGGGAAAATTGGAAGTTAGTATGGCAGAAACTTTGATTAGACCATCATCTCACACCCTATACCAAGATAAGATCAAAATGAGTACAGTATTTAGACATAAAAGACAGTATTATAAGCAAACTAGGAGATCAGGGAATAATTCACCTGACAGATCTATGGAAAGGGAAGCAGTTTATGACCAAGGAAGAGATAGAGAACATCATTAAAAACAAACTAGGGCAACAAAAATGTGCATACCCTTTGACCCAGCAATACCACTACTGGGTCTACACCCTGAAGAGATGATGAAAAAGGGTAAAAACATTACTTGTACAAAAATATTTATAGCAGCCCTGTTTGTGGTGGCAAAGAATTGGAAATCAAGTAAATGTCCTTCAGTTGGGGAATGGCCTAGCAAACTGTGGTATATGTATGTCATGGAACACTATTGTTCTATTAGAAACCAGGAGGGAACAGGATTTCAGGGAAGCCTGGAGGGATTTGCATGAACTGATGCTGAGTGAGATGAGCAGAACCAGAAAAACACTGTATACCCTAACAGCAACATGGGAGTGATGTTCAACCTTGAAGGACTCGCTCATTCCATCAGTGCAACAATCAGGAACAATTTTGGGCTGTCTGCAAAGGAGAGTGCCATCTGTATCCAGATAAGGAGCTGTGGAGTTTGAACAAAGTTCAAGGACTATTTCCTTTAATTTAGGAAAAAAACAGATATCTTATTGTTTGATCTTGTCACCTCTTAGACTTCTCTTCTTTAAGGATATGATTTCTCTCTCATCACACCCAATTTGGATCAAGGTACAACATGGAAACAAAGTAAAGACTGACAGATTGCTTTCCGTGGGGGGATGGGGGGGAGGGAAGCAAGATAGGGGGGAAAATTGTAAAACTCAAATAATATCTTTAATAAAAATTAATTTAAAAAAACTAGATAATTTTGATTACATTAAATTAAAAAACTTTTGCACAAATAAAACCACTGTAACAAGATCAAAAGACATGTAAGATGGGAAACAATTTTTATAATTAGTATGTCCGACAAAGGACTCATTTCTAAAACATATAGAGAACTGAATTAAATTTATTAAAGAAGCCATTCCCCAATTGACAAATGGCCAAAGGACAGATGAGGAAATCAAAGTGATCCATAGTTATATGAAATATTGCTCTAAATCATTACTGATTGGAGAAATGCAAATTAAAGCATCTCTGAGGTACCACTTCACACCTCTCAGACTGGCCAATATGACCAAAAAGAACAGTGTTCAATGTTGGAAGGAATGTGGGAAATCTGAGACACTAATACATTGTTGGTGTAGCTGTGAACTCATCCAACCTTTCTGGAGATAAGTTTGGAATTATGCCCAAAGGGCAGTAAAAATGTGCATACTCTTTGATCTAGCAATACCACTACTGGGTAGTACCTTGAAGAGATTATGAAAAAGGGTAAAAACACTACTTTGTACAATTATATTCATAGCAGCCCTGTTTGTGGTAGCAAAGAATTAGAAATTGAGTGAATGTCCATGAACTGGGGAATGACTTAACAAATTGTGGTATATGTATGTGATAGAACACTATTGTTCTATTCGAAACCAGGAGGGATAGGAATTCAGTAAAGCCTGGATTTGCATGAACTGATACCGAGAAAGATGACCAGAACCAGAAGAACATTGTACACCCTAACAGCAACATGGGGCTGATGATCAATCTTAATGAACTTGCTTGTTTAATCAGTGCAACAATCTTTTTTTTTTTAGTTTTTTTTGCAAGGCAGACAGGGTTAAGTGGCTTGCCCAAGGCCATACAGCTAGGTAATTATTAAGTGTCTGAGACCGGATTTGAACCCAGGTACTCCCAACTCCAGGGCTGGTGCTTTATCCACTGCACCACCTAGCCACCCCAATCTTACAAATTTTTTATACAATTTCTTTACTTTCTCATCCCTCAGCTGATATTGACATATAAATCACAATTTATTTCATGGCAATTAACATAAAAATTGTGGTAAATGCTGATCAAGTATTCCATGAAATAATGTTTCTTCATTATCCTTTTGCAAGCTTTTGAGTTCTATGTTTTTCTACCACCCTCCATTCTCTTCCCCTTCCTATGGCAATGACCAGTCTGATATAGATTGTACATATAGGATCAAGTTTAACATATTTTCATAATAGTCATGTTGTCTCTTGGGACTGTCCTTGATCACTAAACTGCTGAGATGAGCTACCATCCCAGTGGATCATCTTATAATATTACTGTTGATGGTGTATAATGTTTTCCTGATTCTGCCTACCTCACTCAGCATCAGTTCATGCATTTATTTGCTTTTTCAAACTAAATTTGTGATCCTTCTTTCCATTTAGCCTGAACTTCTCATTGTATTCTTATTTCTTTTATAACAAAAATATAGATTGATGTATGATTAAGTTCCTTCAAAAATGTGTCATTGAAAAGGTTTTCATATTTAATATTACTATTTGTTATAAATTAATTTAGATATTTAAAAATTATGTGATTATCATGCCCTACTCCTTTTTGTGACCCCCAGTGACTTTATTACATAAGTAGAATAGGCTTCTTCATCAAGAATCTCTGTAGTTGGCGAGAAAGAGGAGTCTAGTCACATGGTGACAGCAAGGAATGATCTGCAAATGCCATAATTTGTCTTTGTCTATGGGTAAAGGATAGAGGGAGTGAGAAGGGCCCTTTTTGGAAGACTTGCTTAAAGAACCTGGAGAAATATTAGACAGTAAAAGGGGCTGTTGATACATTTTTTTTTTATTGGAGGGAGAATCCATATTATTGCAATCATAAATTCACTGAAATAACAAAGAGTGTTTCCTAAGGGATGGAGTCAGAAAAAATAGTAATGATTGGTGTCATTTAACTGAATAAGATCCTATTAGAGAATTTTGATTTTATGATGCCTTTTTGAATAGAGGTCTTGACCAGTGTCATTTGATCAACTCTGCTCAGCTTCCTCAGCTACTTTTATTATCCTAGCTCCCCTGATACTGGGAAATATTTCTTCCTAAAACTAGTATTGGAAGGTTTGTTTGCGAATTAAGCATAAATAGTATTGTTCCCTTCCCAGTCTGCATCTCTAATAATACCCCCAATATTGAAAGTTGCATTTTAATCAATTTTCATTCTTTCTTTAGGTCAGAGACCTGGTGTAAAGTACTGGTATGAGAAAGAATGGTTAAGTCATGGCCACATGCATGGTTTGGCATTTTTAGAAGATAATTATTCCCATCAAAATGCCAAGAAAATAGTTGCCACTCACCAGCTTCTTGGTGATGTGCAAAAGGTAATAGAAGTTCTACATGGACTGCAGCTAAAGATGAGAATTTTACAGTAAGTATTAAGTGAATTTTTGAAAACATTTGAATTAAAATGTACTAGAAGTGAAAAATATTTTTTTTAAATCTCAGCAGTAGAAGAAATGTTTGTATGGAGAACAAGATTTTCCTCTTAATCTCTAATTTTAGATATGGATTGGTCAGAGAAATGGGTTGGTAAATTGTGACTTTGGGTTATATTTGGATTAATATAATATGGAATGGTAACATTGAATTAACCTAGAAAGCAATCCCATCTGGTGAGGTTTCATATTCAGTGACATAATTTTTTCTCTAAACTTGAAACATAAAACCCAATTCTAAACAATATTTTGTTAAACGAGGTATACTTAGCAATCTTTTTCCAACCATCTAGACTAGAGTCAGAAAAATTTGAGTTCACATCTGACCTTAGAAACTTACTAGCTGTGTGATGCTGGGAAAGCCACTTCATCTTGGTCTTCAGTTTCTTGCCTTTTTAAAATGGGAACAATTATAGCACCTGCTTCCTAGGATTTTGAGAGAATAAAAATGAATCAATGTTTTGTAAATTTCTTTGCAGATTTTAGAGGGCTTTATATATGCTAGTATTACATACTATCCTTTCTTTGAAATGTCAAAAGACTTGTTGTTGAATATTGGGTCTATAATGATGAGTTAAAAAGCAAACTCATGTTTCTACTTTTTCTTTTTGCTTTGGATGTGAGGAAGTAAAAGGACAAGAAGTATGACATATAACCACTGGGATTTTACATACTGCTGATAACTTGTCTTTCCTTGGACAACTCATAAGTGTCAGAGGGTCGAATAATTAAGTAACAGAAAATTTTATTAGGTCAGTTTTTATTTTCTTTTCATATTAATGATTCTCTTTGTACTTTACTGATCAGATCACATCTCAACTCTTCTCCCAAGTTTGTTTGTGTCTAATCTTCATGACATAGGATCCCTTTGAGTTACTCTATTTTTTTGATATTAATATATTAATATATTTTTTCCAAGTACATGTTATCAGTATTTTTCAATATTCATGCACTTTGCATATTTGTAAGTAACACAGTTCTCTTCCATCTCTCTTCTCCCCCTCCCCTCAGTGTTACAGTCTAATGAATGCTGAACATGGACATTCATGTTTAACATATTTACATATTAGTCATTTTGTGTATGAGGAATTAGGACTAAGGGAAAAGAAAGAAAACTGTGGGATAGGAAGGAAAAGCATAAAAATTTTTTAAAAAGTGAACTTAGGACACTTCTGGCTAAGGTGGTATAGAAACCAGGTGCTGTGCTAAGGTCTCCTAGCCTTCCCTCAGAAATAAGATGAAAGAAACCTCTTAACAGAAATTTGATTGACAAAACCCAGAAAAAGAAACTAGGAAAAGAACATCTTTCAACAAGGTCTGTCTCAGGAGAGCGTGGATCAGCTGGGTGCGGAGAACAGAGAGTCAGTCTATGTGCAGCAGGGTGAAGCCAGAGGACCAACCTAAGCTGCAGAGGCTTTGGCTGTGGGAGCAACTGTCTGGGGAACCCGAGCAGGGCTGGAGGGTGAGTTCCAGCACAGAGAGTTGCAGAGTATAAACATCGATTTGCTCTGGGGGTATATGAGCTCCATACTTCCATCAGAGCCCTCTTTCCAGAACAAACACAATAACAGCCTCCCCCCACCCCCAGTCTGAGGTGTGGGCAGAAGAGCTCCCTCAGCTGAAGAGAGAGAATAACTACCTTGCCCAGGGCACAGCGCACATTGTACAAGAATAATAGTATCCAGCTGTGCCTCCCACCCCCTCCAGGCCTAGGACAAGGGCCTTGAATCAAGGTCACAGACACTGTAGAGAAAGTAACAGCACCCCCTACTGGCCGGCCCACTTGCAGTTACTAAACCCAGTGAGTAAAGCCTCTGGGATTTTCTACATCAAAGATCTGTAAACAAGTGTCCCCCCCCACAACACAAGGTCCTAGGAAAATGAAGAAAGGTCAATGGAAAGGGGGGGGCCCATGGAAAACTTATTTGAAGGCAAAGATCATAACCTAGAGAGATCTAGAATTTCTGAGCAGAATAGGAATTGGTCTCCAGCCCAGAGGAAAGAGTTTAAAAATCACTTGGAAAAATAGGGAAAAGAAACTCAAGAGAAAATTAAATCTCTCAACAAGAAAACAAATCCTTGGAAAATACAAACACAAAAAAGAAAATAATTCTCAAAACCTCAATAGGGCAAATGCAAAATGAAAACAATTCTCTCAAAACCTTAATTAGGCAAATGGAAGACTTCAAAAATAGAACTGACAAATTGGAAAAGGAGTTGCAAAAGGTAAATGAAGAAAATTCTTCACTAAAATAAATGAATGGAATCTGTGGAAACTAATGACTACATGAGACAAGAATCTGTTAAACAAAACCAAAAAAATAGAAGAAAATGTAAAATACCTCATTAGTAAAACCACTGACCTCGAGAATAGATCAAGAAGGGACAACCTGAGAATTATTGCTCTTCCTGAAAACATTGAAGAGAAAAAAAAGCCTGGACTTAATAGTATTACAAGATTTAGTGATGGAAAACTGCCCTGATATCATGGAACCGGAGGGCAAAATAGTTATTGAAAGGATACATTGATCCCCTCCTGAAAGAGATCCTAAAATGAATTTTGTGGCCAAATTTCAGCACTCTCAGATAAAAGAGAAATTCCTACAAGCAGCCAGAAAGAAACAATTTAGATACCAAGGAGCCACAGTAAGGATAACATAGGACCTGGCTGCATCAACATTAAGAGATCGAAGGGACTGGAATCAGATATTCCAAAGAGCAAGGGAGCTTGGAATTCAGCCAAGAATCCACTACCCAGAAAGGCTGAGCTTGAGCCCCGCCCCCTTTCTTTTTAGCTTTTTGCAAGGCAAATGGGGTTAAGTGGCTTGCCCAAGGCCACAGAGCTAGGAAATTATTAAGTGTCTGAGACCGGATTTGAACTCAGGTACTCCTGACTCCAGGGTTGGTGCTCTATCCACTGTGCCACCTACACACCCTTGGGGGTTCTTTTCCAGGGGAAAAGGTGGGACATTTAATGAAATGGGAGACTTCCAACATTTCCTGATGAAAAGACCAGAGCTAAATAGAAAATTTGTATATCAAGCAGGAGGCTCAAGGGACACATGAAAAGATGATTTCTTAAAAAAGGGTAAAAGTAAAAAACTGCTATCCAATAAGATGAAACTGGCTATATCCCTGCCTGAGAGAAAGACTCTAATAACTCTCAAGAATTGTAACTCTATTAGAGTGAATATACTTAGCCAGAAGTGATGGACACTTATAACTTTTCTGTGTCTCAGATAGAATGATTTAAAAACAATACCTCCTTAAAAGTGGGGACAGTAAGGAGATGGGAGAATGGAGGAGATTGAGTAGGGTAAATTTCATTACATTAAGAGGTCCAAAGACCTATTGTAAGAGAGGGGAATAAGGGAGGAGGTGAGAAGCCATCTGAATCTTCCTCTCATCAGACTTGGCTTAAAGTTAACTTTACACACACACTCAGTTAAGTTAAGAAACTTACCCTATCTTTCAAGTATTAAAAGGGGATAGGGGAGAAAAGGGGGAACTAACAGATAAGGAAGGGAAGAAAGGAGAAAAGGGAAAGG
Source organism: Macrotis lagotis (assembly GCF_037893015.1). NCBI lineage: Eukaryota > Metazoa > Chordata > Mammalia > Peramelemorphia > Peramelidae > Macrotis > Macrotis lagotis. Next base: position 356,078,774 of record NC_133658.1, on the reverse strand, counting down.
GAGAAGAAAGGGGAGGGGGCTTGATAAAGGAGGGCAAGCATGCTGAAGGGGGTGGTGTTCAGAAACAAAATACTGAGGAATATGGATAAGTGAAAAAGGGGGAAAATACAAACAGAGGGAAGATAGCATAGAGGGCAATAAAGAGTTGCTTATTATAACTTTGAATGTGAATGGGATGAACTCTCCCTTAAAACATAAGCATATAGCAGAGTGGATTAATAAAACAGAATACTTCAAGAAACTTACTTGAAGCAGAGTGATACATATAGAGTAAAGGTAAAAGGTAAAAAATAAATATTTTGCTTCAGTTGAAGTGAAAAAAGTAAGGGTAGCAATCCTTATCTCAGACAAAGCAGATACAAAAATAGTGTTAAAAGAGATAAGGAAGGAAACTATATCCTCCTAAAAGGTACCATAGACAATGAAGCAACTGCAATACTGAATATGTATGTATGCACCAAGTGGTATAGTATCCAAATTCTTAGAGAAGTTGAAAGAGCTATAGGAAGACATAGATATCAGAACGCTACTAGTGGCAGACTTCAACCTCCTACTCTCAGTTTTAGATAAATCTAATAAAATAAACAAGAAGGAAGTTAAGGAGGTAAACAGATTGTTAGAAAAGCTAGATGTGATAGACTTATGTAGGAAATTCAATGGGTATAGAAAGGAATATACTTTTTTCCTGCAGTACATGGCACTTACACAAAAACTGACTATATGCTAGGGCATTAAAAACCTAATGATCAATTGCAGAAAGGCAAAAATAGTGACTTCATCTTTCTCAGATCATTATGCAATAAAAATCATGTGCAATATTAGACCAGGGAGATATAGACCCAAAATTAATTGAAAACTAAATAACCTCATTTAAAAAAATGAGTGGATCAAACAACAAATTATAGAAAGAATTATTTCATCCTAGATAAGGACAATAATGAAACAGCATACCAAAACCTATGGGATTCACTCAAGCCAGCTGTTGGGGATATATTATATCTTTAATTGCTTACTTGAATAAATCAGAGAAAGAGGAAATTAATGAACTAAATATGTAACTAAAAAAATTAGAGAAAGAACAAATTAAAAACCCCCCAATTAAATACCAAATTAGAAATTCTAAAAATTAAAGGGGGAAAATATAAACAGAGGGAAAATAGCATGGAGGGCAATAAAGAGTTAGCAGTTATGACTTTGCATGTGAATAGGATGAACTCTCATAAAACATAAGTGAATAGTAGATTGGATTAAAACCAGAATTCTACAATATGCTGCTTATAAGAAACTCATTTGAAGCAGAGGGATACATACAGAATAAAGGTAAAAGGTTGGAGCAAAATATATTTTGTTTCAGTTGAAGTGAAAAAAGCAGGGGGTAGCATCATCATCTCAGACAAAGCAGCTGCAAAAATAGATCTCATTAAAAAAAGAGATAAGGAAGGAAACTATATCTTCCTAAAAGGTACCATAGACAATGAAGCAACTTCAATACTAAATATGTATGCAGCAGAGGACAAGTTGAATGAGTTACAGGAAGACATAGACAGCAAAACTCTACTGGTGGGAGACCTCAACCTCTGGCTCTCAGATTTAGATAAATCTAACCATAAAAATAAACAAGAAGGAAGTTAAGGAGGGAAAAATACTTTTTTTTTCTGCAGTAAATGGCACTTATAGAAAAATTGACTATGTACTAGGGCTAATAAATGCAAAAAGGCAGAAATAGTGAATACATCCTCATATCATAATGCAATAAAAAAAAGTCACATGCAATTATGGGCCAGGGAGAGATAGACCTAAAACCAATTTGAAATTAAATAACCTCATTTTAAAGAATGAGTGGTTCAAACTATAAATTATAGAAAGAATTAATGATTTCATCCTAGATGATAAGACAATATACCAAAATTTATGGGTTACAACCAAGACAGTTGCCAGGGGATATATTCTATCTTTAAATGCTTACATGAATAAATGAGAGAAAGAGGAAATCAGTGAACTAAACATGAAACTAAAAAAATTAGAGAAAGAACAAATTAAAAACCTCCAATTAAATACCAAATTAGACATTCTAAAAATTAAAGTTGGAATTAATAAATTCAAAAACAAGAAAACTATTGAACAAAAACAAGATTTGGTTTTATGACAAAAAAACAATAAAATTGATAAACCTCTGGTTAATTTGATTTAAAAAAAGAAAGTAGAAAGTTAGATTGCCAGTGGAGGAGGAAATAAACAATTTGAATTATTTTGCCCAACTGTATGCTAATAAATTTTATAATCTAAGTGACCATCTGCTAGGGCAGTTTAAATGAAGAGGAAATTAAATACCTAAATAACTCTATCTCAGAGAAAGAAATTCAACTAGCCATTATTGAACTCCCTAAGAAAAAAATCTCCAGGGACAGACAGATTCACAAGTGAATTGTATCAAACATTTAAGGAACAATTGGTTCCAATTCTATATAACATTCTTTGGTAATATAGGTGAAGATGGAACCCTACCTAACTTTCTATGACACCAATGTGATGCTGATATCTAAACGCAGAAGAGTTAAAACAGAGAAAGAAAATTGTAGACCTATCTCCCTAATGAATATAGATGTAAAAATCTTAAATGAAATCTTAGCAAAGTGATTACAGCAAGCTATCACTAGGACAATACACTATGATCAAGCAGGATTTATTCCAGGAATGCAGGGTTGGTTCAATATTGGGAAAACTGTTAGGTTTGTTATTGATATAGTTAATAAAACCATCAGAAATCATGTGATTTATATCACTAGATGGTAAAAAAGCCTTTGACAAAATAATAGCACCCATTCCTACTAAAAACACTAGAGAGCATAAGAATAAATGGATTATTCCTTAGAATGATCAGCAATATCTATCTGAAACCATCAGCAAGCCTTATATGCAATGGGGATAAGCTAGAGGGATTCCCAGTAAGATCAGAGTTCAAACAAGGAAGCCCATTATCTCCACTGCTATTCAATATTGTGTTAAAGATGTTAGCTTCAGCAATAAGAGAAGAAAAAGAAATTGAAAGAATTAGAATTGGGAAGGAAGAAATGAAACTCTCACTCTTTGTAGATGATATGATGGTGTACCTAGAGAATTCTAAAAAATGATCTTACAAACTACTGGAAACAATTAGCAACTTTATCAAAGTCTCAGGATATAACATAAACCCTCATAAGTCCTCAGCATTTCTATATATTACTAGCAAGATACAGAAGCAAGAGCTAGAAAGAGAAATCCTGTTCAGATTAATGTCAGACAACATAAATACTTGGGAGACTACCTGCCAAGGCAGACTCAGAAACTCTTTCAAAATAACTACAAAACACTTCTCACACAAATACAATCAGATTTAAATAACTGGGCAAATATCAACTGCTTGTGGATACCCTAAGCTAATATAATAAAAATGACAATTCTTCCTAAATTAAAGTACTTACTTAGTGCCCTACTAATTAAAATTCCAAAAAAATTACTTTAATGAGTTAGAAAAATTGTAAGTAAACTCATATGGAGAAATAAAAAGTCAAGAATTTCTACAGATTTAATGGAAAAAGTGCAAAAGAAGGCGGCTTAGCCCTATGACATCTAAAATTATAATTTTTTAAAGATTTTATTTATTTTTGAGTTTTACAATTTTCCCCCCAATCTTACTTCCCTCTGCTCACCCTCCCCACAGAAAGCAATTTGTCAGTGTTTACAATGATTCCACATTGTACATTAATCTAAATTGAGTGTGATGAGAGAGAAATCATATCCTTAAAGAAGAAACATAAGGTATAAGAGATTACAAGATCAGACAATAGGATAGCGGGGTTTTTTTTTCTAAATTAAAGGTAATAGTCCTTGGTTTTTGTTCATACTCTCCACATTTCTTTCTCTGGCTACAGTTGGTATTCTCCATTGCAGATAGCCCCAAATTGTCTCAGATTATTGAACTGATGGAATGAGCAAGTCCATCGAGGTTGAACATCACCCCCATGTTGCTGTTAGGGTGTACAGTGTTTTTCTGGTTCTGTTCATCTCACTCAGCATCAGTTCATGCAAATCCCTCCAGGCTTCCCTGAATTCCCCTTCCTCCTGGTTTCTAATAGAACAATAGTGTTCCATGACATACACATGCCACAGTTTGCTAAGCCATTCCCCAATTGAAGGACATTTACTTGATTTCCAATTCTTTGCCCCCACAAACAGGGCTGCTATGAATATTTTTGTACAAGCAATGTTTTTACCCTTTTTCATCATCTCTTCAGGGTGTAGACCCAGTAGTGGTATTACTGGATCAAACGGTATGCACATTTTTGTTGCCCTTTGGGCATAGTTCCAAATTTCTCTCCAGAAAGGTTGGATGAGTACTCAGCTCCACCAAAAATGTAATAGTGTACCAGATTTCCCACAACCCTTCCAGCAATGATCATTATCTTTTCTGGTCATAATGGCCAGTCTGAGAGGTTCGAGGTGGTACCTGAGAGAAGCTTTAATTTGCATTTCTCTAATAAGTAATGATTTAGAGCAATTTTTCATATGATTATGGATTCTTTGATCTCCTTTTCTGTAACTTGCCTTTGTATACCCTTTGACCATTTGTCTATTGGGGAAATGGCTTTTTGTTTTTTTAAATATGACTCAATTCAGTTGTCTGTATATTTTAGAAATGAGACCTTTGTCAGAATCATTAGTTGTAAAGATTGTTTCCCAATTTACTACATTTCTTTTGATCTTGGTTACATTGGTTTTATCTGTGCAAAAGCTTTTTAATTTAATGCAATCGAAATCATCTAATTGGTTTTTGGTGATGTTCTCCAGCTCTTCCTTAGTCATAAACTGCTCCCCTTTCCATAGATCTGACAGGTAAACTAGTCCTTGATCTTCTAATTTGCTTATAGTATTGTTTTTTATGTCTATGTCCTGTAACCATTTGGATCTTATCTTGGTAAAGGGTGTGAGATGTTGGTCTAACCTGTTTCTTCCATACTAATTTCCAATTATCCCAGCAGTTTTTATCAAAGAGGGAGTTTTTATCCCAATGGCTGGACTCTTTGGGTTTATCAAACAGCAGATTACTATAATCATCTGCTTTTACACCTAGTCCATTCCACTGGTCCACCACTCTATTTTTTATCCAATACCAGACAGTTTTGATGACTGATGCTTTATAATATAATTTTAGATCAAGCAGGGCTAAGCCACCTTCTTTTGCATTTCATTAAGCTCCTGGCAGTTCTTGACTTTTTATTTCTCCATATGAATTTACTTACAATTTTTTCTAACTCATTAAAGTAATTTTTGGGAATTTTGATCTGTAGAGCACTAAACAGATAGTTTAGTTTTGGTAGAATTGTCATTTTTATTATATTAGCTCTCCCTATCTATGAGTAGGTGATATTTGCCCAGTTATTTAAATCTGATTTAATTTGTGTGAGAAGTGTTTTATAATTGTTTTCAAAAAAGATTCTGAGTCTGTCTTGGCAAATAGACTCCCAAGTATTTTATATTGTCTGAGGTTGCTTTGAATGGGATTTCTCTTTCTAGCTCTTCCTGCTTTATCTTGCTAGACATATATAGAAAAGTTGAGGATTTATGAGGGTTTGTTTTATAACCTGCAACTTGGCTAAAATTGCTAATTGTTTCCAGTAGTTTTTTGGATGATTTCTTGGGATTCTCTAGGTAGACCATCATGTCATCTGCAAAGAGTGAGAGTTTTGTCTCTTCCTTCCCAATTCTAATTCCTTCAATTTCTTTTTCTTCTCTAATTGCTGATGCTAACATTTCTAATAAAATATTGAATAGTAGTGGTGATAATGGGCACCCTTGTTTCACCCCTGATCTTATTAGGAATGCCTCTAGCCTCTCCCCATTGAATATAATGCTTGTTGATGGTTTCAGATAGATACTGCTAATTATTTTAAGGAACAGTCCAGTTATTCCTACACTCTCTAGTGTTTTTAATAGGAATGGATGCTGTATTTTGTCAAAAGCTTTTTCAGCATGTATTGATATGATCATATGATTTCTGATAGGTTTGTTGTTGATATAATTGAGTATGCTAACAGTTTTCCTGATATTGAACCAACCCTGCCTTCCTGGAATAAATCCCACTTGATCATAATGTATTATCCCAGTGATAACTTGTTGTAATAATTTTGCTAAGATTTTATTTAAGACTTTTGTATCTATATTCATCAGGGAGATAGGTCTATAATTTTCTTTTTCTGTTTTAACTCTTCCTGGTTTAGGTAACAACATCATATTGGTGTCATAGAAAGAGTTAGGCAGAGTTCCATCTTTCCCTATTTTTCGAAAGAGTTTATATAGAATTGGAACCAATTGTTCCTTAAATGTTTGATAAAATTCACTTGTGACTCCATCAGGCCCTGGAGATTTTTTCTTAGGGAGTTCAATGATGGCTTGTTGAATTTCTTTTCCTGAGATAGGGTTGTTTAAGTATTTAATCTCCTTTTCATTTTACCTGGGCAACATATTTTTGTAAATATTCATCCATTTCACTTAGATTGTCAAATTTATTGGCATAGAGTTGGGCAAAATAATTTTGAATTATTACTTTAATTTCCTCCACATTGGTGGTGATTTCACCTTTTTCATTTATGAGACTAGCAATAAAATTATATTATTGAAGCATCAGTCATCAAAACTGTTTGGTATTGGCTAAAAAATAGTGGTGGATCAGTAGAATAGATTAGGTGCAAAAATTATAGCAGGAAATGGTTATAGCGATCTGCTGTTTGAGAAACCCAAAGATTCAGTTTTGGGGGATAAAAACTCTCTTTTCAATACAAACTGTTGGGAAAATTGGAGATTAGTATGGCAGAAACTTGGATTAGACCAACATCTCACACCCTTTTACCAAGGTAAGATCAAAATGGGTACAGGATTTAGATATAAAAGACAATATTATAAGCAAACTAGGAGATCAAGGAATAATTTACCTGTCAGATCTATGGAAAGGAAAGCAGTTTATGATCAAGGAAGAGATGGAGAACATCATTAAAAACAAACTCGGTCATCATGATTACATTAAATTAAAAAGCTTTTACACAGACAAAACCACTTGTCACTGAGATCAAGAGAAATGTAATAAATTGGGAAACAATTTTTTGACAAAGGACTCATTTCTAAAATATATAGAGACCTGAGTCAAATTTATAAAAAAAAAGCACCATTCCCCAATTGACAAATGGTCAAAGGATGTACAGAGGAAATTTACAGATGAGGAAATCAAACCTATCTATAGTCATATGAAATACTGCTTTAAATCTTTACCCATTTAGAGAAATGCAAATTAAAGCATCTTTGAGGTACCACCTCACTCCTCTCAGACTAGTCAATATGACCAGAAAGGACAATGATCCATGTTGGAAGGAATGTGGGAAATCTGGGACACTAATGCATTGTTGGTGGAGCTGTGAACTCATCCAACCTTTCTGGAAATAAGTTTGGAATTATGTCCAATGGGCAATAGAATTGTGCATACCCTTTGATATAGTAATACCATTACTGGGTCTGTACCCTGAAGAGACCATGAAAAAGGGTAAAAACATTACTTGTACAAAAAATATTCATAGCAGCCCTGTTTGTGGTGGCAAAGAATTGGAAATTGAGTGAATGTCCATCAACTGGGGAATGGCTTAACAAATTGTGGTATATATGTATGTGATGGAATACTATTGTTCTATTAGAAACCAGGAGGGATGTGAATTCAGAACAGCCTGGAAGGATTTGCATGAACTGATGCTGAGTGAGATGAGCAGAACCAGAAGAACATTGTACACCCTAACAGCAGCATGAGGTTGATGATCAATTTTAATGGGCTTGTTTATTTCATTAGTGTAACAATCAGGGACAATTGGGGGCTGTCTGCGATGGAGAATACCATCTGTATCCAAAGAAAGGACTTAAGAGTTTGAACAAAGACCTTTAATTTTTTTTTGTAAAGATACCTTTTTATGTAATTTTGTTATCTCTTATATTTAATTTTTTCTTCAGGATATAGTTTCTCTCTCAACATATTCAATTTTGATCAGTAGATATCATGGAAACAATGTAAAGACTATCAGACTGCCTTCGGGGTTGGGGGAGAGAAGCTAGATTGTGAGAAAAACTGTAAAATTCAGTGAACAGTTAAAAAAACAAGTGAACTTAGTCTTCATTCAGATTCTTTGAGGGTTTTTTGTTTTGTTTTGCTTTGTTTTTTCATCTGGATGTAGATGGTGTTGTCTATAACAGATCTCCCAGGGTTGTCCTAGTTCCTAGTTCTCTTAACTGTTAAGATGAGCTATATCCATCATTTTTGATCAACTCCCAATATTGTTGTTAATGTGTACAATGTTCTCTTGGTTCTGCTCCCTTTACTCAGCATCAGTTGCGTAATTCTTTCCATGCTTCTCTAGAGTTTGTCATGGTTTCTTATAAAACAATAATAGCAATAACATAATCTATAATTTTCATGTACCATATTTTGTTCAGCCATTTCCCAACTGTTGGGCATCTCCCCAGTTTCCAAGTCTTTGCCGCTACAAAAAGAGCTGTTACAAATGTTTTTGAATTTATAATTTCTTCTGGATATGAGCCTAGTATTGGTATTGCTGAGTCAAGAGTACGTTCAGTTTTATTGCTCTTTAGGCAGGATTCCACATTGCTCTCCAGAATGATTGGATTAGTTCTTAACTCCACTAATGTCCCTATCCTCCCACATCCTCTCCAACATTGTTTTCCCTTTTTGTCATCTTAGCCAATCTGTTAGGTATGAGTGATACCTTATAGTTGTTTTAATTTGCATTTTTATTACCAAATAATGTTTTGGAGCATCTTTTTGTATGCTTATATTTGCTTGAATTTCTTCATTTGAAAACTACCTGTTCACATCCTTCAACAATTTTATCAATTGTGGAATGACTTGTAACCTTACAAATTTGATTCAATTCTCTTCATATTTTAGAAATGTGACCTTTATCAGGTCTTATTATTTGAGTTACTGTATAGAACTTTTCCTGATTATTCTCTTCTCAGGAGTAAAGAGCACCCTGATTTACAGCTGTGGTGTAAGCCCTGGAAGCAGCATTCTGGGGATGAGAAGTGTAACCCCAAACACGTCCTTCACATTGAAGATAAGAGGAAGGAGGATATTCCTGCCTATAGAACTTTCAGTGGGACAATAGAAAAAACATTGCCATTTCCTTCCATGGAAGAGTCTTATATCACTAGTGAGCACTGCTATCAGAAACCCCGAGCTTATTATCCTGCTGTAGAACAGAAGCTGGTGGTAGAGACCAGAGGGTCAGCTATGGACGATGGTGTGAACCCCATTCGGGAGAAAAGGGACGATGTGCTATCAGAAAAGTTTGGATGGGAGTTAGAGGAAGAAAAAAGCAAGATGCAGAATGAATCGAGACATAGCTACCCAAAGGTATGTTTGTTATCTCTTGAATCTTCTCACTTATGACACTTTGTGTCATTTGAGATAACCTACTTTATTCTCATGGTTAAAGTTTCCTCAGACCCAAATATATTGTTGGATTTGTTTGGTTTCGTATTTATTGATATTTAAATTGAGTGTGGGGCCAGTGTTTGAGAGTGATACAGAGTCATATAGAATATGGAACGTGGAAAAGAAAGACTGTCTGTTCAGTTCCTTTCATTGTGCAGATGAGCACCCTGAGTCTTAGGGATGGGAAGGCACTTGTCTGAGACCACACAACTAGTTTGTGACAGAATAAACCCTAGATTACACTTCTCCTAAACTTGAGCTTGCCAGAATTCATTCTGTCATACCACGCTGTCCTATTTCTTTCTTCAATATTGAAGCGATATAGAGCCATGGTCATCAGGGGTTGGGCAGGGGGTGGTGGTAACAGAAGAGTCATGGTGCTGGTGATTCTATTTTGGGATAAATTGAGGTATTCTAGTGAGTTCACATCATTGTGTCAGTATCCCATCAACAAATATGCAGTCATTTCTCAAGATACTCATTTAGAATAAAAAAGCAACACTCCATTCAGCTTTTTACCCCAGTCATCTATGGGTACTATTTTCTATTTTTTTGGGGGGGGGGTTGGTTTTTTTTGTTTTGTTTTTTGTTTTGTTTTGTTTTGCAAGGCACTGGGGTTAAGTGGCTTGCCCAGGGCCACACAGCTAAGTAATTGTTAACTATCTGAGGCCGGATTTGAACTCAGATACTCCTGACTCCAGGGCCGGTGCTCTATCTACTGCGCCACCTAGCTGCCCCCTGTGGGCCCTATTCTTGACCAAGGTTGTTACTTTTGAATTTCAAGTTTAAAGTCTGGAAATGTTCACAACTTGACACTTCTATGTATATAGCCAAGGAGACAGTTCTTCCAAAGAACCAAGGATTAGCATCATGAGTTAAAACCACCTTTTATTAAATATACAGCTTCATGCTTTATAGAATTCTTATGGTTCTCTGCTGGCAGGGTCTGTTTCATTAATCTTTCTCTTCCCCTTTCTTTCCTCCTATCATTGGTTTGGAAGCTCTTCTCACCTTCCTAGCCTAGTTGCAGTGGCAGTGATCTAAACTGCCACAAGGGAACAAGTTCTCTCTGCCTTAGGAAGCGGGGAAGGGAGACTCTTTAAGAAAATAAAAAATTGTACCAGTATTATTCATAGAATTCAAACCATACTTTTTCTAACTTTTGAAACAAATATTTGTGGTGGGAGGGATCAGAGTTTATCAATGAGCCTTGCAGTAGTAATATTGTTGTTGCTCTTTAGGTGAAGGAGAGTGCTTCTAAAAAGGCCCTTTCAGAGGAAGCCCCCACACTGAAGCTGTTGGAGAAAGACAGGGAGGGAGTGGTGAATGCTCAACTCCAGTGGCAGTTTAACCTGCTTACCCACGTGGAATCTCTGCAGGATGAAGTTACACACAGGATGGATTCCATTGAGAAGGAGCTGGATGGTAAATCTCTCCTTTCCCGAGATCCTAGAACATAGGCAGGGCTTTGATTTTGGTTACAGACCCTTGTGCTGGCTCTTTCCCCTAAACAGACACATGTGGGCTCCACAGGTGCTCCTCTGTTCCTTTCCCAGTGGAGGATTCATGTTCTATTTGCAGTTTATGGACCATTTTGCTTGTCCAGCTAGTTCCCTCAACATGATGTATTAAACGTCTACCATGTGGCTAGCATCACACAGAAGCAACAGCAATCTTTGAAGGACTAGAGAAAGGAAAAGATTTTCCGAGGAATAAGAAACAATTCCTATGAGCCCGAGAAGGAGAACTGGACTTCCCCAATGTGGAAGGAAGAGAAAAGTGCTTTTAGATCCTATGTGTGTTTAGAGGAGTGAGCAGGAACATGATAAACACTTCATACATCATGTTGAGTTGGATCATGGAATCTTTAGGTTAGAAACATCAATGATTGAGGTTTTGAATTATGTTCTAGTAAATCAGTGCTGTAAATGGTGAGATAGGGCTAACATTCCTGAAACATTTGGGTAACCTGTAAGTGCATGTTGATGTAGGATGGCTCTGTGTAGTATTAAGGAAAGCCTTCTTCAAATTATTCTTGATCTGGGTTTTAAATGAAATGACTTTCAGTTAATAGAGATGGGCAAGGAATGAGCTTGACAAAGAAATTCACCTGACTGGAATGGAGAGACACAGATAAATTGGGGATCATCAAGAAAGGCAGGCATGACCACTGCCCCAGGTAACATCATTGTGTATAGGAATTGGTTAAAGGAGGGAGTAGAATTGAGGTAATGGTTATCATGTGTTATTTTGCCTGGGAACCCAGAAATTTATTTCAAAAAAAGCTTAAGAGATGCTGGGGGCAGCTAGGTGGCGCAGTGAATAGAGCATCGGCCTTGGAGTCTGGAGTACCTGGGTTCAAATCCGGTCTCAGACACTTAATAATTATCTAGCTTTGTGGCCTTGGGCAAGACATCTAACCCCATTGCCTTGCAAAAACCTTAAAAAAAAATGCTGGATGAGTATTATGAAGTACCTTGAATGCTAACCTGAGGTGTTTGAGTTTTATTGGACCAGCTATTGAAAATCACTTTGAGGGGCGGCTAGGTGCATAGTGGATAGAGCACCGGCCTTGGAGTCCGAAGTACCTGGGTTCAAATCTGGTCTCAGACACTTAATAATTACCTAGCTGTGTGGCCTTGGGCAAGCCACTTAACCCCATTTGCCTTGCAAAAACCTTTAAAAAAAATCACTTTGGATTTTAAGCAGGACAATAATAATTTTTTAAAATCTCTTTTGAGCATATAGCATACTTTTATGTGCCTAATAATACATACTTGATTGAATATGATGCTTTTCAGTGCCTCCTTTACCTTCCTCCTTTGATTTACCTTCTAAGTGCGCCACTTTGGGGGGAGCAGCAGAGGAGGTAAAACAGATACAGTTCTTTCCCCAGCCTTGAGCTTTAATCATCAATTCAGGTTGTACAGTTGCACCGAGTTAACTGTCTGGAACATTTGAAAAAACCTAAAAAGATTCCCTACTCTCAAGGAGGTTTATAGTCTAGCATATCTTCATGAAAGGTTGTAATAGAAGGTGCGCCATCAGTGAGAAGTATCAATGATAGCAGGATGACAATGTAGTAAGAATGACATTGAAAAAGTGCTGAATTTAAAGACAGAATTGAAGTTCAAATACTTAGTTCTACTCCTTACTGTGCCTTCTATCATTGTGAACCTGCTAATATTGAGAAATAACATGTGGATAATTTGAAATTAAAGGTCCTAGGTTTGAATCTATATCTTCTTTATTAAATGAGTAAGTTAACTAACCTCTTGAGCCTGTTCCCTGTGCTTTAAAAATTGGAATGGTCTATAATCAGGGGTTCTTAAGTTTTGTGTTATGGACCACTTTGGGGGTCTCTCCATATACACAAACACACTCTCTCACATTCTTTGTGTCTGTGTGTTTATGTGTACTTAGCCCTGCTCCCTTATTTGAGAAGGGGATCCATAGATCCATTAGCTTATGGATCCCTTCTCAAAATAATATTTTAAAATGCATATATTAAATACATAGGATTACAAAGGACACCTTTGGGGTTGACTGTGGACCTTGGGATAAAAAACCCTCTTGACTGGATGAGTCCAGGATCAGTGTTCTAAGAGTTTAGTGTGTTGATTGCTCTGTGTTAGCAAGAGAAGTCTTTATTGAAGTGGTGAAAGATGAATAGTAATCAAATAGATGGAAAGGCAAAGGGAATTAGAGACAGCAAAGTTCACTGAATATCTGTCTTGTGTACAGTGTATATGTATTCTCTCAAGGGACCTTGTAAACCAGATTTAAGGAGTTAGGTGACCCCATACTCCCAGATGCTTAAAAAAAGCTTGTTGATTTGAGTAATTTCTCCTCTTAATTCTGACAGAAAATGTTCATTTGTCAAATGTAGAGTTCCAAGAAACATTTTAACATTCTTAAAGGAAAAACTGAAGGCTAACCAGTGTCCTTTTTTCTTCTCTTGGACAGTTCTAGAGAGTTGGTTGGATTACACAGGAGAACTGGAGCCACCAGAGCCATTAGCCAGACTTCCTCAGCTCAAGCATTGCATCAAGCAACTCCTGACAGACTTGGGAAAGGTGCAGCAGATTGCACTTTGTTGTTCCACATGAGACTGACCTGCACACTTACCCATTTGCCATCACCGGGATATCTCTGGGGAGGCTTTTTGGATATTTAAATATAACTTGCATACTGAATTGCATGTAACATGGATTGACTTCAGGAATCCAGGCAAAGTGTGGTGGATACAGGACAGGCACCTTACTCACATCAAGGCTGCTGAGAGATGGATGTTCCAGTGTACACAGACTTCAAGAGCAGGAAGGCAAAGAAAAAACGTTAGGATTCCTTCCATGTAAATTGTTGAATGAAAAGAATTACTTTTTTTTTTTGCACAGACTTCACTTTAAATCGTGCCACTGATAAAGGAGTAAGAGCCAAAAATGTTTATTTGAAAATGGTTATAAATCCCATTCTGCAATTTATTTAATTGACTTGTGTTTCAGATTGGATCACAATAGCTTTCCTACTTTTTGTCTCTCATGGTATTTAATCAGTGGGAGTTGTAATTTTGAGCTTTGTGAGAATGTCCTTTTTACGACTCAACTGTTATATTGAAGTTAAATAATACAGGCCCAAAGCCTGCACCAAGTACTCTAGATTGCTACAGTAAATGACCATTTGGGCTTTATTTACCCCCTAGTGATTTCTTTTAGTTCATCATGTCTCTAGCATGAATGACTTACTATATGGTACTCGGGAAAATCAACTTTGTCTGAGCTTGTGGTTCCCAGTCCCAGGATATACCTAGGTTTTTGCTTTCATTAGGACTAAAACAGGCTCCTCGGGGCAGGGGGGGAGCTGGGTTCTCACTGCATGTGACCTATGTTAGGTATTCCAAACTGTAGCGAGGTCTGTAACCCAGGGCAGTATTTTCTACCCACTTTGATAGCTCCTCTTCAATTTTGAAATGTAGACCCCCCCCCAAAGTTGTAAACTTATTGTAAAGATTTTAAGATTGTTACAAATACAGAATGTCCTTTGGGGAGTCAGCTTATTTTATATACTGTAAGGACTTGGACCCTATGTACCACTGTAAGCCTCCTCAGAGATTCACCTTTAATAGTATTTCCAGACACCCCACAACCCTTCCTTTTAAAAAAAGAAACCATTAACATTCTAATTTCTAGATGTCTTATTGTGTGAGATCAAGGTGAATTTACTGCCTCAATTTCAGGTGAAAATATCATTTAAGTACCTTTAATGATGTATTTTAGTTTTGCAGCCATCAGTAACAGTCCCTTTATCTCATGTTCCCTGTAGTGCAGTGCAGGGAATCCTCCTTGTGCTTTTTAGATCTTCTTTTCCACTTAGTTTTACTCATGATTATACCACTTAAACATCAAAGCACACTTGTCCATTAGCATTTGAGAATTAATGGTTTATGAATCTGTAATATTATAATGCTGCAAATATTTACTATGTAAACTTGAAATAGTCAACATCTTAATAGGAATGGTGAGATCTGCAATGAACCTTTGAATTTAAGTCTTTGGGGAAAGGTCCAGATTGTTTAACATTGGAAATTGAGGGAGTTAGGAAAGGATGTTTTCTAATTCACATAAAATAAGTATGGTAGTTGTACAGCAGAGAATCTCAGTGGCTATGACACTTGGAATAAAGCTCATATGACTCTGCTTTAAAAAAAAATCTTTCCCATCACTAATGCTGCTTAATGAAGAAATGCTTAGTATATTAATGATATTTAAATTAGAATTAACTGGACAGCTGTTACACAAGCAAGGAAACAAGGAAAGCTGTTTTCAGTGATTCTTTTTACAAAGTTACATGTGGGTAATCTAAAGGCCTGATTAGTAAGTTAATAACATTGAAGGTAGTTAATTGGGTGAAACAGAGCTGGAAACAGAAATGAAAAATCCATTTAATTCTGCCAAGGGGCCTTTTTTTGTTTCATTCTCTTGGAAAATTTTGAAAGGGAATAAAATTAATTTCATTTAATTAGATTTGTCAAAGAGGAAGATTTTTCTGAGAAGAGGCAGCAAAAAGTAGGGTCTTCAGAGAGGGTATATACTTAGCTGAAGACTTAGAATAGGCCCCTTTTCAAATTTTCTTTGGAAGAAGTTTTGTTCTATTATGTGATACGAATAAGGGCCTCCATCCTTGAATGCTGGACCAAGCTTAATCTAAAGTTGGAGCACTAGAAACAATTATTGCTGTTATCCTTAAGTCTAGTATTGTACATTACCTAAATTTCAGTTTTGTCTCTGTGAATGAAAGATGTCCTACTAAAATTTCCTTGGCAGAAGCAGTTCTGATTTGACTAAATTTTGTTTCTTTAAATCAGTGATAGGTGAAAGCAAGGTAGAGAACCTTGATGAGATGAGCCAACATTGCACTGTGGAGATGTAACTGTTTGTTTACGCACTATTAGAATGGAGGGCACTGTATATAGTTTTGCTTTGGAGCAATATTTACAAAACATGCAAACCTCTTTATCTGTGTTTGAAAAAAATAAATAGGTTTTTGTTGTTTTATGTATTAGTGCTTATTTATTATCTCACCACATAAATTTCTCAACAAAACACTATAGTTAACTACTGAAATTTTCTGTAAAGCAGATTTTTGTATATAGATCACATCAGATACAGGAAAAACTATATCAATGAAATCATGAATTCTCCAAAATATGTCATATCAAAGTATAAGATGAGTTGCTGTGAAGACTAAGTTGCCTTACAACTTAAGTATGCAGGAAATCAGATTGAATCACAAAGGAAGACAAGAATCCTTTTCTGATTAATAATTTAATACTTTTTAAAAGGACAAAAATGCCAGGAGCACCTGATGCTTGCTGGTAAAGGGAGGAAATACAATGTCTGCAGAAGCACCAAACTAGCTATGGTTACATGCTCCAGATGCTTTCAAGCTCTGACATACCAAATGTTGTATAGCATATTTATCAAATTGAAACACAAAAAATAGCTATTAGCCCTAAACTAGTTGTGTGTGAATGTTTCAGATACATTCCAAAATAACTAGGAAAAAGGCACCAGCTAGGCACGACTGTCCCAGAAAGGCCCACTGCTGGATCCCAGTTACTGAAACAAATATCACAAAACAGTTCACTAAAGCTGCCAGGCTGGGGGGGGGGGGTCCAGTCCATCAACACTGGGGTGAGGCTTTCTTAGGAATTCCATCCCGAGCAACATTGGAAACAGGCAGAAACAGATGCTCATTGCTCCATACTGTTGTTGGCAAAGTGAACGAAAAACAAGTAGTTTGACATTTGTTAATACAAAGTTGTTAATGAATAGGAAATCTATTACATTTGCAACATCAGTTATAAAATCAGTCTCACCTGGAGGTCAACCTCACTTCTGCAATAATCTCTAATTAAACACAATGATCTGGTATTACTATAGTCAGGTCAAAGGCATTCTCAAACAGTGCGGAAAAACCTCCAATTCCGGTATCAATTCTGAATCCTCTCCCTGAGCCTGGTTACTTAAAAAAAAAGGTAAAACGCACGTCAATAGGCATTACTGAGAATAAGACGAGAGTAACTGAGAATGCGCTTTTCACTCCTCCCCAACAACGTGCTACAACAAAAAGCCTTAATGAAGGAGTCGAGTCCGTTCGGCCCCTGCGGGTCCTCTGACCCTTCGCAATGGCACGACTAGGCACAGGCCACGGGCCGGGTCTCCGGACGTGCGACGCGATGCTCCGGGCCGGAGGGGCAGGGGCCTACTTTCACAAGACACGGATTTTGCAGAGTCCACTAAAACGACGCACGCGGCAGCTTCCATCCGGGGCCGCCTCCCCCGGGGGCCACGCGGACGAGGGGGTGGAGGCTCCCGGGAAGCAGAAAACCAAGGGGGGAGGAAAGGAGTCACAACAGGCCACGGACGCCAAACTCGGGTTTGATGGATGCGGCTGCGCGTGAGGACGACACAAGACAACGGAGGCGCCGGCCCCGGGGAGGGGGAGCTTCCCGGGCGCGGCCGGCGGGGGCCTCGGCCTCCAGGCTCAGCCCGTGATGCGGACGTCGCCCCGGCGGCCTCGCCGGCGGGCCCGCGCCTCCTCGGGCAGGATGGCCATGAGCTGCTCCTGCACCAGCATCTCCACGATCTGCTCCTTGGTCCGGACCTCGGGCCGCAGCCACTGGCGGGAGAGCTCCCGGAGCTGGCGGAACGCCTCGCGCGGCCCGGCCGCCTCGTGGTAGCGGAACTGCCGGAAGCGCTGACGGAAAGTCTCCGGGCCGGGGCGGGCCCCAGGGAGGCCGGCGGCCGGGGGCGAGGCCTCGAGGGCGGCGGGGGCCTCGGGAGCCGCGGGGCCGGGGCAGGGGGCCGCGGCCTCTGCGGACGCCCGGCTGCCGGCCGGCTCCCCCAGTTTCACCGGCGAAGCTGCCGCTTCTTTCTCGGGGGGCGCCAGGCTCGACCAGCCCGCACTGCCCGGCTCGGCCGCCATCTCCAAGGCTCCCGGAGACAGCCTTTGTCTCACGACCGGGGCACTCTGCGCCTGCGCTGGAGACTGGCGCCCACCCAAGCTGGAGAGAGAAGCCGCTCTGCGCCTGCGCCGGAGACCGGAACCCACCCACCCCAGAGAGAGAAGCCGCTCCGCGCCTGCGCCGGAGACCGGAACCCACCCACCCCAGAGAGAGAAGCCGCTCCGCGCCTGCGCCGGAGACCGGAACCCACCCACCCCAGAGAGAGAAGCCGCTCTGCGCCTGCGCCTACTCCTGCGCCTACTACTGCGCCTGGCTTAAGGAACGAGCGTAGAAAGAGGCCCCCGCTGAGTCTGGGACTAGCCCAGATCGAGGCCGAGCCGACCAAGGTGCTTTACCTCGCCTCGCCCAGACCCAGCAGCCGCAGACCCTGGCGTTAAGCACCGGGTCCCTGAAGCTTGAAGCGGAAAGCTTCGAAAGCGGAAGCAGCTGCTCTTGGGTCGAATCTCCGGTTTCTGCTCCTCGCCCCCTGGTGGCGAAGCGGCGCACTAGGCAAGGAGCCGGCTGGGAAAATTCAATTCTGCAAATAACACACCTGGGGACCGCTGTGGCGTGTGGGAAGGTAGACGCACGCGTGCGCTGTGCGAGCCGGGAACCGCCGCCGCCCCGCGGGGAAGCGATCTGGAATCATGGGCCGCCCACTACAGCCCTTGGCCTAGAGATTCCACGCCTTAGACATTGTACTTCCAATGAGGTCATTCAGAAAGTTCTATTATTTATATGATTATGTAAATATTATTGAATATTAAGGACACTTTTTGTGATAGCAAGGAATTGAAAACAAAGTAGATGCTTATGGATTGGGGAATGGCTAGGCAACTTGAGGTACCTGAATGTAATGGAATATCATTGCTTTTCCATAATTATGAACATGAGGGATAGAGAGAAATGGGAAAATAGACTGAAAAAGATGCAAAGCCAATCCATAGGACTACAACAACCACACACACATCAAAAGTGAATGCGGGGAAATTATTAAAAGTGGATAGAGCACCGGCCCTGGAGTCAGGAGTACCCGAGTTCAAATCCAACCTCAAGACACTTAATAATTACCTAGCTGTGTGGCCTTGGGCCACTTAACCCTTGCAAAAACTTAAAAAAGGGAGCATAATTCCAAAGAAGAATTGTAAGAATATACTCCCACCTCTTTGTAGACGTAGAAGATCCACCTCAACAAAGTACATTTAACGTTTTCAGATTTTTTTCAATATTTTGATGATAAGTTATACTGATTTTTTTTCTTTTTTGTCTTTAAAATATATAGGATGGGGGCAGCTAGGTGGTGCAGTGGATAAAGCACCAGCCCTGGAGTCAGGAGTACCTGGGTTCAAATTCAGTCTCAGACACTTAATAATGACCTAGCTGTGTGGCCTTGGGCAAGTCACTTAACCCCATTGCCTTGCAAAGAAAACACAACAAAAAAATAGGATGACTCTCTGGGAAGGGAAGGGGGAATTTATGATTTTAAAAATAAAAAGTTTTTTTCACCCACTGTTTGTATTCATGTTGAAATAGAAGTTAAATTATTTGAACAAAGAAAATATTTAGAATTTTATAGGATCTAGACCTGAGAAGGACCAGGATCTTCATTTTATAAATTATACCTTAGGGAGGGACACATGGGAAATTCAGGTTGGGATGCAACAACAACTAATGTCAGCAGAGGGGCTTCATCCTTGACACATTTAGGGCCTCCTGCATGCTCTGGGTCTAGTATTTCTGTGAAATATGGCAACTCAAAAAGTTCAGGGGGCCTCTTAATATGTATGTGTGTATATATACACATATATATATACACACATATATAATGCTCATATATACACAAATATATTTGCATATATATGTATATGATGTTGAGTACAGACCTGAACAATGGTAGCTAAAAGTCCTTCAAGAAAGATAAACTTCACAGACAGCTTGGTACAATACTAAGACCTAATGTGTGTGTATGTGTATAGTAATATGAGAATGTATATTTGAGAATGTATATTTGTATATACATAATTTATGAACATCTTGCAATGTCAAGAATATGTGAGGAGGACTCTTAACACTTTGAGTACTTACAGGACAATAAAGACACAAGTCACAGACTTGGATGGTTGCAGTCTCCATTACTGAAGAGAATACTCATAATGCTGATATAAAAGATCTAAAGTTTCTGTCTAGTTTAGTGGATGGAAGGAGAGTTGACCTCAGAGCCAAAAAGCCGCCAGTTCAAGCCCCACCTTGGACACATCTTGGGGGGCGGTGCTCTAGCCAGCTTGAACTCAGGTAATGCTACTACAAATTAGGGCTTGATTTGTGATGGGGGAAAATCTTAATGATTAAAATCAAAAGTATGTACATTCACAAGCTCTACCTTTGCACTGATTATTTTATCCCAGGTGAGTCATTTCACTTTAGTGCCCTGAGACAATTCTCAGCAACTATAAGTAATAAGTTGCCAGTTTGTACTGGTGGAGGAAGACAGGGAGATCACTGAGTCAATGAAATCACAGGTGTAGACCAAAAATGGTTGTTATTGTGCATTTTGAACTCTTGACTACTTTGTTCTGCATCAATTCGTACAAGTGTTCTTTATTTGACTCTAATCTGGATTTTTCAGATTTATTATTTATCGCTTGAATTTTAGAAACAAATTGGTCCTCTGGCTATTTCCCAAATTTGACATACCCTGAGTCTTTGCACAGGGTGTAGGGCCCCTTATGCACTTCCTCTTCACTTTTACCTCTTAGGATCCCTTTAAAGCTTTCCTTCAAAGCTCAGCTCAAAACCCCTTCTTACAATGAAGCTCTTTCCCCAAACTACCCTCCTGCCCCCAGCCAGTAATACCTCCAGAAATTATTTTGTATTGTACTTAGCTTCTGTACATGGTGTCTCCAATTTTACAATGTTAAGTCTCTGAGGACAGCTTTCATTTCTGAATTTGTATGCCAGCTAGTACATTACCAATCATATGGTAGGCACTTAATAAATACATGTTCATTTAGGACAGGCATTTATCTTATATCTTTACTATTTTGTTATTCTTCAATAACCCCAGAAGGCTAAAACTTGTTTTTTTTTTTTTGTTTTTTGTTTTTTTTGTTTTTTAGTTTTTCTAGGCAATGGGGTTAAGGGGCTTGCCCACACAGCTAGGTAATTAAGTGTCTGAGGTCAGATTTGAATTTAGGTATTCCTGAGCCAGTGCTCTATCCACTGTGCCACCTAGCCACCCCAGACTAAAACTTCTTGAGGGAAGGAACAGTTTAGTTTTTTTACCTTGTATTCCTAGAGCTTAGCATAGAGTAAGTGCTTAATTTTGAGAAACTGAGAATCCAGGGGTTGTGCTTTATCTAAGCTCTTTGCATATTCATTACTGTATTTTAAAATTTTTTATTTCTTTTTTACTTTTTTTCAACATTTATCCATTTGCAAATTCATAAGTTATACATTTTCTACCACCCTCCCTTCCCCCCTCCCCTTGACAGTGAACAATCTGATAAGGTTGTACATGTACATTTGTGTTTGACATATTTATATAATAGTCATTTTGTGTAAGAGGAATTAGGACTAAGGGAAAAGAAAGAAAACCATGATATAGGAGGGAAAAACATGAGATGATTTTAAAAAGTGAACATAGCATTACTGTCTTTTTGCCTCAGTTTCCTTGTATGTAAACTGGGGATCATTATGTCTGCAATAATTCCTTTCTCTTCTGAGGCCTGATGATAGGTGGTGCAAATGACCTTAATTCCTTGAAGGCTATATGAGGTACATGTAACCTAGCAAGTTTTAAGCTGGAAAATCTTAGAGTCTGCATCCATAAGCTGGAAAAGTTTTGAGTCTTTGTCCAGTGTTTTTTGTTTTTGTTTTTGCAAGGCAATGACATTAAGTGACTTGCCCGAGGTCACACAACTAGGTAGTTATTAAGTGTCTGAGACCGAATTTATTCACTGCATCATCTAGCTGCTCTGTCCAGTGGTTCTTTAATTTCTTTCCCAGGAATGCTTCAATAAGGAAGATTTCTTTGCTAAGCTGGCTGCAGAAGTAGGTTGAATTTTTCTGACCACTTGAAACTCTTCAAGAATTGATATCTATGTTTTTGGAGGGGGGCATCTATATGAACATTACACTCTCAGAAGGAACTTTTTCTTTCTTTAGAAAGATTTTATTAATTTTGAGTTTTACAATTTTTCCTCCATTCTTGCTTCCCTCCCCCCATCCCCTACAGAAGGAAGTCTTTACATTGTTTCCATGGTATACATTGATCTCAGTTGAATGTGATGAGAGAGAAATCATATCCTTACGGAAGAAAAATAAAGTATAAGAGATAGCAAAATTACATAATAAGAGAATGTTTTGTTTTTTCTAAATTGAAGGTAATAGTCTTTGCTCTTTGTTCAAACCCCACAATTCTTTCTCTGGATACAGATGGTATTTTCCATTGCAGATAGCCCAAAACTGTCCCTGGTTGTTGTACTGAAGGAATGAGCAAGTCCATTAAGGTTGATCATCACCCCCGTGTTAGGGTGTACAATGTTTTTCTAGTTTTGCTCATCTCACTTAGCATCAGTTCATACAAATCCCTCCAGGCTTCCCTGAATTCCCATCCCTCCTGGTTTCTTATAGAACAAGTGTTCCATGATATACATAGACCACAGTTTGTTAAGCCATCCCTCAATTGAAGGACATTTACTTAATTTCCAATTCTTTGCCACCACAAACAGGGCTGCTATGAATTTTTTTGTACAAGTGATGTTTTTACCCTTTTTCATCATCTCTTCAGGGTATAGACTCAGTAGTGGTATTGCTGGATCAAAGGGTAAGTACATTTTTGTTGCCCTTTGGGCATAATTCCAGATTGCTCTCCAGAAAGGTAAATAATGATTTAGAGCAATTTTTCATATGACTATGGGTTGCTTTGATTTCCTCATCTGTAAATTGCTTTTGTATATCCTTTGACCAGTTGTCAATTGGGGAATGGCTTGATTTTTTGAAAAATTTGACTTATTTCTCTGTATATTTTAGAAATGAGTCCTTTGTCAGAAATACTAGTTGTAAAAATTGTTTCCCAGTTTCTTTTGATCTTGGTCACAAATGGTTTTATCTGAGCAAAAGCTTTTTAATTTAATGCAATCAAAATTATCTACTTTGTTTTTAATGATGTACTCCATTTCCTCCTTGGTCATAAACTGTTTCCAGTTCCATAGATCTGAGAGGTAAATTACTCCTTGATGTTTTAGTTTGCTTATAATGTTTTTTAAGTCTAAAGCCTGTATCCATTTTGATCTTATCTTGGTATAGAGTGTGAGGTGTTGGTCTAATCTAAGTTTCTTCCATATTAACTTCCAGTTTTCCCAACAGTTTTTATTTGAAGAGAATTTTTATTCCAATAGCTGGAGTCTTTAAGTTTATCAAACAGCAGATTACTATAATTTCCTGCTCTTTCACCTAGTCTATTCCACTGGTCCACCATTCTATTTCTTAGCCAATACCAGGCAGTTTTGATGACTGATGCTTTATAATATAATTTTAGATCTGGTAAGGGTTAGCCATCTTCTTTTGCACTTTTTTTTTCCCATTGAATCCCAGGAAATTCTTGACTTTTTGAAAAAGTAAATTTATATGGAGAAATAAAAAGTTAAGAATTTCCTGGGAATGATTATAGTAATCTCAGAAGGATCTTTGTAAGAAATGCTTACCTTACAGAGCTCTGGCAATGATCCATCATATGAATTATGATAGACTGATCAGAATACTTGAAGCATAACAGAAATGCCAATATTAAAATAGGAAGGATAATATCAGAATTTCTATTCTGCTTTAAAATTTGAAAGATACTTTCCTCAAAACAGATCTATCAAGCGTCGGCTGGGTGGGGTAGTGGATAAAGCACCAGCCTTGGAGTCAGGAGTACCTGGGTTCAAATTCAGTCTTAGATACTTAATAATTACCTAGCTGTGTGACCTTGGGCAAGCCATTTAACCCCATTTGCCTTGCAAAAACCTAAAAAATTAAAAGATCTATCAAGAAAAAAAGTTTTTTTCCCCCTTTTAAAAAAGTTATTGTCTACATCACAAACAGATATGTAGTTTGCCATTTAGGAGAGATCCCTGGCTCATCTGCAGCACCTCACCACCATCCCTGAATGAAATAATAAAATGAAATCTAGTTTCTCTCCCACTTCTCACTCCATGAGAAACAAAAGCAGCAATCCCTATGTGTGTACACACGTATAAATGTCTCGCGTCGCCCCCTTGTTCTGCCTCGTGGCAGGATTAGCTTGCCCCATCCCTGACACCACGGCCCTCCTGTACTGCCAGGTTCTCGGAGCGCTCCTCTCCCCTCCCCCCTTGGGGGCACTGAAGCTAAGAAGCCTCTGAGGCAGGATGGGGGTCCCCGATGTCCCCCCTTCTGGCGCCACCAACTCTACCCCCACACCCCACTGCGTCTTCCACATCTGTAGGGCTCACGTCAGGATACGGTTTGAAAGGAAGCAACTAAGTCCATCTTGGCTTAAGGTAGAGCCGGCGGGGCCTGCGCATGCTCACATCACCCACTAGGAGCCCCTCTTGGCCTCTACGCAGGAGAAAAGGTGCGTTCTTTGCCGGACCTAGGTGTTCCCAACCAATCAGAGGAAGCAGTCCCTGCCACGTGGCAGGACCGGAAGGGCCGCAGGTCCCTTCTCTGTTGGGTGATCCACGCGCAGAAAAGTCCCTGGCCGCATCCCACCCTAGGAAATTGGTCTACTGGGGGGAAAATGTAATCTGCTTGATCTATCGGAAAAACCACCTATTCTTCGTATACTCTTTAAAACATATATTAAATCCAAGCTGTGGTACACCTTTTATATCCCGTTTTCATTGTGCCACCCGTATCTTGTTAGAGGGATGTAGGAGGGTGTTAGGGGAGGATTAGTACTGGTTGTGAGAGCTTGCCAAGCCCCTTTCTTCATTTTTCTCTCTCTTTTTTCCCCCTTTTATAATTAATTTATTTTCCCAACTGCATGCAGAGTTACTTTTCAACATTCATTTTTCGGTAAGATTTTGAGTTCCAAGTGAGTGGGATATTCCCAGTGAAAACCCTCCTCACAGGGTTTATTCCTAGGGAAGTCCTCTCAGGGTTAAGAAATTTTAAGAAAATCAAACTATTATTATTGGATTATTCCTAGAAAGACCAAAAGAGAAGCTCATGAGCCACCTGCTTTATGATAAGACTGTTTTTGCAAACTGGGAAGACAGTCAAACCATAGACATTACTTCATTAAGATAGTGATGAAGGTCCCAAGTTACCTCACCATCTGGTGGGAAAAATATTATGAAAACATTTTATTCTTTTCTCTGTGCTTGTTGCTGAGGTAGATTTTCCTCAAGTTTGTATCTGCAGAGACTCAACCAATGGATTAAAGGAGAAGGTGGTTAGGGAGGGGGGACCTGCATTAGGACCGATATAATCTGTCCTTTAGGTGCAGCTCTTTGATCATGAATCTGCCCTTCTGTGGACAAAAGCAAATAAAAAACTTTCTTTTGCTCAGACTAGTCTGAACATTTTCTTTAGTGTATTTTTATCTTACAATTTGGTGTGTTGACTGGAAAACAATCACCTCCTTAAGATTTTCTGTATAGACGTGGTCAGGCACACACTGCATACAGGCAGAAGCTCATGATTTAGTGCCCAGACAGATCCCTTGAAGAGCCAGGGAAGACTCCTGAAAAGAGACTCGGTTTGAGCAAAACTGAAAGCCAGAAAATCTCCAGAGGCAGCACTACAACAGGGAAGAAGGACCCCTCTGCAGAGTATTTGAGAGACTACTGGGGTGACATAAAATTGTATACACCAGCCCAGTAGGGCAAGACCTGTGAATCTTGGTAAAGTTTGGGCGGTTTAAGCCCACAAAACTGACCCAGTTAAGACCAGAGAGCTCCTGGATGACCCACCTTGGCGCTTTGCTCAATCAGATTGAGTGAAGGGTAGGGAGCTGAGGAATGCCTCTACCTGGAGAGACAGGGAAACTCCCACAGGGACTACGAGTCCAGGGAGTCTAGAGAAAGCCTCTACACGTGTTTTTTTTCCCCCTGGCTTGCCTGGCTTGCCTGAATCTCATCTCTCGACCTTGGAAAACAGGAGCTAAAAGGGAATTTATTAAGAAAAAAGGTCTAACTAAGAGAGAGAGAGAGAGAGAGAGAGAGAGAGAGAGAGAGAGAGAGAATTGTTTTATAATGGCTTGATAACACAAGTGTTAAAAGGGGAATTTAACTGGATTTAAAAGAAAATATAAAAAGAAATGTTGTATTTTTGAGAAAGCTTTGAAGAAGTAAAATTCCAGAAAGACAAGAGTCAAGTCCATTCTAAGGTATATAATTTGATTATAAAGAAATGCCAGGTCATTCCCCAATTGACAAATGGTCAAAGGATATGCAAAGGCAATTGTCAGACAAGGAAATTAAAGTTATTCATAGTCATATGAAAAATTGCTCTAAATCACTACTTATTAGAAAAATGCAAATTAAAGCATTTCTGAGATACCATCTCACACCTCTCAGAGTGGTCAATATGACCAGAAAGGATAATGATCCATGTTGGAAGGGATGGGGGAAATCTGGGACACTAATACATTGTTGGTGGAGCTGTAAACTCATCCAACCTTTCTGGAGAGCAGTTTGGAATTATGCCCAAAGGGCAACAAAAATGAGTATACCCTTTGATCCAGCAATACCACTACTGGGTCTATACCCTGAAGAGATGATGAAAAAGGGCAAAAACATCAGTTGTACAAAAATATTCATAGCAGCCCTGTTTATGGTGGCAAAGAATTGGAAATTAAGTGAATGTCCTTCATTTGGGGAATGGTTTAACAAACTGCAATATATTTATGTGTGTGTGTTTGTGTGTGTGTGTGTGCGTGTGGGATGAAACACTATTGTTCTATTAGAAACCATGAGAGATGGGAATTCAGGGAAGCCTGGAAGGATTTGCATGAACTGATGCTGAGTGAGATGAGCAGAAACAGAAAAACACTGTACATCCTAACAGCAACATGAGGTGATAATTAACCTTGATGGACTTGCTCATTCCTTCAGTGTAACATTCAGGGACAATTTTGGGCTATCTGCAATGGAGAATACCATCTGTATCCAGAGAAAGAATTGTGGAGTTTGAACAAAGATCAAAGCCTATTACCTTCAATTTAGAAAAAAAAAACCTGTTATCTTATTATGTAATTTTGCTATCTCTTATACTTTATTTTTCTTCCTTAAGGATATGATTTCTCTCTCATCACATTCAACTGAGATCAATGTATACCATGGAAACAATGCAAAGACTTCCTTCTGTGGGGGATGGTGGGGAGGGAAGCAAGAATGGGAGAAAAATTGTAAAACTCAAAATAAAGTCTTTCTAAAAAAAAAAAAAAGAAATGCCAGAAGAAGGGAAACTAAATAATTGATCTTTTACTAGAATGAATCCAAGTTTCCTCATTATAGCTTCAGGAATTTATTAATATAGATTCTGATAATGTTAGTTTTTACAGAAAATAATGGGACTACTTTGGATTTAAGAACAGAAGAGTCCCCAGAAAAGATTTAGGATGTCCCCTTATGAGAGAAGTTATGTGGTTTATCCCGTGAAGAGAAGGGCAGGGGATATTCCAGTGAAGGTGTGGGATTTTTTTAAGTGGCTGTTTGCCTTCTCAAAAGTTATGTCAGTTAAAATCAAGAAGTGTTAAATATTAAAACTTTAGAATGGAAAATATAGTTTCTTGGTTCTGTTCCCTTTGTTCAGCATCAGATCCTATAAGTCATTCCATGCTTCTCTAGTGTCTGACTATTTGTGGTTTCTTATTGAATAATAATATTCCATAGTATTCATGTACCATAATTTGTTTAGCCATTCCCCAATTGATGGGCATCCCCTCAATTTTCAATTCTTGGCCACTAACATGTGGCATTTCCCCCCCATTTTTTACGATTTCTTCTAGATATAGGCCTAGGATTGGAATTGCTGTGTCAAAGGGATTGAACATTTTTATTGCTCTTTGGGTATAGTTCCATATTACTCTCCAGAATAGTTGCATCTGTTCACAACTCCATCAAAATTCATCAATGTCCCAATCCTCCCACAACCTCTCCAACACTGATCATTTCCCCCTTTTTTCTCATGTTAACCTGTCTAATAGGTATGAGGTAATATCTCATTGTTGTTTTAATTTGCACTTCTCTAATCAGTAATGATTTGAAGCATTTTTTCATATGATTATATATAAAACTTTAATTTCTTCATTTGAAAACTGTCTGTTCATGTCCTTTGACCATTTATCAGTTGGGGAATGACTTGTAACCTTATAAATTTGATGCAATTTTCTATATATTTTAGAACTGGGATCTCTATCAGAACTCTTAGCTGTGAATATTGTTTCCCAGCTTTTTACTTTCCTTCTAATTTTGGTAGCATTGATTTTATTAGTGCAAAACCTTTTTAATTTAATATAGTCAAAATCATTCATTTTGCATTTTATAATGTGCTCTAATTCTTGTTTGGTCATAAATTCATCCCCTTTCCATAGATCTGATAGAGCATTTCTTGGTCTATTAATTTATCTATGATATTGCCCTTTATGTCTAAATCCTGTAGGAATATTAACCCAGTGAAGGTTTTTACTGGGAATATTCCACTCACGTGGAACTCAAAATCTTACCAAAAAATAAATGTTGAAAACTAACTCTGCATGCAATTGGGAAAATAAATTAATTATAAAAGAAAAAAGGAGAGAGAAAAATGAAGAAAGGGACTTGGCAAGCCCTCACAACCAGAACTACTAATCCTCCCTTAACACCTGCCCCCCATCCCTCTAACAAGATGGTATAGGGTGTGAGATATGGGTCTATACCTAGTTTTTGCCATTTTCCAGTTTTCTGAACAATTTTTATCAAATAATGAGTTCTTATCCTACAAGCTGATGTTTTTGGGTTTGTCAAGCAGTATATTGCTATAGTTATTTATTACTGTTTCTTTTGAACCTATCCTAATTCAATGATCCATCACTCTATTTCTTAACCAGTACCAGACAGTTTTGATAATTGCTGCTCTATAGTATAGTTTTAGATCTGGTAGAGCTAGGCCACCTTCTCTTACAATTTTTTTTCATTAGTTCTCTTGCCATTCTTGACCTTTTGTTGCTCCAGATGAATTTTGTAACTATTTTTTTCTAGCTCGGTTAAGTACTTATTTGGTAGTTTGATTGGTATGGCACTGAATAAGTAATTTAATTTGGATAGAATTGTCATTTTTATTATATTAGCTCTCCCTAACCATAAGCAATTGATATTTTCCCAATTATTTAAATCAGACTTTATGTAGGTGAGAAGTGCTTTAAAATTGTATTCATACAGTTTCTGGGTTTGTCTTGGGAGGTAGATTCCTAAGTATTTAATGTTGTCTTTAGCTACTTTAAATGGAACTTCTCTTTCTATCTCTTGCTCTTGGGCTTTGTTGTTCATATACAGAAATGCTGATGATTTATGTGGGTTTATTTTATATCCTGCTACTTTGCTGAATTTTTAATTGTTTCTAAGAGTTTTTTAGATGATTTTCTCAGGTTCTCTAGGCATATTATCTTATCGTCTGCAATGAATGAAAGCTTTGCTTCCTCATTGCCTATTCTGATTCCTTCAATTTCTTTCTCTCATTGCTACAGCTAGCATTTTTTTTTTAGGTTTTTGCAAGGCAAATGGGGTTAAGTGGCTTGCCCAAGGCCACACAGCTAGGTAATTATTAAGTGTCTGAGAGCAGATTTGAACCCGTGTACTCCTGACTCAAGGGCCGGTGCTCTATCCACTGCGCCACCTAGCCGCCCCACTACAGCTAGCATTTCTAATACCAAATTGTATAATAATGGTGATAATGGGAATCCTTGTTTCACCCCTGATTTTATTGGAAATGTTTATTCCCATTATATATAATATTTGTTGATTGGTTTTAGATAGATCCTACTAATTATTTTAAGGAAAACTCCATTTATTCCTAAACTTTCTAGTGTTTTCAATAGGAATGAATGTTGTATTTTATCAAAGGCTTTTTCATCATCTATTGAGATAATCATATGATTTCTATTGATTTTTCTATGGATTTGTTCAATTATGTTGAGTGTTTTCCTAATATTGAACCACCCCTGCCTAACTGGTATAAATCTTACCTGATCATGATGTATAATCCTAGTCATAACTTGATGTAGTCTCATTGCTAAAATTTTATTTAAGATTTTTACAGCAATATTCATTAGAGAGATTGGTCTATAATTTTATTTGTCTGTTTTGGTTCTTCCTGGTTTAGGTATCAGCACCATGTTGGTGTCATAAAAGGAAGATAGTTAACATAGTTAACATAGAATAGGTGTTAATTATTCCTTAAATGTTTGGTAGAATTCATTTGTAAATCCATATGAACCTGGAGATTTTTGCTTAGGGAGTTTATTGATGGTTTCTTCAATTTTTTTTTCTGAAATGGGATTATTTAAGTAATTGATTTCCTCTTCTGTTAATCTGGGCAATTTGAATTTTTGTAAATATTCATCCATTTCACTCAAGTTATCCAATTTACTGGCATACAGTTCAGCAAAATAGCTCTGAATTATCTCTTTAATTTCTTCCTCATTGGTGGTTAGTTCACACTTTTCATTTTTGATACTGGTAGTTTGGTTATCTTCTTTCTTTTTTTTAAAATCAGATTAACCAAAGGTTTGTCTATTTTATTGGTTTTTTCATAAAACCAACTCTTAGTTTTATTTATGAGACTGATGTTTTTCTTGTTTTCAATTTTATTAATATCTCCCCTTATTTTCAGAATTTCTGTTGTTATTTAATTGGAGATCTTTAATTTGTTCTTTTTCTTTCTTTCTTTTTTTTTTAGGTTTTTGCAAGGCAAATGGGGTTAAGTGTCTTTCCCAAGGCCACACAGCTAGGTAATTATTAAGTGTCTGAGACCGTATTTGAACCTAGGTACTCCTGACTCCAGGGCTGGTGCTTTATCCACTGTGCCACCTAGCCACCCCTAATTTGTTCTTTTTCTAGCTTTTTTAGTTGCATACCCAATTCATTGATCTCTTCTTTTTCTATTTTATTAATATAGGCTTTTAGTGATATAAATTTTCCCCTCAAAACTTCCTTGGCTACATCCCATAAATTTTGATATATCTCAGTATCATTTTCTTGGATATAATTATTGATTATTTCTATTATTTGCTGTTTGTTCAACCCATCATTTAAAATTAAGTTATTTAGTTTCCAATTAGTTTTTAGTTTATCTTTCCATAATAATTGTCATGATATTTTTACATGTAATTTTTATTGCATCTGGGTCTGAGAATTGTATTTTCATTATTTCTGGCTTTCTACATTGCCCTTGGTCAATTTTGGTATTAGGGCTATGTACTGCTAAGAAAAATTTATATTCTTTTCTGCCCCCATTAGGTTTTCTCCAGAGGTCTCTCATATCTAAGTTTTCTAAGATTTCATTCACATTAACTTCTTTCTTATTTATTCTGTGGTTAGATTCATCTAGTTCTAAGAGAGGGAGATTGAGGTCCTCCATTATTAAAATTTTGCTGTCTATGTCTCCGTGTAATTCACTCAGCTTTTTCTCTAGAAATTTGGATGCTATACTGCTATGTGTATATATGTTTAGTAATGATATAGCTTCATTACCAATGTTACCTTTTAAGAAGATGTAGTTTCTTTCCTTATCTCTTTTAATGAGATTGATTTTTTCTTTCACTTTATCTGAGATCAGGATCACTACTCCTGATTTTTTTACTTTGGCTGAGGTATAATATATTTTGCTCCAACCTTTTATCTTTACCCTGTGTGTATCTGTCTGCTTCAGATGTGTTTCTTGTAAACAATATACTGTAGGATTCTGGTTTTTAATCCATTCAACCATTGTCTTCTGTTTTATGGGGCAGTTCATTCCATTTACATTTACAGTTAAGATTACTAATTCTGTATTTCCCTCAATGCTATCTTTCCCCTTTAAATTTTTCTTTTTCCTTTTCTTCAATTCTTCCTCACCAAAATTTTACTCCCTTTCCCCTTTGACTTTTCTTTTAAAGTTTAACTTTCAGTTTATTTTCACTTTTACCTTTGCCTTGCCTTTATCGGTCCCTTCTTCTTTCCCTTTCCCACGATGCCATGCCACTCCCCCCCTGCCCCAGCTTCCCTGTAGGTTAGGATAGATTTTTAAACCCAAGTGGGAATGTATCTTATTCCCTCTCTGGGCCAAATCTATTGAATAGAATTTACTCAGTGTTCATATTCTCCCTTCTTTTCCTCTAAAATTATAAATCTTTGTGTCCCTTCCCCTGGTATTATTTATTGCTCTAGTACTACTAATCAGGTATTATCAATCATAGTTTGATTATTTGATTGCTTGATAAGCTCATATTGATATCAAGGTATCATCACAGATTGATTGCTTGATGAGCAGCATTGTCTCAATGTCCATCAGATTTATAATTATAATCATATTTTACCTTACTCCATTTTCAAGTACCATCCAAGTACATACAACACTCCTCATGAACCAAAGTATCATCCAAAGTCATATCATTTCTTAAACTATTTATGCCTCTCCTTCTAGACCTATTTTCTCTCACACTTTTCACCCCCCTCCCCACTCAGGGTACTTAGCCCCTTGTTAAGTGAAGCAAGGATTAAGTCAAACCCTGATTTAATTAACTACTAGAATCTTAAAGATATCTAAGGACTTAAAGATCTCTGAAGGTCTTACCTGAGAACTTTACAAATGCTTCTAAGTTATGGGAGACACTGACTCAAGGACCACTCAGTTTATGATGTCCTCATTAGACAAGGTGCTAAGCTTTTCTCAGCACAACAGAATTAAAGTGGTTCAATAGATAATGAGACACTTAAGTTTAAAGTTAACACCCCTGCTTTTCATCAGGGATTTTTGTCTCAAACATAGTGCTGTCATCTTGGACCTCTTCAGTGGAGAGACAAGATCCAACCATACCCATATCCTCTAAGTCCAATCAATTATATTCAACCCTTTAGTTATCCTGAGAGAAGTTAAGTTCTAAAGAATTAGAAGTGTTATATCTTTCCTTTTAGGGTTGTATACAATTTGATGGCCTTAACCAACATTTGTGTTGTTTTGCATTGTTTTATCTTTCCCCTTTTCATTTACCTTTTTATGCAACTGTTGAGTCATGTAGTTGGTGATTGAATTCTCTGTTCGGTTCTGGTCTTTGTGTCAGGAAATTCTGGAAGTCCTCTATTTCATTGAATTTCCATCTTTTTTTTCCCTGACAAGGCAGGGTAGTAAATTCTGGATTGTAATTCCACGTCCTTTACTCTCTTATATATGTTATTCTATGTCTTCTAATCCTCCAGTATTGAGACTGATAGGTCCTGTGTGAGTCTGACTGTGTTTCCTCTGTATTTGAATTGTTTTCTTTTTGCTACTTACAATATTTTCCCCTTTATTTGAGAGTTCTGGAATTTGGCTATAACAGGCCACAAAGTCTTTATTCTCAGGTCTCTTTATGGAGGGATTCTGTGTATTCTTTCAATGGTTATATTGTTTTCTTGTTCTAGTGATTTGGACAGTTTTCCATTTTAATTTCCTGCATGATGTTTTCCAGATTCTTTTTTTTGATCCAGGCTTTCCAGTAGTCTGATGATTTGTAGATTGTCTCTTCTAGATCTATTTTCCAGGTCAATTGTTTTCCCTAAAAGATACTTTACATTTTCTTCAATTTTTTCAGCCTTGGGGTGGCTAGGTAGCACAGTGTATAGAGCACCGGCCCTGGAGTCAGGAGTACCTGAGTTCAAATTTGGCCTCAGACACTTACCTAGCTATGTGGCCTTGGGCAAGCCACTTAACCCCATTGCCTTGCAAAAAACCTAAAAAAATGTTTTTTCAGCCTTTTTGTTCTGTTTGATGGAATCTTGTAGTCTTATAGATTCATTGGTTTCTATTTGTTCAATTCTAGTTTTTAGGGTTTATTTTCATCAGTTTCCTTTTATGTTTTCTATTTAAAAGTGTTGCATTCTCTGGTCAATTTTTCATAATTTTCCTGCATGACTCTCATGTCTTTTTTTCATTTTTCTTCTTCCTCTCTTTTTTGATTTTTAAATTGTTTT
Source organism: Macrotis lagotis (assembly GCF_037893015.1). NCBI lineage: Eukaryota > Metazoa > Chordata > Mammalia > Peramelemorphia > Peramelidae > Macrotis > Macrotis lagotis. The sequence goes on along the minus strand of NC_133658.1, from coordinate 356,044,585 downwards.
TTAGTCTCTTCAATGAGTTTTTGTATTTGAGTGCAATTTATAGACTGTTGTGATATTTCCCCTGTGAGTGATTTTTCATTAGTTTTTTTCTTCAGACATGGTATTTTTATCTTCTTTGTCTGTAGTTTTCTATACTGAGTGCTCTTTTAGCTTTTTTGTTCATTTTTGTTGTTTTCACTCTGCTTATGGGGTCTAGGGAGTATAGATCCAAGCTTTTTTTTTCTTTTTTCTGGGACTAGGGTCTGATCCCTGGCTTGTCATTGGCCAAGATGTTCCTATGCAGTCCAGGCCTTGCCTTTGTAGAGGGTTGTCTCCTCCTTTATATCCAGATTCTGGCTTAGCAATGGTTTGTTCCCAACCCAGTCCTGACTTTTGCCCCAGTATTCCCATGGTTTGAACTTTGTTGGAGTTGGGATCCTCCCTGTTGGCTTGTTATTGAGCTGCTGGGACTTCTGCTATTGTCAAACTGGTGGACTGAATTGCTCTGTGGCTAAGAGCCTCCTGCTGGCTTTCCCACTCTCCAGCCTCCTGGACTTTACTTCCCTTTTTCTCTCTAAGAGAAAAACCTTCACTGAAGATCCTCCATGATGTCTATCATTGCAAACTTCTTTGAATCTTCTCTTTTTCTTGGTGGGATCTGTGGCTTGAATGTCAGAATGGAGGCTTCATTTATCTGTGGTAGGGAAAAGCTCTGGGAGCATGTTAGCTTCACTCAGCCATCTTGGCTCTATCCCTGAAATAGCATGTGGTTTTGACCTCTGCTGTTAGCTATATGTTTTCAGAAGAATTAAGATCCCTTGATTTTTTTATGCTAGAAAGGGATATTTAGGTAAGAATCAAAAGGTTTAAGTAATCTCAAGACACACTTCTGTGCAGTAGCAGTTTTAAGTTCTACTTTAGGAAGGGAATGTAAGTCAGTTGAATATATCATTTATAGTATGATTAGAAATATTTTGGGAAGGAAGAAAATTTGTTTTAGTTAAGGATGCTTGAGTTATTATTTTAATGAAGAGCAAGAGATTAAAGCTGTTTGTATGTCACTTGCTAGACACTTTGTACTACTTGATCCTTTCATGATTTTTTTCTTTTTCTTTTTTGAAAGATTTTATTGTTTTTGGAGTTTTACAAATTGACCCCTATTCTTGCTTCCTCCCACCCCACCCCAGAAGGAGGTCTGTTAGTCTTTACATTGTTTTCAATCCCCCCTCATGATTTCTTTTTTTTTTTTCTTGGTTTTTGGTTTTTTTTGCAAGGCAATGGGGTTAAGTGACTTGCCCAAGGCCACACAGCTAGGCAATTATTAAGTGTCTGAGGCCGGATTTGAACCCAGGTACTCCTGACTCCAGGGCCGGTGCTCTATCCACTGCACCACCTAGCTGCCCCCTGCCCCTCATGATTTCTTAAAGAACAATAGAACTCGATCACATTCATATACCCTAATGGATGGCATCCACTCGATTTCCAATTTGCCATTGCAAAAGGAGATGCTATAAATATTTTTTGTACGGGTAGGTCTTCCCCCCCCCCCCTTTTATGATTTCTTTGGGCCATAGATCTAGGAGTGGAATAGCTAGATCAAAGTTGTCAAGCCATTTTCAAGGCTGCTAATTCACCTTTGGTGTCCACCTGCCACCCAGGGCCACCTCCAGTCATCCTTATGGAGATCTTGCCACTGGACCCAGATAGCTCTGGAGGAGAATGTGAGACTGATGACTTCACCACTCTGTTTCACTTAAACCCAAGATGCAACAAACAATCTTGTTAAAGTAGATGTTTTCTTAACTTTTTTTTATTGCTTATACTTTATTAGTGTAGCCAGTTTGAACAGAGAAAGCTTTCCTTTGATCTTATTGCTTTCTATTGTCAAAGTTCTATTGTCTTAAGTACTTCAAATTATATATTGCTGGTCAAATATGGATTTCTTAGCTATTGAAAGATAACGGATTGTTATCTCTCAATATGTTGATTTCAAACTCAAGGAAGACAAATGATTTTAAAAGGGAAACTTGTTCTGCCCTCCTTGTACTTTAATCCAGGAAAGAATACACCCTTCCTTAGACAAGATAGCAATAAATAAGGATGATACTCTGATGAAATTTTGTGCAAACTAATAGAATGACTTACAGGTTGTTTTTTTTTTTTTATCTTTGCTTGTATATAAATATCCTGGCCTCCCTTTTATCCAAGGTAATCATCTTATATAGATGTCTTTCACCTACAGATTTCTTGCTAAATCCCAGAAAATAAGTTTCATGTCTAATTTATTTTCAGTCATTTTATATTAAACCTAAATTTTTAAGGTTTACAGTTTTTTTTTGTGCCATGAAATATCAGATTAGACAAATGACTTGAGAAGGGACAGATTTCCCACCTTGACAACATCATGAACAGGGATCCCTAAATAAAAAGCTATAATAGATTTTGAATCTGGCAAAAGTCATGGCCTTGCAATGAGGTGAATCTATTACTTCTCCACATAATTGTTCAATTTTTGAACTCCTGGTTTGATTTAAGGTCAAAATATTCTCTGAATTTACCACTGGTTTGGACCTTTGGGTACCCCTCTTATTATTGAAAATCCTGCCTCTGGTAAGACTTTTCTCTGTTTTAGGCACCTGGGTACCCCTCTTTGTTTTCTGGCACCTAACAGTATGAGAGACTTGGTTTGAGTTTCCCCCACTTTTTTGTTTGAAGTATGTTTGTTGCTTTTGGGAGTTATATTTCTGATACCCAATAGTGTGAGAGACTTTGAGTGCTCCCCCCATTTTTGTTTTGTTTTATTTTGCTTAGTGTGTTGTTTTGTTAAATTGTTTGAGTATTTAATATTAGGACAATCAAAATCTAAGTTTAGAGATCCAGTAAAAGGTAGTGACTTTCTATATGACAAACCATTATGATTCTAATGTCCATAAATTATGCCAGTTTTGATGTAAACTGTCAAAGAATAATCCTAAATTCTGCTGGCCTGGATGGGATTTTTATGAAAGAAATAAATAGGATTATCTTAAAACAAACTTGATTCTAGAAACTAATAAGATTTCTAATCAGGAATGAGAAATTTCATCACTGATTTAGTGAGATGTTGCAACAGGAGTACAAAGCTAAAATTTTGTCACTTAATGCACATAAAAACATTGCAACTACAAAAATTTCTCTTCCCTCAGCTACCCCTCTCCCTTCCTCTGAAGAGTCAGTTTTAACTCCAAAATTTCTTTCCTCATCAAGGGTTCCTATTTGTCCTCAAATCTCTTCCTCTCTCTCCTTTATTCATTGCCTTCTTTGCCCTCTCTTCCTTCTAACAACTCTGATGTTTATTTTGTTAACAGCAGATCTGGATCCCATATTCAAACCCCACAGCTGTCTGCCCCCTTCTGTTCTACTCTCCCTAGTTCTTCAAAACTCTCTGCCTCTATCTTTCCTCTCTCTGGTGCACTTCTGTCTCAGTTCACTTCTATTTTTCTTTCTCAGAGGGATCCTGTTCTTAGTGAGTCTGCCCCACTTTTCAGGTAAGAGTCCTGAGCCCCATCCTATTGGAATTTATTCTTTGAAAGTAAGAAATAGACAGTGCCCTCAGACCATCGCTACAGATGGAGAAGGTCAGGTTGAATCTGATATTAAACTCATTCAAGCCATGGGGAAAAAGATGAACTACAGGCCTTAAAAAAGGATTTCCCTGACCCTCTCAAGATTTAATAGGTTTTAGTGACCAATTTAAGGTTTCTCTAGTCCTGTCTCCCAGGAATTCCAGATATGTCCCAGTTAGCTACAACTTTTGTTGGAAAAGGAGAAGCTAAAAATTGATTTAGGAAAGCAGATTTAAAAGCCACTTTTGAGTATTTTTCAGGAGACAGACAGGGTAGCTTATACAGAGCAACAAAGACACCCTGGGGGGATGTCCTTAGTAGAGGCTATTCCAGTTGCTTGTCCTTAACTAGTAGAATTGGAAAAAAATCAGAAATGGCACTTGGAGACAGAGTGAAGCAGTATTTCAATTTTTCAACCCTTTAGCAGAGTCTTTTTTTTAAGGTTTTTTTTTTTTTTTTTTGCAAGGCAAATGGGGTTAAGTGGCTTGCCCAAGGCCACACAGCTAGGTAATTATCAAGTGTCTGAGACTGGATTTGAACCCAGATACTCCTGACTCCAGGGCCGGTGCTTTGTCCACTGCACCACCTAGCCACTCCAAGCAAAGTCTTTTGATGCAAATTCTGTCTTAGTACATGTTCAAGAAGGAGTCCAGACTCCCTTCCACTCTTCCTTTGTTAACATCCTTCTACTTTATCTATCTTTGAATATTAAAATCACTCATCAGAGTGGCGCTCTAAACATACACAGTTCACAGCTGAAAGAGCTGCACAGATGGTTCAGAATTTAGCAACCCAAATGGAAGAGGACCTTAGAGAAAAGAGGTAGTTGAGAGCAAAGAAAGACAAAATATACACTATGCAGCTTATGCAGTTGACAGCCCCAGTTCCAAACCTACCTCCTACTCAAAGCCAGGTTAAAACAGAAATTGTCAGGATTTTGTTTTTATTTCAAGAAACCTGGGCATTAGAAAAAATGAATGTAGGAGTCTCCTTAGGAGAGAACTCAGGGACCAAAAAGCCCTTCCCCACAGGTTTAGGGGTAGATTTACAGGAACCAATCCCCTTTTGACCAGCCTTGTCCATTTCCCAACTAGGAGAGGTGCCCCTGGTTTTACAGGACCAACTCATCTCTGCTCTGATAGACACAGGGACTACTTTGTCTCCTCTGGATTCTGATAAAATCCCCTCCTGTCTTCCTCAGAATAAAGAGAGCACGTTAGTGGTAGGGATTTCTAATAAACTTTTTGAGCATTTAAAATTTGTTTTTTCTCTGTTATCCTGGAATAGCAACATTTGCAGCATACTTTTCTTCTAGTCCTTAAAGCTTCTTGTCACCTTCTTGCCATGTTCTTTACTGTAATTAGATTCACTCCCACTGGTTTTCAGTTATTTGTTCCCTTGCCTTAACGTCTGTAGTAGCTGTATCTCCTCTGTCTGAAGATAAGGAATCTCAGGTTCTTGATAAGATCTCACCCTAGTTATGAGCTTTGGATTATAAGGATATTGGACACACTGACACCACAACCCCCTTAGAGGCCCTGATTGATCCCTCTTGCCTTCTCCCAATTATCTCCACCCAGGTAAAAGGTCCCGATTCAAATTTACATCTCAAAGGATTTAATTGTTGCAAATCCATTTTCATGTAATTCTTGGCTGTTCTCTCTCTCTCCTATACCTTTCCTTCTGCTCAAACTCCCATGGCAATTTAGACCTAGATTTTTCTTTTCTTTGACTTCCTTCTCTGCTTAGGGATCAGTGGTTACCTGCCTACACTTTAGTCTTTTTTCCCCCTTAGCTTCTGCTAATCACAGCAAATTCTTCAGCTTCTATTATCCTTCCTTACAGCTTATACCCTGATGTCTCATGTTCCTTTGTAGGGCAGCCTGCTCTAGGGAGTGTAATTCCCCAAACTCTCTCACCCTCTTCTCTGTTGAATCCAGGACTGAATTTCACTGTTGCCTAGCAAGGACATGAACCCTAACCTCCATAGAAACTCCAAACAATGCACAATCTCACCTTGGTGAATCCCCAAACAAAGCATATCATCCTTGGAGACCCCAAGGGCTCCCAGTCCCTATAGAAATCATACTACCTTACCTCTAATATCCCATATCCTATAAAAAGACTTTTTCTCCCCACTACCCACTGCTGGAGTCTGCTTGGACCCAGCCTTTAATAAACAGCTTTGCATTCATTTCCATTTATAAGGTCATTTCCTTTGTACTGAGGGTTTACCTTTTGACCTTTCATTCTCCATGCTGGATCCATATTGAGCTAAGCCCAAGTACTGTCTCATATCTTTTTCTCTTTCCTCCCTTTTAGCTGTCCTCAGTGTTCTCACCAACCTGGATTGCAAATGTTCTTTTTTTTTTATTTTTCTTCACTCCACTCCTACTAAAACTCACTATCTTGCTGCCTTCTCCAAAGAAACTAATCTGTGAAGTTTTTGTAGTAACTTGTGAATTTTTTTTTGTAGGTACCTATGAACTTTTGCAGTAACCTGTGAATTAAAATTTTAGTCTTTTCTTAGCCTCCTGGGTCAGATACTCTGGTGATTTCCTCACCTAAAATGAACCCTTAAGCCCCTCTCCCCCAGCTATTTCTCCTGGTTTCAGAGGTACTCTTCAACTCACATCACACAAGACACTTATCAAGCAATTTTCTGGCAAAGTTGAACCCCAACTGTTGAGTTGCCTTTGGGTCAACATCAAAAGACTTAATATACTGCTGAGTTTTTAGAAATAGCCCTAGTCTTGAAACAGATCAACCTGAGAACAGTGACCATGAGCATGATCTTGATGACATCATGACACTGGCTCACCTATTGATCCCAAGGACTGATCTCAAGGAAACACCTATTCTTGATACTGACCTCCAGTTTTCATAGACAGTTCCTACCTAAGAAACACCAAAGAGCAATTGTTTTCAGGTTATGGCAACACCACAACAGATAAAGTACTCTAGTATGATCTACTGCCCTTGACTCAGACTTCCCAGCCAGCTGAGTTGGAAGTAGTATCATAGGTCTGAAATGAGAAAATATCTATATAGACTGAAATTATGTCTTTGGAGTTGTCCATAACTTTGGGATATTATGAAAGTAAAGGGGACTTTTAACTTCCATTGGGCAGCCCATTAAAAAGAGTAAGCAAGTCTTCAGATTACTGAACTATTTATTGCTTCCCAAACAAATAGCTGTTAATAAAATTGCTGATCATTCTCACGACTGCACCCTTGAAGCTCAAGGTAATCAACAGACTGATCAGGCTGCAAATGAAGCTGCCCTTTCATCCAAAATGCCTGTAATTGTTGGATCCAGGCCTGAGTTTCATTGTTGCCTAGTAGAGCCCCACTGATTATCCTTTTCTAAAGACACAAACCCTAACCTCCATAGAAACTCCAAACAATGCATAATCTCACCTTGGTTAACCCCCAAACAAAACACATCCTTAAATCCTTAATGGAGACTGCCAATGACTCCTAGCCCCTATAGAATCCACACCACCCTACCTCCTATATCCCATACCCTATAAAAAGACTTGCTCTCCTAAATGTCCACTACTGGAGTCTTCTTGGACCAGCCTGCTGTACTTTCCTTCAATAAACAGCTTTATATTCACTTCCATTTATAGTGTCATCTTTCTTTTTTTTTCCTTAGGTTCACTTTTTGACCTTTCATTTTGTGCTGAAACCTGAGAAACATTATTGATAACCAAGCTGAATGATTTCTTCACCCCTCCCAGCTATACCATGCCCATATGACCCTCCTAAACAGCCCTCATGTCTCTTTGGTTAGAACTACAACTCTTAATCCTGCCACCCTTCTCCCACTACCCTCTGATTCTTCTCTCTCATGCTTCTGTCCCAAAAATTACTTCTGATTTTCTTATGCCCTTCCCTTATATTTCTGACATTACTTTCCCAGAACCCTGAGGATGCCTGGTTCATCAATGGGCGTTCCTCAGGGGTAAATGGGAAGCAGATAGTGGGGTATGCCATTGTATCCTCCACATATCTCATTGAGTTAAGCTCTCTCCCTCCACAGACTCCTCACAGAAAGCAGAACTCTTTGCCTTAATTTGAACCCTCATTCTAACAAATATGCTTTTCATATTTTACATTCTCATGACTCTATCTGGGCAAAAAAGGGTTTCCTCACTTCTAAAGCTCCTATAACTAATGCTGACCTAATCCTTAAATTCCTCTCTACTGTATCTTCCTCCTCTCCTTTGGTAGTGATCCACTGTAAGGGCCATCAAAGCATATCCACCTCTGTTGCAACTGGGAATGAGAAGACTGACTGGATGACTAAACAGGCTGCACGCTAACCCTATTCACATCTTAAGTTAGTTATCTTGCCTTCCCTGAATCCAGAATATACATTAGATGTAAAACAATCCCACCTCTCTAAAGGTACTGTATGGCAAGGACCCTGGCTAACTCAGAATGGCCACCTTCTCCTTTTCTAAAAGCAAGAAAACACCTTTCTTTCTCACTTTCATGATTTCCTCCATGTAGGACACAAACCTCTCCTATAGTTCCTATTCCCATTGATTAGTCCTCCTGCTCTCTCTGACATCCTCGTGAGCCTTTCCAAAGATTGTTATATCTGTAACCATATCTCACCTCAAGGAGGTCTTTGTATCCCTCTTTCTTTCCCAACTCAACGGGTCCATGGGCATGTCCCTATCCAAGACCCATGACAGGCCTAGTCCTTGAAGATTCCTCACTCATTTTGGCAAAGGGAGAGGAATGAGTTTGCTCACCTCTTCTTTCTCCATCTTGGTGTATGCTTGAGAGGAGATGGGAATCATCTTCCTCTGTGGGAATGCTGCATGCCTATATCTTCCCAGCACCTATGTTCCCTAGTTTACCTCTTGCCCCACAGTGAGGTAGCCCCTAAGAACCAGTCCCTTCCTGTCACCCTCAAGATACATTCAAGGTACCAAAGGGCTCCCACTCTCATTCTTTTCTTAGTGGCTATAGGCATCCTTTCTGGAGTGGCCACACAGGTAGAAGGCACAACAATTCCTCTCTATTACTCTCAGCAGCTATCACAAGACCTTCAGGAAAGTCTTGATGATATAGCCAAAAGCCTTCTACAAGTTCAAGATCAACTGGATTCCCTAGATGTTGTAACCTTACAAAACAGATAGGATGTGGACCTGGACCTGGACCTACTGACAGCTGTTTCCCTCTGTTTGTTCCTCAATTCTATTTCTTTCTTAATGAGTCTGAATTAGTTTAGGATGCTGCTAAAAAACTGATAGAGCCTCACATATTAGGGAAAAATTAGTCTAGTTGTTTTGTCTTCCCCCATATTCTCTTGACTCCTTCCCTTACTAATCCCACTAATCACAGTCTTTTTTGGAACTTTTCTTAGGTCCTCCTTTGTTTTGAATATTCACATCCTTCATCCACAAAGCAGTGAACACTGGAACATCTCAGATGGTCAAATCCATGACACTACTTTGGGTGCAAGGATACCAACAGTTCCATCCTATTCCCTTTGTTGTACCTGATGACATCATCACTCCCACTCAGCTAGAAGTAGCTTCAGAAGAACTGACCTCTGATCCTAATCCCCTTTGGTAAAATTAAAACCAAAAGGCTGGAATGTTGGATCCATGCCTGAGTTTCATTGCTGCCCAGTATAGGACCCTAACCTCCATAGAATCTCCAAACAATGCACAACCTCACAGTATGAAACCCCAAACAAAACATATCCTCCATGAAGACCCCAAGGGCTCCCAGTTCCTATAGAAACCATACCACCCTACCTCCTATATCCCATACTCTATTAAAAAAAAAAGACTTGTTCTCCTCATTACCAATTGCTGGAATCCCCTTGGACTCAACCTTCCTTCAAAAAACAATTGCATTCTCTTCCATTTATAGTGCCATCTTCCTTTTTACTGAGGGTTCACCTTTTGACCTTTCAATAATGGTCTCCTATACAACACCCACTGCACCTCTGCCCATCGATCTTGTGACTTTTTTTTTTTAGGTTTTTGGCAAGGCAAATGGGGTTAAGCGGCTTGCCCAAGGCCACACAGCTAGGTCATTATTAAGTGTCTGAGACCGGATTTGAACCCAGGTACTCCTGACTCCAAGGCCGGTGCTTTATCCACTATGCCACCTAGCCGCCCCGGTCTTGTGACTTTAACAAAGGCTCAGACTTTTATCTCTCCAGAAATAATATGTAAAAGGGAAACCTGAAGGTGTGTCCAAGACCCTGAGATAGAATTCTGGAAGCCTGCACTGTATGTGGTCTTCGACTACCAGCTCCATAAGCCATTACTCGATATTTACTCCATTTATGTCATTGGAGTGCTGATAAACTTTATGAACTTGCTTCACAGCATTGGTGGAGAATTTCAAAAAGTAAAACTAAGGAGGTGGTATCCAGATGTTAGACCTATTCCCAATATTATCCTTCCAAACCTCTCAAGTCTTTTCAAGATCTTTTCCTTTCCCTTCTTAGCCCTTTGAGATCTGGCAAACTTTTTTCCTGGCCCTTTTTCTGAAGCCAAGAATTCCAGAAGACAGCTGTTATTTAACTGTCCAGCTGTTCATTGTATACTAACTCACTGGGAGTTATTGCTGTATAACCTAATTCTGCCACTGATTGAGGATCTGTTGAATTGATACTACATGCCCACCCAAGCAAGGGTTTAAAGTTTACTAAAATTGTATATCCTGACATGCAAGTAATAGTTGTAAAAATAAGTGGAAATGAGGTAGATAAATGAGTATGAGATTTTTCTTAGTACTCATTTTTCTTTTTTTTTTTATTAGAAATTTTATTTATTTTGAGTTTTACAGTTTTTCCCCTAATCTTACTTCCCTCCCCCACCCCCCACAGAAGGCAATTTGCCAGTCTTTACATTGTTTCCATGGTATACATTGATCCAAATTGAATGTAATGAGAGAGAAATCATATCCTTAAGGAAGAAACATAAAGTATAAGAGATAGCATAGTACCCATTTTTCCAGAAAGATTTAAGGAAACCATCTTTCTGGGCCACTTTGCAAATCACACTTAGGAAATTCCTGTAGGTAACCTGTAGTCTTTTTCTGGGTACATTCAGAGAGAATACCTGCCACTACCAGGGAAAAAGAAAACTTGCTCTATTTAAGTTTGGCTTCCTCTTGGATTTTAGGATCTAATACAATCTAGGGAAGTTCCTATCCCTACAGATATTATGAGAGCCAATCTGCTGGTGTTGACCCCATCCAATGTAGCAGTAAAAATTTTCTTTATCAATATTACGTTTACTGCTGGGTCTTACCAAAAATTCTGACCTGACAAGACAATTACATTATGTAATGGAACCACTATCAAGGATACATCTGGACATAGAAAGGATATGTCCCTATTTCTAATGACAATTTTAATAATCCTTGCCTAAATCTTTCTAGGAGAATAACACTTTCTCAAAGCTGGTATCTATATAATGATTCTTCCAGGGAAGGATACCAGAGTACAAAAAAGAAGCTGGGTACTATTTCATTTTCCCTCACCCTTTCATATCCCTAGGGATGTTATTCATGTGTATCACATCTCTCTCTCAGACTCTCCCTCCATGGTGGCCAGAATTATGTACAATTGTACAAGCACTACTCAATCTTTTGTCAATCCAAGACTTCGTAGCTGTGGAGCCTTGCTCTTCAGTTAGATTAGTACACTCCCAATGTGCATTCCCACTCCTACTCCTTATCATAGGAGGTGTTGTTGTGGTTGCTATAGGAGTGGGAGTGGCAGGTCTTGTCACTGCCAAGGAAATTTATAGGACTTGTGTAAAGAAATTGCAGATATGAATGATGAGATAGCAGTAACAGTGAAAAATCTGAAGGGTGAAGTTAACTCCTTAGCTGAAGCAGTTTTACAAAATAGAAAGGTATTGGATGCACTCCTAGCAGCAGAAGGAGGAGTGGGTTTTTTTTCTCAAAGAGGAGTATTATTTTCATGTTATACAATCTCAACAAATATAAAACAGTATAGAGTTGTTTCAGATTCATGTCACTCAATTATGGGAGAAAGTAATCAGATTACCCGTGGTATGATATTTTTAATGCTCTTCCCTCAGGCACAAAGAGTGTGATTAGATTTCTTCTTTTTTTTCCATTGCTGGGAAAATAGCTATCATTGCTCTTATTCTACAGGTGAGACTGGCTGTTGCCCAAAAATGGTCCACTACCTTGGTGAATAAGATAATGATATCTGTGGTTTTTTTTTCCCTCAAAGTGCAAAAGAGGAGACTTCTTGGACAAATGAAAAGGATTTGAAGGAACTTGCCTTTCTATTCTCTGAGGAAGAATAAAGACTTTTGTATAACTTCTTTGGTTTTCTTTTGATCTACAGGTTAATACCATATATCCCTCTGACCCAAAGGGAGAAGAGATAACATTTTTAGTAGTTGTTTTTGAAAACTTTTTTTGTATTAGTTTTTTCTCTTTTTTAAGCATAATCATTGTCTGTAGTTTTGATGAAGAGTTGGATTCACTCTTGAATATGGGAATGTGCAACTAAAAACCTCATGAGATTGAAAATTGACCTTCCATCTGAGTCAGAGTTGAGATATCAAGGAAATTTATGTTCTACTAATGTCCTATGTGGCCAGTAACCTAAGGGAGTTGGATATACAGTGGGTGACAATTTGTTGGTAAAGGCTGAAGAAATGAACTTTAGCAAGTTCTGAAGTTGTATTTTCTTAACTCAGTTTCCCAAACATGACATTTGGGAAATGTCTCACCTGGCAGATTTAAAATTTGACTTAAGGCTTTTGGTCAACCATATCCCCTTACCTGGAAACTGACATCTCAAATTAAAAAAAAAAAAAGGAAAATTTTCTTTCTTATGTCCTTGGTCCTTTTTTTTTTTAAATTGAAGTTTCATTTTATTTTTCCAATTACATGCAATGGGAGTTTTTCAACATTCATCCATTTGCAAATTTATGAGTTCCACATTTTTCTACCACCATCTTTTTCCTCCCACCATCCCATCATGCTGAACACTCTGGTAAAAGTTATATGAGTGGGGCAGCTAGGTGGTGCAGTGGATAGAGCACCGGACCTGAAGTCAGGAGTACCTGAGTTCAAATCCGGCCTCAGACACTTAATAATTACCTAGCTATGTGGCCTTGGGCAAGCCACTTAACCCCATTTGCCTTTCAAAAACTTAAAAAAAAAAGTTATACGAGTTCATTCTTGTTGAACATATTTACATATTAGTCATATGATGAAAGAGGAATTAGAACTAAGGGGAAAGAAAAACTATGGGAAAAGAAAAACAAAAGTAGTTTTAAAAAAAGTGAACCTAATATGTTTTGCTCTGCATTGATTCCCTAGTTTTTCCCTCTGGATGTGGATGGCATCATCTATAGCAGGTCTCTCAGGGTTATCCTAAGATATCTGAACTGTTGAGAGGAGCAGCGTCCATTACAGTTGATCATCTCATAATGTTGTTGTTAATGTGTACAATATTCTCTTAGTTTGGTTCACTTTACTCCATACCAGTGCATGCACATCTTTCCATGCTTCTCTAAAATCTGATTTTTCATGATTTCCTATAGAACAATAATGCTCCATAACATTTATATACCATAACTTGTTCAGTCACTCCCCAATTGATGAGTATCCCCTCAATTTCCAATTCTTTACTACTATAAAAAGAGCTGCTAAAATATTTTTTGATCATGTGAGACTTCCTGTTTTTTTATGATTTCTTTAGGATATAGACTTAGCATTAGTAGGATATAGACTAGTATTAGTATTGCTGGATCAAAGGACATGATAAGTTTTATTGTTTTTTGAGCATAGTTACAGATTGCTCTCTAGAATGTCTAGATCAGTTCACAATTCCACAGCCATGCATCAGTGTCACAATTTTCCAACATCCTCTCCAATATTGATCATTTTCCTTTTTTGTCATCTTAATGTCCTTGGTCCTTATGGTAAATTCCTATAATCATTTCAGATGATCAGTACAAAAAATATATTAATTTATGCCATTTTTTAAACAACTAATGCTAATACCCATCTAGGCATGTGTATAATTTTAGCATCTGTTGTCAGTTATATGTTCCTGTGAGAATTAAGATCCTTTAGGTTTTCAAAGTACTAAGGGGATATTTAAGCAAATATATTAAAAGATCTTGTGACTTCAGGATATGATTTGCATATCTATCTCAAGTTCTGTCTTAAGGAAAGGAATATTAGTCAACTAAGTATATCCAAAGCAGTTAAAAAATGTTATGTTTGTTCATTTATTTTAAGAGAAATTCATTTCCAGCTAAGATTTTTTAAATTTCTTTTTAAACATGGGCAAAAGGTTAAAACTATTTTATTCATAATTCAACTATTAGAAACATAATCTAAAATTATTCTTTTATGTGGATGTTTGAAACTAAAGTTGATTACAAAATTTAATGATTTAACTTTTGCTGTAAGAATCCTAATTATGGTTTATGGATATTCTCTAAATGGGGGAAATAATTCCAAGTATAAAACTGAACATTTTAAAAACTGGTTTGTATAAAACTGGTTTGCTTCTTAAATTTTCTATTTGTAGCTAAGATTTCTGTGAAATGATTGGCAAATCAAATATAATTTCTATGATCTAAAAGGTTTCAAAATTATAAGTTTTGACCTGATAAAATTTATTTTGAGATGTTTCTTTACCAGAAAGGAAGACATCTTCTGTTAACCTAAATTTTATGACAAAAAGCCGGGAATCCTGGGATATAGAATTATGTATGTTGCCTCCTGAAGAAAAAGAAGTGGACTAGAATTTTATATTTTTGCTTACTTTTTCCCTTTTGTGCTTCTTATTTGTATGGGTTGTTTACTCTAAAGGGATTTCCCCTTTTGATCTCTGTCACTTGCCTCTTTGATTCTGGAAATACTTCATCCATTCCTGTGCCACCTTATAGACCTTATATTGCCTACTCATATCCTAGAAAGCCTAGGTTTCCAAGATTTTTTTCCCTCCAAGAGGTCCCTCATTTTTTTTTTCTCTTAAGTTGGTCTATGACTGGCATAATGAAGTCATCTTTGATCAAAATGGGGAAATGTCAAAGTATAATATGTTCTTCAAACTCTATTCCTGGTCAAAGGTGAATTTCTTGGCTACTGAAAGCAATGGAATGTTTGGAATATTTTCTCTTCTTATATTAATTTCAAACTCGGCAAGACAAATGATTTTAAAAGGAAAACTTGTTCTGCCCTTCTTGTACTTTAATCCAGGAAAGAATGCATCTTCCTTTAGACAAGATAGTATTGTATAAGGATGATACTCTTTGATGCTATTTTGTGCAAATTGATACAATGACCCCTAGTTGTTTACCTTTGCTTATATATAAATATATAAATATCCTGGTCTCTCTTTTGCTCAAGGTAGTCATCTTATATAAATGGCTTCTACCTATAAGTTTCTTAGTAAATCCCAGAAAATAAGCTTCATGTTCACTTTGGCACCAGTTTCTTCAACTGTAAGATAAGCAAGTTGATTGATGCCTAATGATGAACCAAACTGAAATACCCCTAGATTGGCTCTAAACTCTCCAGCTGGGATGATCTGTCACTAAATGGTCTTTGTGACCTCATCAGGTTACTGGTGACCCTTATGAAGGGTTGATAGGAGTTGTGGATCCAGGGATAAAAGCTCTGTCCTCAGGCTTTCTCTGGGGGTCTATTTGTTGCAGATTTATTGGGAATGTGGAAAAAAAGGTTGGATTATAGATTTCGTAAAAATGCATTTATGGGATATTTCTGTTCAACCACAGAAGAAAGGAAGGAAAGAAGCAAGGTATATCTTGGGGGACTTGGAGGAAGAAAGTGGTAATACACCAGAGATAGTAGGTGCCAGATAGGCTTTTTATTTTTTAAAAAGTATACTGGTGCCTATTATTTTATATCACCTTGATTTTCCAATCAGAGATGTAGATAGGATGTGCCTGGTATACCTAGGTACATCCTATTAAATTTGCATTTTAATTTAATTGTATGATAAGTTCTCTTACTTTTTTTTTTAGGTTTTTGCAAGGCAAATGGGGTTAAGTAGCTTTCCCAAGGCCACACAGCTAGGTAATTATTAAGTGTCTAGACCAGATTTGAACCCAGGTATTCCTGACTCCAGGGCTGGTGCTTTATCCACTGCACCACCTAGCTGCCCCAGTTCTTTTACTTTTAAAGCACAGGTTGTTATATTACACAATTTTATATTTTGCAAATTAAGTTTGATGATTACATTTAATTAAAATTTAATTTCTTTAGTTTGATTAATAAAAAATAATATCCTCTATGGTTGAATAGTCAATAGTTTAATTTTTAAAAAATCACTAAAACTGCCTGGATGCACACAAATGGAATGTGCTGCACATATCCTATATTCCCTATATATCTCTCCCTCCCCCCAAAGTCATCCTTTCTAAAAGTGACCTTTTTGCCACTGACCTTCTTCCTACCTGGGTCTGAGACCTAGAACTTTCTGAACTAGAGCTTTCCAGAATTCAGGCCCTCTTTTCCTTTAGGAAGTCAGTCAGTCTACTCATCTGTGAAGCTCTTACCCTAAGACCTAAAAAAGTTGAGAGATAACTAAGCACATGCAAACTAACTAGCCTTCTTGACCCACTATCTACTGGCTAATGTGAGTAATGGACCTGGCTAGCCTGGGCAATATATAGACTCTGTTCCTTTTTTGCATCCTATCTAGCCAGTTATCATTTTTCCCTACCACTGTTTGTATTTTTAAAAAATTTTATATATTTTTTCAATCAACAATTTCCTTTTTTCCCTTTCCTAACCCCAAACTCTTAACTGACAACAAAAGAAAAACAAAGCTTCTCTTATAAACTTGAATAGCCAAGCAAAATAAATTTCTACATTGGAGGCATCCAAAAATAAATATATGCCTCATTCTGCATTCTGAGTCCTTCAGCTCTCTTTCAGAGTTAGCATGTTTCTTCATTAGACCCTTGGAATAGTGCTTAGTCCTTTAATATATGCCTCATTCTGCATTATGAGTCCTTCAGCTCTCTTTCAGAGTTAGCATGTCTCTTCATTAGACCCTTGGAATAGTGCTTAGTCCTTTATTCTGATCAGAGTTCCTAATTTTTTCAAAGTTGTGTCTTTATCTTTTATTGTCTTTGCATTAATTGTTTTCCTGGTTCTGTTTATTTCACTCAGTATAAATTCACACTGATTTTCCCAGAATTCTTTGAAATCATTACCTTTTTTTTTTTTTGAGTAACATTTTGGTTATTTATCTTATACAATTACAATAATCTCATTGTGAGAGTAAACATAAACCCCCCCACCCCCCAAAAAGAAAAACCTTAAGAAAAGTGAGAGGAAAAAAATGTACTTCAGTCTGTGTTCAGACCATACATACATATATACATATACATATACATATACATATACATATACATATACATATACATATACATATACATATACATATATATATATATATATATATATATATATATATATATTGAGTATCATATTTCCTGCCTTCTCAATGGATAGAGAAGGGTTGGTGGGAGGAAGAGCCTTTGGAATTAAAAATAGAAATTAAATTTAAAAGCTCCCAACAGACCTAGCAACCATATCTGACTGAATTTACCACACTGGGCATCCCCCTACATTTATCTTGGTTTATTTATTTTATATTATACATATATACATATATACATATATATTATACAATAATCTTGTTGTGAGAGTAAACATAAACCACTCTCCTCTCCCCAAAAAGATAGAGAAACTTCAAGAATAGTGGGAGAGAAAGAAAATTGTACTTCAGTTTGTGTTCAGATTCTGATGGCCCTGTCTTTGGGATGAGTTACCTTCTTTATCATAAGACCACCAGTGGGGCCGCTAGGTGGTGCAGTGGATAAAGCACTGGCCCTGGAGTCAGGAGTACCTGGGTTCAAATCCGGCCTCAGACACTTAATAATTACCTAGCTGTGTGGCCTTGGGTAAGCCACTTAATCCCATTTGCCTTGCAAAAACCTATCATAAGACCACCAGAGAAGTTGCTTCACTATTTTCCCCACAGCTGCTATTACTAGCTATTTCCCTCCACTCTATTCCTCCTCACTCTCATTTATTCTATTCTCCCTCTCCTTTCATCCTGTCCCTGCTCAGAAAAGTATGTTGTATCTGAGTACCCTCTCCCATCATCTTCCCTCTTTTCTTTCACCTACTCCTCCCTCCTCTCCTCCCATTCCCCTTTATCCTGTCCCTTTCCTCTCATTTTTCTTTAGGGTAAGAGATTTCTATATCCTATTGAGTGTGTATGTTACTTCCTCTCTAAGATGTTTCTTTTTTTTTAGGTTTTTTTTTCAGGGCAGTGGGGTTAAGTGACTTGCCCAAGGCCATACAGCTAGGTAATTATTAAGTGTCTGAGGCTGGATTTGAACTCAGGTACTTCTGACTCCAGGACCAGTGCTCTATCCACTGAGCCACCTAGCCACCCCTCTAAGATATTTCTTATGAGAATAAAGACTTGCTCATTCCCTCTCACCTTCCCCCGGTTCCATTCCATTGCAAAAGCTTTTTCTTGACTCTTTTATGTGAAATATATTAGTCCCTTTTTCCTCTCCTTTTCCTTCCATCCAGGACTTTCCTTTATCACCCATTGACTCCATCTTTATTCCATATTATAGCATTATATTCAACTCCCTTCTGGACCATGTCTATATATGCTCCTAACAGCTCTTATAAATGAGAAAGCTCATATGAGTTATCAGTATCTTCGTCCTTTTCAGGAATATGAACAGTTCAACATCATTAAGTTCTTCATGGTTAGTCCTTCTCATTCACCCTCTTTATGCTTTACCTGAGTCCTGTACTTGGAGATCAAAATTCTGGTTCAGCTCTGGTTGTTTGAATAAGAAAGTTTGAAAGTCCCCTGTTTCATTGAAAGTCCACCTTTTCCCCTGAAAAAGGTTGTTCAGTTTTGCTGGGTAGTTGATTCTTGGTTGTAATCTAAACTCTTTAGCCTTTTGGAATATGATATTCTAAGCCCTATGAGTTCTTAATATAGGCATTGACAAATCCTGTGTAATCTTGACTATAGAGCCACAGTAGTTGAATTGTTTGTTTCTGGAAGCATCTAGTATTTTCTCTTTGACTTGGGAGTTTGGGAATTTGGCTATAATATTCCTGAGAGATTTTCTTTTGGGATCTCTTTCAGGAGGTGACCAATGAATTCCCTCAATTTCTATTTTACCCTCTGCTTCTAGGATCTTAGGGTGACTTTGCTGTATTATTTCTTGAAAAATGAAGTTTAGCTCTTTTCCTGGTTGTGATTTTCAGGTAACCCAATAATTTTTAAATTATCTCTTCTGGATCTGTATGCAAGGTCAGTTGTTTTTCCAATGAGATATTTTTACATTTTCTTCTAATTTTAGATTCTTTTGGTATTATTGTATTGTTTCTTTATTTCTGGAAAAGTCATCAGTTTCCTTTAGTTTCATTCTACATTTGAAGAAGTTATTTTCTTCAGAGAGCTTTTGTTATCTTCTTTTCCAGTTGGCCAATTCTGCTTTTTAAGCATTCTTCTCCTCATTTACTTTTTCTGTTGCTTTTTCCATTTGACCCAAACTGTTTTTTAAAATGTTATTTTCTTCAGTATTTTTTTGTATTTCTTTCACCAAACTGCTGATTTGGTTTTCATGATTTCTTTGCATCGCTCTCATTTCTCCTCCCAATTTTTCCTCCACCTCCCTTAATTGCTTTTCAAAGTCTTTCTTGAGCTCATTCATAGCCTGAGCCCACTTTGTATTTCTCTTAGAAGTTTTGGATACAGAAGCTTTGAATTTGTCATCTTCTGAATCTTCAATGGGACCAAAGTAATTTTCTATGGTCAGATTCTTCTTTTTCTGTGGTTTGCTCATTTCCTCAGCCTATGACTGATTTACTGTACTTCCAAGGCTTTGGGGGGGGGTAGGGTTGGGGACAATCCATAGGGATCTTAATTCCTCCAAGGTTTTATGATTGTCTCTGACTGTTCTCTTGCCTATGCTCTGGTGTGTGGATGACCCCAGGCCCTCCCCTCTGCCCTGGAGCTGTGAAGAGGGTCCCTGCTCAGCTATGGTGGTATGGGAGCCCAGACTGCAACCTGGGTCTAAGTGTAGGCATACAGCAGAGTCCTGCACCCCTTAGAGCAGAGAGACCTCTGAAGTCTCTTATGACCCCCTTTCCTTCTCTGGACTGTGTGCTCTGGAAGTGCTGAGTGACTCCACCGATTCCCATTGCAGGGCTGCTCTGAGGCCAGCTCCACTCCACACTCACTCTGGTGCAGCAGAGTTCTCTCACTATCCATTCAAGCTATCCCCGGTGATTCCTGGGCCAAGAGATCTGGAAACTGTCCCCTCTGCCATGGACCCAGGTGCCCCATGGGCTGTTCCTGCAATGCTGAAACTGGTTTGTTCCAGCAGGGCTGTGCTGTGCCGTGGCTCTTTCCAAACCCCGGTCCCAGTGAAAGAGACCTTTCTGTAGAACTTCTAAATTGTCTTGGACTGGGAAATTGTATCACTCAGTCTTTCTGTGGGTTCTGCCCCTCTAAATTTTGGCTAGAGTCATAATTTGTTGACTTTTGTGTTTTTTGGGGGAATGAGTTTCAGAAAATCCCTGCCTTCATGTGGCTATCTTGATTCTGCCCCCTTCATCTTTTCTTATAGTATAGTAAGATTTCATCATGCTTATATAACTTATTATATAACTTATTCAGTCATTCTCCAGATTTCTATTTTTTTCCACTTCAAAAGCTATTATCAGTACTAAATCCCTTAACTTACCACTTTCTCCTTTCCCCCTTTCCCCTTTCTCTTCTTTTTCCCTGTTACCCAGTTCTGTATGTGTATGTTTATTCTTTCTTTAGATGACCAGTTCAGATGGGAAAGCAGTTCAAGTATTCACTGCTTCCCCATCACTTCCTCCTTTGGGTATAGATATCTATAGATATCTGATAATTGCAATAATTTCCCTTATACTTCCTTTCCCTCTTCTCTCATTTACATTCTTAAGATCATCAATGCTATAATTCAATCTTATCATCTGCCTATAGTCCCTCCTTTTACCCTTTGATAACAAAACGATCTTCCCAGGTCACCACTGCCTTATTTGAATTATCTTATCATACTAGAATGTAAGTTACCAGAGGACAAGGATTGTCTCTCTCTCTCTCTCTCTCTTTTTTTAACTCTTTAAAAAAAAATTGTTACCCTCAGAATTTAGTACAGTTCCTGGTACATAGTAAACTCCTTTTTAAAAAAAATAATTTAAGAAAAAGGCCATTTTATTTCCCCCAAGCTCATATACATACTTCTTTCATAATTATGAACTTAAAAAACCCATCTTGGATAGTAAACTCTTAATAAATACTTTTTCCACCAAAAAAGGGGAGAAATAGTTCAGCAAAAGTAACCAACACATCAACAATACTGAGAGTATATAAAATGTTCCAAACTTGGAGTCCCCCACTTCCACAGAGAAAGGAGATAGATGTGTTGAGGAAGAGGCTCAGACTGTGAGAGAACTCATGTAGACAGGGACCTGTTTCAGCAAGTCTTTAATTTATTTTATGATACAATATCATGAGTAAGCTCAAGAAAAGAAGGGGTTTAAGATAATTGACTAACTATGGAGGCTAAAGGAGATTGCTTATAAAGATTTTGGACCTTAGTCAGGTAGCCAAAGACTAGGGAATTTTCTGTTTGTAAAGTTGCCAAGGTTAGAGCATGAGAGTAAGGGAGAGTAGAGCAAGAGATAATCTTGAGAAGATAGTCTCCCATACCGAGGTCAGTTTACCAAAACATACTTATGTCAATAATTCTCTGTCTGGGACCTCTTTACACACAGTTTCATAACACAGCAGATAGAGAATTGGCCTTCAGAAGGATAGGAATTCAAATCCAACCTCATACTAGCTGTGTGATCTTGGGCAAGTCACTTAATTCTGGTTGCCTCGCATCATCTCCATTCATATCTGGCCACTGGACCCAGACAGCATTGGAGTAGAAAGTGAGACTTGTGACTTAGCATAGCATCCCCTTCACTCAAATCCAATTTATGTGCTTGTCATGGCATTGCCTCCCTGATGTTGTGGTCTTCTTTGATAATGAAGGACAAAACATCACATACAAAACTAGGTGTTATAATCTCATGATTAACCCTTTCATTTCAAAATCCAAGTTAAGCATTTCAGTTAATTCCATCAAATAGAGTTTCTTATTTCTGCTTTAGGTCTAAGCTTTAAATTTTATAGAATTCAGTTTTGTTCTGTTTTATTTATATTGTTATTATTATATTATATTCTGGATATATATTATACATTAATATATAATGATATTATCTTCTACTTCATTCTGCATCAATTCATATGTCTTCTTATGCTTTTCTGTATTCTTTGTGTTGCTTCTTTCCTAAACAATAATACTGTGTACATTAATGCACAGAAATCTATTTAGTTATTCCCTAGTTAATGATCATCTGCTTTGTTTCTGTTTTTAGCCATGGGAAAAAAAAGTACTGAATTTTTATATTCTGTGAGACCTTTCTTTTTTATCATTGATATTATTGGGATATAAACCTAAGTAGTAGGATTTCTGAGTCAAAAGTTATGGACTTTTAAACTGATGCTGAGTGAGATGAGCAGAACCAGAAAAATACTGTACACCCTAACAGCAACATGGGAGTGATGTTCAACCTTGAAGGACTTGCTCATTCCATCAGCACAACAATTGGGAACAATTTTAGACTGTCTGCAAAGGAGAGTACCATCTGTATCCAGATAAGGAGCTGTGGAGTTTGAACAAAGTACAAAGACTATTCCCTTTAATTGGGGGGAAAAAACCCCAGATGTCTTATGGTTTGATCTGGTTACCTCTGAGAATGCTGTTCTCTTTAAGGATATGATTTCTCTCTCATCACACCCAATTTGGATCAAGGTACAACACTGGAACAAAGTAAAGACTGACGGAGTGCTATCTGTGGGGTGGGGGTGGGGGGATTGAAGCAAGATTGGGGGAAAATTGTAAAACTCAATATCTTTAATAAAAATTAAGAAAAGTTATGGACTTTTAGTCACTTTCTTAACATAATTTCAAAATGTTTCCCAGAATAGTTGAACAATAAGTAGCTTCCCCAGTGGTGTGTGTTAGTATTCCCGTGTTTCCACAATTTCTCTTATTGTTTTATTGTTTCATAGTTGCACACACACACACACACACACACACACACACACACACACACGATTTTTTAAAAAAATATTAAAGCTTTATTTATGCTCTTCATTTTAATACCACAATTATTTTTCCTTTAATCTTCTACCCCACCCTGTAACTCAAAATAATTTGGTTTAAGTAAAACCAAATGGCATAGTTAATTTATCAGACAGCAAAGCATCACCTTCCCTTTAGACTATTGCAAAAACCTTCTTGGTCTCCCTGCCGTAAGTTTCTCCTCTTTCCAAATTGTCCTCTGAATACAGTCAACCAGCCATGAAATTTTCCTAAAACATGTATCACTATTGCCTTCCCTCACTGAATTCCAAAGGGCTCCTTATTATTACTAGAATCAAATGTAAATTCCTTTCTTTGGCATTCAATCACCCAACCTTATCCTCGGATCCATGGACTCCTCTCCATGTACTCTGGGTTCTACCATATAGGCTTATTTGCTCTTCTTCATATATGAATTCCATCTCCCATTACCTTGCCTTTGCCTAGGGTTGTGTTCTGTGTTGCTAAGGCTCTTCCTCTTCACTTCCATCTCTTATATCAGGCTTAAGCAAAAGCACTTACTTCTACATGAAGCCTTTCCAAGCCCTCCTAACTTCTGATACCTTCCCTTTTAAGATTACTTTGTATCTATTTTGTATGAATTTCTATAACTTATTTCTATATACTTATTTTATATATATATACTTTATATAAACATATATATTATATTATAGTTATATTTAAAAACTCATTTTTTCTTCTATTAGGACTTAAGCTTCTTGAAGGCAGGGAATATTTCACTTTTGCCCTTATATCTTAAAACTTAGTGCAATGCCTAGTACATATTAAGAACTTAACAAATATTTGCTGATACCACCTTTTGTACCTATAATATCCTACATCTCTACTAAGAGGAGGAGGGATGTGTCAAAATTAATTGTCTGGGACCTTAGTGTTGTTTTCATATGTTATTGTAGCTAGATATACTTTATTTTGGAAAATAAAGTACAGAGGGATAAGGTTGTAGGAGTAGGTGATCCTGAATTTCCTGGAGAAATGTTCATGTAACCCAGCGTTTATTTACAGGGGCAGAGTTGTCAAGTAATCATTCTCTCCACAGTTGAGGAAAGCCTAAAGCAAAACCCAGACTTGAACTAACATCTTTAAGGAGGATTATTGATCAAAGTGGGCATTCACATCAATCTCATCCACATTCATGTTTATAGCTATATCTTTTTTTTGGGGGGGGGGGAGGAGTTCTGGACTTCTGCCACTTCTACCTAAACCAATAAAGACAACTCTGTTCAAGTCTTAGAGAGTTATTTGTGGTCACTGAAAGTCTAAAGAATGAATTTAAGGAGAAAGATTAGAATCTAGATCATGTTGCTTCCAAAGCTGTCCTTGTATCCACTGCATTCTTCCTCTCCTGGAGAAAGTATACTAATAAATTTAGTAGCATAGAATAGGGTTTTGTTTTTGTTTTTTTGAGACTAGATCTCCCTATTTCAGTCAGGCTGGAAGGTAAGCTGTTTCACTCATTGGCCTGTTTTCACTACTAACTGACACAGCAGCCTTAACCAGTGCTCCATTTCTGACCTGAACCAATGAGACCTCTCTAGGCAGCCTGGTGACTTCTCCATTCCAGGGGCTCCCTTTTGGTCCTAGACTTAGTATGGACACCCTAATGGACTGTATAATTCAGGGTTAGCTGCAGTAGACCTACTGAAGCTCAGAACTCTGGAGTTCAAGTGATCCACCAACCTCAACTTCCTCCAGAGCAGGAATTCCAGGAGTGGTCCATTAGGTTCAGCTGAGTTTTATATTTACAGAACATTTAACTTTTAAGATCTTGAATCTAAGATGTGTAACAACATTGAGAAGTGGATTGAATAGGTATTTTCATGCCCATCTTTATGATTAGTAACCTGGGGCTCTCTAAGAGTTCTGGAATCACAGAGTACTGAAACTTGGGAGGAGCCCTAGTGATTTTATTTTACAATTGAGGAGCCTGAGACTCAGAGAACAAAAAGGACCTAAACTTGTTCATTGAATTGATGCCAGTCAGAATCTGAACTCAGGTGCCTGAATTCATTCTCAAGGATTCTGCACTATACTGGGAAGCCTGTGAAGTTAGTGTTTGGTGAGTATCTGCTCCAAGGAAAGTTTCTCATTAGGTATGGTGTATATGTGTACTTTGGGGATTGAGGGAGATGTTCTATGTATACATTTGAATCCTACTGTGAAAATGCAGGTGGTTCCTGTCCTGAAGAAACTTTAAAGTCCAATAGAAAGAAAGACAGATAAATGTAATTGCAAGAACTATAGAAACTCTTTAGTGGGAAAGGGTGGTTTTGAGAGAATACAAACTTTTATATAGTATTGTTAATCAAGTTTTTACTGAGCTGTATCTTAACTGTTTGCAACAAAATTAGCCAGAGACAGAGTGTCGGTAAATTATACAACAGTTTAGTAATTACTTTCTTTGTAAGGAACTGATTTGCAAATCATTTGATTACTGCATTCCTTAGAGCTCCATTTTGCTGTTGTGAAGCCTGATATTTTATACATGATCATAGGTAGGCAAATGATCATAGAACAATCAGATTTGGGTGATTTTAGAACAAACCCACTGTGCAGAACAATACAATTCTATCATTTGTGACTATCCAAGTAAAAGTCTTGTGGGAACAGTTGGGATGATTGTATAATTTTGGTATTACAGTAAAGTACAATTTATACCAATACAGTGTAATTAAAACAAGCAAGCACAATTGAGGGCAGGATCTGTCATGATTGTTGGGTGACTTCTGTTCACTGTTTCCCAGACCTAGAACCTAGCTGTGAAAAAAATCTCTAGAAACCAAATTATTATTTAACTTCATTACACTTATCATACTAATCAGTGTAAAAATCGTAACTTTTTATATTCCCTCCTTTCAGTCAATAAAGGCAGAGTACCTTACAGATGAATGATTTTGTATTATGATTTGTCAAATTTGATTATTTAAATAATCTTGATTGTATAAATTTGCTATAAAAGGAAAAAAAGGGGACATAGTTATCATCTGATGGAGAAAAACTCCCTGAACTCTGTTTGATTCCAAGACTGAGTCTTACCTGACAGTAAATCATATTGTCACAGGATATTAACACTTTCAGTGCTGAAAAGAATTTTTTCCCTTCATACGAGTGCTGAATATTTTGTGCTAAATTTGAACCAAAATATGAATTTCACAAGGGATCAATTATAGTTGCAGTATGTACACATTGACAGCAACACTTTGTGATGATCAACTATGATAGACTTAGTTATCCTCAGCAGTATTATAATCAAAGACAATTTTAAAAGACTTGTAATGGAAAATACCATTCACATCCAAAGAAAGAGTCTGAATGCAGAACAAAGCATACTATTTTCAAATTTGTTTTATGCTTTAATGTTTCTTTTCCCTCTCATGGTTTTTGTTCCCTTTTTGTTTTGATTTTTTTCTTTCACAACATGACTAATATGTAAATCTTTAACATAATTCTACATGTATAATCTATCAGATTACTCGCTGTTAAGGAAAAGAGGGAGGGAAGACAGAATGGGAGAAAAATTTGAAACTCAAAATGTTACCAAAAAAATGAATGTTGAAAACTATCTTTGCATGTAGTTTCTTGGTTCTATTCACCTCATAGCATCAATTCATGTAAGTCTTTGCAGGCTTTTCTGAAGAATACCCACCCATGATTTCATACTGAAAAATATCATATTCAAATTCACAATTTGTTCAACCATTTCCTGATTTATGGGCATCCCCTTAATTTCCAATCTTTGCCACTACAAAAAGAGCTGCTATATTTTTGTATATTTTATGATCTCTTTGGAATACAGAACCAGCTGTGGTATTACTAGATCAAAGGGTATATACAGTTTTGTTGCCCTTCGGGTTTAGTTTCAAATTGCTCTCCAGAATGATTGGATCTGTTCAGAACTCCATTAACATTGCATTAGTGTTCCAGTTTTCTCACATCACCTCCAACATAGATCACTTTCCTTTTTCATCATATTGCAGGTTCTCTTTGTATTTTTAAAATTTCCCCCCAGCTACATGCAAAAACAAGTTTCAACATTTACTTCTAAAATCCTGAGTTCCAATTCTCTCCCTCCTACCCCACTCCCCACATTGAGAAAGCAAGTCACTTGGTGGAAATTAAAAATATGCAGTCATGAAAAACATTACAAGAGTCATATTGTAAAGTAAACATAATCCCCCCCCCACACAAACCACAAGAAAAATAAAATGAAAAAGAAAAAAATAGTATGCTTCAGACTGTATTCAGACATCCTCAGCTCCATCTTTTGGAAGGATAACATTCTTTATGATAAGTCCTTCAGAGTTCTCTTGATTTACAGCATTGATGAGAAAAGGTAGGTCATTCACTACTGATCATCCTGCAATATTGCCGTTACTTTGTATAATGTACATTTCCTGTTGCATCTGCTTATTTAAGGGTTGTTTTGTTTTTTTTTGTGAGGTAATGGGATTGAATGAATTGCTCTGCTGCAGGCAGTGAACTCTATTGTGCTTTTGCTTCTTTTTCTGAAACTGGGGACCCAGACTATGACCTGGATCTAAGTATGATGGAAACAACAGAGTCCTGCTCAGGGATAGCAATGTCCCCCTATCCCCTTAACTATTATGGGCTGAGCATTCTGGAAGTAGCTCCCAGGTGGCTCCCTATCAGCTGGCTCCCCAGGCCTTCTCCTAGTCCCCTGGGGCCTGCTCTACACTGAGGCCTGCACTGGACTGGGCTCAGCTCTCACTCTGGTGCAGCAGTTTTCCTACTGGCCTTCCCAATTATCCTTTGAAATCCGGTGGACTGAGAGGTCTGGGAAACCACCCCTGCTGCACAGACCCAGGTGCCCCCAGGGACCCAGGAGTCCTGTGATCTGTTCTAGATGGCTGGAGCTGTTTTGCTCCAGTGTAGCCCAGGTTGCATTGTGGGTTCTTTCTAACCCTGGTATAACAGACCCTTCCAGCAGAGCTTCCAAGTTATCTTGGGCTGGAAAATTGTTTCACTCAGTCTTTTTGTGAGTCTGCCACTCTACAGTTTGGTTAGAATTATTATTTTAAGGTATTTGGAGTGGTTTTTTGGGGGGGAGCTCATGGGAGTTCCTGCCTTTACTCCACCATCTTGACTCCACCTTTTTTTGTCCTCTTTTCCTTTCTCTATCACTCTATCATCAACTCTGGCCTCCTTTAATAGGCAATATGATACAGTGGAAAGATTGACTATTAGGCCTAACTCAAGGTGAAGGACCTTATTTCAAATACCAGCTCTATTATGCCCTTGGGCAAATCACTTTTCTGGGCTCAGTTACCTCATCTGTGAAATCTGGTAGTTGAACTTAATAACTTGGATGGTCATTATCAGTTCTCAGTACTATATAAGAGGATACCCAGAGGCTTGAAATGAAATCAGCTTTCCAGACCCAGACAAATTCATATTGTGGATCCTACTGCTGTTCATTTTTGCAAAATCAGAGGGATGTATTTTCTACTTAAATGTCTGTCTGTCATCTGTCTACCTATTTAATGGATTAACATGTGAATTTGGAAATATACTTGTTTTCTATGGTTCCCATTGGCAAAATTAAGTCCCATTTGGGTTGAAGTTATTCAAGAGATGGAAGTACTTTCCAATAGAGCTGTCCAACAATGAAATGGACTATCTTGAGAAGTAATGAAATTCCCTTTGAGATGTCCAAGCAAAGGTTTCCAGGTACACCCTAGAGAGGAGATTTATACATTGAGTTTGAATACAGACTAAATGATCTCTGAAGTTATTTAAATGTCTAATATGCAGAGTGTGGTGCTTGGGTGCTGTATAAAATAGGAAGCCTGATTAAAATTTGGTTCTTGCTCTAAAGATCCATGTCATTACATTATTTATTGTCTAGTGGGGGATATAATTTACAGAGAGATGGCCATATAATAATAATAATAATAATAATTAATAATAATACATGATCACTTTATTAGAGAGGTTCAGATAAAATGCTTTGTGAAGTTCAATGTCTTTACCAAAGGGGACACAGGTTAAAGTTTCATGAAAGAGATGGGATTTGAGTTATCAAAGGATGAATGGAAAGAAGGAGAGAGGTGGCTCTTCCAGATCTAGGAAAGAACCACATCTTCTTCATTCCCAGTGTATCATCTCAGTGAGATTTGATGACCATGATGATGTATTTGTTCATCATCTTTGTATCTTTTTTACAATCATTTCATGAAAGTTTAATAAACAATGATTGAGCTTTAATAAAAATAAAATGTGCTTAACAAAATCCTATTGACTTAAAATGAATTGAATGCTAACATGACTGTTTTCTTTGTATTCCCTTGAGGTCCTTATAGAAACCATTTTATAAGTTGGTTAAGAAGATCATCACCATGACTAAAGTGTGCAAGATACTACAGCAGGGCCTCCATGGATTCCAACAGTATCAGATCATGCAAAGCAGAGAGAGAGAGCAACTCATCTTCTCTGCATGGGATGTAAGTGAGGGGTATATGGGATTTGTGCATTACATTCTGCTCCTTTCCAATGTCATTCTCTCAAATAGAGGATAATCCCTAAATCCTCAATAGAGGCTGCCTCCCAAAGATCCAGCTATAAATATGAATTCCCCTAACCAGCCGGGTACAGTAGAAGTAGAATTGAATTTAGAATCAGAGGACATTGCTTCAAATTTTAACCCTGCCATTTGCTGTTATCTATGTGACTTTCAACAAGTTACTTAACTTCTCTAGAAATTTCTCATTTATAAAATGAGGGTGTGAGACTAGATGGTCTCTAAAGTCCCTTCCAAGTATAAATCTATGGGTCTATGATAATCCTGGAAATAACAGTGACCTGGGAGGTTTATAAGCAGTTGTTGATACATTCCTAAGCAATTTTGATACATTCCATCTCTAAAATTTATATTCCAAAAAAGATGATCATTTTTTTTTAGGTTTTTGCAAGGCAAATGGGGTTAAAGTGACTTGCCCAAAGCCACACAGCTAGGTAATTATTAAGTGTCTGAGACCAGATTTGAACCAAGGTACTCTTGACTCCAGGGCCGGTGCTTTATCCACTGCACCACCTAGCCGCCCCAAAGATGATCATCTTTAATGGGTGGAAGTTACACAGAGGCATATTTTCAGTTTGATGTAAAAAATATCATAATTAGAATTTGACAACAAATATATTACACATGTGGGAAGAAGGTTTAGAAGACTAATAAAAACAAGAATTCTGTGATAGAATTAGGCTAAAGTCAGTGTCTTTTAGAATAGAACTAACAGTTGGTAAGTAGAGGATGTTTACAGACACATGTATATTTATATTCTTGAGTTGTTTCATCTTGTATGTTCATTTTAAGAATTCTCATGAATGTCTGCTCCTGTCAATGGAAGTTAAAATAAAATTATTTAAAATGCTAGAGCTGTTGAAAAGTGAAATAGATTACCACTGTTAATGGGCTCTCAATCACTGGAGGTTTTGGGGAGAAGGTTTGTATGACCACTTCCTGAAGTTATTGTGGGTGTTTCTGTTGATATCTGATCATCTCTGTGGTTTCTTCCAGGCCTAGAATCCTACAATTCTGTAAATGGAGCATAGAGGAGGGTAGAAAAAGAGAAGCAATCAGTAAGTGTAACCTTATTTCACAGAAGAAATGTTGTGTCTAGAAAAGTGACTCAACCTAGATCTACACGTCTAGATTTGAAGCCTAGATTTGAAATGAAATACTCTGACTCATTGCTCTACTATACCAGTCAACAGCCACATATAACTTGCCTTTCCTCTGGTTTGGTCCTAATAATTGAAATAGAATTGGTTGAAATTACAACTGAGACATTAAAATTACATATTAAATTAATCAATGTTTCATTTACCCATCCCCCCCAATAATGGATAAAGGTATGTTTCTAGAGAATTGGACAGATATATTCTGTCTTTCATAAATTCTTTATGCTCCACACAGAAAAACTCTGGGAATGTCAACATCTAGCTCTTTTTGTTCTACCCCAAAAGACTTTTAGTTCCCTTGCAAGCTTTCAGGCTAACAAGATATCAAATATAGGAATGAAGGACAATGTTTTCTGTTTTTTTTAATAAGACAAAAAATACCAGAGTTGTACATTGAAATCATCAGGTCAATTCTCCTCCCATTTCTGGAGAGTATAAAGCAACCTTCACTTGAAAATAGGGATCTATCTAAAAAACACATGACTAGCAATACCAGAAAAAGGCAATATACAGGTTATTCCTCACCATAAGTGTCTGCCTGCTGTGCTGATATTTCTAATATCAAGCAAGGACAAAGTCTGGTTTGTTTCTTTTGTTGGCTATATGCCTTATCCTCCTTAGTACATATGGCTCCCTTCTGTCTTCTCCCTCTAATATTAGCAAGGGCAGATAGATTCTGTGGGTTTATGCTTCCCTTTCATGGCCCATAGTTGGCATGGTGAGCTGCGAAGAGGGTTCAGAAGGCCAGAGTGAGAATCTTAAGCAGAAAAGAGCAATTTAAAAGAAAGATTCTCTCAGGGCTTTTCTGTTTGCCTACTTGACTGGTCAGTTAGACATGGATCTAAATCTCAAAAGAATTGAGGGTACTCAGGAATAGACCCCCTCTACCAAGGAGAAGGTCACAAATTGCTGCAGATGGTAGCATCTGGGGACCCAGTAAGGATTAATTTGTTTAGAAAAATGTTAATAGTGCTGCAGAGAATTTGTTTAGCAGAAGATACTAACAGTTTGTGGGTGTGGAGTTTCAACCTCATATCACAAGACTAACAAAGACATCAACTCCTCCAAGTGGGAAACAGCAGCATCAGAGACAAAATATTACAGAGAAGATTCAGGATTCATAGCATGTTAATGTTTACTATGTGCATGCTCTCTTGTGTGTATACAGAGGATGAGGAAGGAAATGTTCATGGTTGTTGCTTACTATTAGCATTATTTCAGTATTTTGCAATACTTTTAAATGTTTCTTTGACCTAGTATGTTTTGGTTGTTCTGGTAAAAGAAACACATGTGGGGGGCTTGTGAACTTTGCTTAAATAATGGATGCTGACCGAAAACTATTAGTAGTCTTCAGAGAGCACTTGACTGAGCATGATCTGGGTTACATCGGTGGGTATTTGGTTTTCCTTTTTAGAGGCCATATAACATTGTGAGTATACTTTTCTTTATTTTTAATATCCATTTTAAAAAAATTGAGTTCCAAATTCTCTCCTTCCTTCCTGCTTCTCTCTTACCCTTTGAGAAGACAAGTGATATAGTAATTATATATGTGAAGCCATACAAAACATTTCCATATTAGTATTCTTCAATCTGCATTCAGAGTTCATCAGTTCTCTCTCTGGACATAATAGAATTTTTCATCATGGGTCCTTTGGAATTGCCTTGGTTTGTCTTAACCAGAGTAGTTGAGTCTTTCACAGTTCATCATCCTTATATTATTGCTCTTACTATGTATAATATTTTCCTGTTTCTGCTCATTTCATTTCATATCAGTTCTTATGTCTTCTCAGGTTTTCTCAAACCATACTGTTTGTCATTTCTTTTGGTACAATAGTATTTCATCACAATCATACACCACGACTGGTCTCTCCATTTTCTAATTGATAGGCATCCCTTTAATTTTTAATTCTTTGACACCACACACAAAAAAAACTGCTATAAATATTCTTGAATAATAGGTCCTTTCCCCTTTTCTTTAATCTCTTTGGGATACAGATCTAGTAGTGGTATTGCTAGATTAAAGGATATACACAGTTTAACACCTTTGTATATGGTTCCAAATTGTTCTCCAGAATGGTTAGAACAATTCACAACTCCATCAACGATGCATATTGATGTCCCTATTTTTCCACATCCTTCCAGTATTTATCATTTTTTGTAAGGATATTTTTAAAGATTTTTCCTCCCTCCCCTTTCTTTTCCTCTCCCTTTTTAAGGTTATGATTGAACAGCCTGGTTTTCCAAAATGATTTGTATAAAATCAGAGCAATTGATATAATTATTATACCATTATGTGCAAAGTGGTTTTTAAAAAATACATATTTTAAAACTATTGCTGCACATTCTGATTTCAGAAGACTTCACTAGAGTGGAAGGCTATTTGATTGGAATACTAAACTTTTGACTGTCCTGATATTGAATGACCTTTACACTATGTGTAAGACTCATTGGAAAATGAATGAATGAAAAACCATTAAGGGCTTACTATGTGTAAATACTGGGCTAACAAGGTATACGATAGAAAAAAAATAGTGAAATAGTTCTTGCTTGAGAACAAAGAACTTCTTGTTCTAATGGGAGAGATAAAAACATGAAAAGAGGAAGCAGTAGACCATATGGAAAGATCCCATCATGATCTTTAGGATAAGGGTACATAGGCAAACTGGATGATCATGTTATCTTTAATGCCATTTCTATTGATATAATCATATCTATTTCTTATTTTGAATCATTTGATAGTGGCAAGAACTTTTGTTATGAGAACTTTCTGTACTCATGGTTGCTGAGAAAGTAGAGACCATGGCACCTCTGGAAACACTTTCCAGGTCATGTCTTTATAATATTGCTTCTTAGATTTATGGCCCTGAGGATGGTGGATCTATAGATGCTGTGAGATTACCAATTGGTAGTATTCTGAATGCTAATGACACCTTGTGAATTTTTTTTCTCTCTTCTCCATTTCATACTGCTTGCTTTAAAACAAATAGATTGTATCAGTGCCCCCTTTTAACTTCCTTCTGTTCTCTTTTGTAAATTAAATATTTCACTGGTTCTCCTTTTTATAGCATTCCTATTGATAATTTAGTCTTCCCTTCAATTAAAAGCAGAAGAATTTTTTAAAAATTATTTATTTTGAATTTTACAAATTTTCCCCTAATCTCTCTCCCTTCCCCCCACCCCAACGGAAGGCAGTCTTTACCTTATTTCCATGGTATAAATTGTTCTAAGTTGAATGGGATGAGAGAGAATCATGTCCTTAAGGGAAAAAAAATAAAGTACAAGAGATAGCAAAATTACATAATAAGATAATGTGTCTTTTTAAAAATTAAAAATAATAGTCTTTGGTCTTTCTTCAAACTCCACAATTCTTTCTCTGGATACAGATGGTATTCTCCATCACAGATCCCAAAGTTGTGCCTGATTGTTGCACTGATGGGATAAGCAAGTCCATTAAGGTTGATCATCACCCTCATGTTGCTGTTAGGGTGTACAGTGTTCTTGGTTCTGCTCATCTCGCTCAGCATCAGTTCATGCAAATCCTTCCAGGCTTCCTTGAATTCTCATCCCTCCTGGTTTCTTTCTTTCTTTCTTTCTTTCTTTCTTTCTTTCTTTCTTTCTTTCTTTCTTTCTTTCTTTCTTTCTTTCTTTCTTCCTTCCTTCCTTCCTTCCTTCCTTCCTTCCTTCCTTCCTTCCTTCCTTCCTTCCTTCCTTCCTTCCTTCCTTCCTTCCTTCCTTCCTTTCGTTTTTAGGTTTTTGCAAGGCAAATTGGGGTTAAGTGGCTTGCCCAAGACCACACAGCTAGGTAATTAGCAAGTGTCTGAGGTTGGATTTGAACTCAGGTACTCCTGTCTACAGGGCCAGTGCTCTATCCACTGAGCCACCTAGCCACCCCACTCCTGGTTCCTAATAGAACAATAGTAAAACAGAAGAATTTTTTTTTAATACTGGTAATGAACAAGAAAATGGAGAAGAAAAATAAATC
The DNA here is from genome assembly GCF_037893015.1 of Macrotis lagotis. NCBI lineage: Eukaryota > Metazoa > Chordata > Mammalia > Peramelemorphia > Peramelidae > Macrotis > Macrotis lagotis. The sequence goes on along the minus strand of NC_133658.1, from coordinate 356,010,005 downwards.
TACACAGTGACCTTACAAAAGTGTATATTGTTTTTTGTACTGTGACCCTCATCAGTCAAACAGTGAAAAGCCAGTGCTCTAAAAACATGGTTACATTGATCAGAGCTGTCAGGTCTTTCAAAAATTCTCTTTATAAAGTTGCTGTTCTTTGTATCAATTGTTTCTGTAATAATATATTTTTTATGTCTAATGGTCCAGTAATATTTATCTCAATTTGGTCAATCATTTCCCTATTATATAAAAGGCAATCTAAAGCAACCCCTTTGATTCCAATTAGTTTTTCCTTTTTTTAAATTTCTCCTTCAGGAATAGAAAGTTATGATTGTGACCAATCCTTTTTTTTGTAGTATCCTCTTTAACACTGTCCCCTCCCCATCTCTGCTTATTTTGCCATTATGTGACTAAACTTTTTATGGGTAGTCAACCCTCCTTTATTTCAAATTTGCATGAAGTTCATCTGATGTTCATTCACCCCCCCACCCTTTCTTCTATGTTTGTATACTTTTCTGTACTCCAATTATAAGAACATGTTCCATCTTCTTCCTTCTTTCTATATTACCATATTCCTTTCATTTTTTGTTCTTTTTTTTTTCATTTTCAAACTTTAGAAGAGAATTAATCTACCCCTAGGACCTCTATTTTATTAATTTGAACTCCTTCTATACCCTTTGGAGATTTTTAAATTTCTGAAGAGACATTTGTTTCTTCTGCTAGCACTATATCATCATACAGGTGTGTGTGTGTGTGTGTGTGTGTGTGTGTGTGTGTGTGTGTATAATATGCCATATTCCCCCATGTATAAGATGCACCCTTTTTTGAAAAACTTGGGGGCCAAAAACTGGGAGCATTTTAAACAGTGGTTGCAGATTTTTTATTCGCATTTCTTGCCTTTTGTTTTTGTACTCATTGTTTCACATTTGTTATTGGTATTATAGGTTACATTTTGCCATGTTCTGCTCAGAAATGGCTCAGAAAAGATTTTCGTATAGTGCTAAATTCAAATTCAAAGTGATAGGGTTTGCAAAAGTGATTGGAAATCCTGCTGCTGAGCATCAGTTTGGTCCTCCTCCAAATGAGAAAACAATCCAAGACTGACTACAGGAAGAAGAAAACCTACTGAAAATGCCATGGCAGAAGAAGGCCATGAGAGGCAAGTTAGTCAAATGGCCTGAGTTAGAGAAGGATTGAAGAGTAAAGGGCCAATGGAATACCTCTGTCCACAAAGATGATTCAACATGAGGCCAGGAGAATTGCTGATGAAAAAGAAGGGACTGGTTTCAAAGGACGACACAGTTGGTGCTTCAGGTTCATGAAACATAATGGACTTAGCATGTGTCCATTCACTGGATGCCTGAAAACTATGAGCAAAAGGTCCTTGAATTTCATGATGAATAAAACTTGAGTTTAATAACTTTATTAATACATTTTTTTCAAATTTCAGGCCCCAAAATTAAGGTGTGTCTTATATATGGGGAAATATATTATCATCATACATATCTTCCAATTATTCACATAAATTTCCCTTCCCAGGTTTCTCTAATTTGAATTCTTGTTTTTGTATTTTAAAATTCTTACTCAACACTTGTCTTTTGATAAAAAAACAAACAAACTTGAAAGTCTTTTATTTCTTTAAAGGATAATTCACAACCTCCCTTCTCAACCCCCTTGTGATTATATTCAATGATAGAAATATGTTATTCATAGTTGTAAGCCTGTTTCTTTTACCTTTTGGAATATTGTATTAACAGATCTCTCATTTACAGTAGAAATGGCCAAGTCTTGTGCAATTGGTCCTATAATTCTTTGATATTTGATTCTAATTCTTTCTGGATACTTATAGAATTTACTTTATGTGAGAACTCCAAATTTTAGCTATTGTACTCTCTTAACTTCTCCTATTGAGGTTTTTATTCGGAAGGTAATTAATAGATTTTTATCTTCACATTGTCCTCTGAGGGTTCATTAAAAGATCTAGTTAGTTTGCAGTTATAATTTCTTGAAATACAAGTTCTAGGTCTTTTAAAAGTTATGGTTTTCAGAGAATTCAGGGATTTTTTTTTAATTTAATATTTATTCTCATTTTGTACAATTAATGTCATTTTTACATTAGTAAAATATTCTTGTTTAAGAGTAAATGAGATACCCCCTCCCCCCATAAATATAGACTTGCTTCAGCGATAAAGTAAATGGGAGAGAAAAAAATTAAAATTAAAAAAAAATAATAGTAATAATTGTAGGTATGGCCAGGTGGTGCAATGAACGGAGCACCAGCCCTGGAACCATGAGAACCCGAGCCCACATCCGGCCCCATACACCCAACAATCACCCAGCCGTGTGACATGCAAGCCAACTGATCCCCACTGCCCTGCAGAAACAAAAAAAAAAAAAGAAAAAAAAAGACCCAAAATAAAATAAAATAAAATAGTAACAATAGTAGGGGTGGCTGGGTGGTGGACAGAGCATTGGCCCTTGAGCCAGGAGCACCCGGGTCCCAATCCAGTCTCAGACACCCAAGGATCACCCTGCTATGTGGCCCCAGGCAGGCCACCCAGTCCCATTTGCCCTGCACCCCCCCAAAAATAATAATAATATTAAAAAATGTGCTTCAGTCTTTGTTCTAACACCAATAACTCTGTTGTGCTTGGATCACATTCTTTATGATTAGTCCATGGCAAAAGTTACTTCCATATTTTTCCAACGTTGCCATTGCTGATCGCAACTCCCTCTTTTGGTATTTCTCCACTACCATGTACTATATTTTCTCTCTCCTTTCACTCTGACTCTGCTGTAGGGTAGCTGAGTGGAGCAGCAGACAGATCCCTGGCCCTGGGGCCAAGAAGCCCCGAGTCCCCATACCACCCCTTAGGCCCAGAATCCACCTGGCCCTGTGGTCCTGGACAGGCCATCCATTCCCAGTCCCTTGCAATAAGTAAAAAAGTTATATCTGAAAAGTGTTATATCTGAACACTCTCCCCCCATGGTCCATCCTCTCCTCCATCACTCACATCCCCCCCTTCCCCCTGTTGCCCCCCTCTTCTTACTACGAATGCCTATACCCCACTGAGTATATATGCTGTTTCCTCTCCTAGACACCTCTGATGAGAGCGAAGTTTCCCTCATTCCCCCTTGCCTCCCCCCCTTCTATATCATTGCAATAGCTCATTATAATAAAGAAAAGTCTTATTATATGAAATATCTTGGCCTATTCCCCCTCTCCTTTTTCTTTCTCCCGGTACATTTCCCTTTTTTTCTATTAACTCCATTTTTACACCATATTTTATCTTCGAATTCAGCTTTCTCCTGTGCTTCAACTATAAAAGCTCCCTCTACCTGCTCTACTAGCTGAGAAGGTTCATATGAATATTATCAGTGTCATTTTTCTATACAGGAATACATGCAGTTCATCATCATTAAGTCCCTCATATTTTCCCCTTCTTCTCCAATCTCTATGCTTCACCTGAGTCCTGTATCTGAAGATCAAACCTTCTGTTCAGCTCTGGCCATTCCAAAAGGGACATTTGAAATTCCCCTGGTTCATTGAAAGTCCATCTTTTTCCCTGGAAGAGGACATTCAGCCTTGCTGGGTAGTTGATTCTTGGCTGCATTCCAAGCTCTTTTGCCTTCCGGTATATTCTATTCCAAGCCCTATGAGCTTCCAATGTAGTTGCTGCTAAGTCCTGTGTGATCCTGATTGCAGATCCATGGTATTTGAATTGTGTCCTTCTGGCTGCTTGTAATATTTTCTCCTTGACTTGGGAGTTCTGGAACTTGGCTGTGATATTCCTAGGGGTTGGTTTTTTGGGATCTCTTTCTTGGGGGGATGGGTGGATTCTCTCCATCTATTTTGTCCTCTGCTTCTAGGATATCAGGGCAATTTTCCTGTAGTAATTCTTTGAAAATGATGTCAAGGCTCTTTTCCTGATCATGACTTTCAGGTATTCCAATAATTTTTAAATTATCTTTCCTAAGTCTGTTTTCCATATCAGTTGTTTTTTCAATGAGATATTTCACATTTTCTTCTAATTTTTCCTTTTTTTTTTGTTTTGAAGTATTGATTCCTAATTTCTGGCAAATTCATCAATCTCCCTGAATTCTATTCTTTGTCTGAAGGATTTGTTTTCTTCAGAGAGTTTTCTTATCTCTTTTTCCATCTGGCCCATTCTGCTTTTTAAAGCATTCTTCTCCTCCATAACTTTTTGAACTGTTTTATCCATTTGACCTAAGCTGGTTTTTAGCATGCTATTTTCTTCAGCATTTTTTTTTTTGATTTCCTTGACTAGGCTGCTGACTTCATTTTCATGTTTTTCTTGCATCTCTCTCATTTCTTTTCCCAGTTTTTCTTCTAACTCCCTCATTTGATTTTCAAAGTCTTTTTTAATCTCTGTCATAGCCTGAGCCTAATTTCTGTTTTTCTTGGAGTCTTTAGATGCAGGAGCTTGTGCTTCCTCATCTTCAGACTGAGTGTTTTGATCCTTCTTGGACTCATTTGCAAAATATTTCTCAATTGTGTTCCTCTTTTTTCTCTGCTTGCTCATTTTTCTCAGCCTAAGCCTGTTTTTTTGAGGTGCTTCCTGAGCTTTTGGGACACTCCCACAAGGGTCTCAGTGTGTGAGGCTCTGTCCTCCCTCCTGGTCTGTGAATGACCATATGCGCCCCACTCTGCCACGGGGCTGAGGTGGGGGGGGGGCCTGCTGCTCTTCCGGGGGGGCCTAGACTGCAATCAGGATCTGAATGTGCTCAGAGCCCCAGAGTCCTGTTCCTGGGGCTGAGGACAAAGCTCTGCAGTCTCTTTCTCTTCACTCCCCTCCCTCAGTTCAATGGGCTCATGCCCTGGGGGCTCCTGCTTACTGACGCCTGCTTCTGTTCCTGGATCAGGGCTGCAGAAAGACCACGTTGCTTGCTGTGTGCCCTGAAGGCTGGGCTCCACGTGCTCGCTCTGGCAGAGGTCCCCCGCTATTCCCCCACTTTGTGCCCGGTGCTCCCCGGGGTGCAGCTCAGGAGACTCCCCCGCTGCTGTGAGCCGCGGCTCCCAGTGCCCTGGAGCTGCCTCCAGGAGGCTGAGGTTCTTTTGCTCAGGTGGGCCACCCCTCTGGCAGGCCACCCCTCCGACCCCGGAAAGCAGAGCCTTTCTGCTCTTTTCCAGGTTACCTTGAGTAGGAGAACTGCCTCATTGGGTCCCTCTGTGGGTTCTGTCTCTGGAAAGTTTAGTTAGAGTCCTTAGCTTATGAGTTTTATCAGAGAGAGCCTAAGACTCAATCCTTTATTGTTGCCATCTTCGAATTCAGGGATTCTTAAATTACTTTTCTTGAGCTTTTTTCCTGGTCAGTAGTTTTACTACTGACATTTTCCTCAATTTTATTTTGTTCTAATAGTTTTTGACTCATCATCACTAATGTCTGTTTTAGTTTTCAAGGAATCTGTTACTTGGGTAAGATTTACTATTTTCTTTTCTAAGATTTATTTTCCTCCAATTTTTCAGCAGTTTTTTTATTTTCTTGTTTTCTTTATAACTAAATATTTTATGTAGTTCTTATGGAAAGTCCATTTTTGATGTGTGTGTATGTGCACACACACACACTTGTTAGTTATATAATGTTATTCTCATCTTCTTTTTGTTAGTTATATAATGTTATTCTCATCTTCTTTTTGTTAGTTATATAATGTTATTCTCATCTTCTTTTGGGCAATTTCTAGAGCTGGTAAGAGTTGGATTCAAGTTCTGCTTTTGATGCCTGTTGATATTATTTGGGTGAAGTCACCTAACCTTTTAGTGCCTTAGGCAACTATAAATTGCAAAGAAGATGCCAACCTGCTTTAGTTGAAGGAGTTTCCTTATCTGGAAGTTCCCTAAATCACAGGTACATTATTATCCTTGGATAATGTGATTGAAGAACTTTGTATTGATGGTTTCTTCTTCCTAAATCTTCAAAAATAAGCCCCCAAACTTTAAAATTTAGAATACAATTCCCCAGCAGACCTAGGAAGTGTCTGAGTAATGCACACTTCTGTCTTTTCAGGGTCAGTACTCCCTACAGGGATGTGGTGAGTCAAGAACTTAATAGAGTCTTTTATCTAGAGACTGCACTACACTAAGGAAGGAAGGAAGGAAGGAAGGAAGGAAGGAAGGAAGGAAGGATTTCCTAAGCCCTCTACTAGGGCTTTACACATACTTCATTTTGTCAAACACAAATAGCAGCTTTAGGGAAAATGAGACAAATGTGGCAAAGCCTAGACCTAAAATCTCTAGAAGATCCTTCTCAAGTTCTTTCAAAATCTTCCAAAATACAATACAATTTCTTTTGAAATTATTGAGATAAACTGATCTATCTCATGTTCTTCCAAAATTTCCCCAAATATAATGGAATTATTGAGGTAAGCCAATACCTATAACCTTGTTTGTGTTATCCTTCTTCAGGAACTGCTGGCAGAGGTACCTGAAGTTCCTTGGAGCATTCACTCAAATGGACAGAATCTCCTAGACTGATAAAAGCCCTTATCTTTCTGGTCTCTTAGATTCTTATATTATCCAGATCTGATACAGGAAAACCATTGACAGACTAATACGTGGGTGTTTCCTTCCTTTCCAATATTGGTCTCTATTATACAATTTTCCTTATTCACATTGTCTACTTCTGTCTAACCTAACTAGCTGCATATGATCTCAGTACTTAGGTTATTGTTCCTGCTGCTCAGAGAACATTTGTCATCCAGATACCTCTTAACTTCTCAAGCCAGACAGGCATGGTTCATGCATTTCTTAGCCCATGCATTTTTGATCACTCTTCTCTATAAGTAGTCTCTCCTCCTGCCTTGCACAGAGCTGGAGACCTTCTCTTCCTTTGTTAGGGAAGTAACTAGGAACTCAATATTAATGTCCTCTGAATTCTCAAGGCCTCTAAGCTATCTAGCACCTATAAACACTAAATTATAGTAATGGAGGAAAAGTCTATTTCCAAGATGCTCAGAATGACAACGTCAGCTCCTTCGGGACTCTATAGCAAGTACCTCTTTGTTGGGCAGCTAGGTGGTATAGTGGGTAGAGTACTGGGCCTGAAGTCAGCTTCATATCCTTTTGTGCAAATCCAACCTCAGATCCTTCCTAGCTGTGTTACCTTGGGCAAACCCTGTTGGCCTCAATTTCCTTATCTATAAAATGAGCTGGAGAAGAAAACAGCAAATCACTCCAGTATCTTTGCCAAGCAAGAAAGGAGTCATGAAGAAGCAGACACAACTGAAAAATGACTGAACAACAATAAGAAAATATTTCTCTGCATCAGGTACCTGCTACTCTTGCAGCAACTATGTGATATATCTTTTCTGATCCCCAAAAAAAGGTACTAGGTTCCAAGGTTTCAGGCAGTTTAAACAAGAGAGCAGATGTTCTCTCTCCTTCCAAAGTTCTTCATTGATGTTCAGGGTCCAGAATAAGAGACTTTACTTCTGGCCCTATATGAATCCAAATGATATCAAATTAAGCATAACATTGACATAAGGATAACGTTAAGCATAACTTTTTTCCTAAAAGATAAAAGTTCCCAAAGGGGAAGAAAGTAAGGGGGAAAAGGGCATGGTTTGTGGGCTTTGGGGCTGAATTGGTGTTCTAAATGAATTAAAAGTAAAGGAATAATGCCTTCTAATTTGACTCAATAGGAGAGATTGTTCTTTATTTCTTATGGGATAATAATTGCAACTTTCATTTCCATAGTACCATAACTAGGACAGGGCAAATGGAGCTTGAACTAAGGTTGTTGAAATTTAGAGAGAATTAATTCCATTACTGAAGGTGTTTCCTCTTCCCCTCCCAGATAAACTGCACAGGTAGATTTTTTGTTCTGCTTGTCCTTGCCCTATGCACAAAAACAAAGTTGTTTTCTTAAAATTGCCTGTGAAACAGTTCATGCAAGTAATATTCCTTTTTTATAGATATTTTACATCTTAGCTCAGAGAAGTAAAGTAACTTGGCCACAGTTATACAACTATCAAGTAACAGGGTTGGATCATTATTGTCCTTGATTAGTTCTTTCTTTCTTTCTTTCTTTCTTTCTTTCTTTCTTTCTTTCTTTCTTTCTTTCTTTCTTTCTTTCTTTCTTTCTTTCTTTCTTTTTTTGGTAAGGCAATGGGGTTAAGTGACTTACCTAATGTCATACATCTGGGTAATTATTAAATGACTGAGATTGAATTTAAACTCAGGTCCTTCTGACTCCAGGGCCAGTGCTCTGTCCACTGCATCACCTAGCTGCCCCTGTTGATTAGTTCTTTCAGATGTGTCCAACTCTTTTTAATTCCATTGAGGTTTTCTTGGCGGAGATAATGAAAGGGTTTGCCATTTCCCCTCTCTAGCTCATTTAACTGATGAGGAAACTGAGGCACAGGGTCACAGATCTGTTAAATGCCTGAGGCCAAATTTGGATACAAACTTTCCTAACTCCAGGTCCAGCACTCTATCCACTGTGTCACCTAGCTAGCTGCTCATCAAGGTCAGAACTCGATCTCCTGTCTGAGTCAATCCAGTTCTCTGTTCACCATAGAAAACTTCATAGAAGCAGGGTGGCCATTTTAGCACCTCTGGGGCTCATTAAAACAGTGTTTCCTAAACAGAAGTCTGTGAATCAGTCCACAAAACTTTTACTCCTTGGTTCTTAACTTAAAATTTATTTCATTCTTCTCAGTGCTTTTCTCATAACCATGGGCTTCTGGTCACTGTTATCTAAAGGCTATAATGATCTAGAGGATAATTATGGAGCTAGAAAGAACTTGAGTTCATTCAAACTAGCCTCTTCATTTTTCACATGGGGGAAACAAATCTAGTAAGATTAAAAGGACTTGTCCAACATAGTGACACAGGAGAAAGGATAAGAGATGGAATTGACTCTGGCTGATATCAGTCTACTACAAGCTACTACTCTATTACTATCTATTACTAACTATCTATACAGAGTGGAGAAGTTTCATAGCAGAGAATTAATATATTTTACTTGTTGAGGAAAACTCTACTTTTGTGAGGGATTGCCTCTGATGGTTGCTGCCATGGTCTGGTGTGGGCTTGAGTTATTCCCCTTCCTTTTTAGTTTCAGTATTTACATACTTGAGACACAGAAAAGACCTTTCATCTGAAGCTGGAGAACATCTTTCTTTCACATTGAGGATGCTAAATGCAAACTCAAGAAAGTCACCAGTCACCAATCCAACTGTGAAGTGGGAGGAGGAGCAGAAGGAGGAAGAGGAGAGAAAGTAACAGAAATAGAGAGAAAAGGGGGGAGAGAAAGAGAAAGAGAGAGAGAGAGAGAACATCTTGAACTCACAAAAGGATAAGCCTGTCCTGTTTTTTATCATTTCAATCTTACCTGGAATATATTTTTCTCTCCTTTCCCTTATCTTTCTCTCCTCTCTCACTTTCTTTTTTTCATTCCTCATTTGTAAGATTCTAGACTCTAAATTAAGATATCAATAGATTTAGATACTCTCTCTTTTGTTTCATCTTTCTACTCTCATCCCCCCCCCCCCCCACTATATGGTCTTTATTCTATACTTGTCATTTGTTCTGTTTCCTTACTACCCATTAGACATCTTGAACTGGGTGTTCTGTAGACTTCTTAAACTTAATATGACCTAAATTAAGCTCAATACCTTTTCCCTCAAACCGTCCCCCCATCCAAACTTCCCTATTATTGTTGAGAGCAGCACCATCTTCCCAGTTTCATAGACATATAAATTTAGTTGTCTTTCTTGATTCCTCATTATTTCTCATCTACTATAATCTAGTCTGTTGCTAAAGCCTGTAGATTTTGCATTTGAAACATCTCACCTATTCTTTTGACAATGCCATCACTCTGGTATGGACTCTCATCTTCTCATTCCTGACCTATTCCTATTAGTTGATCGATCTACCTCTCCCTACTCCAATTTACCTTCCATTTAGCCACCAAAATGATTTTCCTGAAGTGCAGGTCTGATCATGTTATCCCCCACTACTAGTGATTCACTAGCACCTCTGGGATTAAACACAAAATCCTGTTTAGTAGTCAAAACCCTTTGTAATTAGCCCCCTCCAAACCTTTAGTCTTTTTATACATTATACTTCCCCCCAACAGCCCACACATGTGGCACTGACACCAACCTTGTTATTGTTCCTCCAACATTGCCCCTTATCTGCTCTGAGCATTTTCTCTGCCAAGAAATACTCTTCCTCTTCATCCTGCCTTCTGGTTTTCCTGAATTCCTTGAAGTTCCAACTAAAATATCACCATCTGCAGGATGGTATTTTCTCCTCTCTGTTCTCTCTTCCCTCTTCTTTATGGTTTCTTCTGTTATATTTTCTCTTTACTCTATTTTTTATTTCTCTCCTTTTTGTCTCTTTTTCTACTTTCCCTCTCTATTCTCTGATTTCTCCTTTCTATTCTGTTGTGTTTCCTCCTCTCTCTTATTCCCTTCACTTTCTTCTTTCCTCTCTTGCTTTCCCCCCTTCCTCTCCTTTCTTTTTCCTTTTTCCTTTTTCTTCTTATTTTTTTCCCTCTTACCACAGTAACACCTCACCAGTGAGCCAATGAATGGTAAAGGAGGTGAATTAGACCCAAAGTGAATTGGGTCTAATGAAGCACCCTGGGGATTCTGCTAATCAATAATAATCCGGGAACTGGAGCCTGTACTCAGAACAGGAACTCATTTCCCTCTCTTTCCTCTTTTCCAGGCAAAGACCTTCAATTGTGAATACTTCTTCAGAGACAAGGTATGGATAGCTCTGACCTCTCCTAGCCAGAAATCAATTTCTTATCCTCTTGGCCTACTGGTTAGAGTCCTGAAATATAAGTTAGAAGCTCTCTGGGATCCAGTCCTAGTTATGCCACTGACTTGCTGTGAAGGCCATTCCTCTCCTTCATCCTCAATTTCCTTAACTATATGATAGACCCTTTCACCTCTGATGTTCTATAATTCTTCATGACTCAACTGTCACTTTATTGAAGTTAGGGAGGGAAAAGGGAGCTCTTTAATTTGACTACATTATTTCTTTTTCCACTTCCTTTCCTCTTCCCCTTTCTCTTGTTCCTTTCTCCTCTCCTTTGCTTTCCCAAACAATATTTTCTGAGCTGATCACTGAGGGAAAGAAGGGAAGAAGAAAATCACTTCTGTTTATTTTCCCCACCCTGCCACTACAAGCCCTGATAATTGTTAATTACTAGCTTTGTACTGGAAAGGGGGGGGGAGAGTCTGTGGTAGACTGTGGATGATGACAGTGAAGTGTTTTTCCCCTCACAATCCCCTATATTCTGAGGTTCAAGTCTATAAGGGAGCTGACACAACCACCATACTGAGGCAGTGGATGAGTGTCCATTCATGTATTAAGTACCATAAAAGAAACCCAAAGGAGAGAGCTCAGAGTGGACTAGAGTGTTCAGAATAGGCCTAGCCTTAGAATAGAAGAGCTGAGAGGTATTCTAAGACAAAGAACATAGATTGCTAAATTGGACTCTAGAACTCAGAAAGCATAGTGAAAGAACCAAACAGAACTTTAGAATCAAGATTTTTCATTGATTTGAAGAGGTTAGCAGCATGAGGAGAAGGGTCCTTAAGTCATAAATTATTAGAGATTATATTAAAAGATTAGGAAACGGGTTTAGATGGGAGAAGAGACTTGGTCAGGTTCACAAAGCAAGTTAGTGGCAGATATGAGTGTTTGATCTGGGTCTGGTAGGATAGATCAGATTTAGTTAAGGGGATAGGGGAGGGTGTTATAGATGGTAAGGGATACTAGTGTGAGCAAAAACATGGCCTTAGGAATATGTATGAAGAGATGGTGGGGAGGTTCCCTGTCTCTACCTGCTGAAGAAGTCCAGGATACAAGAAATATTCAGTACTGACAGCTGGGAAAAGAAATCAGGTTGGGGAAAAGAAGGTGATCTCTCAACGGTCTTTTCTTTCCAGGGACACTTCCCTCAAAAAGCTTTTCAAATTACTCAGAAGAGGCCAGAGTGGAGAGATGAAAAGGAGATCCAAAGCCTCTGTAGTTTTCTCCAGGTGGTAGATAGCTTCTGTTATTACAGCCAGGAGATACAGCTGCTGCTGGCCAAAGTCATCCGCTTTGAACGGTTAGTGCCAGCTCCAGTTTCAGTCATCTTCTATTTCTTGGGTGGGACAGGCTTCCCAAGAAAGGAACACAGAACTATTATTAAAAATATTTCCACTTGGGGCAAACCATTTGGGAGTGGGCAATGGTTCAACTGCAGGGAAAATGGTTGAAAACTTCCCTTCATCCTTCAAAGAAGTTGAGAGGGATGGCAAACACTCTATTGGGGGGACCCTAGGTGTATGTCCAGGGACAGTAATGATTTAGGGCAGACTGGGTTAGAAGAAAACTGAAAGACATGGTGATTCAGGCTGTGAGGAGAAAATGTCTTTTTTCTCTGCCTATGTCAGGGCCCTGGGACAAAACCCCGTAGGCCTAGGTTTATCATGACTCTGAAAGAAAAAAAATATTTCCTTAAAGTCAGAGCTGCAAAATACAAAAGGGCTGCCCCATAATAAAAGACAATCTTCACAAGAAAGAGCTCAATAGGGGCAGCTAGGTGGTGTAGTGGCTAGCATACCAGCCCTGGAGTCAGAAGGACCTGAATTCAAATCCTGCCTCAGGGCACTTAATAATTACCTAGCTGTATGACCTTGGGCAGGTCACTAAACCCCACTGCCTTGCAAAAAAAAAAGAATTCATTAATTTCATGATGGGTTCATAGATCTAGGGACCTCAAAGACTATTTATGAAGTCCAATCTTTTCATTTCACAGATGAGAAAACTGAGAACCATGGTTGTTAGGTGACTTGTTCAAGGTTATATAGGTATAAAAGGTCAGAAGTTGAATTTGAACCCTGGTTCTGTGCTGCTGAAACTGGGTTATTCCTCCCTGTCTCTCAGTGTATTACAGAACACTGGTACCAAACTCATATAGAAATGAATCCCACTGGGTTACATATTGATTTAGAAAATTGCAAATGAATCTTATGTTGTACCAGCTTTTTATTTTATTAAACATTTTCCACTGACATTTTGATTGGGTTCAAGTCACCCTTGAGAGTTTTGCAGCAGTTGTTGAGGGCATTCATCAGGCAGGGATTGTTATCTGTATTGGGAGAAATATTTTCCTCTGCTGAGAATTCTATATACCAGTGAAACTACATATCCTATTTCTGTCTTTATGTAAAGGACATGGATTTAGAACTGGAAGGAACTGTAGAGGTCATTTAGTTCAATTCCCTCATTTTAAAGGTGAGAAAACTGAGATCCAGTTAAGTGACTTGCCCAAGGTCAAGCACATTTGTGTCAGAGGTGACTCAAACCCATATCTTTAGTCTTCAAATCCAGATTTTTTTTCCTATAGTATCTGTGAGCCTCTTGTTGTTTAAGGCATTGCACTCATCCTATATCAAGTTTCATAGATCCATTTAGAAGTGGCAGCTTTAGACCCAACCTTCAAATCCATTAAACAGCAGGCTCCAGGACCCACAGACCAGGCAGAAGTAGCACCAGGAGCTGTCCAGGGCTGGAGTGTCTCCTCTTCAGGTTAAGAGGAGGATGATTCCAGAGAGAGCAAAGAAAAATGTGAATTTTCTACTCAACTCTTTCCAAGAGAAGATCTTCTGAGTCTTGATACTTGCCATCAGGTTCCGTTCTCCATTGCTTCCTAAATGATTATTTGTATGCTTCTTCTTAGATTTGGCCGCAGGCGTGTGATCGTTAAGAAGGGGTATAAGTGCAACAGTTTCTACTTCATCTTCTTTGGGACAGTTGCTGTAACTTCAGATGAAGATGGAAGCAGTGCCTTCCTAGACAGAAACCCAGAATTGCTCTCCAAGGGTTCATCTTTTGGAGTGAGTTGGTATCCTTCAATCTTTCCCCTAAACCAGGCTGTTTGGTGGGTTTGTGAGAATAGTAAAAGAGTGATATTCTCAGGGAACAGGCCCAACTGGAGGGAAGTAAAGCAGAGTTGTGATAGAAAAAGTCCTAGAGCAAGGGTCTTGGATCAGTACATACAAGTTGAAGTTTAAATTTGTCTGCATTGGACTATTAGAATTTCAGTTGTTCCAAATAATGAAGGCTGATTTAGAGCCAAAGATTGTGTGATTCTGATCACTGAATCTTTATATGGGAATCTGGAGATTAACTATTCTAATCAATCCATCCTAACATTAGTAATCTGTTCTGCATATAGGAGTCTGACCACTATGGTAGAAAATGGATCTAGATCCAAATGACCTGAATTCAAATCCTGCTGTATACCCTAGATAAGCAACTTTATTTCTCTGAATGATAGTTTGCACATCTGTAGAAAGAGGATCTTAATTGTCCCAATCTCTTTCCCACAGGGAAGGAAGAGTCTCCCCACTCCACTTAAGGCCCTAGAGAAATATGAGACATCATGGACCTAGTCATGTCACTTCCAGGATCAAAAATTTTCTTTTACGCAACACTGTAAAGTTAATAATCTCCTACCTCATATTCAAGGACCTCTGTCATCTGGTACCACCCTGATTTTCCAGTCATATTACTCCATATTCTTCCAGGAGTTTGTTCAGCCACTCAAACTGGACAACTACTCTTTGTGTCCCAAATGTGCCCTACACTTTCCTACTTCCTTGCCTTTGTCCGAACCATTCTCTATGCTTGCAATGTCCGCCTTCCTTCTCTTCATCTGTTAAATTCCTTCTTATCTTTAAAACCCAATTCAAGGAGTGGCTAGGTGGCGCAGTGGATAAAGCACTGGCCCTGGAGTCAGGAGTACCTGGGTTCAAATCCGGTCTCAGACACTCAATAATTACCTAGCTGTGTGGCCACTTAACCCCATTTGCCTTGCAAAAACCTAAAAAAAAAAAAAAAAACAACCCAAAAAGCCAATTCAAATGCCACTTTCTCCAGGAAGCCTTCCCTGATTCTCCCTATCCCCACACTGGTTATGATTTTCCCTTCTTCCATGGAACTCATATATCACTTTTATCTGCAGCTTTCTGATGAACTTAAAATGTTTTGTATCTTAGTTGTCTGAGCTTATGTCTTATTCTCCCACCTTACCTAGTGACTATTCTGAGCCTCTGTTTGTTCCTTAATTTATAAAATTAGGGAGGTGGACTAGATGATATTTTTTTTCAGCTCTTAAATCCTGTGATCTAAATTTTGTCTCTCCTCAGTAGAACATAATGAATGGTTGAGGAATGTCTGTCCTCAAAGAGCTTACAAGCTAGGGCACAATCATGCTACATTTCTTCTTCTCACATATAATAACTGCTTAATAACTATTTGTTGAATGTAATCAATGTATACATGGCCATAAATGACCATAAAAGGTCCTGAAATGGAAAAAAGATCATTTACTGAGGACAGGGGGAAATCAGGACAAGCTTCTGGGGAAAGTATTGAGCTGAGCTTTTGAAAGATAGGACTGGGGCAGTTAGGTGGCATAGTGGATAAAGCACCGGCCCTGGAGTCAGGAGTACCTGGGTTCAAATCCGGTCTTAGGCACTTAATAATTACCTAGTTGTGTAGCCTTGGGCAAGCCACTTAACCCCAATGCCTTGCAAAAAAAAAATTAATAAAAAAAAAGAAAGGACTTCATTAAGGGTAGGGGGAGGAGAGAAGAAGGAAATAGTCTTATTGTAAGCACAGTCTAAGTGAAGAGGACCTAAAAATGGAAAAGTGCTACACTTGAAGGTAGACTACAAGCAATCAAGTTTGGCTGAACTGCAGAATACAATGAGGGAAATATTGAGTACTAGTTCTAGAAAAGTAAGATAAAGCAAAATTTTGAAGAGCCTTGAATGCCAAACCAAAAACTGAGAATTTGGAAGTGTAAGTAATTTGAGGGCAAGGATTGTTTTCATCTAGCAACATGTTTGGAATGAAATAGGAACTCAGTAAAGGCTTATTATATTGAACTGATGGAGAAGAAAATGGCAAATTACTCCAGCATCTTTGCCAGGAAAACCCCATGGGGTCATATAGAGTTGGACATTACTGAAAGACTGAACAAAAGTTACAACAAAACTGTGAATTCAATCCAATAGGCAGTCAAAAAGGGTATGGACCAGGGAACAGGACCAGATCTGTATGTACAGATCCATATTTCAAGTATACACAGTCCTCTTGAGTCCCTTGCAACCCTTATCCTATGATCAATCACAACTTGCAAAACCTCTTCCCTGATCATTTCCACCATCTGTCACCTTTATTTTACTCTCATGCTGCTAAATGAAATTGAAGAGAATCAGGAAATAATGCTGACTAGTTCCTTTATAAAATTATGCTTGCCAATCTCAACCAAGCCCTCAGCAAGGCAATCCTCTTCTTCCTTCTATTTTAGTCCCCATCCCATTCACTACAGACTTACTCCAAGCCTTTTTTTCTCTTCTTATCCCTCCTACCCACTCGATTTTTCCACCATCTCTAATGAGGAACCCACTTTATATTTCACTCGTCCTCTCATCTCATACCCCTATATCATAGTTTCCTACCATCTCTTCAGGCCCTAATGAAGAGGCAACTTTCTGTTTGCATACATATTCCTTTGATTGCATCCCCTCCCATCTTCTCCAGCAGATTTCCTCCTCCATCATCTCCACTCTCTAGTTTTCAGTTTTCATCTAATAGTTCTTTCCCTTCTCTATGCAAACACATTCAAGTTCTTTCCATCCTTGAAAACCTTCACTACATCATCTTATCATGTCCACCAGCTATTATCTTTCCTCCCTTTTATGACTACATGTCTTCTATATTTGAGGCCTGTTAGGAACCATTGTCTATGGGAGCATTGCAAATTATCTTCACCTGGTGTTTTGTGAATAAACGGAGCACTTGAAGATCTTGATGGAGTATTTGTCTCCTTTGTCATCCTTGTCTCCTGCCCCTCCAACTCTCTCCTGGGGAAGATTGAGGGAGTCCAGAAGTGGGCCTCAACAGAGGCCTCCTTTTTCTCTCCTCTCATTCTCTTCTCAAATCTCTCTAATTTGGTTTCTGGTCTCATTATTGGAATATAAGTAATTTGCTGTCTCTAAAGTTACCAATGATCTTAGTTGCCAAATCTAATGACCCTTTTTCTGAATCCTCATCCTTCAAGACTCCTCTGCAGCATCTGACACTATTGCTCACTTCCTCCTCTTGAATATTATCATCTTTTAGTTTTCATGACTGCTTTCTTACATCTGTCTATCTGTTGTCTTTTGCTGGATCTTCACCTTTGTCATGTTCATTCATTTTAGATGTTCCCCAAGGTTCTGTCCTAAGCCCATTTCTCATTTTTCTCCACACTATCTCATTTGTTAATCTTATCAATTATCATCTTTTTGCAGACAATTCCCATATCTATTTATCCAATCCTTGTCTTTATTTGGAACTGCTTTTGTCTGCATGGAAAGCCTTGAACCTTGGAGGTCAGAAGGCCTGAAATCAGTTCTACCCTCAGACATACATACTAGCTGTGTGACACCAAAGTGAGTCATTTAAGCACTAAAATGGGGATAACAATAGCTTCCACCAAGGCTGTTGTGAGGATCAAATGTAATGATCATTCTAAAGTGCTCAGCTCTGTGCATAGCACCTAATAAGAGCTACTATGTAAATGTTTATAATTAATATTCCAAATTCAGCATGACCAAAATGGAACTTGTCTTTCCCCTAAAATGCTCACCTCAACTGAACTTCCTTCTTAGAGCATCACTATTGTTCTAGGTACACAATCTATTTTCAATTTTCTACTCTCAATCTTCCTGTCTCTGTCTCTCTCCTCCTCCATATCATTCCCAAATCTTGCCACTTTTCAATCTGCAACATCTCTTGAATCCATAGTGTTCTCTATTCACAACTCACCACCCTAGTTTAGCCCCTCACACCTTCTTGCCAGAACCATTACAATAGCTTCTTAATTGTTCTCAGGATCTCATCCTCTATTCATCTGCTAAAGTGACTTCACTGAAGGGTAAATTACCACCATCATTCTCTTGTTCTGGAAATTCTTTTTTTTTTTAAATAAATTTATTCATTTTTTTCCAATTATATGCAAAGATGGTTTTCAACTTTCTTTTTTGAGGGTAAGGTTTTGAGTTCCACATTTTTTTCCTTCCTTACTTCCTTCCCTTGAGAATGAGTAATCTGATATATGTTATTAATGTATAACTGTTAAACATATTTCCATATTAGTCATATAGTGAAAGAAGAATTAGAACAAATAGGGAAAAAACGTGAGTAGAAAAAAACAAAGATTTTAAAAAATTTTAAACGGTATGCTTTGGTCTGCATTCAGACTCCATAGTTCCTTGAATGTTGATGGTATTTTTCATTACAAGTTCTTTATAATTGTCTTTGATCATTATACTACTGAGTAGAGCTAAGTTTATCATAGTTGATCATCACACAATGTTGCTATTAATGTGCACAAAATGTTCTCCTGGTTCAGCTCATTTCATTTAGCATCAGTTCATGTAAGTCTTTCCAGATTTTCCTGAGGTCCACCCATTCATGATTCTTATAGAACAATTGTACTCCATCACATTCATATATCACAATTTGTTCAGCCATTCCCCAGTGTATAGGCATTCCCTCAATTTCCAATTCTTTGCCACAACTAAGAGAGCTGCTATAAATATTTTTGTTTATGTGGGTCTTTTCCCCTTTATATTTCTGGGATACAGACCTAGTAGTATTATTGCTGGATCAAAGGATATGCACAGTTTTACAGCTATGGAAATTTCAATAGCTCCCTATTATATCCAGGGTCAAATGTAAATTTCTTTTTTTTTCTTTTCCCCCCTATTCAGACTTTGACATTTTACTGCCATCTACAACACTACTATCTCTACCTGTGAGATCTCCTTACTCTTTCTCTCATGACTTCTCCCATGTCTGTGTCTTTGTATTCCATACCTGGAATCCTCTCCTTCCTCTCCTTTCTGACCTTTGACTTTTAGAACCCCTGGTTTCATTTAAACTCAGTTCAAACACCCCATCTCCCAGAGATCTTTGTAGGCTCCTCCTTCCACTCCCACCAGTTGTTAGTACCATAGTTTCTGTGGTTAACTTCCATCTGCTCTGTAGTCATTTCATTTATTTATTAATTAATCTTATTTCTTCATCTGATTTAGCTCTTCTCTTTTCTATCTTTTCCATTCTCTCTTTCTCTCTCACCCTCCTATATTTCTCAAGTCTTTTTTCTTTGCAACATCTCTTTTTTTTTTTTTTAGGTGTTGCAAGGCAAATGGGATTAAGTGGCTTGCTGAAGGCCACACAGCTAGGTAATTATTAAGTGCCTGAGACCGGATTTGAACCCAGGTACTCCTGACTCCAGGGCTGGAGCTTTATCCACTGTGCCACCTAGCTGCCCCTGCAACATCTTTTGAATCTGTAGAGAAGAGAACTCTTACAACCCTAGTTCAGCCCCTCCCTACTTCTTGCCAGAAAGTTCATTAAGGACAAGAACTCTTTTCATTTTTGCTTTTTCTTTCCTTTGTTATCCCTCACTGCTTAGCATATCCACTACCTCATAAAATGTGTTGAATGAATATCTGTTGATTGATTAATTGATCTGGCAATGGTATAAAGAATGTGGGTGTGGTGAGGTGGGAGGCCAGAAGAGACATCTTCTTTTATCTCCTCCTCTTCAGGAAATGGCTTTGCTGACTGATTCTGAGAGGATTTCTACTGTGGTCTGTATGGAGGAGACAGAGTTACTGGTTGTGGACAAGGAGGATTGCTTTGGTACTAAGCTGAATGAGGAGTTGAAGAAGGAATTTCAATTTCGGTTTAATTTCTTCAGGTAAATCAAATATTGGCTTATCAAGCAGTTATTGGATACTAGTGTTGTGGAAGGCCATGGCTAGACTCTGTGAGGGAGAAAAGGGAGAAGAGAGGGGAATGCTATGTGACCTTGGGCAAGTCACTCAGTTTCCTCATCTGAGGGGAGGAGGAGCATAGTTAGGGTGCTGGAGGAAGTACATCTTGGGATGCCAGAAAGCAATTACATTTCTTTTCCTTTCTTTGGTTTTTGCAAGGCAATGGGGGCAAGTGATTTTCCCAAGGTCACACAGCTTAGTATTTTTTGTGTCTGAGGTTGGATTTGAACTCAGATCCTCCTGACTTCAGGGAAAGTACTCTACCTACTGCACCACCTAGCTCCAAGCAATTACATTTCAATATAGCTATTAAAAGATTCTTAGAAAACATAAATTCATGGGTCTTAAAGTATGAACTCATAAGTTCTCCAAAAAAAATCCCTTCTTGTTCTAAATCTCCAATCCTATTACAACATGGGCATTGCCTTCAAGGCTGGTAAAGTCTCTAGTAAAAGAGGTCACATGATCAAATCTTACCAGACAATATAGGTTCAAGTGAGGTAGCATGTTGCATACAAGGAGTACTCTAGGATTTAGAAAGTTGGAGGGGGGTCAAGAAAGCCTCTATGGAATAAGGAGATCATGCAGATAAGACAACTATAGGCACAATTGTACCAGGTTCATTTTGATCAGAGGACAGTGCAGTGTGTCATGCTGGCTGGAGCAATGGGCTTCAGGGAAGGGGATGAAATAACTTCCTAAAATTAAAGAGGGTGATTAGGTGATCAAGGGAGAGAACTATGACTAGAATTTTTTTTTACTTGGGGCAATTGGGATACAGCTGACTTAGAGATAGGGGAAACTTAGCTAGGGTGCAGAAGGAAGCACATTGGGATGCCAGAAAGTTTTTATATTGCTGAATGACTAGATGACTAGGGGGGGTAGGATGGGATAGCGTGTGGTTGGGAGCAAGAAATTGGAAAGGACAACATTACTTTTTAGATATTAATACCCTGGGGAAAGCCCTTATTACCTTGTCTTAATTGTGTCTCTCTGGCAAGGAAGGGAGTGTGGTCTTAGGAGAGATAGGATATTCCCCAAATCCTTGGATCAGAAAAGAAAATAGCATTTAATATCCTTTCTCCTCAGGAAGCATGAGCTCTTTAAGACATGGTCTGATGAGACTGTCTCAAGAATGGTGAGTCATTGCAAAGTGCAGAAGTACCCATATGGGCAAGTGATAACTCAGAATGTGACGGAGTCTGGCTTTATCATGTTTGTCACAAAGGTGAGAATTAGGATACAGAAAGGTCAAGGAATTGGGGGAGAAAGGGAGTGTAAAGGTGATGTGTGTGTGTGTGTGTGTGTGTGTGAGAGAGAGAGAGAGAGAGAGAGAGAGAGAGAGAGAGAGAGAGAGAGAGAGACAGGGAGAGAGACAGAGAGAGAGACAGAGAGAGAGAGAGACAGAGAAAGGAGTCTAAAGCTATGTTCTAAGAATGCAAGGAAGACTGAGATGCATAGTTCTTTCTAGAATGAAATCTCTAACCCACTTATCACAATAGCTTTTCTAAATATCTTTCTCCTCAAGTCTACTCATACAACTTCTACTCTTCATACTCTCCTCTGGGGACCTTGAATCATGCTTTTTATCCCACCCACCCTCAAAATGAAACCATTAGATGAGAATTCCTTTCTCTTCTCTTCTCCTAATGCAACATCTCTCTGACTCCCCTCTCCTGGAATCTTCTCTACTCAAGCCTCTCACAAAGAAGTGGTCCTTTTTCTTGCCAAGGTCAATACTACTTACATGCATGCCTTCTATCTCATCCCCCCAAGTCTTCTCCAGCAGATTGCCCCATTATCATTCCCACTTCCCACTTTCTTAATCCTTTCCTATAATTCTATCTCCTTTCCTGCTGCCTACAAACACCCCTAAATCTCCCTCATCCTTTAAAAACTCTCACTTGATCCTACTGTCCCTTCTAGGTATCATTCTATATTTATTTTCCCAGATAAATTCCCTGAAAAATCTATAATTAGTACTTCTACTTCCCCTCCTCTCACTCTGTCCTAAACCTTTTGGAACCTGGTTTTCAACCTCATCATTTAACTGAAACTGTTCTCTCTAAAGTTAACAACTGCCTTATCTAATGAATGTTGAACAGAAAAAAATTGAAACTGTGGTTTATTGTTGTAACATTAAATGTTCAATGACTATTGGCATTATTTGTCTTCATATTCACAACTTAATCCTCATAAATCTTTCATTCTTCAAGATTTCATTTAAGATTTCAATGAGTCATGTAATTTCAGTATTTGCCACTAGATGGTGATATCATTCACGTGCTCAGCATTTTCACACACCTGATTCAATCTTGAAGACTTCAAAAATCACTTTTTGACCCACTCCAAATTTACTTGTGGTTATATCTTTGCAAGAGAAATAAAAATGATTTGCTTCTGTGCAAGCACTTGGTCTAAGGAAACAAAGAATATAGAACAGGCTTTATTTCATGTTATTTTATACAAAAAGCTGAGTTTTCTATTAGTAAATAGTCAAGAAAACTCTTCTTTCCTTTCTAATGAGATGTTCCTTTCTAGGGATCTAAAGAGCCTATTCTAGACTTAGGGAAATACTGGCCAGTTTTTGTATAATCAGTTGTCAGAAATACTAAGAATTGTTAGAGAATGAAGTAACTCTTTTTTTCTAGAGATTCCTTTTCTTATATCCCAGGCATATGTTACATAATTCTCGGTGACACCAAAGGGTGATAATAATAATAATAATGATAAGAATAAGAATAAATAACAATAAGAACATCAATAATAGCTAAAATTTCTATAGAATTTATTATGTTCAACTGCTAATTAAGCACAATAATTTATAATTATGATTTTATTCAATACTCAAGAAAAACCCTACCAGACACTATTACTATCCTCATTTTATAGATGAGGAAACAGGTGAAGTGGCTTGCCCAGGGTGATGAAACAAATGGGTATCTTGACTCCAACTTTCACTTAATCTTGGAAGCTGGGGTGGTTGAAGAAGTCTGCATGGCTCAGACACTCTTCTTTATTGCCATATCTGAGGCCGAGAGGTTCCCTTAAGGTACTGTTTCCCTAAATCTCTCTCGTGCTTTTTTCCCCCAGCAGCTCTCTTCTCTGTATCTTCTAGTTCTACTTTTAAGGGTATAGTTTAGAGTTTAATTTTGAAAGGAATGTTCCAGCTTGAAGATAGTACTAAAGTGGACTTAATATGAATATTCAGGATAAAATTAACTTACAAAGAATTGTCATGAGAATCTCACACTTTTTTCAAGACATCTTCAAATTCAGGAGAGGTTCTCATTCATTGATGAAAAATCTATGTTATTGTCAGGTGTTAAAATAGAGTGCCATAGGGACAGCTAGGTGGTACAAAGGGGCAACTGGGTGGTGCAGTGGATAGAGCACTGGCCCTGGAGTCAGGAGGATCTGAGTTCAAATTTGACCTCAGACATTTATTACCTAGCTATGTGATCTTGGGTAAATCACTTAACCCCATTACCTTACAAAAACTAAAAATAAATAAATAAAATAGAGTGCCAGGCCTAAAGTCAGGGAGTCCTGAGTTCAAATCCAAAATCAGACATTTACTTTCTACCCATGTGAACCTAGGCAAGTCATTTAATCTGTCTGCCTCATTTTCCTCATCGGTAAAATGGAGATAAACCATAGCATATACCTGGTAAGGTTGCTGTGAGGATCAAATGAGATAATAATTGCATTATATATTTAGTACTATGCCTACACATAACAAGTGCTGTATAAATATAAGCTATTATTATTATATATGAAATTTTACTCCTTCCTTCAAGATAATTAATGCCCAAGTACATTCATGAAACTTCCTCCTTTTTTAAGGTAAAACTTTTCATTTTTTTAAAATTTACATCAATCAACCAAAAATATATATATTTATTCTAAATAAATATTGATTTAATCAGCCACCAATTTATTAATCAACTGGTCCTGAAGTTACAAATGAAATGAGTGAAAACCCAAGGAACACATCCTGAAACAACAAAAATATATATAAATACACACTAAGGAATAGATTATAAAGAGAATAAATAGAAATAAATGTAAAGTAGTTAAATACAGAGAGGAGAGAAGGTAATAGTGTATGAGGAGCTCAGGAAAGCCTTAACATAGAGGGATAAGGCTTAAGCTGCATCTTGAAGAGAGGCTTATGAGGAGAAGGTGAGGAGGGTGAAGTACAAAGCTGTAGAGATGGGAGAACTAGATAAAAAGTGTGAGAGTGAGAAAGGCTGAAAAGATAGCTCTATAAACACTTATATTGTCTCTCCTCAATCTGTTCTCCAGCTTAGTTATTTTTCTAAGGAGATACTTCAAATTCCCTAGTTTTTTCTATTTTTATTGTTTCTTGGTATCTTATAACATAAACTGATTCCACTTGCTCAATTCTAGTTTTCAAGGAGTTATTTTCTTCCTTAAGATTTTATATTTTTTTCCCAATTGGTTAATTTTCTTTTCATTATTTCCTTGAATAGCATTTCCCCCCCCCCTATTTTTTCCTTGATCTCTCTTATTTAAATTTTGAATTCCTTTTTAAGTTGTTCCAAGAGTTTTGGGGGGGGCAGAGGGTAGGTGAGGGGAGTCTTACGACCATTTGATGTTACTTTTTGGGGTAGGAATGGCTTTTTTTAAACCTCACTATCTTCCCCAAATATTAATTTCAGGTCTTTATAACTATCTATCATCAGGTTGTATTTATTTTAATTTTTAATTTTAATTTGTTTTATTTTTAACTTATTATTACAAGTTTTAATCTCAAGTTATGAGTCCTTACTGTTTTATGAATTCTGTTGGGGGCCTCAAGCTCCCTGATTATTCTCCTCTCCTAAGTCATTGGTAGGTCTCCCAGTCACACTCCTGAAAACATTCTTGGTCCCTTCTTCCTGCAGTTCCACACAGTTGCTTGTTCCTCCTTGCCCACTGCCACAGCCCCAGATCATGTCTGGATGTCAGGCGTGTATGTGTATATGGGTGTCCTCCAAATTTGCCCCACTCAACTGTCAGTTGTTTCTTACATGAAAGTTTATGAGCTGAAAATTCCTGTGGTAAGATTACTTGAGTGAGGTGAAAGTTGAGGTGAAACCTCCCTAAGACCCATTCTGTTGCTGGAGAGAGCTGTTCCAGGTTCTGCAGTTTGTTGACCCAGCAGATTCACCTTGGAGATGTCTACATTTCTCTCAGGCCAAACTTCAGCCCCTGGAGGGGAGGTCCTATCTTTTCTGTTGCTTTGCTACTTTATTTTTGCTTCTCTGGTCATTTTGTGTCAATTTTCTATCTTTTTGTGGAGAATCTCTGGAGAACCTGGAAATTGCCCAGAATCTTCCCAGAATGACCAAGACTTTATGTTAAATTGTAGAAACTACAGGGAAGTAGTAAAGTGCCTTGAAGTCACTGTAACTTGCTGCTTAATTCTGACATGGTCAGAATTAGATAAGGAAAGACACCTTTGTCTGGATGAATTAAAGTGGGGAGAGACTTGAAACAGGTACACCAGTTAGGAGGTTCTGATCATGAGCCAGGCTAGAGAAATCGATAAGAACCTGAATTAAGTAAGGTTGGTTGTGCCAGTAGAAGAGAGGAAAGGCAAGTAGGCAGGAGATATGGAGATGGAGATGCCTGGGATTTCGCAATTGATTGAATATTTGAAGTGAAGGAGATTGATGAAAGGGACAGAATAAACATTTCTTAAGCACCTATGTGGGAGTAATGCTTTACAAACATCTGATTTGATTATGATCTCATTTGAGAGTGAGGAGTCCATGTCAAAGTTAAAGGAACAAACCTGGGGAGACCAAGAGGAAAGATGGGAGGGCCCTTGGAAGAAAAAGGAAAGTTTAGAAGGAAGGATTTGGGGGGGGGGATAATGAGATCTATTTTGAATATATTGAGAACCAAAAATAAGTAATGAAAATAAAGTAAAGGGGCAGCTAGGTGGTGCAGTGGATAGAGCACCAGTCCTGGAGTCAGGAGTACCTGGGTTCAAATCTGGTCTCAGACACTTAATAATTACCTAGCTGTGTGGCCTTGGGCAAGCCACTTAAACCCATTGCCTTGCAAAAACATAAAAAAATAAAATAAAGTAAAAAATAAAATCACAATAATGTCAAAACTTTTTTTAAAAGTTCAAAAAATTCTCTGCTATTGAAAATTGCTTAGAGATACTACAGACTTTTTAATTGGCAGTATAATTATGTTGTTCTTAGCATCCTAAGGAAAACCCCAAGTTGTGACTTATGACCCAGAGTTGTAGTTCTAGAGTCATATGAATTAGTTTCAATCTTGATTCTTTTTACAAATCCCTTCAATGACTCTCAGTGCCTCTGGGATAAAGATTCTTATCTTAACCTGGAACCAGTGAACTTGTTTTTTAAATATTTTGATAATTGTATTTTCAGTATGATTGGTTTCCTTTGCAGTTCTAAATTACTAAATATTTAAAACTTAGTATTAAAATAAATTTTATTTTATGCAATTAAAAATACAGACTTCACTAGGACTGCCAAAGGCGGGGTAGGGGGGTGGTTCAGGACACACAAAAAATTAAGAATTCTTTAATGCTAAAATATGAAATACTTTAGACTAAAATATCAAATATTAAAATCCTTTTTTTCATGCATTTGTAAACATTATTCTGAGAAAGT
This sequence comes from Macrotis lagotis, assembly GCF_037893015.1. Classification (NCBI taxonomy): domain Eukaryota; kingdom Metazoa; phylum Chordata; class Mammalia; order Peramelemorphia; family Peramelidae; genus Macrotis; species Macrotis lagotis. The sequence continues at coordinate 355,983,483 of NC_133658.1, read as the reverse complement.
GTCCAAAGACTTCACCAAACTACCAAAGAAGTCTGGGATATGGAAAAGGTTAAGATACCCTTTCCTATAAAATACAACTCTTCAGTATGGAATTTAAAGCTCTCTGCTGTCTGGCTTCTATTTCCCTCTTTAGACTTAATTTCATTTTACTCCCCTTCTATCTATCTGTGTCCACTTTATTCAAATTGCCCTATGCAAGTAACTCTCTCTCTCTCTCTCTCTGTCTTTTTCTCTCTCTTTGATTCCTTATCTCCCTTAAAGTTCAGCTCATTTACTATATCTCATAAGAAGACTCTCCTATTCTGGAGTCAGGGGGATCTGAGTTCAAATTCAGTATCAGATTCTTAATAATTACCTAGCTGTATGACCATGGGCAAGTCACTGAACCCCATTGCCTTGCAAAAATCAAAAAAGAAAGAAAGGAAGAAGGGAAGGAAGGAAGGGAGGGAGGGAGGGAGGAAAGGGGAAGGGGGAAGGGGGAGAGGAGAGGAGAGGAGAGGAGAGGAGAGGAGAAAGGAAAGGAGAAAGGAACGACTCTTCTGTTTCTGGTTGAATGGCAAAGCTCAAAGAATAGCCAATTGTCAGCTTGGCAGGAGGTCTGTGTGGAGGGCCCCAGGGATTGACTTGACCCTGTTGACACTTGACCAATCCACAATTGTCATAGAACTAGGAAAGATGGTTGACCCAGTGATTGCCTTTGACAGAATCTGAAAAGATCTGGACAGACTAGAACTTGGACTTGACTAACAATGATGTAATTTAATAAGGACAAATAAGGACAACTCTTACACTTGAGGGTCAAGTTGACAGATCTTAATGTTGATGTGTAACATCCCTGTGCCCTCCTCACCACTCACACAACCAGCAACCCAATTTAGGCAATTGTCACCTTTTTTTCTGTTCTATTGTAATAACTTCTTTTTTACTTTGATCTCCTGTCTCTAGCATCTTCCTCCACTCCAACCCATCCTCCACAAAGCTGACAAAATCATCTTACTAAAGTGTACATCTGATCTTGTCAGTTCTCTACCAGGTAAAATTTATCAATTTATGCCTTCCAGGAACAAATATAAACAATCTTGGCATTTATATCTCTTCACAAGCTGGGTTCTTCTTGTCTTTCCAGATCTTTTCAGGTGCTAATATTCTTCCACTCCCTAACTTTCTTTTTACTTACCTATTTACAAACCTATTAAATACCTATAAATAAATGTGCTTGGAATCTCCCTCTCTCCACCCTCTCATTCCCCTTAGTAAGCTCTGGAGGACAGAGGCTGTTTTGTCTCCTTTTCTCTGCCTGGTTCATAGTAGGTCCCTAATTACTTGTTGATTGATTGATCATCTTCTTAGTCATATTACAGGACTTTGCCCATAGTAGGGTTTATAAAATGTTTGTTGAATGACCAAATTTTTACCCTTGTTCTTGAAACATAGAATGTGGCTTATGCCTAATGTCCCCCTAAAAAGAAGAGGGGTCCCAACTCCCATCAAACACAGGTACAGACACACACACACACACACACACACACACACAGTCCTAAAATGTAGAATAGACTCTTACTTAATCTATTAGAAAATGCATAACACAAAGGACTTGTATCAGAGCTCATTAGACAAGTAAATTTTCTACACCAGTCCAAGGACAACAGCAGACAACAACAACAGCAACAACAAGGAGCTAGCATTTAGATAACACATTACGGCTTACAAAGCAATTTACAAGTATTATCTTATTTGATCTTCACCAAAACCCTGGGAGGTTTATTATAATCTTCATTTTATGATGAAAAATCAGAATGGATTTATAAATCAACCTGAATGATGGCATCCTGATTAGAGACATACCCATGGGTCCTATATGTAAAGTCAGGGCTACTTTATAAACCTTAAGTCATTTGGGTAATTATTGATGCTTGTGTTTTCACAGCTCAGAGTACTGGGAGTTACAGCCAGAAGTTTTAAAAGTTTTTTTAAGTGTCTTCTGTTTTTGCACCAGTCATTTCCTTAAACCACTGGACTCTTACAGATACAAAGGAAAACATTTAAATAAAACAATAGTTATCCACCTCCATTTAGAGAACTGATGGTCTCAGAGTGCAGAAAGAAACTCCCAACAGACCTAGCAACCATATCTGACTCAATTTACCACACTGGGCATCCCCCTACATTTATTTTGATTTATTTATTTTATATTATTACAATAATCTTGTGGGATTAAACATAACCCCACCCCACCCCCAAAAAGATAGAGAAACTTCAAGAATAGTAAGAGAGAAAGAAAACTGTACTTCAGTCTGTGTTCATATTCCAATGACTCTGTCTCTGGGATGAGTTTCCTTCTTCATCATAAGACCACCAGAGAAGTTGCTTCAATATTTTCCCGACAGTTGCTGCTGTATTTCCCTCCACTCTATTCCTCCCTACTCTCATTTATTCTATTCTCTCTTTCCTTTCACTCTGTCCCTGATCAGAAGTGTGTTGTTTCTGAGGATCCTCTCCCATGATCTTCCCTCTCTTCTGTCACCTACTCCCCCCTTCCCTCTCCCCATTCCCCCTTATCCCATCCCTTTCCTCTCATTTTTCTCTAGGGTAAGGTAGATTTCTATACCCTATTAAGTGTGTATGTTATTTCCTTTCTGAGCCATTTCTGATGAGAATGAAGGCTCCCTCAGTCCCCCCCCTCACCTTCCCCTGTTCCACTCCATTTGAAAAGCTTTATCTTGATTCTTATGTGAAATATCTTAGCTCCTCCTTCCTCTCCTTTCCCTTCCTCCAGGTTCTTTCCTTTATCACCCATTGACTCCATCTTTTTACAATATTATAGCATACAATAATATAGCAATTCAACTCCCTCCTGTGCCTTGCCTATATATGCTCCTTCTAATTGCTCTTATTAATGAGAAAGTTCATACAAGTTATCAGTATCTTCTTCCCATGCAGGAATACAAACAGTTCAGCATCATTAAGTTCCTCATAGTTAGTCCTTCTCATTCACCCCCACTATGGTTCACCTGAGTCCTATACTTGGAGATCAAACTTTCTGTTCAGCTCTGGTTGTTTCAATAAGAAAGTTTGAAAGTCCCCTGTTTCACTGAAAGTCCATCTTTTCCCCTGAAAGAGGATGTTCTGTTTGGCTGGGCAATTGATTCTCAGTTGTAAACCAAGATCTTTTGCCTTCTGGCATATCATATTCCAATCCCTATGAGCCCTTAATGTAGATGTTGCTAGGTCCTGTGTAATCCTTACTATAGAGCCACAATAGTTGAATTGTTTGTTTCTGGCAGCTTTTAGTATTTTCTCTTTGACTTGGGAGTTTTGGAATTTGGCTATAATATTCCTGGAAGTTTTTCTTTTGGGATCTCTTTTAGGAGGTGACTGGTGAATTCCCTCAATTTCTATTTTACCCTCTGCTTTTAGGATCTCAGGGCAATTTTGCTGTATTATTTCTTGAAAAATGAAGTCTAGTTCTTTTTCTGATTGTGATTTTCAAGTAGCTCAATAATTTTTAAATTATCTCTCTTGGATCTATTTTCAAAGTCAGTTTTTTTTTCCAATAAGATATTTCACATTTTGGGGGCAGCTGGGTGGTGCAATGGATAGAGCACCAGCCTTGGAGTCAGGAGTATCTGAGTTTAAATCCGGCCTCAGACATCTAATAATTACCTAGCTATGTGGCCTTGCAAAAAACTAAAAATATATAAAAAATATATATTTCATCTTGTCTTCTAATTTTTGGTTCTTTTTCGTATAGTTTTATTTCTTCCTGATTTCTCGCAAAGCTTCCTTTAGTTCCATTCTACATTTGATGGAGTCATTTTCTTCAGAGAGCTTTTTTATCTCCTTTTTCAACTGGCCAATTCTGCTTTTTAAGGCATTCTTTTCCTCATTTGCCTTTTGTATTGTTTTTTTCTATTTGACCTAAAGTGGTTTTTAACATGTTATTTTCTTTTTTTATTAGGTTTTTTTTTTTTTGGCAAGGCAAATGGGGTTAAGTGGCTCGCCCAAGGCCACACAGCTAGGTAATTATTAAGTGTCTGAGTCTGGATTTGAACCCAGGTACTCCTGACTCCAGGGCTGGTGCTTTATCCGCTGCACCACCTAGCCACCTGATGTTATTTTCTCCAGAATTTTTTGCATTTTTTTTCACCAAGCTGCTGACTTGGTTCTCATGATTTATCTGCATTGCTCTCATTTCTCCTCCCAACTTTTCCTCTACCTTTCTTAATTGCTTTTCAAAGTCTTTTTTGAGCTCATCCACAGCCTGAGCCCATTTTCTATTTCTCTTGGAGGTTTTGGATACAGAAGCTTAGACTTTGTCATTTTCTGAATTTGTATTTTGATCCTCCATGGGACCAAAGTAATTTTCTATCGTCAGATTCTTCTTTTTCTGTTGTTTTCCCATTTCCTCAGCCTATGACTGATTTACTGCACTTCTAAGGCTTTGGGTTTTTTTTTTTTTTTTTTTGTTTTTGGAAAATGCACAGGGAACTTAATTCCTCTAAGGTCTTATGAGAAGCTCTGACTGCTCTCTTGCCTGTGCTCTGGTCTATGGATGACCACAGGCACTCCTCCCTCTGCCCTGGAGCTGTGAGGAGGATTCTTGCTTGGCTATGGTGATACAGGGGCCTAGACTGCAACTTGGATCTGAGCGTGGGCAAACAGCAGAGTACTAGCCTAGGGAGAGCAGAGAGACCCCTGCAGTCTACCCTGACCCCCTTACTGTCTTGTGGGCTGGGAGCTCTGGAAGTACTAGATGGCCTCCCCAATTCCTACTACAAATTCTCATTGCAGGGCTCCTCTGAGGCCAGTGCTCCACTCTCTGCTCACTCTGGTGAGTCAGGGTTCTCTCACCTCCTGTTCAGGCTGTCCCCAGTGATCCCTGGGCAAGAGGTCTGGAAATTGCCCCCTCTGCCATGGAGCCCCTAGGTACCCAGGCTCCACATGGGGCTGTTCTTGGAAGACTGGAGCTGGTTTTCTCCTGCCTGGCTGCATTGTGCTGCAGCTCTTTCCAGACCCCAGTCCCTGTGAAACAGACCTTTCCTGTGGATCTTCTAAATTGTTTTGGACTGGGAAATTATATCAATCTTTCTGTGGGTTCTGCCCCTCTAAATTTTATCTAGAGTCATAATTTGATGGCTCTTGGAGGTTTTTGGAGAACGAGTTTTTGGGAATTTCAGCCTTTACAAGTCATCTTGGCTCTGTCCCCCTTCCCCCTGCATTTATGCTGAGAATAGCAGGGAGATTAGTCATTATCATTAATCAGTGTTTTAGCTTTTTTTAAAAAATGATTTTAAATATTTTTACCTATTGTAGTAAATTTATAATTTTGTACATAACTTTCCTGGTTCTTCTTGCTTCATTTTCCATCAGTTCTTACAAGTATCCCTATGATTTTCTGAATTCTTTATATTTGGTGTTTTTAATGACATAATATTGAATTATATTCATAGACCATAGTTTATTCAATCATTCCCCAAAGGGCAGGCAATTATTTTGATTCCTGTTTTTTTTACTACCACAAAAGTGCTGTTATGGAGATTTGGGGGCACCTGAGGCCCTCCTTTCTGCTTTGTCATTTAATAAGCATTTGTTAGTCTTAGTCACTGTGTTGAGCATTCAGGGTTGGTTACAAAGAAGGGAAAATAAGTACAAGCTCTCAAGGAGGTCACAGTTTAATGGGAAAGACAACATGCAAGCAATTATGTTTAAACAAGCTATATACAGGATAAATTGGAAATAATCAACAGAGGAAAGACATAGAATTAACAGGGATCAGGAAAAGCTTCCTACAGAAGGAAGGATTTTAGTTGGGACTTAAAAGCCAGGGAAGTCAGAGTATGGAGATGAGGAGATAACACTCCAGGTAACAGAGGACAGTCAGGGAAAATGTCTAAAGTGGAGACAGCATTTTGTTTGAGGAACAGCCAGGAAGCCAATGTTAATGGATCCCAGAATTGGGAGTGGTCACTATTTGTCCTTCCTTTTTTTTTTTTCTTTTTAGGTTTTTGCAAGGCAAACAGGGTTAAGTGGCTTGCCCAAGGTCACACAGCTAGGTAATTATTAAGTGTCTGAGACCGGATTTGAACCCAGGTACTCCTGACTCCAGGGCTAGTGCTTTATCCACTATGCCACCTAGCCGCCCCTTTGTCCTTACTTCTTAAAGAAGACCAAGACATCAGGGAGGTGATATCATGATATGCACATGAATTGGATTTGAGTGAGGGGATGCTGTGCAAAGTCACTAGCCTCACTTTCTGTTCCAGAGTCATCTGGGTCCAGTGGCCAGATATAAATCAGGACAACAGGAGATGGCCCAGGATGAGAGGCAAATTGGGTTAAGTGACTTGCCCAAGGGTCACACATCTGGTAAGTCTGAGGCTGAATTTGAACTCAGATCCTCTTGACTCCAAGGCCAGTGCTCTATCCATTGGGCCACCTAGTTCTTCCTGGTAACCAAGAATTGAAAACTAAGGCATAATCTCCTTACCAGGGATTGATTTAACAAATTATAGTATGTTAATGTATTAGAATTTTACTATGCCTTAAGAAATAATGAAATGGACAATTTCAGAGGCAGGTAGGAAGAACACTATGAACTGATATAGAGTAAAGTGATGCTGGGTAGTAGGGAAGGAGGTAAGATTTAACAAGATTGGAAAGATAGAGAGTCAAGTTATTAAGGGCTTTTGTATTTGATCCTGGAGGGAGGTGGGCAGTGACATGGTCAGAACTGAGCTATAGAAAGATTTATTTTCCACCTGAATGGAGGATAGACTGGAGTAGGGAGAGGAGACCTGAGGCAGACAGACCCACCACAGGCTATTATTTAATAGTCCAAGTATGAGGTGACGAAGTCCTGGACCAAAATGGTGACAGTGTGAAGAGGGGGATGGTGATGTGCATAATTGAGAGATGTTATGAAGATGAAATAGTCAGGCCTTGATGACAGAGGATTAGAGGATGATACTTAGGAAGTGGTTCTGGGGAATTGGAAGATAGTAAGTATTCTCAATAATAAAAGGAAAATTAGGAAGATAAGAGAGTTTGGGGAGGGAGGATGATAATGAGTCCAGTTTTGGATATGTTGAGTTTGAGATGTCTCTGGATCATCTAGTTTGAGATGTTCAGTATGCAGTTGAATTCTGGAGGTCAGCATAAAGATTAGGGCTGGATAAGTAGATTTGAGAATCATTAGCATAAAGATGATAATTTCAGTTATTGGAACTGATGGGATTACTAAGTGAAATAGTGTAGAAGAAGAGAAGAGAGGCTAGGACAGAGCCCTTGGAACATCCACAGTTAAGGGGCATGACTTGGATGAAAAGCCAACAAAAGAGACTAAGAAGGAGCAGTCACAGGCAGCTAGGTGGCACAGTGGATAGAGCATAGGCCTTGGAGTCAGGAGGACCTGAGGTCAAATTTGGCATCAGACACTTAATAATTACCTAGCTATATGACCTTGGGCAAGTCACTTAACCCCATTGCTGTAAATAAATAAAAAATAAAAGAAGGAACAGTCAGATGGGTAGGAGGAGTTAGAAAAAGAATAATGTCCAGAAAATATGGAAGAAAATGTCAAGAAGAGCAATTGGCTGTGTAAAAGGATGTAGAGAGTCAAGGATGGAGGAAAGGGTCGTTAGAGATCACTGGCAATTAAGAGATCACTGGTACCCTTGAAGAGAAGTTTTAGTTGAATGATAAGTTCCTAAGTCAGACTGCAGAAACTTAAGAAGAGAGAAAAAAAGTAGAAACACCTATTCCAGAGGTTCTTCTCAAAAAATTTAACCACAAAAAGAAGAAGAGATGTGGGTGAGTAGTTTAGCAGAGATGAACATATCTATCATGTTAGAGGTTTTGAGGATGAGGAAGATAAGGGTATCTTTGTAAGGAATTAGGAAAGCAGTTGGTAGACAAGGAGAGATTGAAGATAGGTAGAAGAGCAGGTGATAGAGAGGACAATTTGTTGAAGAAGACAGGTAGAATGAGTTCACTTGTGCAAATAGAGGAGTTTGTCTTGGCAACAAGAAGGGGCCATCTCAGTATGTGAGATGGGGGAGAAGAAGCAAATTGTAACAGAAGGCATCTGAGGGTTGTGGGATGAGGAAGAGAAGAGAAGAGGAAGCTCTAAGAGAGTTCAATTTTTGCCTCAAGTTTTTAGGTAACTTTATATAGTACGATTCTCAGCTGAGAAGGTGGGGTAAAGGAGAGTCATGAGAAGTTTGAGGAGGAATGAAAAGGTTTGGAAGAAGAGATGTTATGGTGAATGTGTTGGTGGATAAAAAGATTTGCCTTTGTTGAATGACTGAACTTCTGCCCTCATTCTTGGAATGTCAGAATTGTGTCTAATGTCTCCCGAAAAGGCAGAAAGCCCCCAGCACTCACACAAGCATGCACACAGAGTCCTAAAATGTAGAATATTTACTGATGGAAAACGCAAAACACAAAAACACTTCTGTCAGTTGAGGTTATGTAACTTAAATTTGTAGTGGATCCAGTCATTATGGTTTCATAATTTTCTCCAGCTACATTCATCAGCACATGTGTTCCGAACAAAATCATCAGATAGTGGGATTCATCCCAGGCTGAGGCTTGGCAAGGCTTGATCACCCATAGGATAAGGGGTCAGGAAACTTGAGAAAAGAAAAGAATGTAGAGTTGAAATTGTTTACCAAGGATCAAGATGGGAAAGGAAGGATAATTGTGACTAGTGTAGGTGATAGTCTGGAAAAGAGAAGAGGAGTGGAGAATTTAGAGGCTATAATGTGACTGAAGAACAGGTTTTGGAGTTATAAGAAAGAAATGGGATGAGCACAGATTTTAAGCAAATAAAGGAATTTCAGAATTCATGAATGCAGAACGTGGGGCATTTGTGGGTGATGTCAAAATGAAGAGTCTGACCATCTTTGGTGAGGTAGAGTGGAGGAATAGATCATGTGAAATGAGCAAGTGGAAGAACTGGGAAGTCAAGGTATTTAATGGAATATCACTTTGTATGTTGAAGTGTTCTAGGATGAGAGCAGGAATTGGGAGGCAAGAAAGATGGAGTTCACTGAAGAAAAGGAATATTGAGGTGGGTGGTAGACAGTAGCTCCCAGAATTTTTATTGGTGGTAGCTATAGCTTCAATGAACCTCAAGGAGAGGTTACCAAGTAAAGGTTGAATAGGGAGAACCTAGAAGTGGCAATGGGGAACAAAGAGTATTCCAACTACACCCACTTCCATCAGGGAGTATGGGGTCAAAATAATGAAAGTTCATCCAGTGTTACAAAGGGAAATCACTTTTTTGGAGTATATACCAGTAATGGTATTAACAAGTCAAAAGTTTATGAACAATATAGTGGGGGGGGTTGTATGATTCTGGACTATTTTTCAGAATGATTGAACTATATCAGTTCCATCAACTCTGTTTTGCTGTGTCTGAATTCCTTTACTTCTACCAATATTTCAATCTTTTATATTCTTTACAATTTTGAAAACCTCAGAGTTTTAAAATATACATTTTTATATTATTTGTGAATTGGCGGAATATTTCATATGTTAGTTTGCAAATCTTCTTTTGAAAATTGTTCATTTCCATAGACTATTTATCTCTTACAGTAGTAGGAATCTTGGTGTTTTGTTTTGTTGTGTGTGTGTGTGTGTGTATGTGTGTTTGTGTCTGTATGAGTAAGAGAGACAGAGAAACAGAGGCAGAGACAGCTAGAAACAGAGAAAGAGAAGAGATAGAGAGAAAAAAATGAGTTCTTCATTTATATCCTCATCTCTCAAATGATCTATCACAATTAGTCTCTCTATAGTTTCTTCAATCTCCAATCCATCCTCTTTACAATCCTCAAATTAATAATTCTGAAGCACATCTGATGACATCACTTTCCTGTTCATGAAGCTCTCAGTTGCCCCAGGGACAAAATACAGACTCTTCTGTCTGGCATTTAAAGCCCTTTACTATTTGGCTCCAGCTATCTTCCTAGACTAATTCCACATTACTCCCTCTTAGGCATTGCATATTCCATTTTGGTCTCTTGGCTGTTCTCTATACATTCCAGCTCCCACCACAAGGCTTTCATAAGGTAGAATGCTCTCTGTCTTCACCTGTGCCTCCTAATTTCTTCAAGAGATCTAAGGGTCATCATCTACACCAAGTCTTTCCTGATCCTGCCTTGCTCTTCCCACCCCCAGCCCCATTAGGTGTCTCCCCCTTCCTTGGTTTGATTTGTTTTTATTCACAGATATTTGGTATTTTCTTAATCTCTGTATTATTTTCCCACTAATAGAACACAAGTTCCTTGAGAGGGTAGAAATTGCTTTGTTTTTGTCTTTGTAGCTGCAGCATCTTACTCAGTGTCTGGCATATCATTAATCAGTATTTATGGAACTGAAATTTAAGCTATCTTTTCATATTCATAACTTCATATTGATAGCATTCACTCATCCATCCCAGGAAAACTTCTTGAAGTATGCTCAGTAATTGGCACTCTGCCTCTTTACAAGTAATTAGCAAATGCTCCATGAATTGAGTCCTCCAAACCAGTGGTCACCAAACTTTTTTTTTAATCACACATTCTTACTAGTAAAAAGATTTTAAGCTTGCACTCCCAATATGTGTTCATTATTTACAATATGCAGATACCATACTACTAATAATTAAGTATATTAAAATGTTAATATTTGTATGTTAATACTGTAAATAATTTATATACCAATAATATATTAAATATGCATATTAAACACAAAAGTTGACATTGAAAAAGAAGATAGAGAATAATATTTGATCTGAGAATCAATATATGGAGACCCTGAAGTTTATTGAAAAAGGCAGTAACATGATCAGACTAGGCTTTAGGAAAATAACTTTGTTAGCTGTGTATGGAAGATGGATTTCAGTGGAGAGGTAATTGAAGCAGAAAGGCCAATTACAAAGCTATCACAAAGGGCCAGACAAGAGATGATGACATCAGCAGAGTGGATATGTGGAGACAAAAGCAAAAGATTTGTCAAATGAAGGATGAGGAAGAATGACTCATCAAGAATATTACCAGGTTATGAACCTGGCTGACCAGAAGGATGGTGGTGGTGTCTGATAAAAGGATTTTTTGCTGAGGTGTAGTTGTAAGGGTAGATAATATTATGAGATTCTTAATAGACCCATCCAAGTCAATGTCTTTCATTCTGTCCTATCTAAAACAAAAAAGGGCTCTTGTTCATAGATCACTACCATGGAAGGGAGAAGGAGGTTATGGGAGGAGGAAGGGAATAAGGGCTAGAGTGAGGAATTTTTCCAGGGACAGTAGTTGAACTAAGCAGGCTGGGTGCCAGGATAAAGATCCCTGAGGAAGGGGTTCAGAAGGGAAGAGGTTGGGACCTTGAACTGGGCAAGGAGGAGGGGAGGAGAAGTGATCTGATATTGGTGTCGAAGCTGTTTGACAGACAAATCCCACACTTGATATTGTGGGTTAGGTTCTCAGGTGATGGTTGGTCACCCTGGAGACCCCAGATCCCTACTTTGGAGACTCTGCCATAACCTTTGAGTCTTTGCCACTAGATGGTGCCATAGTGGTACTGAGCCTTGCTAATCTCACTGACCAGCACAGTTAGGATTCCTTTTGACTTCTATAAAGAAGTGACAAAGAAAGCCCTAAGCACTTCCCATATAATAACTCTGTGAGGGAGACAACCATTATCGTCTCTATTTTACAGAAGAGGAAACTGAGGCTCAGAGAGATGAAATTGAAAACAAAATCTGCTATACTACATTTCCAGTGATATAAAAATGTTTACAATTTTGAATCTTTTAAAAACATAATATTTTATTTCCTATCAATTTCATGTAAAAATAAATTTAACTTTTTTTAAAATTTTGAATTCCAGATTCTATTAGTCCCTCCCTTTTCTCCCCCCTTGTTATATGATCTAGGTTACATGAGCAGTCATGTAAAACATTCCATATTAGTCATTTTGTGGAAAAAAACTTCATCAGTTCATGTATTTTCATTTCTTCTCCTTTTTTTCTTTAGTTTTTGCAAAGCAATGGGGTTAAGTGGCTTGCCCAAGGTCACACAGCTAGGTAATTATTAAGTGTCTCAGGTCCTTCTGACACCAGGACTGGTACTCTATCCACTGTGCCACCTAACTGCTGTGGTTCACATAAGTTTTACCAGATTTTTCTAAAATCATCCTGCTTGTCATTTCTTAGAGCAATTTTTTATAATAACCTATTACAATTATATAACTCCTATTTTGAATCTTGAATCTTGCCTTTGTAAACTCAGTCCTTGAATTTCCTCTAAAGTGGCCTGATATGAAGCTCATCTCCAGAACTAGATTGTCCCAGAATGCTGGTATTTACTCTGCCATTTTCTTTGACACATTTAGGGCCTATGTGATGTCATCCGGCTGCTGGATCTTTCTACCTGTCACTCCTACTACAAGTGGATATGGAAGCACCTGACACCATTGGATTACAGTCTTTTGAACACTCGAGATTTTGGTAGAGTCATAGAATTGCTAGTTGTGGCTAAGGTGCCCCTGAACCAAATCTAACAATGATAGACTAGCAGAAATAAACTCCAGCCTCCTGCCTCCAGCATAACAGAGCCAGAGAATATTAACAATGGAAGGGTCCTTAGAGACAGACCATGTCCACTGACCCTCACAGAACCAGAGCTGTAGACTCTCAGAACTGTTTAGGGATTTCAAATACCATCTACTCCAATCTGTCCTTAACCAAGAACTCAATTTCACAACATCCTTATCCCAGTGATTAATCAGTCTTTCCTTGAAGCCTTTCAGGTCCCAGTGTCTCTTGAGTCCTCTCTTTCTACTTTATGGAATTTTCTCTTTTATAGATGGGAAAACTGAGGCCCAGAGAGAGGTTGGGAGATACCCCAAGATCACACAGTGAATTAGGGCAAAACCAGAACTTAGAACCCAAGTCACCCAACTTCCATTCAACATTTTCTTTCCAAGTTGTTCTTTTGAGGGAGGTACAGAGAAAGTTTGAGCAGTGCTATCCATATTCTTCATTTAAAGTCCTTTATAGGCTCTCTCTCTCTCTTTTTAAAAAAATTTTTTGGAGCTAAGTGACTTGCCCAAAGTCACACAACTAACAAGTGTCCCATTTGAACTCAGGTCCTCTTGACTTCATAGTTCTTGCTCTATCCACTTCCCACCCAGCTGCCCCTAATATCTCTCTTGAATAACATTTCTAGGCTTCTTTCACATTACTCTCTTTCGTGTATTCAACATTCCAATCAAACCACTCACCTTGCTGTTCCTTGGATTCTGCATGCCATCCAGTGACATTTCCATCTTTTGAACAAACTGTCCCTCATGCCCAGAATTATTTTTTTTAACATGGTTAAGTGACTTGCCTAAGGACATTTGCCTAAGTAATTATTAAGTGTCTGAGGCTGGATTTGAACTCAGGTCCTCCTGACTCCAGGGCTCCATCCACTTAACACCTAGCTGCCCCATGCCTGGAAATCTTAAAGGCCTCTTCAAGGGACAGCCTCAATTCAGTATTGGCTGTGTAATCCTGGGCAAGTCACTTAACCCCAATTGTCTACCAAAATTTTTTTAAAAAAGCTTTAGAAAAAAGGCTTCTTTCCCATGGGAAGCCTTTTCTGTCTGCCCTCCTACCCAATTACTTGGTATATATTTTGTGCTTACTTAATACATGTAATTTGCTCCCAGTAGAATACAAGCTCCTTTTTGTTCCTGATCCATAATACATTCTCCCTCAATTGAACCTGGTTCTCATTCTCTGATTAGTTTTTCTGAACCCTTCTTGATTTATTGGTTGTTCCCTCTATGGTGACTGAGAGGTAGAGTAGTATAGTGGCTAGAACATCTGAGCCTCTGTTTCCCCAATTGCAAAAGGAGGGAATTGTGTTATATACTGTCATGCCTCTTGACCCAGAACTGCCCTTGCCTTGCTCTAGAACCTCTACAGTATCTATGAGGGCACTGCATTTTCTCTTGCTGTTTGTTTTTCCTTTTAGAGATAGGTAGGACCTCAGAGCCATATTCCTAGAAGGGCTCTCTCCACTATTTTCATTAGCAACCGCTTCTCTTAGAAATCTGACCAGCTTAGTCCATCCTCTCTCCCCTGTAGCTTCCCTCTTAACATAGACACTTATAGTCGAACAGATCTATCTGGAAATGAAAGAAATGAAACCTTCGGACTAGTGCCTGAGGTCCTGACTCAAAGGGAGACCCATAAGAGCAGGGGAGAAAGGTCTTTAGGGTACCAGATTTTGCACAATCTCCCTTGTCATCTGTACTGAGAATCAGTAATCAATAACTCAACAGCAGGGCTGTGGGAAGGGTCCATTAGAAAATCTCCTGGGCTGATTTATATCAGCCTCATTGCTTCCTGGTAGGGGCTAGGAGTGATCTGCCATCTCTCTCCTGCTCTATGCATGGGCAACTGCTTATAGTTTGTCCCATCTTTGACTGAACTTCCTGGAACTTCAATGCTGAACTAGTCTTCAACTTTAAAGATCCCCTAGCCTATGGGTGAATTGGGCTGAATCCCAGAATTTCTGGAATATGGAGGAAGAGTCTTATCTTCCTCCCAAGGTCTGTCTTCTGGGGTTTTTTTGGTTGTTGTTCTTTTTCCTTAAAATGATTTTTCCAAATTATAAACTAAATGTTAACAAAAACCAATACTCTACTCTAACCATACCCTAAATTTAGCCTCATTTTGGACAAAATATTGATAACAGAAATAATGTCATCAGTGAGATATATTACTAGAAAGGTTTATTAAAGCTTTTTTTTAAAAAAAAGTACAGAAAAGAACATAATGAAGATAAAAGGGGACTTAGAGAAGCAGGTTGGCTTTGAAAGCAACATCATTATCATAGCTAATACTTATGTAACACTATGTGGCAGGCACTTTACAATTATATCACTTTATCCTCAAAGCAACTTTTGGAGGTAAGAACTATTATTATACTCTATTTATAGATTAAGAAACTGAGGAAAACAGAGGTTAAGTGATTTGCCTAGGGGTCACACAGCTGATAAATGTTTCAGATCACGTTTGAACTCAGGTCTTCCTTACTCTAGACTCAGTATGCTCTCCACTGTGCCACATAGCTATCCCCCCCCTGCCCCCTGCCACACACACACATTCAAATGTTAAATTTATTATATACTAAAAGGAAAAGCAAGCTATATATTATGAAGATTCAGGGTTTTTCATGCACAATCTTCTTTTTTTTGTCCTAATTTGCATATGAAAATTTTGGTTCTTTTGGTGTTAAGGTCATCATTTAAAAATTAAAAACAAAAACAGAGAAGTTGGTGCATTCAAGAGATAACAAAAAGATGAATTCTACTGCTTCCTCTCATTTTTGAGAGTGAGAGAGAAGGAAGGGACAGAGGGAAAGAGGGGAAGACCACTAGCAGATTAAATGAACAAACCATGAGGAGGAAGCTCAAGAGGACATTGATGAGAGGAGAACAGGATTAGAAGGAAGGATGGATTGCAATCAGCACCAGGGGAGGGATGAAAAGGCCAGTTTTTCAAAGCATTAAAGTGTAACAGTTTATTTTCTTTATGTCTCCTTCCCATTCCTGTGCTTGCTTTTTACATAGAAAGGTTTTTCCAACACTTTAAACTTAACAATCTTAAATGGAAATTCACTCACCAGTCAAATGACTACATACTTTGTATAGCAAAATCTGTTTTTCTCATAACAGTAAGTGTTCCCCGGAAAAGGTTTAAAGATTTCAAGCTCAAATCCTACCCAGACCTAGACTTCACATCTCTAAAAATGGCACATCTGGAGAAGAGTAAGCAGGAAGAAAACTTTAGCATTCCCAAAGATGATCAATTTAATCAAACTGACTACAAATCTATGAATACACAGAAAAAGTAAGTACGTTTGGGGAACAAGAAAACTCTGGGCTCTGAGTGGGGGAGGACAAGAGATTCTTTGGGAAGACATTGAGTAGTTAGGGAAAAGTAGGAAGCTCTACCTCATCAAAGAGGCATCCATTCCCAAGGCTAGAAGGGACCTAGCTGAGATCCTTTCCAATTGCCATTGGTGGTCTCATTACAACAGTTTTTCTGCTATTAGCATGTACTGTTTAAGTTTTACTGTTTGAACAGCATCAGAAGATAATGAACTGGGTGCTGGGACTTGCCAATTCAATTATATAAACATTTATTAAATGCCTTATCAAAAGTACTATGTTAGATACTAGGGAAACAAAAATAAGATGAAAAAGAGTTCAGTTCTCAAGGAGGACCCATTCTGTTGGAAGATAAGTTGTACTGAAATGGGGTAGGGGTTACAACATTTACACAGATAAGTAAATATAATACACTCTAAGGAAGGAAAGAAAACTCTCACTGAGGTTAATCAGGAAAGGTTTCTCATTGGCTTCTCATGCTGCCTCATCTGAGTCTTGAAAGAAACTTTGGGGTTGGCTGGGTGGTGAAGTGGATAGAGCACTAGCACAGGAGTTAGGAGTACCTGAGTTCAAATCTGATCTCAGACACTTAATTGCTTAGCTGTGTGACCTTGGGCAAGTCACTTAACCCCATTGCATTGCCAAAAAAAAAAGAAGAAACTTTGAATTCTTATTCAGAGGAGTAGAGGAGGAGAGTTGGTGCATTCCAAGTCCAAGGGATAGCCCTAAAAAGGCATGGAAGTGTAAGATGGAATACCAAGTTCTGAGTCAAATGACCATTTTGATTGTAACATTGAATATGTGAAGGAGAACTCCTGTCCCCTCCCCCATTTTGTAGATTTTTCTTGTTATACTAGCTGTATTGATTTTGTTCATGCAAAAGTCTTTCCAATTTATGTAACCAGAACTGTCTCTTTTTATCTTTTATGATCATCTCTATTCTTTTTTGTGTTAGAGAATTCTGTCCATAGTCATAGGGCAAGTTATCTCCTAATTTTTAAATGATGTGACTTTTTATATTTATATTCATTTGAAACTTATTATGGGGGCGGCTAGGTGGCACAGTGGATAAAGCACCAGCCCTGGAGTCAGGAGTACCTGGGTTCAAATCCAGTCTCAGACACTTAATAATTACCTAGCCGTGTGGCCTTGGGCAAGCCACTTAACCCCATTTGCCTTGCAAAAACCTAAAAAAGAAAGAAAGAAAGAAAGAAAGAAAGAAAGAAAGAAAGAAAGAAAGAAAGAAAGAAAGAAAGAAAGAAAGAAAGAAAGAAAGAAAGAAAGAAAAAGAAATTTATTATGCTGTATAATGGAAGATGCTGATAATAAAGTTAATTTCTCTCAAACTGTTTTCCAGTTTTCTAAGCAATTTTTGTCTTTTTAAAAGGCCTTCCATCACTATTTTGTATTCTTGGATTTATTGAACACTTTGTTAAATTGCTTCTAGGTTTTGCTTACCTTGTCTGTTCACACCAATCAAATTTTCTACTTTTTGAAACAGTATCAAATAGTTTTGGTGATTACTATTTTATAGTATAGTTTGTCATCTGGTCATACCAGAACCCTTTGTTTCTACTTTTTTTCCCAGTAGGATTGTGCAACCTTTTGTCCTTTTGATGAATTTTGTTATTATTTTGTCTAATTCTAAAAAGTAAACCTTTAATAGTTTGTTGTTGTTTTCAAGGCAATGGGATTAAGTGACTTGCCAAAGGCCACACGACTAGGTAATTATTAAGTGTCTGAGGTTGGATTTGAACTCAGGTCCTTCTGACTCTAGGGCCAGTACTCTAACTTCTGCACCACCTAGCTGCCCCTTTTACTAGTTTTTTAAAAAATATTTTTATTTGTTTTTCTAACTACATGCAATAGTAGTTTTTACCAATCATTTTTTTACAAGGTTTTGAGTTTTACAATTTTTCTCCCTCCCTTCCCACCCCTCCTGAGAGGAAGCAATCTGATATAAGTTCTGTAACCATTAATAGTTTAATTGGTTTGGCACTAATCTGTAAATCAATTTAGCCAGCATCATCATTTTTCTTATATAGATAAGACTAAATTATGAAGTAAAAGCATTTCTCCAATTATATGCCTTCCTTTATTTTGATAGTGTATTTCATAGTAAGTCGTAGAAGTCCCAAGAATGTCTTGGTAAGGTTAACCTTTAGGTACCTATTAGCTATTTTAAATCTGGCATTTCCAGTTCAAAGAAAACAGAAGCAAAAAAAAAAAAAAAAAAAAAGATTGAGTAGGCCAGCCTTTTCTCAATAGTCTTATCTTTTCTCTCTATCAACATTTCAGAAAGTAGGGTCCTATTTTTTCCTGGATCCTTCTCTTTTCCTCAAGATAAAAACTTAAAAATTGTCCTTGTGGGGAATAGTGATTGTTTTTACTGTCAAACATAGTTGATGTGTTTAGTTATACAGAACTACATTTTTTGTCTTTCTTTTTGATCTTTGTTTCAAGGAACAACTTAGGTATAGGAGAGTAGAGAAAGATATTTTTGAATATTAAATGTGATATGAAAACAAAAGACATCAACAAAAAAGATGAGAAGTTTTTTGTCTTCCTTATCAATCTTCATCAACTTGGCTCATTCTAAGATATCATTAGAATTTCTGATATCCTTAAAGGACTTACCTGATTTTTGTATTCATCCTCTATTACCTGCCCTTGTTTATATCTTTCAAATTTTTTATTGATATCTTTTATTTTTTACATGTTCTTTTAAAAATATAAGTTGAAGTCAGAGTGTAGATTGATACGTACATATATAGGTGTGTGTATGTATATGTGAATAGGAAGAGAGACACGATCAATTCATTTCTTCATTTCTGGGCTCTGGGCATTTTCTTTGGCTGTCTCCCATACCTGCATGTTCTCCTTTCTCTCCTCCAACTACTGTCTTCTTGGCTTCCTTTAAGTACCACCTTCCCTAACCCCTCTTAATGCCTTTGCTTTCCCTCTTTTAATTATTTTCTACTGATCCTGTATATAATTTGTATGTAACTTGTATATATTTGCCTCCATGATGTCTTTCCCTTTAGATTTTAAACTCCTGAAAGCAGGACTATCTTTTGCTTTTTGTATACCCAATACCTAGAATAGTACAAGAGACATAGAGTAGGCAATGTTTATTGAATTGAAATGTAGGAATTTGTTTTTGTAATCCTGGCTCTGAATAAAAAATTATTGATCTTTTGATGATTAATAATTTGTTGTTGGGGCAGCTAGGTGGCACAGTGGATAGAACACCAGCCCTGTAGTCAGGAGGTCCTGAGTTCAAATCTGGCCTCAAACATTTACTAATTACCTAGCTGTGTGACCCCAAGTCACTTGACCCCATTGTCTTGAAAAAAAATCCTAAAAAAAATAATTTGTTGTTCAGTTCTTTTAGTCATGTCAGGCTCCTTATGACCCTGTTTGAGATTTTCTTGGCAGAGATACTGGAGTGTTTTTCCTTTCCTTTCTCTTAAGCATATTTTACAGATGAGGAAATTAAGACCAATTAAGGGACTTGCTCAGGTTCATACAACCAGTAAATGTCTGAGGTCAGATTTGAACTGAGGAAGATCAGTCTTCCTAACTCCAGGCCCAGTACTTTATCCATTGTGCTACCTTCTTGTCCTGATGATGAATAATAATTATTATTCTGGTTGAATTTTTTACAAATTGATATAAGTTGGGTAGACACTTCCATCTCTAAGTACTATGAAGCAAAAAAAAAACCAGTTCTGCTTCCTTGGGCAATGAATAGAAAGAAATTCTTTATGGTGGACCCAGCCTAGGTGAACATTCAGGTTTCAGTGATGCTGACCTCTCACCAGAGATTCCCTGAATCCCTCTCTTTCTAGATACTACAGGCTTAGCTCCAGCTCCAATCCTTTCACCTGCCCCATGGTGATGACAGAGTTTGGACCACTCCCAGAGCGTGCTGTGGTGGGCGTCTATGTGAAGGTTCATAGCCTGGATTCAGGCAACATTCTGGTAATATATTTACCTTAGGTCCCGCTACTAGTAACACTACTCTATTAGTAATTGTAAATAATGGAACTCAACAGATAGCAGAACCCCAAGATGTGGAAATAGCATTGGATTTAGATTTGTTAGTTGGGTGTGTGACCTCAGAAGTCATTTTGCCTTTCTGAGGCTTAGTTTTTTCACTTACAAAATGTTAATAATAATACTAATACTACTACTAATAATAATCACACTGTCAATTTCACAGGATTTTATGAGAAAGGATGCTTTTCAAACTTTATAAAATGCTCTATAAATATAAATTATTGTTATCACACATCTGAATGGATCATATCCCCTTTTGAAGGTCCCCCCTTTACCTGATAGGAAGCCATACATGTGATTTCCATCATATATTGTTCTCTTTCAGATACTTTTGGATTTAAGTTAGGAGAAATTGTTTTACATTTTTAGAATTAAACTTCCTTTGGGACCTCAAAAATGAGATTTCTCTTCCTTCTATCTCCTATGATTAGATTATTCTCTTTAGTTAACAGTACAGTGTCTACTCCAAATGACTACAGGTCAAACCTATTCTCAAAAAAAAATAATAATTTACCTCCTTTGAGGAGATAGTACTAAATACTACTGCTGCTGGTGCTGCTACTACTATTGGCTATCATTATATTATGCTTTAAAATTTTATATTTATTTGATCATCACAATATCCTTGAGGAATGGGTCCTATAGGTATTATCCCCATTTTACAAATGAAGAGACCAAAGTTGATAGAGGTTAAGTGACTTGCCCACAATTATAGTTAGTACTGTAGAATTAGAACTCAGGTCTTTCTGACCCCAAATTCAATATTCTTATCTATTCTACCATCTAGCTGCCCTATTCATCTCCTAAAACTGCTCCCTAAAAGGAGTTTGAGTATGTAGAGCCATGGTAAGTATTCCTAAACTAAGATGTGATCTCCCCAGGGGCTGATAACAAAGGAGACCTGTGCCAAGGTATATGTAAATTCAGCACCTGGATTAACAGATTTATCCAAGAATCATTCAGGGCTAATTACCCAGTTAGTTAGTATGAAGGAAGTAGAAGAAACAGCTTGGACTCATTTCAACTTGACCTGGAGTCTCACTGAGACATGGGGGTGGTGTATTGATGGATCTGGAAATTACAGACTTGGAAGAGACCTCACTGGCTATTTTCTTCTCCAATTTATTTTGCAGATGAGGAAACTGAGGCAAACAGGGTTAAGTAATTTGCCCAGGGTCACATGGTCCATACTATGTGCAAAATATATATACATAGTGAATTGAGTAGGAAGCAATTAGGGGTAGGTTGACAGGTAAGAGCCTTACCTGGAGGACTCAGGGAAAACTGAGAAGTGATTGAGACATTGCAAAAGCAGAAGTGAAGTGAAGTGAAGTGAAGTGAAGTGAAGTGAAGTGAAGTGAAGTGAAGTGAAGTGAAGTGAGGTGAAGAAGGAGAGTACTGAACCAATATGCTTGAGAAATATCAAATTATCTGGAGAATGAACTGAAAAGGAGTTAAGGGTGGGAGGCCATGGAAGGGAATGTTACAGGAAGAAAGTCACAAAATCTTGAACCAAGGTGGTAGCCCTGGGAGTGAAAGGAAGGGGATAGATGTCAGAGATGTTACAAAGGTAGAACTGAAAAGACTAGACCCCTGTCTGGATACTATGAATGAAAGAAAAAGAGGAGAAAAGGAGGCCTGCAGGTTCTGAACCCAGGAGACTAAGGGGAGCTCTTGCCTAAAGGAAAGAAGTAAAGAGGAATGATGGGGTTATTAGTAGGAAAAACAATGGTCAAATATTATTTAGGTTGTTGATGTTCAGTCATCTTTCAGTCATGTCCAACTCTTCATGACCCCATTTGAGGTTTTTCATGGCATAGAAACTAGAGTGGTTTTCTGTTTTCTTCTCCAGCACATTTTAAAGTTGAAGCCAATAGTTCAGATGAAGTGACTTTCCCAGGGTCACATAGCTAGCAAGTGTCTGAGATCATATATGAACTCAGGTTGTCTTGACTCCAATTCTAGTACTTTGTCTACAGAGTCCAGGAGAAATGGAGTGAACAACAATATCAAATAGCACAGAGATTAAGAGCAAGCTACCAGATTCTACAGTTATAAGATCATTGATAATGTTACTTTGGGGAAAGTATCATTTCAGTTGAGTAGTGTAGTCCTGGAAGCAGGTAACTGGGGTGGTCCCAGTGAGTAGGAGGTGAGAAAATATGTAGGCAAGGAGTGGAGATAAATTTAGATTTCCTTTTCTTGGAAATGGAGAAAAGTTTAGGATAGTCTTTGGAAAAGATGGCATGGTCAATTGACTATTTTTTGTTTGTTTGTTTTTTAGGTTTTTGCAAGGCAATGGGGTTAAGTAGCTTGCCTAAGGCCACACAGCTAGGTAATTATTAAGTGTCTGAGGCTGGATTTGAACTCCTGACTCCAGGGCCAGTGCTCTATCCACTGCGCCACCTAGCTGCCCCCAATTGACTTATTTTTTAAAGATGAGGGAGTCCTGGCATATTTCTAAGCAATTGGTGGGGCACCTATTGATAAGGAGAAATTAAAGAAATGGTCAAAGGGACATGTTTACAGAAAAACTGAGAAGGCATAGGATCAAGGTCACAGAAATATCAGCTGTAGTAAGGGTCACTTCTTCAGAAACATCAAAAGAAGAAAGAAATTGGAAATGTTGTAGAACAGAGGTATCAAGCATGTGGCCTACAACACTCCCAAATGCAGTCAGAACCAGATTAAAATGTAATCAAAGATATTTAACAAAGTAAATAAGAATGCAAGAAAACAGCTATCAATATATGGTTTTTTAAAGTCAATATAGAGTCTGTGGGGATTTTTATGTAAGGTTTAGTTGCCTCTTTTCTATTTGAATTTGATATCATTGGGTTAAATGTAGTTTAGATGATAAGAGAGTGAGGAAAGAGGAAGTTCATGGAAGCTGGACCTTAATCTTTTTAGTAAAGTAGAGAGCAATATCCTCTCTTGAAAAGGAGAGAAGAGATGACATCTGGGACTTGAGGAAGAAAAAGGTTTGGAGGAGCTTCAGCAAAGAGTGTGACAGTCAGTCAGAGGAGAATAGAAAGATTACTGTGCCCTATTGAGGGTCCCTGTGAGTCTAAATAACCAAGATGACAAAAAACGGTATTACAAATGTTGAAGGGGATGTATGATAATAGGTTTGCTAGTATACTGTTGGTGGAGCTATGAACTGGTCCAACCATTCTGGAGAGCAATTTGGAACAATGCCCCCAAAAAGTTATTTGACAGTACATATCTTTTGTCTTTACTATACTGCTAAAAGGTTGATACCTCAAAGAAATCAAAAAGGAAAAGGACCCATATGTAAAAGAAAATTTATAGCAGCTCTTTTTGTAGTAACAAAAAATTGGAAATTGAATTGGAAATGTGGAATGGATAAACAAGTATGGTGTATGATGTAGTGGAAAACTATTGTACAATACAAATGTTATAAAAATGTTAGATTTGTATGAACTGCTGCAAAGTGAAGTGAGCAGAACCAGAAAAACAATTTATACCATAACAATAATATAGTAAAGATATTCTGACTTAGTAACTGATCAACTCAGTGACCCATCACAGAGGACCCATGATTAACATGCTATCCACCTCCACAAAGAGAACTGATGGACTCAGATTACAACTGGAAGTATATTTTCTTCTTTTTTATTCTTAGAACATAGTAAATGTGGGATGTGTGACTATACATATTTGCAATGGTTTTATTTTTCTTGATTTTTCAATAGACCAAGGAAGGGAGGAGGACAAGAAAAGAATTTGGAACTGAAAATAAAATAAAATTGATTTTTTTTGGCAAGGCAATGGGATTAAGTGACTTACCCAAGGAGAAACATCTAGGTAATTATTAAGGGTCTGAGACTGGATTTGAACTGAGGTCCTTCTGACTCCAGGACCAGTGCTCTACCTACTGTGCCACCTAGCTGCCTCTGCTAAAATAAATTTTAAAAAAAGTTTTGAAGAAACCTGGGGAGAGTTGTATGTACTGGTATAGACTGAGATGAGAAGAAACAAGGGAACAATTTTTATGATAACATTATAAAAATCAGAAATTTTGAAAGATTTAATTAATCTTTCTGATCAATACAATGATCAACCATTATTTCAGAAGACCAATAATGCAGAATATTGTCTACCTACTGATAGAGAAGTGATGGGCTAAATAAGAAGAATGAGACACATTTTGAACATAGCCCATATGGGATTTAGTTTTGATTGACTACTCATGTTTGTTTTAAAGGTTTGTTTTTCTTTTTCAGGGGAAGGAGAAAATGGGAAGTAGAAAAAAAATGTTTAATAATTTTTAAAAATTAAATTTTTTTTTGTAAAAAGAAAAGCAGTAGGGGCGGCTAGGTGGCGTAGTGGATAACGCACCGGCTTGGAGTCAGGAGTACCTGGGTTCAAATCCGGTCTCAGACACTTAATAATTACCTAGCTGTGTGGCCTTGGGCAAGCCACTTAACCCCATTTGCCTTGCCAAAAACCTAAAAAAAAACCAAAAACAGTACAATGATTGTTGGGAAGAATTTAGGATGACTTGTATTATACATAGATGAGCAGTTTACTGATTGTTCTGAACATTCTGGGTCTCACTGCATAGATTTAATTGCTTTGTTACCATTTTGTAAATACCTACTTTGTATGTGATATAGTGCTAGGTTCTAGAATGAGCCTGAACTTGATGTCTAGGCAGAGAAGAAGTTTAAGGTGATCTCAGGAGGACTCTTATAGCCAGAGAATTCTGTTATTTGTCATTTGAAGTAACAGTTTTTTTCTTCCCCTAGGGTCTGAACCAATTCCTCATTCCTGACAGTTTACAGGATAAACGAAACTGGATCTTGATGAGCCAAGGAGCCATGATTATTCACTTGAAAAAGGATATATTTGGGGAATTAATGGACGCTGAGACCAGAGGAAAACTCAAAGAATTAGAGATTGCCTACCCCAGGTCAGTGTTGGGAATGGGCTGTAACAACCCATGAAGTCATTCTAGGTCAGTCATTTTTAGCTGTGCCCTACTCTTTAAGATACCTTTCGGGGGTTTTCTTGGCAGAGATATTATAGTGGTCATTTCCTTCTCCATCTTATTTTACATATGAGGAAACTGAGGCAAATAGGGTTAAGTGATCTTGACCATGGTCTCACAGCCAGTAAATGGCTAAAGTTGAATTTGAATTCAAGTCTTCCTGACTCGAGTCCTATCAGTCTATCCACTGTGTCCCAGCAAGGTATGGAGTAGCCCAACTCACTTTCCTTATTAGAGGAACACCACACCAATTTAACCTTTCATCTTCACCATGGGTGTGTGTGTGTGTGTGTGTGTGTGTGTGTGTGTGTGTGTGTGTGTGTGTAAGATTATTTGACTTAGAATAAAGAAACTTAGGTCTCACACCCTGATTTCTGATTCTGTTACTAGCTATATGACATTGAGCAAGCTGCTTGATATATCAAACCTCTCGTGTGTACCTTGCCTGGGGGTCATATTACTTTTATATTTGGTGCCACCTATCCTGATGAATTTTCTAACTTCAGAAGTTTTAAAGATTCATTTTTATGTCATAAAAGGTGGTTATCTGTGTGGGTGGAGGGTACCCAAAATGAAAAAATAAATCACATTTTCTCTACCTACTTCATAGGGTTATTCTAAGCTCTTTGTAAACCTAAAGTGCTTTTGTTGTTCAGTCCTTTTTCAGTTGTCTGGCCCTTTTTCTTGGCAAAGATGCTGGAATGGTTGCCATTTCCTTCTCCAACTCATTTTACAGATGAGGAAACTAAGGCAAACTGGATTTAGTGACTTTCCTAGGGTCACAGAAACACTGTGTCTGAAGTTGGATTTGAACTCAGATCTTTGTGACTTCCAGGCCCACCACTCTACTTTATACACTTTACACCTAGCTGATCCATAAAGTGCCAAAGATAATTAAGTGATTTATTATCTTTTGAAAAAGTTGTGACCAAGAATAGGTACAGTATTTTAACAGAGGAGCAACTTTTAGACCTTCAGAATCATTTGCTTGCTCTCTTTTCCAGTCTGTTTCTTCGTGTGTAAAATTCGGATTAGATGAATAAATCGATCAAGCATTTATTAGGTGTCTGCACTGTGATTAGACTTTAGAGATATAAAGAAACAAAGGAACAAGTTTCTACTCTCAAGGAATTTGCAGTTTATCAAGTATATTTATATATTTGTAAAATGCATTTGAAATAAGTTTGAGGTAATTTAATGAAGGGAGAAGGGAAACAAGAATTAATTAAGGGCCTATTAGTATATGCCAATCACTGTGCTTTACAAATATTATTTCATTTGATCCTCACAGCCTACCTGGGAGGTAGGTGCTATTATTACTCCTCTTTTACAATTGGAGAAACAGAGACAGATGGAAGTTAAGTGATTTGTCCAGGGTCACAAAGTTATAATTATTAAGTGTCTAAGGCCAGATTTGAACTCAAATCTTCTTGTCTCTAAAGGGGCAACTACTACGTGGCACAGTGGATAGAAAGCTGGACCTGAAAGCAAGAAGACTAAATATACTGAGTTCAAATCTGTCCTCAGCTCCTTCCTTAGATGTATTACCCTGGCAAGTCAATTCAACCTGTTTGTCTCAGTTTCCTTGTCTGTATAGTGAACTGGAAAAGGAAATGGCAAACCACCCCAGAATCTTTGCTAAGAAAACGCCAAATAGGGTCACTGAGAGTCAAACATGACTCCATACATCCATATGCACATATACACAAACTTCTTGACTCTAAGCCTATGGCACTGCCATACTTAGTTGTATGGGGCACTAATAGCTTGGGGGGATAGTTGGGTTGGAAATCATCTCATGTAGGAGCTACTGTTTGAATCGAGCTTTGAAGGAAATTGAATTTGAAGATACAGAAATCAAAAGGGAATATGTTGCAGCCATGAGGGACTGACAGTACAAGGGCACAAAATTGAGAGAGAAGAGTGTGTTATGAAATTGAGAGAGGGAGTGTTATGCATGAGAACTAGCAAAAAAGATAGTTTGGTTGGAATTTAGAATGCCTTAAAGGGAATAATTTATAAGAAAACTGGAAAGGTAAGGTGAAATCAGGTTGTAATTAACTTTAAAAATAGAAGAGTTTGAATTTCATCCTAGTGGATTAGGAAACCACTGGAGTTTTTGAGTAGAGGAATGACCTGACTACACTTCTGCTTTAGGAAAATCACTTGGATAATTGTGTGGTAGCTCAGGGAAGGGAGAGACCTGAAGCAGGAATACCGGAGTATAGGAGCTACCAGTTTGGCAGCTATTACTGTCAGTCAGCTGAGAGGTGATGTAATTAACTAGGGTAATAGATATGTAAATAGAGAGGAAACAAATTAGCAGCTGATTTGATAAGAGTTAAGGGAAAGTGAAGAGTCAGGGAAGAGAAAGAAGTTGTGAGGGAGAGAGAGAGAAGAAACAAAAGAGAGATAGAAGAGGAAAGAGAGAGAGAGAGAGAGAGAGAGAGAGAGAGAGAGAGAGAGAGAGAGAGAGAGAGAGAGAGATTAGGATACAGTCCCACTTAGGGAAAAGTGATGTAAGTGATCCAGTCAAAGAGACTGAGAAGTCAGTCAATAAAGAGAACCAAGAGAATATTGGGAAAAAAACAAAAACCCAGAGAGGGGAATATTATGGATATTGAATAAAGGACCATTAGGCTTGTTAATGAAGAGATAACTGGTAACTTTGGAAAAAGTATTTTCAGTTGAGTTATGAGTTTGGGAGCCAGATTGCAAGAGACAGGAAATTGAGTGAGTGGGTGGAGAGAAAATGGAGGCACGGAAGAAAGATACAGCTTTTCCTAGTTTGGCTGAGAAAGGATTGAGAACAGGATGAGCTCAAGGGAGATGCAATGTTCCATGATTCAGTGACAAGAGGGCCTAGATGCTCTATAAATCCAACCCTAGACCCTATCTTAAGTTTTAGGCCCAATCAATTATCATATTTATTAGGTGCTATTATATGCTTAAGTTTATTGCTGGGGTAAGAAAACAAAAATTAAATAGTCCCTGCCCTCTAGGAGCTTATAGTTGAAAGTAGAAGTCCAGAGTTTTTTGAGTTTTTTCCCTTCACATTACTTTTCTCTGTGCAATCTACATTTTGGTTTCAAGACTCTTCTTGTTGTTGGTCAGTTTTTCAGTCATACCTGAGTTTTTAAATGGAGTCACATTTGGAGTTTCCTTGCAAAGAAAGATATTGTAGTAGTTTGCCATTTACCATTTCCTTCTTTTTTTTTTGAAGAGGAAACTGAGGAAAACAGGGTTAAGTGAGTTGCAAAGGATCACACAGCTAGCTAGTAAAAGTGTCTGTGATCAGATTTGAACTCAGAGAGTTGTATCTTCCTGACTCCAAATCCAGCATTTATTCACTGTGCCACTTAGCCAATCTAAGATCCTTTTATCCTTTTAAGTGATCCAAAAAGGGGGCAGCTAGGTGGCGAAGTGGATAGGACACTAGCCCTGGAGTCAGGAGTACCTGAGTTCAAATCGAACATCAGACACTTAATAATTACCCAGCTGTGTGGTCTTGGGCAAGCCACTTAACCCCATTGCCTTGCAAAAAAAAAAAAAAAACAAACCCAAAAAAATATCCAAAGAGCTTTTGTTTATGTGGGTTTCATCTATTGATATTTTCCCTATTAGAAGTTAAAACTGATAAATTTTAAAATATTTATTAATTCAATAAAAACAAAATAAACCCATTTTATGAAAATTGTACTTTACAAAGCAATAAAATTTAATGAGAAGAATGGCATTATATATATTTTTGCATATCTCTTTAATATCTGGCTTAATAGCAGACAGTTGGATTGTTCCTATCTGCTTCTGGATTCAATCTATTGCAATATGCTATCTGGAAGTATATAAAGAAAATCTATCCTCAAATAAGTAGGAGAAAAGGGAGAAGCACTTTAATAGGAAAAAAAAAGCTTAGTATTGCTAAAAAATTAGTTTTGACCTCATAGATCCATTGAAGGGTTCTGGTGATCTAGCGACTACTCTCTGAGAATGTAATCTACTTGCTCTGTTTCCTGAAATTGGAATTCACAGGCTCACAAAATTTGGAAATTGAGAGGAACCTCAGCAGCTACTTAGTCCAATTCATATCCCAATGATTTATATGTCTGATAAGGTGATCATTTAGTCTCTGCTCAAAGCTCTCCCACAATGGGGAATCCACCATTTCTCAAGGCAGCCCAAAATCTCTAATAACTGATAACCCAAATTTATAAAACTACAATATTCAGGTCAAAGAGTAGTTATTCTCTTCATGTTACAAAGGAATCCAACTAATTACTATTCCAAAATCTTAAACACTTCTATATAAAATTTTCCCAAATCACATTTAGAAAGAAACACAAAACAAAACTAGACCAATAACCTTCCCCTGGTGGAATGCTACTCCAGATAATTTTATACAGAAAAATCATTCCAGTAATCTATGAATTTTGGGATTCTGTCTGTAGCTTGTTTGGATGAATGTTGTTTTTCTTTATTAGATTTTGAACTTCTCAAGGGCAGGGATTACTTTTACCTTTTTTGTATCCTTCAGCACTTAGTACAATGCCTGTTATAAAGTAGGCATCTTTAAAAAAATGTTTAGAGTAGGGGTGGCTAGGTGCCGCAGTGGACAGAGCACCGGCCTTGGAGTCAGGAGTACCTGGGTTCAAATCCGACCTCAGACACTTAATAATTACCTAGCCATGTGGCTTTGGGCAAGCCACTTAACCCCATTGCCTTGGAAAAAAAAATCTCAAAAAAATGTTTAGAGTATTACTGACTGACTTTACTGACTGACTAGTTGCATTCAGAATTCAGAGTAGCTATTACTTCTATTCTCTCAGCTACAAAGAAAGGTGTGGTACCAACAGTTACCAATAATTGTCTCCTATCAATTTATCAATCATGATATAAATCCACATATTAAATTGTTCCATTTTAAAGGTTGCTATGGGATTCTAGTTACTTTTCTACATCCACAAAAATATCAGAACTTGTGAAATTAAGCTTGGAAATAATTAGCAAAAAACTAACTCCAAGTTCTGAAGAAGTAATACGAATTTCTTCAAGTGAAATTCACAGTTTTATAGGCATGCCAGTCTTAACTATTCTCCTCTTATTTTATTGGGATTTTGAAAAACTTCCTAAAACTTGCACTGCCAATTTCTGCAATCCTGAACTGCTGTTTTCTTAACTTGGTCCTTGCTGGAGATTCTGAAGATTGCTACAGTTCCTGTTAAAGTGAAAAATTCCTTAGCTTTATTTCCTTAGGGAATCAGAAATTGAAATAAATCATGACTTCTAGATGAATTAATACCACTGTAAGCAGTTGAAATGTCAGGGTTTTTTGTTTTTGTTTTATTTTGTTTACTTTTCCAGAGTACTTTTATTCTTTGCTTCTTGACCCTGATAAATCCAGGCTGATCTTAGCAAATTCTAGAACTGCATTTCTTTATATCTACTTTAGCATTTCATTTTCTAATATTGTTAATTTTTCTTTAATTTTTCCAATTACATGGAAAGATAGTTTTCAACATTCATATTTGTAGTTTTCTCCCTCCTTCCTAAGATAGCAAGTAATTTGATATAGGTTATACACACACAATAATGTTACACATATTTCCACATTGTTTATGCTGTGAAAGAAGAATCAAAACAAAAGGTAAAAACTATAAGAAAGAAAAAATAAAAATCAAATTTTAAAAAATGAAAATAGTATGCTTTGATTTGCATTCAAGCTCCATGGTGCTTTCCCTGGATATGGCTAGCATTTTCTATCACAAGTCTTTAAGAATTTTCTTGTAGTTGATCATCTCACAATGTTACAGTTATTGGTTCTGTTTGCTTCACCCAGCATCAGTTCATGTAAGTGCTTCCAGGTTTTTCTGAAACCTGCCTGCTTATCATTTCTTATAGAACAATAATATTCCATTACATTCATATATGGTAATTTGTTCAGACATTCTCCAATTGATGAATATTCCCTCAATTTTCAATTCGTTACTACCACCAAAAAAGCTACTAGGAATATTCTTGTACATGTATGCCTTTCTCCATTTTTATGATTTCTTTGGGATACAGATCTAGTTGTGGCATGCAAGGTCAAAAGGTATGTGAACAGTTTTATGGTTCCTTGGGCAAAGGTCCAAATTGCTCTCCGGGATGGTTAGATTGGCTCACAGCTCCACCAACAATGTAATAATGGTGTTAATTTCTTAACCTTGTACTTCTGTGTTTTCAAATAATTTTTCAAATGACTTTGAGATTGTTTATTTTTCCTACATTGAATCTTTCACAAATTAGCACAGCTTTCTCATGGCTGTCAAATTCATGGTAAATTCAAAGTTTGATCAGAGCCAGGTTTACAGGCAATTTTTAATTTTGCCTGGTAAACTTTCAATTTAGTTTCTTCTTTAAGAATTTACAAATGTACAATCTATTCTGATTCATTTTAAGTGGTTTTGCTTCTAATTTGCCTAGGCAAAATGTGCTAAATCGTTAATAAACTCATAGTAGCCAGGTAAACTCCTGACCAGCTTTTTTTTTTCTTGATCTAATTTTTTTATTTAATATTTATTCTCATTTTGTACAAATAATGTTTTTATACATTAATAAAATATTCTTGTTTAAGAGTAAACAAAATACCCCCCTCCCCCCATAAATATAGACTTGCTTGAGTGATAAAGTAAAGGGGAGAGAAAAAAATTAAAATTAAAAAAAATAATAGTAATAATTGTAGGTATGGAAATTTTGCCCCAAATTATTCCCCTAGCCTTTTCTTTCTTTCTTTCTTTCTTTTTTTTTGCAAGGCAAATGGGGTTAAGTGGCTTGCCCAAGTCCACACAGCTAGGTAATTATTAAGTGTCTGAGGCTAGATTTGAACTCAGGTACTCCTGACACCAGGGCCACCTATCCACTGTGCCACCTAGCCACCCCTCCCTCACCTTTTCTGAAGCAAATTTTTGATTTTAACAAAAGAAAATTTAAAGGGGCGGTTAGGTGGTGCAGTGGATAAAACACCGGCCCTGGAGTCAGGAGTACCCGGGTTCAAATCTGATCTCAGACACTTAATAATTACCTAGCTGTGTGGTCTTGGGCAAGCCACTTAACCCCATTTGCCTTGCAAAAAAACCTAGAAAAGAAAATTTAAGACAATAATTCCTGCACCAGATAAGACTTATTTTCAAAACTATAAGATTTTTTTTTTCTCTTTCTTTAATGGTGGAGTCATGGGATATAAAACTTTTAAGCTGGTTTTAGTTTTGATAGACTGAACACTTTTTTGCTGACTGGATATAAACACAAACTCAGAAAAAAACCAAATATTTCCATTCCTAGCAACATTCATTCACAACCAAAAATCCATTGACTTGATTTAAATGAAAAAAGGGTACTTTAAAAAACTTTCAAATTGTTTTGTTCAAGAATTTGTGGTTCCAGGGCAGCTAGATGGCACAGTGGATAGAGCACTGGCCCTGGAGTCAAGAGGACCTGAGTTCAAATCCAGCCTCAAACGGAATGCCTAGCTGTGTGTCCTTGGACAAGTCACTTAACACCCATTGCCTTAAATAAATAAAAAAAAATTTTTTTAATTTGCTTTCTCTATCTATTGGGTGAGATAAAAATCATTAATGCTGGAGAGGATTTGGGAAAATTGGGACACTAATGCACTATTGATGGAGTCGTGAATTGATCTAACTATTCCAGAGAGCCATTTAGAATTATGCTCCAAGGTCAATAAAACTATGCTATGCCCTTTGATCTAGCAATATCACTACTAGATCTATATCCCAAAGAGATTATGAAAAAGGGAGGAAGGTCCACCACAAAAATATTTATAGCAGCTCTTTTTGTAGTAATAAAGAATTGGAATTTGAGGGGATGCCTATAAATTGGGGAATGGCTGTACATATTATGGTATATGAATGTGATACATAGAATATAGAGGTTCTCAAAGGAATCATTGGTGGCCTGACTTTAGAACATGGAAAAACTAACATGAATTGATGATGAATGAGGTGAGCAGAACCAGGAGAACACTGTACACATCAACAACATTGTGAGATGAGCAATTATAATGGATGCAGCTCCTTTCAGAAGTTCAATGATCAAGCACACATCTGAAAGACTTGTTATGGAAAATAACCACCCACATCCATAGGGGAAAAACTATGGAGTTGGATTGCAGAGTAAAGCATACTAGGTTCACTTTTTTTTAAGAAAGATTTTATTTTGAATTTTACAAATTTTCCCCCATTCTTGCTTCCCTCCCCTCACCCCCCACAGAAGGCATTTTGTTAATCTTTACATTGGTTCCATGTTATACATTGATCTCAGTTGAATGCAATGACAGAGAAATCACATCCTTAAGGAAGAAAAATAAAGTATGAGATAGTAAAATTACATAATAATATAACTTTTTTCTAATTTGATGGTAATAGTCTTTGGTCTTTGTTCAAAGTCCATAATTCTTTCTCTGGATACAGATGATATTCTCCATTTCAGATAGCCCAAAATTGTCCTTGGTGGTTGCACTGAAGTGATAAGCAAGTCCATCAAGGTTGATCATCGCCCCCATGTTGCTGTTGGGGTGTACGATGTTTTTCTGGTTCTGCTCATCTCACTCAGCATCAGTTCATGCAAATCCCTCCAGGTTTCCTGGAATTCTCATCCTTCCTGGTTTCTAATAGAACAATAGTATTCCATGACATACTTATACCACAACTTGATAAGCCATTCTCCAATTGAAGGATTTACTTAATTTCTAATTTTTTGCCAACTAGGTTCACTTTTTTTTTTAAAGGTTTTTGCAAGGCAATGGGGTTAAGTAGCTTGCCCAAGGCCACACAGGTAGGTAATTATTAAGTGTCTGAGGCTGGATTTGAACTCAAGTACTCCTGACTCCAGGGCCAGACCTCTATCCACTGTGCCACCTAGCTGCCCCAAGGTTCACTTTTTAAAACTTTTTATGTTTTTCCTTTCTTTCTCATGATTTCCCCCAACCCCGGGGTTCTCATTTTTTTTTTTCACAGCATGACTAATATGTAAACATGGTATTCAGATTACTGGCTCTCATGGGGAGAGGAGGGGGGGATGAAGGGAGGGTGGTAGAAAAATGTGGAACTCAAAAACTTACAAAAAAGATTAATGTTAACAACTACCTTAGTTGGGGAAAAAAAATCAGCTTTCCAGAGGCAGAAATATTCTAATATTCCTTGCTTTACTCTCTCAGTTTTTCCCAAAATTTTCCAAGTTGAGAGTCAAATCAAGTCATCAATATGAACTTACTATGGGGGCAGCACAGACCCTGGAGTCAGGAGTACCTGAATTCAAATCCGGCCTCAGACACTTAATAATTACTTAGCTGTGTGATCTTGGGCAAGTCACTTAACCCCATTGCCTTGCAAAAACTAGAAAAAAATGAACTTACTATGTGTCAGATACTATTCTTGGAGTTAATTTCTAAATTAATTCTGGAAATTACAATAAAAAGACACAATTCCAAACAAGATATATAGAGAACAAATTGGAGATAATCAAGAGATGGAAAGCATTAATATCAAGGAATATTAGGAAAGACTTCTTTGTAGAAGATAGTTTAGCTGGGGTTTAAAGGAACCCAGAGAAGCTAGGAGGTAGAGATGAAAAGGGGAAAATGTCCAAGTATGAGAAACAATAAGAGAAAATATTCATAATCAGAAGATGGATTGTTTTGTACAGGGACCCTTAGTATTGACCTTATCTGCTTGGTGGAAGACCTCTTTCCCTAGTTCACTGACCAATAAAAGGCCAACCTGGGTCTTTTCTTTGTTTTAAATTTATTTTTATTAAGGATATTATTTGAGTTTTACATTTTCCCCCAATCTTGCTTCCCTCCCCCACCCCCCCCAGAAAGCACTCTGTCAGTCTTTACTTTGTTTCCATGTTGTACCTTGTTCCAAATTGGGTGTGATGAGAGAGAAATCATATCCTTAAAGAGAAGAGAAGTCTAAGAGGTAACAAGATCAGACAATAAGCTATCTGTTTTTTTTCTAAATTAAAGGGAATAGTCCTTGCACTTTGTTCAAACTCCACAGCTCCTTATCTGGATACAGATGGCACTCTCCTTTGCAGACAGCCCAAAATTGTTCCCGATTGTTGCACTGATGGAATGAGCAAGTCCTTCAAGGTTGAACATCACTCCCATGTTGCTGTTAGGGTGTACAGTGTTTTTCTGGTTCTGCTCATCTCACTCAGCATCAGTTCATGCAAATCCCTCCAGGTTTCCCTGAAATCCCATTCCTCCTGGTTTCTAATAGAACAATAGTGTTCCATGACATACATATACCACAGTTTGCTAAGCCATTCCCCAATTGAAGGACATTTACTGGATTTTCAATTCTTTGCCACCACAAACAGGGCTGCTATAAATATTTTTGTACAAGTGATGTTTTTACCCTTTTTCCTCATCTCTTCAGGGTATAGACCCAATAGTGGTATTGCTGGGTCAAAGGGTATGCACATTTTTGTTGCCCTTTGGGCATAGTTCCAAATAGCTCTCCAGAAGGGTTGGATGAGTTCACAGCTCCACCAACAGTGTAATAGTGTCCCAGATTTCCCACATCCCTTCCAACAATGATCATTATCCTTCCTAGTCATACTGGTCAATCTGAGAGGTGTGAGGTGGTACCTCAGAGAAGCTTTAATTTGCACTTCTCTAATAATTAATGATTTAGAACATTTTTTCATATGGCTATGGAGTACTTTGATCTCCTCATCTGTAAATTGCCTTTGCATATCCTTTGACCATTTGTCCATTGGGGAATGGCTTTTTGTTTTAAAAATATGTCTCAGTTCTCTGTATATTTTAGAAATGAGTCCTTTGTCAGAATCATTAGTTGTAAAGATTGTTTCCCAATTTACTACATTTCTTTTGATCTTGGTTACATTGGTTTTATCTGTGCAAAAGCTTTTTAATTTACTGTAATCGAAATCATGTAATTGGTTTTTGGTGATATTCTCCAACTCTTCCTTAGTCATAAACTGTTCCCCTTTCCATAGATCTGACAGGTAGACTAGTCCTTGATCTTCTAATTTGCTTATAGTATTGTTTTTTATGTCTATGTCCTGTAACCATTTGGATCTTATCTTGGTAAAGGGTGTGAGGTGTTGGTCTAATCTAAGTTTTTTCCATACTAACTTCCAATTTTCCCAGCAATTTTTTTTTAATTTTTATTAAAGATATTATTTGAGTTTTACAGTTTTTCCCCAATCTTCGTTCCCTCCCTCCCAGCAATTTTTATCAAAGAGGGAGTTTTTATCCCAATAGTCAGACTCTTTGGGTTTATCAAACAGCAGATTACTATAATCATCTCCTGTTTTTGCATCTAGTCTATTCCACTTGTCCACCACTCTATTTCTTAGCCAATACCAAACAGTTTTCATGAATGATGCTTTATAATATAATTTTAGATCGGGTAGGGCTAAGCCACCTTCTTTTGCACAACCTGGGCCTTTTCTTTTGGACATAGAGACATCTCTGACCATATTGCAAACAGTGAAAGCTTGGATGATCTTGGGTTCAACCACTCTCAGACAGGAACTTCTACTGACCAACTGAAGTCCAGCACTTCAAAATGACATGGATCTCTTAAGCAAGAGATCAAGAACTTTGGGAGGAACCCTTGTGATCTCATAGTAAAACATCCCTTCACTGAAATTAAAATTACTCCTTAAACTTTTATATCAGTAGACTCCATAGAATTCTTAGAATGAAGAGGAATAATTGACTGCCCATGAACTAGGCCCATGATCCTGGGTAATTTGCTATCTAAATTTGCTGTCCTTTGTTGTCCTGTCCCTTGTTCTCAGAGACCTTGGGTCCTTTTCTTTGCTGGATGAACAGTTTGGGAGCAACTGAAATTGGCTTAGGTTCCAGAGCAGTAGCTGATTTAAAGTTGCATAAGATGTAGGTCTATACTGGCATAACATAAGACTTACCACATACAACACTCTGTACAGC
The DNA here is from genome assembly GCF_037893015.1 of Macrotis lagotis. NCBI lineage: Eukaryota > Metazoa > Chordata > Mammalia > Peramelemorphia > Peramelidae > Macrotis > Macrotis lagotis. The sequence continues at coordinate 355,946,500 of NC_133658.1, read as the reverse complement.
CACAGGAACTTTGTCTTGTGAACTCACATGCACACATACACAAATTTATTATGAGCCCAGCACACACATTTCTGGCCAGTCTTTCCTCATTGAGGTCATCAGGATTCAAATACTGTCCAGTATTCTAGGATAGATCACAAAGTAGGGTTTCAGTTCCATTTCCAAGAATGTGGTGACAGGGAAAACTCATTCTTCCATCTCTAAAGCGCCGGCCTGTCAAAAAAAAAAATGCTCTCTTGTTGACTGACACATTTGCTTCAAACACACAGGGCATCCCCTATGCTCACCTTTTAAAATGTTTGAAGCTCTATTATCAAATGAGATATTTGTTGTCTACAGTTACTTTAAATGGAATTTCTATTTCTATCATTTGCAGTTGGGCTTTGCTGATAATAAATGGAAATGCTAATAATGATTTATATGGGTTTATTTTATTTCCTGCAAAAGTGCTAATTGTTTCAAGTAATTTTTTAGTTGATTTTCTAAGGTTCTATAAGTATACCATCATAACATCTGCAAAGCATGTCTATTCTAATTCCTTCAATTTCTTTTTATTATTGCTAAAGCTAACATTTTTAATACAATATTGAATAATAGTCGTGATAATGGGTATCCTTATTTTACCCCTGATCTTACTGGGGAATGCCTTTAGTTTATTCCCTTTATATGTAATGCTTATTGATGGTTTTAGATTTTCATCTTAAGGAAAATTTCATTTATTCTTATATTCCCAATTGTTTTAATAGGAATTTTGTCAAAGATATCTTTCAGCATCTATTAATTTTGTTATTGATATAGTAAATTATGCTGATTATTTTCCTAATATTGAAACACGCCCATATACCTGGTATAAATTCTATTTGATCGTAGTGTATTTTTCTAGTAGTAACTTACTATAGTGTCTTGGCTAAAATTTTGTATAAAATGTTTGCATCCAATATTCATTAGGGAGACTGGTCTATAATTTTCTGTCTATTTTGGCTCATCCTGGTTTAAGTATAAGCAGCATGTTGATGTCATGAAAGGAATTTGGTAGGGACTTCATCGTCTATTTTTTCCAATAGCTTATATAGAATTGGAATTAATTGTTCTTTAAATGTTTGGTAGAATTCATTTGTCAAGCACTTAGCATAGTGACTGGTAGATAGTAGGCATTTAATAAATGTTTATTCTCTCCTTCTCTATTGCTATGTGCATTTGCTTGTGGTCCTCTATGACCGCAGATCTCTGCCCAAATTTCTCATTCTTAAGCTGTTCCTACTCTGACTTCTCTACAATTAGAAACCTAGATTTCATAAGGAAGCACTGGTGGGGAAAAGGCTCCCTGGGTAAATCCTGATGCTTGTTATCTTCTATTTATTCCAAAATGGGGCATCTCCTTCTCCACCTTTCAGTCCAAATTTCTCTTCAGTTCTAGGTGGGATTCTATTTCCATCTCCACTCCTGAACCCTATTGGCTTTTTGACCAGCCTTCTAGCTTCAAGCATCCTCTTGTCACATGAGAAGAAAAGGGGATGAATGAAGGTGGGTCCCTAGAGTTCTGAGTTGTACCTGACCAAATAACTCCCCTGATTGCTGTACAACCTGTGTCTTCCTTTTAGTGACAACATTATGTGCCAGAAGATCTTGAGGGAGAATTCGTGGAACATTTTCCGGAAGGACCTGATGAAACTCTTGACAAAATATCCCCCCTATGAGAAGTTCACCGCCTTCCGGACCCAAAAAAAGAGCCTCTTCTCACCTCTGTCTGGGGTTCTGGACCTGAAGACCTTAGGGAAGGATTCTTTACCAATGACATATCCTATCTTTCATGCAAAAGTGTCTCCTAGTTCAAAAAAGATGTTGCCTCCTCTCAGAGTGGTAGAAACCATCTATACTCCCAGGTACCACATTAAGGAACTCTTGCCTAAGTATAGAAGTCCTGGTATTCTCCTCAAAACCTAAGAAGAGGTCAAGAGCAGCATTGCTTAAAGTGGTGGCCATGACCCCCTGCAGGAATTCCACATGCAGGACAGAAGTTGGGAAAAGTTTTGGAATTTTGTGCTGTTGAACCAAACAAGTATTTGGGATTGGCCAACAACATATTTGCAACTGTTGTCATGCTTCTTTCTTAAATTTTTTTTCTTTTTGTTTTTTGCAAGGCAATGGGGTTGTGACTTGCCCAAGGTCACACAGCTAGGTAATCATTAAGTGTCTAAAATCAGATTTGAACTCAAGTCCTCCTGACTCCAGGACTGCTGCTCTATCCACTGTGCTACCTAGCTGCCCCTTCTTTCTTCAATTTTAAGAACTGGGAGGCACAGAAAGGACCCTGTCTTGAAGTTGTCCTTAGGTAGAAATTATTCAGTGCCTTCATTCAGCTCCTTTTCCTGGTTGGGTAGCAGGCAGAGGTTGAGGAAGGAAGGAAAAGAAATGATCTTGGAAGTCCAATACTGAGAAGTCAAGCCAGGATTGAAAATCAGGTCCTCTAATCTCAAAACCAGTCTTTTCATTATACCTGACTGCTTCCTTGTGGGAACTTCTATCTGCACACTGACACAAAAGTAAAAAGGAAAGATAATAGAGGCAAAAGATAATGTTTTGGGGGAATGTCACTTGATTTTTCCCCCTCTAAAATAGGGAATATGATTATGGTCATCACATTATCCTCTGCTTGACCAGGTTGTAACGAGTATATAATATTACACTACATTGTAGGAAAAAGCACTGATACTAGAAGAATTGAATTATAGATCATAGTTGAATGATTTAGAATTTGAAGGAACTTTAGAATTCATTAGGTCCAAACACCTTGTTTTACAGTTGATGAAACTGAGTCACACTGATTAAGTGACTTTACCCAATGTTACACAACTAGTAAGTATCTGAAGCAGGAATTAGGAACAGAGGGTAAAATTGTAATGAGGTAGATTTTTGTACAATATAAGAAAGAGCATGTCCAGAATTGGCTGTCTCAAACTCAAACTCAACTCCCCATAGATGAGCATGCTTAGTCACAGGTTGAATGGCCCTTCTAAGAATCCCCATAAAGGAAATTTCTGCAATTCATGAGAAACTAGACTGTGGAAGTTCTAAGGATTCAGAGGACCGCTCGTCTCTGACACTTACTACCTTTGTGGCCTTGGACAAATCTTTTAACTTCCCTTTACCTGAGTTTCTTCTGTAAAATAAAAGGCCTGGACTTGGTGATCTCTGAAATCCCAAGTCTAGATCTATATCATCATTATCCTTCTGAGGTTCTCTGCAGTTATGCCAGTATTTAGCCCATCTCACTCCCTCTGCTTGGGAGTCCATTGGGGAAAAAAATCCAATGGAGAAAATCCAGGAATGAAGACAGAACTATATTTTGGACATGATCAGAGGTCTGGAAAATGACTCTGAGCTCAGGGAAAGGGGTTGGGAGAGAGCTGACAGGTGACTGGAGCTAAGCAGTAGCTGCATTGGTCCTTAATGATGATAATTCACTTAGTTGGGAAGCAATGGAGCTTAGGAGAAGGATCCAAGACAGGGAACTTTTGTAAAGCCTTTGGGATACAAAGGGAGGTATTTCTCTTTCTGCTTACAAAACCAAAGGATCTGAAAGCTGGGAGGGATCTCGGTGGCAGTCTAGGCCAAGTTATCCATAAAAGGAATCCTGATATGTCCCCAACAGGGGATCACCCAGTCACTGCTTGAAGAAGAGCACCAGGTGATGACCTTTAAGAATAGTCCTTTCCATTTTTGCACAGTTCTAAATGGTTAAGTATTTCTTCACAACAAGGCTGAAATTGCCTCTTTATAGTGATCTTTAAGAATAGTCCCTTCCATTTTTGCACAGTTCTAAATGATTAAGTATTTCCTCACGACAAGAATGAAATTGCCTCTTTACGGCTTCCACTCATACTTCTGGTTATCCTTAGGGACCAAGTAGAACAAATTTAACCCTTTGCCAGGATAATTCCTCAAGTTGTGGAAAATTAGCTCCCATGTTTCCCTTGAATCTTCTCTTATACAAACTAAAATAGCCCCTATTTCTTCCACTTATTCTAACATGGCTTCTAAGGCAAATGGACCCACAGAAATAGGGGACTGGGAGAAGGGGATGAAATAATTATCTACTACAGTATTTCCCTACAAATAAGCCCTAGAATAATTTTTTTCAGGGTGTTCATAAAAACCTCTCCACCAAAATAAGTCCCATTTAAGCTCATTAGTCAGAGGAATCCATTTAGTACACCCCTTGGAAACACTGAATTATAAAATAATACATAATAAAATATAAATATTGATATTAATACTTAAAATAAATGATAATATATAATTATTTGTAAATAACCAGGGGGGGGATGCCTTTGGATGAGAGGTAAATGCCTGTAAACAGATGAACTAGAAACATTACCAAATGACCAATCCGAGTACAGACAACAACATAAATAATATGTGCACTTGATAACATCTAGATGGAAAGAAAGCCCCACCTCTAATCACTAAAGGCAAGAAAGTTAAGATTGAATGTTCTTAAAACTGAAAAAAACTGGTGCCCACAAGCAAGTTATAAGGAAGTGGATTAATTTAATGCTGCCACTTGTTTTGCAAGGTGGACAAAAAGGAGGGTTAGTCTGGCATTCAGTCAGCACTCACCATGCTAAAAAACTGAAAAACATCCTTGAAGAGAGAAGAATAGATCAAATGATTCCTGCCAGAATGACTGCCTCTCTAAACATCCTTTAAAAATAAGCCTAATGCATCTTTTTGGAACAAAAAAATATAATATCCAATCTTATTTTGTGTAAAATAACTATGAATGAAGCACTGTGTGGAGTGCTTTACAAACATCTCATTTAATTGGGAACTAGTATGATGGTAATTAAAAGTTTTGACCTGGGAATCAGAAGAGTTGGCTTAAAATAATGGTAATGAGCTGTATAAAATGCTTGATGGTTTCCTGAAGATTCTCCTGCACATTGACTTGCACGGTCCATATTGGAAGCTTGGAAGGTCCTCAAAGTATGCCATATGAAATTTTACAATATGTTTTTCTCACAATCTGTAAAAATAGAATATCATGTCCAAGTGAAGAAACTGAGATTCATCGAGATGAAATCTTTTGCCTAGGTTATTTGTCTAGTCTGGAATGGGGTGGGGGGGGGACTCAAATCTAAGTCTTTTAGTTCTCAAGATCAAGATCTACTGCACCACAATGACTTACATCCAGCTTCCTCATTGTGGTATCTAATCTGACATTTGCCATCTCTCCAGTGAAAAGACAACACAGGTCTTTTTTTCATACCAACTGTTGTCTAGCAAGGTTTTGTCATCCTGTTCTTAGATAACTGGTTTTTTTAAACTCAGAGTTAAGTCTTGAAAATTATCCCCATGACATTTTTGTATTAGATTAAGAAAATAGAAATACTAAAATTTTATTTTAAGTACAAGCCTGCCAGAAACATTTTTATTGTCATTCTAATCCAAGCATTGTTCTTGGAGGAGCCATAGTTCCAAGATTCTGCTGATGCTACAAGATTGTGACCAAATGTTACTGAGTAACAGGCATTGTGGAATAGTAAAAAAGGCACTGGAGGCCATGGTCTTCTCTGACTATGGCCCAGCCAATGCTGCTTGGCTGTTTCTCTCTCTCTCTCTCTCTCTCTCTCTCTCTCTCTCTCTCTCTCTCTCTCCCCCTCCCCACTATCCCTTCCTTTGTGTTGTAACTTCTTTTAATAAATTTTTGTTTTATTTACAAAAAAAAAAGACACTGGAGGCAGGAATACTTGGGTTCAAAACCCACCACAGATGTTGTGTGACCCTGAGTAGGTCACTAACCCTTCCAAATCTGTTTCCTTCACTAACCCCTCTAAATCTGTTTCTTAATTGATAAAATGAAAATAACTAAAGCATAGGTTATTGTGAGGCTCAAGTGAGTTAAAATATAACAAGCACATTTTGTAAACTTTGAAAAATTAGATAAATGCCAGATGTCATTACTAAATACATGTCAACTCAGTCTTATGTCCTGAAGAATCCTGTGAAGGACTATTAAAAATAGCTTTTAATAGTCCTTCACAAGATTTTTGCTTCTTATTGCAGAGCATCTAGTTCTTTCTTCCTTCTCTAAAACATCCCTAGTAGATTATCCTTCAGCCTCTAATAGAACATTTCCATAGATAAGTGCCTTGTTATCCAGGCAGTTCATTCCATTATTAGTCAACTCTAATTTTTAAGAAATTTTATCTTTAGCCTAAATCTGCTGACCTGTGGTGCCTACTACTCATTTATCTAAATTCTCTTCTCTTGAATTTCATACAGAACACACTAATCTTTCAGGTATTTATTTACTGCAAAAATGTCATCCCTAAATCTTTTCTTCTCCAGACTAAATAGCCTTAATTCCTTTACCCAGTCCTATGACATATGATTCCTAAACAAATCATTCTTGCATCTTTCTGCTCCAACCCAGCTGATGCTCTTCCAAAAGTGGTCACAAAATTCAGAGCATTGGCTGATTGACATATTCTCCAGACAGAATCTGAATAGGTGATCAATCCTAAACCACAGATTTAGGTTTGATTAGTATTGCTGGAGAGAAGGAGTGTGGTTTAGTGATCAAATCACTGTACTCTCTGACTCAGGAAGGTAACAAAGGCTCAGACTTTAATTCACCAGTAGTACAGTTTATAAGTTACTATAAAAAGTTCACAAATTAGGTTCTTTGGAGAAGTATCAAGATAGTAAGTTTCAGTTTTTCTGTAAGCTAAAGGGAGAAACTTAAAGGACAGGCTGATTACAAGAAGCTGAGGGAAAGAAGGGCTAAAGTGAAGGCAGGAAGCCACTGATCCCTAAAGAGGGACAGTAGTCATGTGGGAATCAAGTTTATGTACTTTAATGAGGTGACAAAGGTAAGTTTTGAAAAAGGTAATAAATTTTAGCAAAAGCAGATAGCTGTAGGAGAATAGAAAAGAGGATAGGCAAGTTAAAAAAGGAAGGGGTGGAGCCAAGATGGCAGAGTAGAGGCAGGAATTCCCACAAACTCTCCTCCAAACTGTTCATTTCCTTTCCAGACTCACTTATCCTTACCCAGGCAAATGTCGAAAGGGCGGGAGAGACAAGGATGACAAGTTTTCCTAGTTTTCCAAGATCTCCATCAAGATCTCCATTTATTAAAACCAAATACAAGTGCTTAAATATATTGCCCAGTCCCTGGTCCACTCCCACTTCTGTGGCACTTAATAAAACAATGCTTTGGTGGTAGAGGACACCAGGTAATATAGTACTCCCACACACACAACAATCCCTTACACCAAACCACTCCAAAGACCTTTAAATAATAACTGTAACCAATTTTTAGAGTGATTGAACCATCAGACTTTCTAGCCCAGAAAAATTTTCTAGTCCAAGACAACTTGTATGATCTGATGGAAAGGTCTGTTACACTGGGGTTAGAAAGGCCTGCAGCACAACCAGTTGGCACATAAGCAACCAGTTCTGGCCATCCAGGAACAGTCCGTGAGACACCTGGGTCCCCGCAGGTAAGGATTCTGTGACTTTGCCTATGCTCAGATCCAGGTTGATGTCTGAGACCTAGTATCAGGGAAAGGAGCTTTACTGCCAAAGCAGAGCAGGGACCCTCCTTGTAGTTCCAGGGAAGAGGGGAGTATTTATGGTCATCTACATAGCTGAGCACAGACCAGTAGAGTAGTCAGAGCCTATCATAAGACCTTTAAGGAATTGAGATCCCTGGTACCTCCCTGGGACCACCCTGGGTACGCCTAAAGACAGCTGCAAAAACCGTCATAAGTTTGGAACAGTACATTCTCTACCCGGAAAGTAGAGACCCACCTTAACAAATGACTTAAAATCAAGTCATAAGCTGAGGAAATGCACAAACAACAGAAGGAAAAAAAATCTATAGACAATTATTTTGGCCCTTGGAAGATCAAAATACACACTCAATAGATAACAAAGTCAAAGTTTCTGTCTCCAAAACCTCTAAGAAAAATAGGAATTATTCTCAGACTGTAGAAGAGTTCAAAAAAGATTTTGAAAATCAAGTAAGGGAAGTAGAGGAAAAATTGGAAAGAGAAATGAGAGCGATGCAGGAAAATCATGAAAACCAAGTCAATAGCTTGGTGAAGGAAATACAAAAAATACTAAGGAAAATAACATCTTAAAAACTATGTCAAAAGGTCAATGAGGAGAAGAATGCCTTAAAAAACAGAATTGGTCAGATGGAAAAGAAGATACAAAACTCTATAAAGAAAATAATTCCTTCAAATGTAGAATGGAGTTAAGGGAAGCTAATGACTGTGAGAAATCAAGAAACAATAAAACAAAGCCAAAAGAATGAAAATTTAGAAGAAAATATCTCTTGGAAAAACAACTGATCTGGAAAACAAATCCAGAAGAGATAATTAAAAATTTTTTGGGCTACCTGAAAGACATGACCAGGAAAAGAACCTAGATTTTATATTTCAAGAAATTCTCCAGGGAAATTGCCCTGATATTCTAGAAGCAGATGGTAGAATAGAAATTGAGGGAATCCACTGATCACCTCCTGAAAGAGATCCCCAAATGAAAAAGCCCTGGAATATTATAACCAAATTCCAGAAATCCAAGTCAAGGAGAATATACCACCAGAAGCCAGAAAGAACCAATTCAAGTATCATCAGGATAACACAAGATTTAGCACCTTCTACATTAAGGTCTCTTAGGACTTGGAATATGATATTCTGGAAGGCAAAAGAACTTGAATTACAACTGAGAATCAATTATCTAGCAAAACTAAACAATTATCTAGCAAAACTAAACATCTTTTTTCAGGGGAAAAGATGGACATTCAACAAAAATAGTGGACTTTCAAACTTTCCTGTTGAAACAACCAGAGTTGAACAAAAAATCTGATCTTCAAGTACAGGACTCAGGTAAAGTATAGAGAATGTAGATGGGAAGGGCAAACTTTGAGGGATTTAATGATATTGTACTACTTATATTTCTGCATGGGAAGATGGATACTTATAAATCACATAAACCCTCTCTATTATTAGGTAGTTAGAAGGAGCACATATAGACAAGGCACAGGAGGGAGCTGAATATGAAGGTATAATATATTATGAAGATGGAGTTAATAGACAAGAAAGGACTGTATTTTGAGATAGGGAAAGGAGAGGTAGAATGGGTTATTTTACATAAAAGATACAAGGAAAAGTTTTTGTAATGGAGTGGAAGGGGGAAAAGTGAGGAGGAGTGAGTGAGTGAGTCTTCACTCTCTTTGGAAATGACTCAGAGAAGAAAAAACATACAGTCTTAACTGGGTATAGAAATCTATCATACCTTAGAGGAAAACAGGAGAGGAAAGGGATGTTAGAGAAGGGGCAAGGGGAGGGCAGGGAGAGGGTGTAGGAGATAGAGGAGAGGGAAGATCATGGGTGAGGGTAGTCAGATATAATGCACTTGAGGAGGAACAGGGTGAAAGGAGAGTAAGATTTGAATAAATGGGAATGAGAAGGAATAGGATGGGAAATAGAGCTAGCAATAGCAATTATGGGAAAAATTATTGAAGCAGCTTCTCTGATGGACTCAATAAGTAAGAATGCTATCCATCACAAAGACAAAGCTGAATAGACCTGAAGCACACTTTTTTCCCCCTCTCATTTTATTTTTCTTGAAGTTTCTCTTTCTTTGGGGGGATTGTGTTTATTTTTACAAAATGACTATTGTAGAAATGTGAAAAAAATTAAAAATAATTTTTAAAAAATGAAACCAGAGCAGCCTGGCCAAGAGTTAGGTGAGGAAGCACAGATTCCTCTGTAATGGGTGGAACAAGGGTGGCATTTAGAAGATGTCCTAACACCTGGTGTAGATGTGGCTTTCTACTTTAGCCACCCCAAGGAGTGGCTAAAGTCTGAATAAAGTAGCAGTCACTATGTGTAAGCAGCATACCTTGCAGCATACCTTAGTAAGATGTATGAAGGACTTCCATCAGCACTGGGCATACTCCTGCCCCAGAGGGGCTTAGGAAATGAGGTTCACCAAGAGCCAGCACAGAAGGGAGAATACTTCCACAGTACAGGAAAAAGACCCTATAAGATTTGTTTCCAAGACAAACAGACTACAATATTTCTCTGTACCCAAAGGTTCACTGTTTCAATAGGATTTGGATTTGGACTAGACTAGTGTAGTCCTCCCATTTACAGGATAAAAATATTGAACCTGAGAAAAGTCAATTGACTTGTTCAAGACTACAGCATTAGCATGTAGTAAAGGTGAGATGGTGGTTTTATTTCCTTGCTCTGAATACTATAAATCTACTAAGATATTCTAGGGTTGAATCATCTTTTCTTTTGGTCACCAAATCATTATATTGTCCCAGAGAAGAACATTTGGTCATTTAGATCCCCAGGTCTTTTTCACACTAAGCATTACTTTGCATGTCTTGTCTATACTATACAGTGACAGGCCTGTATAATTGATTTTTTTTAACCTTAGAGCTATGTCTTGACAATCATTCCCATAATTTTTCATTCGATTATTAAAGAAAATATTACTACTAAGTTCTTCATTTTAGGTACAAGCCTGCCAGAGAAATTTTAATTATTATTATTTTAATCTAAGCATCACACAGCTAGGTAATTATTAAGTGTTTGAGGCCGGATTTGAACTCAGGTACTCCTGATTCCAGGACTGGTGCTCTATCCACTGCTCCACCTAGCTGCCCCCTAAGCATTATTCTTTTTTTTTTTTTTAGGTTTTTTCAAGGCAAATGGGGTTAAGTGGCTTGCCCAAGGCCACACAACTAGGTAATTATTGTCTGAGACCTGATTTGAACCCAGGTACTCCTGACTCCAGGCTGGTGCTTTATCCACTGTACCACCTAGCCACCCCATAAGCATTATTCTTTTTTTTTTTTTTTTAGGTTTTTGCAAGGCAAATGGGGTTAAGTGGCTTGCCCAAGGCCACACAGCTAGGTAATTATTAAGTGTCTGAGACCAGATTTGAACCCAGGTACTCCTGACTCCAAGGCCAGTGCTTTATCCCATAAGCATTAATTCTTAAAAGAAATATAACTGATGAGTTCCCTTATGTTTCTTCAACACAAGACATTTTGAGGTGATACTTTTTAGGATTCTTGAACAAGGAGATTTAAAATATAATAAAGCATAGCTATGTAACGCAGAGTAAGGTAAACATTTTGCTCCATCATTCCAAGACACTAACTTTCATCTTTTAGAATCATTTTGCTAATGGGGTCATCCGTCATATGGCCCTCCACATACAGTTATCCCTCCATGATCATTCCCTTCAAGATCTCTCTCTTCCTCAGTTGATCACAGGTGACCCGAAGTAATCAAAATGACCTTTCCTTTCTCATTATCATGCATTAGGTACATTCAGGGCACTAGGAAAGAGGCCTCTACTCAGGTGGATCAATTAAAGTCTCTTGGCCCTTGTCATTTGTCTGGTCACTGTCCTAATTACTTCGAAAGAGTCTACTTTCCTGGGCTGTCCAGAGCAGGACAGTCACTTTTCAAAATGATAGGTCAGTGATGGTTTCTCTTTCAGATTAACCCTAAGTTTCTAGATTAGTATACTTTTAAATGTTTTCTTAATATTTCCAAAAGAGAGACCAGGGGAGAGTGTTTTGTCTGCTATCACATGATTTGAACTAAATTTTTTTCTAAATCTATAATCCAATATGCCAGCTCTTCTCTGGCTTTCTATCCCTATTCCCAAGGGTTTTTTTTTTTGGTCAACTATAAACAAAGCTAAACAAAACTATAAAACTAAACAAATCACCTGTATTTTTGTGTTTCAAAAGAACTGGAAAACTGTTTATTTGGCAATTAACAAGGAGGTAGTTGTTGTTGTTCAGTTATGTCTGATTCTTTATGATCCTACTTAGGGTTTTCTTGACAAACATACTGGAGTGGTTTGTCATTTCCTTCTCCATCTTATTTTTCAGATGAGGAAAATGAGACAAATAAGGTTAAGTGACTTGCCCAGAGTCTTACAATTAACTACAGTCTGAAAATTGAGTCTTTCTGACTCCAAAATCAGTTTTCTATCCATTGTCATCTGATTGCCCAACAGGGACCACTCTTTCAACCCCAGGACTAGTGCTCTATCCACTGCACCACCTAGCTGTCCCTACGTTTTATTCTTAAGGTTGTACTTTGTTGTTGTTTTTTCAGTCATCTCTGACTCTTCATGACCTCATTTGGAGTTTTTTCTTTTTTTCTTTTTCTTTTTTTTTTTTGCAAGGCAATGGGGTTAAGTGGCTTGCCCAAAGCCACACAGCTAGGTAATTATTAAGTGTCTGAGGTCACATTTGAACTCAGGTACTCCTGACTCTAGGGCTGGTGCTCTATTTACTGTGCCACCCAGCCACCCCTTCACTTGGAGTTTTCTTGGCAAAAATACTGGAGTGACTTGCCCAGTAAAAACTTGAGAGTGTTTTGGTGAGCTTGCCTTCTTATTGCTCCACCAATACTGACAACTTTTATATTTTGTCACCTTTGCCAATCCTCATGAATTTTGCCCTAAAATTGTTTAATTATCAGACCTCTTCTTAGTGGGTATTTGGTGCATTATTTTATATGTGTTAGCAATTGAATGACAAAAACTTACTAAAGTACCTATTAAAAACTTTGCCATTTCCTTCTCTAGCTCATTTTCAGATGAGGAAACTGAGACAAACAGGATAAGCAACCTTCCTAGGGTCATACAGTTAGTAAGGTTGTGGTCAGATTTGAACTCAGGAAGATGAGTCTTCTTGACTCCAAGTCAGTATTCTACCCACTGTATCACCTATTTATGTGCCTCTAAGGTTGCATTTACTAGACTATACATTCTTTGACTAGACTATACATTCATGTTAGGAGCCAGCATGAATTAACTGAGAGTAAATCAGATTGATTTCATTTCCATTTTTTTTACAAGAGAACTAGACTGAAAGATCAGGGTAATGCTATAAACATAGCATATAGGACTTCTGGCCAAGATGGTGGAGAGAAGACAGGCACAGTTCTAAAGTTTCCTGATCTTTCCCCATCTATCATATGAAACAAACCTCTTAAAAGAAATCTGACCTACAAAACCCTGAAAGAAAAGCCAGGAGAAAGAACATCTACCTCAGGATTGGCTCCCTCAGCAGCACTGGACGAATTCAGGCAGGTGAGTCTGCCCCAGATCAGCCAGATTAGCAGCTGAATTGGAGCCAGGAGTCTGAGGGCCCCGAGAGTCAGACCTGCTGGATCAGCAGTGGGGCTAGACCGTGGGGGCTTGGGTCAACTAGGGAGCAGAGGCATGCTGACCTGCTGAGCTTGCCAACAGGGCTGGGGGGAGAGTTCTGGTGCAGGATAGCTGTGGACACATCATCCCTGGGCTCCTCTGGTCTGAGGAACTCTGAGTCCACTCCTCCTTTGCGGCTGAGGCCTCTTCCTGGGAACAAACAATTGCAGACTACTTCTGCCTCAGGCACAAGTGGGTGAGCAGAAGAATCAGCCCAGCTGACAATAGGGAGAGGGATGACCTCAGGCCAGGGCAAAGCCCACCATTGATTGAAGGCAAAAGGATTCATTAGCTCCAACTCCTCTCTTCAAGCTAAGGGAGAAGGCCTCAATCAAGGTCACAGACATTCCAGAGAAAGCAACCAGCACCTCCTACTGGCCAGCTAGAGACATTGCACTCAGTGAGTAAAACCTCTATTGATCCCAAGCCCCTGTGAACCAGCCCCTCCCCAACTCAAGGTCTTAGCAAAATGAAGAAGGGTCAGTGGAAAGGTGGATCCATAGAAAAATTCTTGGAAGGGAAAGACCCTAACTAAGAGAGACCTAGAACCTCTGAGGAGAATACAACCTGGTCTTCAACACAGAAAGACTTCCTTGAAGAAATAAGGAAGGAGTTTAAAAATCAATTGGAAAATTTGGGAGAGACAATTAATACCTTGCAACAAGAAAATAAATACTTAAAAATACAAAATGAGAATAAAACTCTCAGATCATCAATTGGACAAATGCAAAAAGGAAATAATTCTCTCAAAACCTCAATTGGTCAAATGGAAAGCTCTTTCAAATGTAGAATGGACCCATTGGAAAAGGAGTTGAAAAAGGTTAATCAAGAAAACTCCTCTCTAAAAAAAAGAATGGAGTCTGCAGAAACTAATGACTCCACGAGACAGCAAGAGCCAGTTAAACAAAACCAAAAAATAGAAAAAAATAGAAGAAAATGTAAAATACCTCATCAGCAAAACCACTGACCTTGAGAATAGGCCGATGAGGGCAATCTGAAAATTATTGGACTTCCTGAAAACATTGAAGAGGACAAAAGCCTGGACTTAATAGTACAGGATCTAGTAATGGAAAACTGCCTTGATATCATGGAACCAGAAGGCAAAGTAGTTATTGAAAGAATACATTGATCCCCTCCAGGAAAAGATCCTAAAATGAAAACACCAAGGAATATTATGGCCAAATTCCAGAACTATCAGATAAGAGAAAATCCTGCAAGCAGCCAGAAAGAAACAATTTAAATATCAAGAAGCCACAGGAAGGATTATGCAAGACCTGGCTGCATCAACATTAAGGGACTGAAGGGCCTGGGAAGAGATATTTTGAAGACCAAGGGAGCTTGGAATGCAGCCAAGAATCCACTATCCCGCAAAACTGACCCTTCTCTTCCAGGGAAAAAAATGGACATTTAACGAAATGGAAGAATGCCAAAAATTCCTGATGAAAAGACCAGAGCTAAATAAAAATTTGGACATCAAACAGGAGGTTCAAAAGACACATGAAAAGGTAAAAAAAGGGGGGGCAGTAAAAAAAATTGCTATCCAATAAGTTGAAACTTGCTATATTCCAGCATGGGGAAAAAGATTCTCATAAATTTTGAGAATTGTAACTCTAACATAGAGAATATACCTAGCCAGAAATGATGGACCTTCATGACCTATCCATGAGACTGCTATCCAATGGGATATAACTGGCTTTAACCCCACTTGGGAGAAAGACTAATAACTCTCAGGAATTTTGACTCTATTCCATAGAATATACTGAACTACAAGTGACAGACACTCAGAATTTTCTATGACTCAGATAGAATGATCTAAAAAACACTAACTCCTTAAAAAAGAGGGACAGGAAGGAGACAGGAGGAGGGAGGGGATTGAATGGGGTAAATCTTATTACACTAAGAGGTACAAAATACCTATGGTAATAGAAGGGAAGAAGGGAGGAGATGAGAAACACCTGAATCTTCTCATCAGACTTGGCTTAAAGTCAATTTACACATACTTAGTTAACTTAAAAAACATCTAACCTTTCAAGGATTAAAAGGGGAAAAGGGGAGGGGGGACAGAGAAAGGGAGGGGGAGTGGGGAAAAGGGGGGGAACTAACAAAAGGAAGGGAAGGGGAAAAAGAAAGGGGAAAGAAAGGGGAGGGGTGATATAGGAGGGCAAACACACTGAAGGGGGTGGTATTCAGAAACAAAATACTGGGGAATATGGAAAAAAGGGGGGAAGGGGGAAAACTAAACAGAGGGAAGAAAGTATGGAGGGCAATAAAGAATTAGTAATCATAACCTTGAATGTGAATGGGATGAACTCTCCCTTAAAATGTAAGCAAATAGCAGAGTGGATTAAAAACCAGAATCCCACAATATGCTGCTTACAAGAAACTCATTTGAAGCAGAGAGATACATATAGAGTAAAGGTAAAAAGTTGGAGCAAAATATATTTTGCTTCAGCTGAAGTAAAAAAAGCAGGGGTAGCAATCCTTATCTCAGACAAAGCAGCAGCAAAAATAGATATCATTAAAAGAGATAGGGAAGGAAACTTTATCCTCCTAAAAGGTACCATAGACAATAAAGCTATTTCAATACTGAATATATATGCACCCAGTGGGACAGCATCCAAATTCTTAGAGGAGAAGCTGAAAGAACTACAGGAAGACATAGACAGCAAAACTCTACCAGTGGGAGACCTCAACCTCCCTCTCTCAGATCTAAATAAATCGAATCATAATATAAACAAGAAAGAAGTTAAGGAGGTAAATAAATTGTTAGGAAAAACTAGATATGGTAGACTTATGGAGGAAATTGAATGGGGATGGAAAGGAATATACCTTTTTCTCTGCAGTACATGGAACTTATACAAAAATTGACCATGTGCTAGGCCATAAAAACCTAATGATCAACTGCAGAAAGGCAGAAATAGTGACTACATCTTTCTCAGATCACAATGCTATAAAAGTCATATGCAATATTGGGCCAAGGAGATATAGACCTAGAACCAATTGGAAACTGAATGACCTCATTTTAAAGAATGAGTAGACCAAAAAACAAATTATAGAAAGAATTAACCATTTTATTCTAGATAATGATAATAATGAAGCAACATACCAAAACCTATGGGATTCACTCAAAGCGGCTCTCAGGGGATATATTATAGCTTTAAATGCTTACATGAATAAATTGGAGAAAGAGGAAATAAATTAACTAAATATACAACTAAAAAAAATAGAGAAAGAACAAATTAAAAATCCACAATTAAATACCAAACTAGAGGGGCGGCTAGGTAGTGCAGTGGATAGAGCACTGGTCCTGGAGTCAGGAGTACCTGAGTTCAAATCCAGCCTCAGACATTTAATAATTACCTAGCTGTGTGGCCTTGGGAAAGCCACTTAACCCCATTTGCCTTGCAAAAAAAAAAATAACAAACTAGAAATTCTAAAAATTAAAGGAGATAGGGCGGCTAGGTGGCATAGTGGATAAAGCACCAGCCTTGGAGTCAGGAGTACCTGGGTTCAAATCTGGTCTCAAACACTTAATAATTACCTAGCTGTGTGGCCTTGGGCAAGCCACTTAACCCCATTTGCCTTGCAAAAACCTAAAAAAAAATTAAAGGAGAAATTAATAAAATCGAAAGCAAAAAACTATTGAATTAATAAATAAAGCCAAAAGTTGATATTATGAAAAAACCAATAAAATTGATAAACCCCTGGTCAATTTGATTAAAAAAAAGAAAGAAGAAAATCAAATTGCTAGTATCATAAATGAAAAAGGTGAACTCACCACCAATGAGGAGGAAATTAAAATAATAATCCAAAATTATTTTGCCCAACTCTATGCCAATAAATTTGATAAGTGAAATGGATGAATATTTACAGAATATAAGTTGCCCAGGTTAAATGAAGAGGAGATTAAATACCTAAACAACCCTATCTCAGAAAAAGAAATTCAACAAGCCATCATTGATCTCCCCAAGAAAAAATCTCCAGTGCCTAATGGATTCACAAGTGAATTCTACCAAACATTTAAGGAACAATTGGTTCCAATTCTATATAAACTCTTTGGAAAAATAGGGAAAGATGGAACTCTGCCTAACTCTTTCTGTGAAACCAATATGGTGCTGTTACTTAAACCAGGAAGAGTTAAAACAGAGAAAGAAAATTATAGACCTATCTTCCTGATGAATATAGATGCAAAAATCTTAAATAAAATCTTAGCAAAATGATTATAAGTTATCATTAGGATAATTTATTATGATCAAGTAGGATTTATCCCAGGAATGTAGGTTTGGTTCAATATTAGGAAAACTCTTAGTATACTCAATTATATCAACAACAAACCCATCATAAATTATATGATCATATCAATAGATGCTGAAAAAGCTTTTAACAAAATACAGAATCCATTCCTACTAAAAACACTAGAGAGTGTAGGAATAAATGGACTGTTCCTTAGAATAATTAGCAGTATCTATCTGAAACCATCAACACGCATTATATTCAATGGGGAAAGGCTAGAGGCATTCCCCATAAGATCAGGGGTGAAACAAGGGTGCCCATTATCACCACTATTATTCAATATTGTATTAGAAATGTTAGCATCAGCAATTAGAGAAGAAAAAGAAATTGAAGGAGTTAGAATTGGGAAGGAAGAGACAAAACTCTCACTCTTTGCAGATGACATGATGTTCTACCTAGAGAATCCCAAGAAATCATCCAAAAAACTACTGGAAACAATTAGCAATTTTAGCAAAGTTGCAGGTTATAAAATAAACCCTCTTAAATCCTCAACTTTTCATATATGTCTAGCAAGATACAGCAGGAAGAGCTAGAAAGAGAAATCCCATTCAAAGTAACCTCAGATGATATAAAATACCTGGAAGTCTATTTGACAAGACAGACTCAGAAACTTTTTGAAAACAATTATAAAACACTTCTCACACAAATTAAATCAGATTTAAATAACTGGGCAAATATCAACTGCTCATGGATAGGTAGAGCTAATATAATAAAAATGACAATTCTACCAACACTAAACTATCTGTTTAGTGCCCTGACAATCAAAATTCCAAAAAGTTACTTTAATAAGTTAGCAAAAATTGTAAATAAATTCATATGGAGAAATAAAAAGTCAAGAATCTCCAGGAGCTTAATGAAAAAAACCTGATCTACCTGATCTACCTGATCTAAAATTATATTATAAAGCATCAGTCATCAAAACTGTTTAGTACTGGCTAAGAAATAGAGTGGTGGACCAGTGGAATAGACTAGGTGCAAAAGCAGGAGATGATTATAGTAATCTGCTGTTTGATAAACCCAAAGAGTCCAGCTATTGAGATAAAAACTCCCTCTTTGATAAAAACTGCTGGGATAATTGGAAGTTAGTATGGAAGAAACTTAGATTAGACCAACATCTAACACCCTTTACCAAATCCAAATGGTTACAGGACTTAGACATAAAAAACAATACTATAAGCAAATTAGAAGATCAAGGACTAATTTACCTGTCAGATCTATGGAAAGGGGAGCAGCTTATGACTAAGGAAGAGTTGGAGAACACCAAAACCCAACTAGATGATTTCGATTACATTAAATTAAAAAGCTTTTTCACAGATAAAACCACTGTAACCAAGGTCAAAAGAAATGTAGTAAATTGGGAAACAATCTTTACAACTAATGATTCTGACAAAGGACTCATTTCTAAAATATACAGAGAACTGAGTCATATTTTTAAAACAAAAAGCCATTCCCCAATTGACAAATGGTCAAAGGATATGCAAAGGCAATTTACAGATGAGATCAAAGCAATCCATAGCCATATGAAAAAATGCTCTAAATCATTAATTATTAGAGAAATGCAAATTGAAGCTTCCCTGAGGTACCATCTCACACCTCTCAGATTGGCCAATATGTCCAAGATGGATAATGATCATTGTTGAAAGGGTTGTGGGAAATCTGGGACACTATTACACTGTTGGTGGAGCTGTGAACTCATCCAACCCTTCTGGAGAACTATTTGGAACTATGCCCAAAGGGCAACAAAAATGTGCATACCCTTTGACCCAGCAATA
Source organism: Macrotis lagotis (assembly GCF_037893015.1). NCBI lineage: Eukaryota > Metazoa > Chordata > Mammalia > Peramelemorphia > Peramelidae > Macrotis > Macrotis lagotis. The sequence goes on along the minus strand of NC_133658.1, from coordinate 355,927,172 downwards.
CCACTACTGGGTCTATACCCTGAAGAAATGATGAAAAAGGGTAAAAACATCATTTGTACAAAAATATTTATAGCAGCCCTGTTTGTGGTGGCAAAGAATTGGAAATCAAGTAAATGTCCTTCAATTGGGGAATGGCTTAGCAAACTGTGGTATATGTATGTCATGGAACACTATTGTTCTATTAGAAACTAGAAGGGATCGGATTTCAGGGAAGCCTGGAGGGATTTGCATGAACTAATGCTGAGTGAGATGAGCAGAACCAGAAAAATACTGTACATGCTAACAGCAACATGGGTATGATGTTCAACCTTGAAGGACTTGCTCATTCCATCAGTGCAACATTCGGGAACAATATTGGGCTGTCTGCAAAGGAAAGTGCCATCTGTATCCAGATAAGGAGCTGTGGAGTTTGAACAAGGTGTAAGGACTATTCCCTTTAATTTAGAAAAAAAACCAGATATCTTATTGTCTGATCTTGTTACCTCTTAGACTTCTCTTCTCTTCTTTAAGGATATGATTTATCTCTTATCACACTCAATGTGGATCAAGGTACAACATGAAAACAAAGTAAAGACTGACAGAGTGCTTTCCATGGGGGTGGGGTGGGGGGAGGGAAGCAAGATTTGGGGGGGGAATTGTAAAACTCAAATAATATCTTTAATGAAAATAAATTTAAAAAAAAGAAACAGCTAGGTGGCAGAGTGGATAGAGTATGGGCCTGAAATCAGAAAGACCTGAGTTCCAGTTTGACTTACTAGCTGTGTGATACTAGGCAAGTCACTTAATCCTGTTTCCTTTAATTTCCTCTTCATGAGCAGGTGAAGGAAATGGCAAACCATTCCAAAATCTTTGCCAAGACAACCCCAAATGGAATTGCAAAGAGTTGGAAATAGAAAAATAATCTTAACATTTTATGAGGTCTCCTCCCCCATCTACAACTTTTCTTTTTGTGCTACCTAAACTAATTGTGTTTGTGTAATTTTTATGTGTCTTTTTTATATTTTATGATAACATTTAATCTTTACTTGTTACTTTGCCTTTTTTAAGGTAATTAATCTTAAGGAATTAATTGTTTTGAATAGAAGTCTAATGTCCAAAGCCAGGGCAATTAGAGTCCTGTTCTCTGTCAAGATCTTTTTTCCCATTCTTTCTCTCCTTTCTTTTTTCATGATATGACCTTTTGTGTTTATTGTAGAATATGTGAAACTTGTTGTTCTAAACTTATTTTGTGCAAAATTAATTTTCAGTTTTCCTGGAAGTTCTTCTTGAATACAGAAACTTTGTCCTTGTAGTTTATGGTCTTAGATTTATTCAACCCAAGCCCATTTGTCTAATCATTTCTGGGTCTTGCTTACCTACTCTATTCTATTATATGTATGTGTGTGTGTGTACATGTATGTATATGAATATAACCATAAAATGTTGATGACTGACACTTTATAATATAGTTTTGAGATCTGGTAATATCAGGCCCCTTTTATTTCTTTTTTAATTATTTTCTTTTGGATTTTTGACCTATAGTTTTTCTAGGCAAATTGAATTATTTCTTTCTAGTTCTGTGAATCCATCCATTGATAATTTGGTTGATAGGGTATGAAATCTTTAAATGGATTTTTAACATTGGAATGAATCCACTACAGACATTGAAATATCTATAATTATTTGTTTTCTTCATTCCTGAAAAAGTGATTTGAAATTGCATTAATACAGGTTCTTAGCAGGTCTTGGTAGATTGACTTTCACTTATTTAGTGAATTTTATAGTTATTTCTAATACAATTTTTCCTCTCTTCTCTTGTAGGATTTTGATAGCTTTATAACAGAAAGGTTAATGAACTTTGTGAGTTTATGTTTTGCTCCTTTACACAAGTTAATGCTTTGACTAATTTTTTCGCTGACTCTCTGAAATTATCTAAATAAACCATCATACAATATGCAAATAGAGATAATTTTGTTCTTTGTTAATAAATGATATTCTTTTAATCCCCTTCTCTTACTGTAACTGGTATTTTTAGAATTCTAATAAAAATAATAGCACCAAAGGACACCCATATTTTACCCTTGATCTTATTGGGAAGACTTCTTTGTTATAAAAAAAACGCTAATTCTTGATTTTAAATTGACTCTGTTTATTATGTGATAAAAATGGTCCATTGTTTTAGGTTAGAAATGTACTTTGTAAACAGTAAAATGTTATGGAATATGAGCATGAAAAAGATAATATGACAAAAACAAGCAGAAAAGTTAATGAGATGTTAGACTGTATGGATAGAAATCTCACATGCAAAGCCAAGGCAATTAGAGTCCTTCTGTCCTTTGTCAAAGTCAGAACGCACCTGGAATACTGAATCTAGTTCTGGATGCTACATTTTGGAAGGGACAATGACCTTCTAGGATATGTCCAAGAGAAAGCAACAAAGATAAGGGATATGAGCAAACTGTATCCGGATTAGGTGAGAAAACTCTTAGGAGAGACACATGAGATATTAGACTTGTTTTAGACCTGAAGGGGAGAATCAAGTAAATGGATAGTAATTGTTGTTCAGTTGTTTTTCAGTCATATCTGACTCTTTGTGATCTCATTTATGGTTTTCTTGGCAGAGATACCAGAGTGGTTTGCCATTTCCTTCATTTATAGATGAAGAAACTGAGGCAAACAGAGTGAAGTGATTTGCCCAGGGTCTACAACTTGTGTCTCAAGCCAGATTTTTTTTTTATTTTAAAGATTTTATTTATTTTGAGTTTTACAATTTTTCCCTTAATCTTACTTCCCCAACCCACCCACAAAAGGCAATTTGTCAGTCTTTACATTGTTTCCATGATTGATACATTGATACATATTGAGTTTGATGAGAGAGAAATCATATCCTTAAGGAAGAAACATAAAGTATAAGAGATAACAAGATCAGACAATAAGATATCAGGTTTATTTTTCCTAAATTAAAGGTAATAGTCCTTGGTTTTTGTTCAAACTCCACACTTCTTTCTCTGGCTGCAGATGGTATTCTCCATTGCAGATAGCCCCAAATTGTCTCAGATTGTTGCACTGATGGAATGAGCAAGTCCATCAAGGTTGAACATCACCCCCATGATGCTATTAGGGTGTACAGTGTTTTTCTGGTTCTGCTCATCTCATTCAGCATCAGTTCATGCAAATCCCTCCAGGCTTCCCTCAAATCCCATCCCTCCTGGTTTCTAATAGAACAATAGTGTTCCATGACATACATATAGCACAGTTTGCTAAGCCATTCCCCAATTGAAGGACATTTACTTGATTTCTAATTCTTTGCCCCCACAAACAGGGCTGCTATGAATATTTTTGTACAAGTGATGTTTTTACCCTTTTTCATCATCTCTTCAGGGTACAGACCCAGTAGTGGTATTGCCCTTTGGATATAATTCTAAACTCCTCTCCAGAAAGGTTGGATGAGTTCACAGCTACGCCAACAATGTATTAGTGTCCCAGATTTCCCACATCCCTTCCAACAATGATCATTATCCTTTCTGGTCATATTGGCCAGTCTGAGAGGTGAGAGGTGGTACCTCAGAGAAGCTTTTATTTGCATTTCTCTAATAATGATTTAGAGCAATTTTTCATATGACTGTGGATTGCTTTGATCTCCTCATCTGTAAATTACCTTTGCATATCCTTTGACCATTTGTCAATTGGGGAATGGCTTTTTAAAAAAAAATTGGGGGGGTGGCTAGGTGGCACAGTAGATAGACCACTGGCTCTATTCACTGTGCTGGCACCTAGCTGCCCTGATACCAGACAGTTTTGATGACTGATGTTTTATAATATACTTTTAGATCAGATACGGATAAGCCACCTTCTTTTGCATCAATCCAGATTTGAACTCAGAAAATGAATCTTCCTGATTTCAGGCCCAGTATTCTATTCACTATACCACCTAAGTATACAAATTATAGGCAAAGAGATTTTTGACTGCATAAGAAAAACATAAGAAAACTGTCCAACAGTACATGACTTGTCATGAGAATTTTCTGTTGTTGAAGATGATTAATACAAAGCTAAAAGATCATTTATTGAGAATGGCAGATTTGGAGTTGGGGGACTTATAGGTGAATCCTGAATCTGCTACTTATTTAGAGACAACTAGAATGCTTGACTCAGACATTTACTAGAGGTAGACTCTGGGCAAGTCATTTAACCTTAATTTCCTCAAGTGTAAAATGGAATGTCCAGAGTTATGGTAAGGATCAAATGAGTTAATAAACATAAAGTGTTAGTGTTTAGCATATGATAAATATTATGGAAATGTTTACAATGATAAATATTTTATTAATCAGAATTATATTTATATATTTAAATATAATCTTATATAATCATATTTATATGTAATTAAATATAATAAACATAATATTTATAACATAATATTTATCATTGCAGACATTTCCATAATATTTAGTCAGTTATTTCAGTAATTTCTAATATACCATAATATTTAGTCAGTAATTTGTTCCCATCCATTGTCCTCATTTTAAAAATGTAGAGGATAGAGTAGATGACCTGAAAGATCCTTTCTAGCTCTAAACCTAAAAGATTACTGGGATGTTTTAGAAGAGAGTTCTACAAAGGAATAGGAATGATCCTTGAGGTCTAGAATTACAGCTCTGAAATTTGAGAAGTCTAATTCCCATGTTGTTCCTGCTTTTGGAAAAGTCTGGCCTAATAGGTCAAAGAGGATACCAAGCAATGATGCTGGGAAACTAGAGGGAAGAAATAATTCATCAATACCAGTGACAAAATTGAGTATTTTAGAGGAAGGGCTTAAATGGATGGGTAAAAATTCAATCTCATCTTTCCCCTCCCTGCTTTCTACCATGTTTAGAAAACTCATTTTTTTTGTCTAGGCAAGTATTTTTTTTTTGCAAGGCAAATGGGGTTAAGTGGCTTGCCTAAGGCCACACAGCTAGGTAATTATTAAGTGTCTGAGACCGGATTTGAACCCAGGTACTCCTGACTCCAAGGCTGGTGCTTTATCCACTACACCACCTAGCCGCCCCCTAGGCAAATATTTAATGAAGCCTTGATCACCTTAGCAATCTCAACAGGATGAAGATTCCTTCTTGAATGAAAACAGTCTTCTTCATTGGGAATTACTGAGTATTTCTAACCCAGATACTGGATTTCCCCACCCAAATCTCCAGGAAAAAAAACACACAAACTGTGAAATGCAATTTTCTTCCCAGGATGAATCAGAGATCCTGGGCCTGACTATATATATGTAAATAAGAGTCATCACACCCTGGGAAAAGCTGCTCACTTCCCAAAAGCCTCTTCCAGCCAGCCTTCAGGGCTGTAGCTTTGGGAAAATACAAATCACTTTGGAAAATAAACATGGGTAAGCTGCTGCCAGGACTGGCTATATAGAATGTGGGGGGGAAGGGCCTTGATGAATCATATTGTTTCAGAATCATAACTAGGAAAGAAAAAAGATGCCAACCTTGAGAGAGAATGCTTCTTCCCCTCCATATCCTAGTGTTTCCTGATCTTCATTGGACCCTATACCAGGAGTGACCAACTGATCCCCATTCATCTGCAACCTGAATAGACCATCAATGGTGGTCTTCTCCCTCCCACTTCCTCTCCCCCCCTTCTCTCTTTACCTTAGACAAAGGAAGTCTTAGGATCAGCATCATTGGCTTTGGAGGTCGTTCAACACTGTCATTTTACAAAATGAGGCCTTGGAGAGTTTATGTTATTTTCCTAAGGTCAAGATTATAGGCTCATGAGGAACTTCAGAGGTCTGATTCTATTTTAGAGATGAGAAATATTATACCTAGGGTGGTGAAGTTGAATAGACAGAAGTCAGATACAGACTCTGTGACTACAAATCTAGTAGTAGTTTAACTTTGTCATATAGTTCAGTCCATGAAAATCCAAACATTCTACAGATGGAAAAGCTGAAGTCCTAATAGGAGAAATGATTTGGTTTAGATTACTCAGAGCTAGGTCTCCTGATTTCTAGGGCCAGGTCTTTTTCTTCTACGTGATCCTTTCCTGCCAACATTGAATGACATAACAGGACATCCAAGGAATCAGGGATGACCTAAATAAGTGAACAAAAGGTGAATTTGATAGCAGTGACTTGTTAGATAGCCTTCAGGATCCTGATTTCTTTCCCAGGAGTCACAAGTGACAAGAGCAAGTTGGCCTTTCCTGAGCTTGGTTGGAAGAGTTTTAGATGAATCTTGCATTCACACTGTGGTGATCTTATGAACAGCATTGGTTTAGGATTAGTGACTGGCAAAATATACAGATGACTTTCATCCTACCTTTGAGGAAACATCCCCAGGTAACTTTTCCTACAGGTCCCAGAACACTAGGTCATGATGAGGGGAGTCAAGTCTGTATATGTTTCAGTTTGTTTTAAAAGCCCAGTTTTCAGTAATTGATGGGAGTCTAAAAAGCAGTCCCAAAAATGGATTTCTACTTTCAGGTCCTATCTATAGGGGACCAAAATGGGGAAACCTTCAAAATTTGCCACTGAACATTAGTTCCCCTTCTCCAAGGGCCCTTTATTCTCCTCAAACACCTATATTCCCATTTTAGATCCCTTCTAAATGGAAATATTCACATTGAAGAGTTTGGAAACATTCCATTGCTGTTCCCAAATACACCAAATGGAAAGGAGAGAATGGGACTTGTTTTGCTTGGTTCCAGAGGAGAGAATTACTGGAAAAGCAATGAGAAAGAAGTTTGGGAGTCAAATTTCAGTATGACATAATAGTACTAATAACACAATTAAATAGCATTTTTATGGTTAGTTCATTATGGGTCCATGATCTCATCAATGTGAGCTCTCCCTTCATTGGAACATATTGCAAACCATCTAAGCTGTCTCATTCTCATTTTTGACCTTGTCTTTCCACAAGTCCTCCATGGTGTATCTATCTGAAGCACTGCGTGATTACCTTCCTCTAGTTTTTTTATGACTCAGTGACATTCCTCTAGTACACATAAGACAGACACCATATCTCTCTACTGTGAAGCTTCAGTGACTCCCTATTGCTTGTAGGAGAAAATACAAGCAGATTCATGCATGGAATGCCCTTCCTCCTAACCTCTGCAATTTAAGACTAAAGGGTTTCCTCCTAGAAGCTGTTAAGTTACCCCCCCACTCCAATTCTCTTCTGTTTATTTCCTTTATCTTTTGTTTTTAGAAAGGAGATATGATATTCTTTAAGAAGCAGAGAGATGGTAAAAGGAAAAAAAACCTGCTATACAGTAAGTTGAAACTGGCTATATCCCAGCATGGGGAGAAAGATTCTCATAAATCTTGAGAATTGTAACTCTAACAGAGAGAATATACCTAGCCAGAAATGATGGACATTCATGACCTATCCATGAGACTGCTATCTAAAGAGATGTAACTGCCTTTAACCCCATTTGGGAGAAAGACTCTAATAACTCTCAAGAATTTTAACTCTATTCAATAGAATAGACTGAACTAGAAGTGACAGACACTCAGAATTTTCTATGGCTTAGATAGAATGATCTAAAAAACATTACCACCTTAAAAAGGGGGAGAAGAAAGAGACAGGAGGAGGGAGGGGATTGAATGGGGTAAATCTCATTACACTAAGAGGTACCAAAAAACCTATGGTAATAGAGGGGAAGAAGGGAGCACATGAGAAACACCTGAATCTTCTTCTCATCAGACCTGGCTTAAAGTCAACCTACACATACTCAGTTAATTTATAAAACATCTAACCTTTCAAGTATTAAAAGGGGAAAAAGGAGGGGGGACAGAAGAAAGGGAAGGGGAGTGGGGGGGAAGAGGGAAATAACAAAATGAAGGGAAGGGAAAAGGGGAAAGGGGAAAGAAAGGGGAGGGGGTGATATAGGAGGGCAAACACACTGAAGGGGGTGGTTTTCGGATGCAAAATACTGGGGAATATGGATAAGGTGGGGAGAGGGAAAATACAGAGAGAAGATAGCACGGAGGGCAATAAAGAATTAGTAATCATAACTTTGAATGTGAATGGGATGAACTCTCCCTTAAAACATAAGCAAATAGCAGAGTGGATTAAAAACCAGAATCCCACAATATGCTGCTTACAAGAAACTCATATGAAGCAGAGAGATACATATAGAGTAAAGGTAAAAGGCTGGAGCAAAATATATTTTGCTTCAGCTGAAGTAAAAAAAGCAGGGGTAGCAATCCTTATCTCAGACAAAGCAGCAGCAAAAATAGATATCATTAAAAGAGATAAGGAAGGAAACTTTATCCTCCTAAAAGGTACCATAGACAATAAAGTTATTTCAACACTGAATATATATGCACCCAGTGGGACAGCCCCCAAATTCTTAGAGGAGAAGCTGAAAGAACTACAGGAAGACATAGACAGCAAAACTCTACCAGTGGGAGACCTCAACCTCCCTCTCTCAGATCTAGATAAATCAAATCATAAAATAAACAAGAAAGAAATTAAGGAGGTAAATAAATTGTTAGGAAAAACTAGATATGGTAGACTTATGGAGGAAACTGAATGGGGATGGAAAGGAATATACCTTTTTCTCTGCAGTACATGGAACTTATACAAAAATTGACCTTGTACTAGGCTATAAAAACCTAATGATCAACTGCAGAAAGGCAGAAATAGTGAATGCGTCTTTCTCAGATCACAATGCAATAAAAGTCATATGCAATATTAGGCCAAGGAGATATAGACCCAGAATCAATTGGAAACTTAACAACCTCATTTTAAAAAATGAGTGGACCAAAAAACAAATTATAGAAAGAATTAACCATTTTATCCTAGATAATGATAATAATGAAACAACATACCAAAACATATGGAATTCATTCAAAGCAACTCTCAGGGGATATATTATAGCTCTAAATGCTTACATGAATAAATTGGAGAAAGAGGAAACCAATGAACTAAACATGCAACTAAAAAAAAATTAGAGAAAGAACAAATCAAAAATCCCCAATTAAATACCAAATTAGAAATTCTAAAAATTAAAGGAGAAATTAATAAAATCGAAGGCAAAAAAACTATTGAATTAATAAATAAAACCAAAAGTTGATATTATGAAAAAACCAATAAAATTGATAAACCTTTGGTCAATTTGATTTAAAAAAGAAAGAAGAAAACCAAATAGCTAGTATCATAAATGAAAAAGGTGAACTTACCACCAATGAGGAGCAAAGTAAAGTAATAATCCAAAATTATTTTGCCCAACTCTATGCTAATAAATTTGATAATCTAAGTGAAATGGATGAATATTTATAAAAATATAAGTTTCCCAGGTTAAATGAAGAAGAGATTAAATACCTAAACAACCCTATCTCAGAAAAAAGAAATTCAAAAAGCCATCATTGAACTCCCTAAGAAAACATCTCCAGGGCCTGATGGATTCACAAGTGAATTCTACCAGACATTTAAGGAACAATCGGTTCCAATTCTATATAAACTCTTTGGAAAATAGGGAAAGATGGAACTCTGCCTAACTCTTTCTATGAAACCCATATGGTGCTATTACCTAAACCAGGGAGAGTTAAAACAGAGAAAGAAAATTATACACCTATCTCCCTGATGAATATAGATGCAAAAATCTTAAATAAAATCTTAGCAAAATGATTACAATAAGTTATCACTGGGATAATACATTATAATCAAGTAGGATTTATTCCAGGAATGCAGAGTTGGTTCAATATTAAGAAAACTGTTAGTATATTCAATTATATCAACAACAAACCTATCAGAAAACATATGATCATATCAATAGATGCTGAAAAAGCTTTTGACAAAATACAGCATCCATTCCTATTAAAAACACTAGAGAGTGTAGAAATAACTGGATTGTTCCTTAAAATAATTAGCAGTATCTATCTGAAACCATCAACACGCATTACATTCAATGGGGAGAGGCTAGAGGCATTCCCAATAAGATCAGGGGTGAAACAAGGGTGCCCATTATCACCACTACTATTCAATATTTTATTAGAAATGTTAGCATCAGCAATTAGAGAAGAAAAAGAAATTGAAGGAATTAGAATTAGGAAGGAAGAGACAAAACTCTCACTCTTTGCAGATGACATGATGGTCTACCTAGAGAATCCCAAGAAATCATCCAAAAAACTACTGGAAACAATTAGCAATTTTAGCAAAGTTGCAGGTTATAAAATAAACCCTCTCAAATCCTCAACTTTTCATATATGTCTAGCAAGATACAGCAGGAAGAGCTAGAAAGAGAAATCCCATTTAAAATGACCTCAGACAATATAAAATACTAGAGAGTCTATTTGCCAAGACAGACCCAGAATCTTTTTGAAAACAATTATAAAACACTTCTCACACAAATTAAATCAGATTTAAATAACTGGGAAAATATCAACTGCTCATGGATAGGTAGAGCTAATATAATAAAAATGACAATTCTACCAAAACTAAATTACCTTTTTAGTGCCCTGCCAATCAAAATTCCCAAAAATTACTTTAATGAGTTAGAAAAAATACTTGTAAGTAAATTCATATGGAGAAATAAAAAGTCAAGAATTTCCAGGAGCTTAATGAAAAAAAGTGCAAAAGATGGTGGCTTAACCCTACCTGATCTAAAATTATATTATAAAGCATCAGTCATCAAAACTGTTTGGTATTGGCTACAAAATAGAATGGTGGACCAATGGAATAGACTAGGTGCAAAAGCAGGAGATGATTATAGTAATCTGCTGTTTGATAAACCTGAAGAGTCCAACTATTGGGATAAAAATTCCCTCTTTGATAAAAACTGCTGGGATAATTGGAAGTTAGTATGGAAGAAACTTAGGTTAGACCAACCTAACATCCTTTACCAAGATAAGATCCAAATGGTTACAGGACGTAGACATAAAAAAATAATACTCTAAGCAAATTAGAAGATCAAGGACTAGTTTACCTGTCAGATCTATGGAAATGGGAGAAGTTTATGACTAAGGAAGAGTTGGAGAACATCACCAAAAACCAATTAGATGATTTCGATTACATGAAATTAAAAAGCTTTTGCACAGATAAAACCACTGTAGCCAAGGTCAAAAGAAATGTAGTAAATTGGGAAACAATTTTTACAACTAAGGATTCTGACAAAGGACTCATTTCTAAAATATACAGAGAACTGAGTCATATTTTTAAAACAAAAAGCCATTCCCCAATTGACAATGGTCAAAGGATATACAAAGGCAATTTACAGATGAGGAGATCAAAGCAATCCATAGCCATATGAAAAAATGCTCTAAATCATTAATTATTAGAGAAATGCAAGTTAAAGCATCTCTTAGGGGCAGCTAGGTGGTATAGTGGATAAAGCACCAGCCTTGGAGTTAGGAGTACCTGGGTTCAAATCCAGTCTCAGACACTTAATAATTACCTAGCTGTATGGCCTTGGGCAAGCCACTTAACCCCATTTGCCTTGCAAAAAAAAAAAGCTTCTCTGAGGTACCACCTCACACCTCTCAGATTGGCCAATATGACCAGAAAGGATAATGATCATTGTTGGAAGGGTTGTGGGAAATCTGGGACATTATTACACTGTTGGTAGAGCTGTGAACTGATCCAACCCTTCTGGAGAGTTATTTTGAACTATGCCCAAAGGGCAACAAAAATGTGCATACCCTTTACCCCAGCAATACCACTACTGGGTCTATATCCTGAAGAGATGATGAAAAAGGGTAAAAACATTACAGGTACAAAAATATTTATAGCAGCCCTGTTTGTGGTGGCAAAGAATTGGAAATCAAGTAAATTTCCTTCAATTGGGGAATAGCTTAGCAAACTGTGGTATATGTATGTCACAGAACACTACTGTTCTATTAGAAAACCAGGAGGGATGGGATTTGAGGGAAGCCTGGAGGGATTTGTGTGAACTGATGCTGAGTGAGATGAGCAGAACCAGAAAAACACTGTGCACCCTAGCAGCTACATGGGAGTAATGATCAACCTTGAAGGACTTGCTCATTCTATCAGTGCAACAATCAGGAACAATTTTGGGCTGTCTGCAAAGGAGAAATCTGTCTGTATCCAGATAAAGAGCTGTAGAGTTTGAACATTCAAAGACTATTCTCTTTAATTTAGGAAAAACAGATATCTTATTGTCTGGTCTTGTTACCTCTTAGACTTCTCTTCTTTAAGGATATGATTTCTCTCTCATCACACTCAATTTGGATCAAGGTACAACAGGGAAACAAAGTAAAGACTGACAGATTGCTTTCCATGGGGGTGTGGGGGGAGGGAAGTAAGATTGGGGGGGAAATTGTAAAACTCAAATAATATCTTTAATAAAAATAAATTTTAAAAAGAAAAAAGAAGCAGAGAGACAAAATTCAATTCAACAAGCATTTTAGTAAGTACTTATTCCCCTGGACTAAGCACTGGGAAGATGTTGAATAGCAGATAGAGAGCTGACTTCAAGTTCAGGAAGAACACAGGGTGACTTTCACCTCTGATACTGATTCTGTGACCTTGTGGGTAAGTCACTTGATTTCTCAGTGTTCTAACCAATTGGAAGACTATAAATTTCAGGGAAAGTATTGGCTTCCATTGATAGATTTTCCTCTTCTAAGAGTTCCCTGTAAAATAAAAGTCAATCTCTATTTCTATATTATGTATTTATTTATCTGTATATAAATTGTCTTCTCTTTCCCCTCAGTAAATATAAACTCCTTAAGGGCAAGGACTCCATAATGTTTGTCATCCTACTCCCAGCACATAATAATAGCTGCTTCTTGATGTGAACTGAATTCATGGAGAATTAGCAAAAAAAAAAAATCAGGTCACGCATGACCTTGATAAAGTTTTCTATACCATTTATACAATTTAGAACTAGAAGGGACCTGGGAATTCATGACCATTCTCCTAATTTTACAACTGAATTTTACAATAGAGAGGCAAAGTAACTTAGTTCCTAATGTCACATAGGGAACCCATTTCCTCTTCATTTTTATCTCTCTCCTTATAGAAATTCAGTTCAGTGGTCTTGTTTCCTCCTCCTGAGCTATCCAATACAGGTCTGTTCTTTTCACAAGACAGCCCTTCTGAAGACAGATAATAACAATAATAATAGTTAACATTTACTATGTTGACCAATGCTTTACAATTATTGTTTCATTTGATCCTCACAACAACCCTGGGAAATAATTGTTTTTATTTTCCTCATTTTGCAGATGAGGAAACTAAGACAGAGATTAAATGACTTGTCTAGGGGTCACACAGCTAGAAATGTCTGGCTGGATTTAAACTCAGGTCTTCCTGACTCCAGGTCCACCTACTTATCCATTGTACCAATAGTTGTCTGTCATGTCTTTTCCACTCAGGCTAAATACTTTCTACAAAGGAAGGCATAGAAGGCATAATAATTGAATTAACAGATGGCATATTTAGATGACAAAGTCAGGATGTACAAAGATCCTGCAAGCTGGAATAATGGACTGAATCTAATAGAAATAAACCTAAAGTCCTACACTGGGGTTCAAATAAATATACTGGATGGATAGAGGATACATGACTAGACAGTGATTACTGTGGGAAAAAAAGTTTTCCTTTGAACCAAGCACAAAATGGGACAACAGTGAGATTTTCATGCTGCATTCATAGAATTAGAGCAATCATTTTACTTAGCTATGCATAATTGTTAAATGAAAAAAGTTTAATAAAAAGAAAAAAAGGAAAAAGTTAAAGAAATAAGAGAACCTGGGCGGCTAGGTGGCACAGTGGATAAAGCACTGGCCCTGGAGTCAGGAGTACTTGGGTTTAAATCTGGTCTCAGACACTTAATAATTACCTAGCTGTGTGGCCTTGGGCAAGCCACTTAACCCCATTTGCCTTGCAAAAACCTAAAAAAAAAATAAGAGAACCCAATATATTTCTTTCCCTTTGGTGGATAAGGGAAAGATAATGGTTGTGGAATTCTGCATATTCTAATAGATTCAATTGGTATGTTGCTTAGTTTTTAACTTCACTGTTTTTTTTTCTCCTCTTTATTTTTATTAAAAGGGTTGACTTGATGGGTAGGAGAATGAGGAGACAAATATTCATAAATTAAGGTGATATATAAAAACAAAAGGTACTGATTTCCAGGGCAAAGCCAAGATGGCATCATGAAGCTAGCATGCTCCTGGAGCTCTTCCCTAATTACATTAAATGAAGCCTCTACACAACCTTAAAGCTACAGATCTCACCAAGAAAAATAATCAAAATAAGTTTTCATTGAAGATCTTCAGTAAAGGTCTGACACTTTGAGAGAAAAGGGGAAGTAAAGCCCAGATAGATTGGACATAGGGAAAGCCAGCAGGAGGCTTCCAGTCACAGTGCAGCCCAGGTTCTGGAAGCTAGACAGCAGCCCAGGTCTTGTCTTAGCTGGATGGCAGGCCAGCAAGGATGATTCCATCCCCAGACAAAGTCTGAGCCTGGGAACACTGGGGAAACAGATAGTACTGGTTTGGGAACAAACCAGGCAGAGCCTGGGTATAAAGGAGGAAAACAAATTTCTGCATAGGCAATACCTTGTAAATGATAAGCCAGGGATCAGACCCCAGCCCCAACAAAAAAAAAACAGAGCTCAACTATCAAAATGAGGAAAAAAACCAAAAAGAGCACTAACCACAGAACACTACTATTCAGATAGAGATGATAAAAATACCATCTCAGAAAAAGAAGGCAGAATTACCTACATGGCAAGTCTCAAAGGAATTTATGAAATGAACTCCAATTCAAAACCTCATAGAAGAACTTAAATTTAAAAAAAAAAACAGAGAGGAAGAAGAAAAATGGAAAAAAGAAATGAGAGTCTTTCAGAAAAATTGTGAAAAATTGACCAAAGAAATGAACTCCTGTAAAAGTGAAAATAACCAACTGGGGGGTGGGGGGGTGAGAGAGGGAGCGGGAAGCTAGTTGGTGCAGTGGATAGAGCACCAGCCCTGTTTTCAGGAGGACCTGAGTTCAAATCTAGCCTCAGACTCTTTTTTTTAGGGTTTTTTTTGCAAGGCAATGGGATTAAGTGACTTGCCCAAGGCCACACAGCTAGGTAATTATTAAGTGTCTGAGGTCACATTTGAACTCAAGTCCTTCTTACTCCAGGGCCAGTGCTCTGTCCACTGCTGCCCCTTAGTCTCAGACTCTTAAAATTTGCTTAGTTCTGTGACCTTAGACAAGTCACTTAAGCCCATTGTCTTGCAAAAATAAAAAAAAGAGAAACAAAAATAACCAACTGGAAAAAGAATGTAACTCATCAAAAAATAAAATCAGCCAACTGGAAAAGAAATACATCTCAACTAAAAGTCAAATTGACCGAGTGGAAAGAGAATGCAACTTAGCAAAAAGTAAAATTAATCAAAGGAAAAGGAAAGAAACTCACTGAAAAGTAAAATTAACCAACTAGAAAAGGAAACACAAATTTTAACTGAAGAAAATAAAAATCCCCATAATTAGAATGGACAAAAACTAATGAATCTATGAGACACCAAGATTCAATCAAACAAAATAAAATGGCAGAAAAAGTTGAAGAAAATATAAAGTACCTTTTAGGAAAAACAAACAACCTAGAAAATAGCACCAGGAGAAATTTATGAAATAGTGGTCTAGAAAGCCCAGATTTTTAAAAAAAGCCTGGAATATATATCTTCCAGGAAATTATCATGCAAAATTGTCCTTTATACTTTACTCCCTTTTCAAGTATCCTCCATGGACACACAATCCTTAGCATCATGCTAAACCAAATCATTTCATGAACCATTTATATCACCCCCAGTCCACTCCCTCCAATAGCCAAAGTGTCTAGCAAAGCAAAATCTCTTCACAATATTTTCATGTCCAGTCCCTCTAAGTACACTCTCTCTAGAACACCTCCAGAAAGAGACCCCAGACTAAAAACTCCAAGGATTATCTTAGTTGAATTCCAGAATTCTTAAATAAAGGAGAAAATACTGCAAGCAGCCATAAAGAAGCAATTTAAATTCAGAGGAAACACAACTAGAATTATATGGGACTGGGGGGCAGAGCCAAGATGGTGGCATGAAGGCAGGATTTCCCCGAAACTCATTCCCCCCAAAACTCCAAAAGCTGTCAAATTATGACTCTAGTCAAAATTTAGAGGGGCAGAACCCACAGAAAGACTGAGTGATACAATTTCCCAGTCCAAGACAACTTAGAAGTTCTGCAGGAAAAGTGTGTTTCACTAGGGTTGGAAAAAAGCCTCCACTACAGTTCAGCACAATCAAGGAATCACCAGGAACAGCTTGAAAAGGCAGTGAGAGAACTCTGCTGCACCAGAGTGCGGGAGCACCAGCCTCAGAACAGCTCTGTAGGGAGAACCTGCAGAGTAATCAGGGAAGCCAGCCTGCAGCCCACAGACAGTAAGGGGGTAGGTGGATTTGCATTAATCTCTCTGCTCTTCCTGGGGCAGGACTCTGCTGTTTGCCCACACTGAGATCCAGGGGCCTTACTTACAGCTTCAGAGCAGAAGGGAGAGCCTGTGGTCATCTACATATCAAAGCACAGGCAAGAGAGCATAAGACCTTGAAGGAATAAAGGTCCCAGTGGGATGTCCCAAAAAAAACCCAGAAGCCTTGGAAGTGCCGTAAAATAGTTTTAGGCTGAGGAAATGAGTAAACAAAAGAAAAAGAAGAATCTGACGATAGAAAACTAACTTGGTCCCATGGAAGATTCAGAAGATGACAAACTCGAAGCTTCTGTATCCAAAGCCTCTAAGAAAAATAGAAAGTGGGCTCAGGTTATGTATGAGCTCAAAAAAGACTTTGAAAAGCAATTAAGGGAGGTGGAGTAAAATTGGGAGGAGAAATGAGAGCCATGCAGATAAAAGATGAAAACCAAATCAGCAGTTTGGTGAAAGAAATACAAAAAAATACTGAAGAAAATAGTATGTTAAAAACCAGTTTAGACCAAATGGAAAAAGAAAAACAAAAGGCAAATGAGAAGAAGAATGCCTTAAAAAGCAGAATTGGCCAGCTGGAAAAGGAGATAAAAAAACTCTCTGAAGGAAAAAAACTCCTTCAAATGCAGTATGAAACTAAAGGAAGCTGATGACTTTGTAAGAAATCAGGAAGAAATAAAACTCTTCCAAAAAAAGCCAAAAAATTAGAAGAAAATGTGAAATTTCTCATTGGAAAAACAACCAACCTTCAAAACAGATCCAGGAGAAATAATTTAAAAATTATTGGGCTATCTGAAAGCCACAATCAGGAGAAGAGCCTAGATTTCATTTTTCAAGAAATAATACAGTAAAATTGCCATGAGATCCTAGAAGCAGAGGGTAAAATAGAAATTGAGGGAATTCACCAGTCACCTCCTGAAAGAGATCCCAAAAGAAAAACTTCCAGGAATATTATAGGCAAATTTCAAAACTCCCAAGTCAAAGAGAAAATACTAAAAGCTATCAGAAACAAACAATTCAACTACTATGGCTCTGTAGTAAGGATTGCACAGGATCTGGCAGCATCTACATTAAGGGCTCATAGGTTTGGAATATGATATTCCAGAAGGCAAAAGATCTTGGTTTACAATCAAGAATCAACTACCCAACAAAAATGAACATCCTCTTTCAGGGGAAAAGATGGACTTTCAATGAAACAGGGGTTTTTCATACTTTCTTATTGAAACAACCAGAGCTGAACAGAAAGTTTGATCTCCAAGTACAGGACTCAGCCATAGAGGGGGTAGAAGAGGACTAACTACGAGGAACTTAATGATGTTTAACTGTTTGTATTCCTCCATGGGAAGAAGATACTGATAACTTATATGAACCTTCTCATTTATAAGAGCAATTCGAAAGAGCATATATAGACAAGGCACAGGAAGGAGCTGAATATAATGGTATAATATAGTAAAAAGAGGGAGTCAATGGGTGATAAAGGAAAGTATTGGGAAGAAGTGGAAAGGAGGGGAAGAAGGGGCTAAGATATTTCATATAAGAGTCAAGATAAAGCTTTTCAAATGGAGTGGAAGGGGGAGGAAGGTGAGTGGGAAATAAAGGAGCCTTTATTCTCATCAGAAATGACTCGGAGAGAAAATAACATACACACTTAATAGGGTATAAAAATCTAACTTACGCTAGAGAAAAATGAGAGAAAAGGAATGGGATAAGGGGGTATGGGTAGAAGGAAGGGGGGGAGTAGGTGACAGAAGAGAGGGAAGATTATGAAAGAGGGTACTGAGATACAACACACTTCTGAGCAGGGACAAAATGAAAGGAGAGAGAGAATGGAATAAATGAGAGTGGGGAGGAATAGAGTAGAGGGAAATACAGCTTGTAATAGCAACTGTGGGAGAAATATTGAAGGAACTTCTCTAGTGCACTTATGATAAAGAAAGCAACTCACCCTTGAGGCAGTGCCATTGGAATCTGAACATAGACTGAAATACATTTTTTTCTCTCTCACTATTCTTGAGGTTTCTCATCTTCTTGGGGGGGGGAAGGGGTGTTTATGTTTACTGTTATAACAAAATTATTGTAATAATATAAAATTAAATTTTTTTTTAAAAAAAGGGGCAGATAGGTGACATAGTGGATAAAGCACCGGCCTTGGAGTCAGGAGGACCCGGATTCAAATCTGGTCTCAGACACTTAATAATTACCTAGCTGTGTGGCCTTGGGCAAGCCATTTAACCCCATTTGCCTTGAAAAAAAAATTAAAAAAAAGAATAACATAGGACTTATCAACTTCAACTTTAAGGGATCAGAGGGCCTGGAATATGACATTTTGGAGGGCAAAGGACCTTGGGTTACAAACAAGAATTTTCTACCCTGCAAAATTCAGCATATTCTAACAGAGGAATAGATGGACTTTGAATGAAATAGAAGATTTCCAAAATTTTCTGATAAAAAGACCTGAACAAAAAATTTGATCTTCAAATATTAGATTTAAAATGCATGAAAAGGTAAATGGAAACAGAAAAAACCAAATGCTAGTCAAGAACATTTGATTGAATTATATTCCTATGAGGGAAGAGAACTCTTGAAACTCTTGAGAATTGGATTTCTCTTAGGGTAGTTAAAGGGTTGAATATAGTATTCAGAGGATATGGATATCATTGGTTCTTGTCCTTTGTTATTGAAAATCAAAATGACTTCTCTATGTTTCAGACAAATTACAATGTGTCCAACTGTGCCTGATCAGATCAATATGAGCTTAGAATGCTCTATCACAGATCAGGCGCAAATAGTCCAAGTGAACACCTGGGGTGCTTACTCTATATATCTTATGTTTCCTTCGGTCTACTTTAATTCTGCCTTTTTCATAGAGCTCAGCACTTTCTCTGATGAGGGCACCCTCTGCTGGGCAGTCCTGTACCAGTGGCTTTCCTGACTTAGAATCAACTCTAAACTTCTTAAGAGAGACGTTTAGGGTTTCCCAGTACTTAGAGTACTTAGAAGCTCTATGCTAATTAAATCAGAAGTGACCTTGCTTTATTAGAGTACAGCAGGGGCAGAGGGTGGGAGTTTACTTGGAAGGGTTGTATATAAAGAAGATTAGGAAGTAATCTTGCCTTAATCCATACTTTTGTTAAACAAGGGTTTTAGTACTATGGTTGAGGCTAAAGAGACAGTGGGAGAAAGTGTACCAGATACTTTGGTTGGGAAGGGATGTAGGACTATGGCTAGAGTACTATAGAGGAGAGAGAACGTGTATTTAGAAGGAATGGACATGAAAACATCATGGAGAGATTTTGCTTTGCTTTATACTTTGGCTACAACTGGAGAGAGTGGACTTGGGGGGGTGATATCAATGATTCATGAAATGATTTGACTTAAAAGGATGCTTTGACTCATTAGGATTGTGTGTCCATGGAGAGTCTTTGGAAAGGGGCTAAGTTATTAAGTGTGATTTATGACTCTTGAGAAGTGTATTTCTAATGAGACAGAAGAAGGGAGGGTACTTAGTGACTATGAGGCAATGCTATATATCAATCAATGAAGCAATCAATCAATCAACCTTTGAGAATAGTTTTTCTATTGGGAGAGATAAAAGGAGTATATTTTTCACAAAGAGGATGTACATACAAAATAGGGTTAAAAAATAAAATCATAAAAAGGAGGACTATACTAGGAGAAGGCTAAACATTAGTGGATAAATAACTCCAGCTGAAGAGGAACAAAGACCTATTATAGTAGAGGGAAAGAAGGGTGAACACCTAGTGGATCTACTCAATAGATTTACCCAGAGAGGGAATATTATATATTCCTAATTGGATTTAAAAGTCTAACCAACCCAACAGGGAAGGAGGAGGGGGGAGAAAGAAAGAGGAAGAATGAACTGATAAAAGGAAAGGCAAAGATAAAATTGAAAGTAAAGTTAAAAGAAAAGTTAAAGTGAAAAGGGAGCAAAAACATTGGTGAAAAATATAAATGGGGAAAGATGCCATGGAAGGAAATACAGAATTAGTCATCTTAACTCTAAATATGAATGGAATGAATTCTCCCATAAAATAGAAGCAGATATCAGAATGGATTAAAAACCATATTCCTACAATTTGTTTTCTACAAACATGTTTACATTTGAAGCAGAGAGATCCACAAGGGTAAAAGAGAAAAGGCTGGAGCAAAAGATACTTTCTTCAGCAGAAGTAAAAATATCAAGGGTAGCAATACTTATCTCAGACAAAGCAAAAACAAAAGGAGAGATCTCATTAAAAAGGATATGGAAAGAAACTACATCTTCTTAAAAGGCACCATAGGCAATGAAATTATACCATTATAAAACATATATGCACCAACTGGTATAGTATCCAAGTTCTTAGAGGAGAAGCTCAACAAATTACAAGGAGACAAAGAGAACAAAACTTTACTAATTGGGGACTTCAAACTCCCTCTCTCAGAATTAGATAAATCTAACTACAAAATAAATAAGAAGGAAGTTAAGAAGGTGAATAAAATGTTAGAAAACTTACATATGATAGATTTCTGGAGAAAACTTTTTCTCTGCAGTACATGGAACCTATACCAAAAATGACCAGGTACTAGGGCATAAAAACCTTACAATCAAATACAGAAAGGCAGAAATAATAAATGCATGCTTTTCAGATCATGATGCAATAAACATTACATGTAATATAGGGCCATGGAAAGATAAACCAAAAATTAATTGGAAACTAAATAACTTAATTTTAAAGAATGAGTGGATCAAACAACAAATCATAGAAATAAACAACCATTTCATCCAAGAAAATACTAACAATGAGACACCATATCAAAATTTATGGGATGCAACCAAAGCAGTTTTTAGGGAAATTTTTATATCTCTAAATGCTTATATAAATAAAATACAGAAAGAAGAAGTCAATGAATTGGATATGTACCTGAAAAAGCTAGAAAAAGAACAAATTAAAAATCCCCATTAAAAACCAAATTAGACATTCTGAAAATTGAAAGAGAGATTAATAAAACTGAAAACAAGAAAATCATTGATCTAGTAAAACCAAGAGTTGCTTTTATGAAAAAAAAAACAATAAAATACAACTACCAATAAAATAGTTTTGGTTAATTTGATTTTATAAAAGCAAGAATAATGCCAAATTACCAGTATCAAAAATGAAAAGGTAAACCCACCACCAATGAGGAGGAAGTTAAAGAGATAATTCAAAGCTATTTTGTCCAACTGTATGCCAATAAATTTGGCAACCTGAGTGAAATGGATGAATATTTACAAAAATACAAACTACCCATATTAACAGAAGAGGAAATAAAATATTTAACCCCATTTCAGGAAAAGAAATTGAAGAAACCATCTATAAACTCCCTAAGAAAAAGTCTATATATATAAATCCAGATGGATTTACAAGTAAATTCCACCAAACATTTAAAGAAAATTAATTCCAATTTTATATAAACTATTTTTAAAAATAGGAAGAGTTCTGCCAATTCCTTTTAAGATATCAACATGGTACTGATACCTAAACCAGGAAGAGTCAAAGCAGACAAAGAAAATTATAGACCAATCTCTCTAATGAACATTGATGCAAAAATCTTAAATAAAATTTAAGCAAAAAGATTATAACAATCTAGTCCTAGGATAATACACCATGACCAGGTAGGATTTATACCAGCTAAGGAGGGAAGGTACGGTATTAGGAAATCACTAAACATAATTGAACATATCAATAACAAAACCAACAGAAATCATATGATTATTTTAATAAATGCTGAAAAAGCCTTCGACAAAATATAACATCTATTCCTATTAAAAATACTAGAGAGTGTAGGAATAGTTTTCCTTAAAATAAACAATCTCTCTCTAAAACCATCAATAAATATTATATGTAATGGGGATAAATTAGAAGCATTTCCAGTAAGATCAGGGGAGAAACAAGGATGTCCATTATCACCCTTACGATTCAATATAGTTTTAGAAATATTACCTTTTTTTTTAGGTTTTTTGCAAGGCAATGGGGTTAAGTGGCTTTCCCAAGGCCACATAGCTAGGTAATTATTAAGTGTCTGAGGCCACATTTGAACTCAGGTACTCCTGACTCCAGGGCCAGTGCTCTTTCCACTGTGCCATCTAGCCACTCCTAGAAATATTACTTTTAACATTAAGAAAAGAAAAAGAAATTGAAGGAATTAGAAGTGGCAATGAGGAAGCAAAACTTTCACTCTTTGCAGATGATATGATGTTATACTTAGAGAACCTAGAAAATTATCCAAAAAACTGCTTGAAACAATTAACTTCAGCAAAGCAGCAGGATATAAAAAACCCACATAAATAATCAGCATTTCTATATATGAACAACAAAACCCAAGGACAAGAGATAGAAAGAGAAATTCCATTTAAAGTAACTGCAGATAACATAAAATACTTGGGAATCTACCAAGACAAATCCAGATAACTTATGAACACAATTACAAAACAGTTTTCACACAAATAAAGTCAGATCTAAATAACTGGGAAAACATCAATTGTTTATGATTAGGCTGAGCTAATATAATAAAAATGACAATTCTACTCAAATTAATTTACTTATTTAGTACCATACCAATCTGGAGTAACAAAAGGTCAAGAATATCAATGGAACTAATGAAAAAAATGTAAAGGAAAGGGGCCTAGCTGTACCAGATCTAAATCTATACTATAAGCAGTATTCATCAAAACTGCCTGGTACTGGTTAAGAAATAGAGTAATGGACCAGTGGATTAGGATAGGTACAAAAGAAACAGTAATAAAGGACTATAGCAATCTGTTGTTTAATAAACCAAAAGGCATTAGCTTTTTTGGGGGGATTAGAACTCACAATTTAACAAAAACTGTTGGGAAAATTGGAAAATAGTGTGGCAAAATAGCATGGCAAAAACTAGGTATAGACCCAAATCTCACACCCAATACAAATAAGATAAAAAAAAGATTATAAAATGCTAAATGGATGATTTTTACTGTGTTAAGTTAAAAACATTTCGCACTAATAAAGCCAATGATGCCAAGATAAGAAGGAAAACAGAAAGCTGGGAAACAATTTTCACAGCTAGGTCTCACTTCTAAACTGTATAAAGAACCGAATCAAATTTATAAGGTAACAAGTCATTTCCCAATTGATAAATGGTCAAAGGCCTATAAACAGGCATTTTTCAGATGAAGAAATTAAAGCTATATATAATCATATGAAAAAAGGCTACAAATGATTATTGATTAAAGAAAGAAAATTAAAATACCTACGAGGTACCACTTCACATCTTTCAGAATGGCTAAGATGACAAAAAAAGGAAAATGATTAATGTTGGAGAACTTATGGAAGATTGGGATATAAATGCACTGTTGGTGGAGTTTGAGCTAATTAATCCAATCTGGAGAGCAATCTAGAACTATGTCCAAAGAGCAATAAAACTGATCATAACCTTTGACCCAGCAATATCAATACTAGACTATATACAGAAGAACTCATAAAAAATGAGAAGAGTATTACATGTTTCAAAATATTTGAAGTGGCTCTTTTTATAGTGGCAAAGAATTGGAAGAGGAGGGGATGCCCTTCAATTGAGAAATGCCTGAACAAGTTATGGTATGTGAATGTTATGAAGTAATATTGTTCTATAAGAAATTATGAAAGGTCAAACTCTAGAGAAGCATGGAAAGAATTACATGAAAAGGATCTGGTTATTAAAAGCTTTAAATGCTGATTCTGGAGATGATAGAAGTCAGTGGAGGTTATTGAATAGTGGGGAATAGGGAGGGTGGTAAGGTTAGATATATGCTTTAGGTATCACTGAAGTACCATCTCCCACCTCTCAGCTTGGCCAATATGATCAGAAAGAATAATAATCAGTGTTGGAGGGGATATGGGAAATCTGGGACACTGATGCATTGTTGGTGGAGCTGTAAACTGATCCAACCTTTCTAGAGAGCAGTTTGGAATTAGGCCCAAAGAGCAATGAAAGTGCATACCCTTTGATCCAGCAGTACTGCTACTGGGTCTGTATCCTAAAGAGATCATGAAAAAGGGTGAAAACTCCACATGTATAAAAATATTTATAGCAACTCTGTAGTGGCAAAGAATTGAAAATCAAGGGGATGCCCATCAATTAGAGAATGGCTGAACAAATTGTTATATATGTGTGTGTGTGTGTGTGTGTGTGTGATAGAACACTGGCTAGGTGGCGTAGTGGATAAAGCACCGGCCTTGGAGTCAGGAGTACCTGGGTTCAAATTCGGTCTCAGACACTTGATAATTACCTAGCTGTGGCTTTGGGCAAGCTACTTAACCCCATTTGCCTTGCAAAAACCTAAAAAAAAATCAAGAGGGATGGAATTTCAAGGAAGCCTGAAAAGGCTTTCATGAATTGATGCTGAGTGAGATGAGCAGAACACTGTACACCCTAACAACATGGGGGTAATGATCAACCTTAATGGACTTGCTCACTCCATCAGTGGAATAATCAGGGACAATTTTAAGGGATCTATGATGGAGAATACCATCTGTATCCAGAGAAAATTGTAGAGTTTAAACAAAGAACAAAGTTATTACGTTAAATTTTTTTTAAAAAGTCATCTAATGTTTTACATAATTTTGCTATCTCCAATATTTTCTTTCTTCCTTGAGGATATGTTTTTTCTCTCAATGTATTCAATTTTGATTTATGCATATCATGAAAACAAATGTAAAGACTATCAGATAGCCTTCTGTTGGGGGGAAGGGGAAGGGAGGGAGGGAGAAAAATTGTAAAATTCAAAACCTTGCAAAAAAAGATTGGTAGAAACTACTATTGTATATAATTAGAAAACATATAAAATATTTATATTAAAAAAGTTATATGCTTTAGGAAAATCAATTTAACAGCTGAATGGAGGATGGATTGGAATGGGGAGAGATTTAAGGGAGGGAGACTAATCAGCAGCCTATGGCAATAGTGCAGGTGTGAGGTGATAAAGGTCTACAAATGCATGGTGGCAATGTTAGGGGAGAGAAGGGACATATACCAGAGGTATTATAAAGATAGAAACCTCAGGACTTGGTAACTGATTGGATATGGAGGTGGGGTGAGAAGAAGAGGAGTTTCATGTGATCCCTAGATTCTGAGCCTGGACAACTTGAAAAATTGTTGTATTCTGGACAATAATGGGAGAGTTATCAAAGGGGAAAGGGTTTGAATATGTTAAGTGTAAAGTATCTATAGAATATCCATTCAATATCTAATAGTTAGTTGGAGATGCAAGACTGGAGGTGGAGGGGGGGGTTAGGGATGGACAAATAGATTTGAGAATCTAAAGCCTACAAACATCCCTGTCATCCTCAAAACCCTTCTTTAGATTGATCCATTGCATTATCTTCCTTAATCACTGACCCAAATGGCTCAAGAGCGAGGCTGGTGACTTTGAATAGCCTTGCCTCACTTAAATCCAATTTGTTTCATGATGTCATGGTCCTCTTCGAGAATGAAAGGCAAACAACTATTCTATATCTCTTTCCTTTTGTGGCTAACTCCATTAGAAGGCTGTCTACCAGAGATAACTTCCATAGATAGCTCCAGTCTTCTTAACTCTTTGCAGACACTAAAGAACTTTTTTCCCCCTTAATTTTTAAAATTTATTTAAGGCAATGGGGTTAAGTGACTTGCCCAAGGTCACACAGCTAGGCAATTATTAAGTGTCTGGGGTCACATTTGAACTCAGGTACTCAAGACTCCAGGGCCTGTACTTTATACACTGCACCACCTAGTTGCCCCTAAAGATCTCTTAATTATCAAATCTACTGCCTTTTCTAAGTCTTCTTCCTTCTTGGTCTTTTGTGTCTTTGACACTGTCAATAACTCTTCTCCCTGGCACTCTCTTCTCTTTCGGTATTTAGGACACTGCTCTAGCATGGTTCTCCTACCTGCCTGCTTTGCTGGATCTTCATTCATGGCAAGCAGGGTAAATCATGGGTTTTCCCCAAGATTCTGCCCTGGGTCTCTTTCTTCATCTGTACCGCTTTACTTGGTGATTTCATCGGTTTCCGTGGTTTAGGTTATGATCTCAATGCAGATAACTCTCAGATCTACTTGTCCAGCATTTGCAGAAATCTTGTGACTATCAAATGAAATGATATGTCTACATTGATTTGCCAGCTTTGAAATGCTTTATAAATGTCTGTTATTATTATTATGATGATTACTCCCCAGACTCAGAAGAGGGAAAGGTCTCCCCCTGGTTTCCTTCTATGGTCTATTCTTAGTCTGGGATCAGACCCAGAGAATTCCTGGGAGAAATGTTCAGCCCCCTGCTCCCTCCCATCTTCCCCCAGCATCCTGTGTGGATCGTGGGATCAGAGAAATAACAGAAGGTCTCAGACAAGGCTAATTTGAGTTTCAAATTTTGTCCCAGGCCTGCAGGGATCAAATAAGCAGCAGGACCCATCGAAGTCTTTTTATACTCCATGAAAAATTGATAATAAATCCTGAAAGGAAGTCCTTGGCTAGAACTGCCAGCTTTGGGCGGAACCGGGAGGGAGTGGTTGACTGACTGAGTTCGCTTCCACCACCCCCCCCACCTTAGGAGCACTGACCAGGTTTGACTTGGTTTGTAGGGAGCTGCTACAGTACAAGCATGGTCCACCCCCAATGCCTCACATAGTTTGCCCGGTCCTTGCAAGCGGTCCTCTTTCATTCTGCATACCCTGAGAGATTTTGTTTCACTCAAAGACTAAAGTTTCCTATTTTCTGGTGAGAGATGCTCTGGAAGGACCCAGGAATCTTGGTTTCCTCTTCTCTCTTTGTCATCCAGCTCCCACCACTCCAGGCCTCTCTGAGCTGCAGAAGGGAGACAACTGAGGCAACTTGGCACTTTGTCCTCAGGAAACCAGCCCACATCCCCTGAGTGGGGCCAGCAGAATTTGGCTAGAACTGGAACTGCCAATACATGAGGAGTAGATTGGCTTTGGCCCATTCACAATCAGGATGAAGACCATTCTAAGCAACCAGACTGTGGACATTCCAGAAAATGTTGACATTTCTCTGAAGGCTCCAACAGTCATTGTGAAGGGGCGCAGAGAAATCCTCTGCAGGGATTTCAGTCATAACAGTGTGGAGCTCAATTTCCTTGGTCAAAAGAACAAAAGGCTCCCGATGGACAAGGGGCTGGAAAATGGAAAAGAACTTGCAACCTTATGCACAGTCTGTAGTCATGTGCAAAATATGATCAAGGATGTTACTCTGGGTTTTGCTACAAGATAAGGTCTGTGTATGCTCACTTTCCCATCAATGTTGTTATTCAAGAGAATGGCTCACTTAATGAAATCGGAAATTTCTTGGGTGAAAGATATATCAGAGGAGTGCCCATGAGGAAAGATGCTGCTTGTACGGTTTCTCAAGCCCCAAAAGATGAATTGATTCTTGAAGGAGATGGTATTAAACTTGTATCAAACCCAGCTGCCCGATCCAACAGGTCATTACAGTCAAAAACAAGGATATCAGAGAGTTTTTGGATGGTATCTGTTTCTGAGAAAGTCACAGTGAAACAAGCTGGTGAATAAGTTGGAAAAGAAGCCAAAGGCTATGTCCTGAAGAATCAACACTTATTCAGGTATCAAAATAAAAATACTTTTTGTCATTTGAAAAAAATAAACAAACAGACAAACAAATAAGCAAATAAATCCTGAAAGGAATGACCAGTACTGAAAAGTAACCTGGAATGGTAAAAATAAGAAACTAGGTTCCAGGATATAAACCTAGGTCAGCTATAACCCTGGATCCAGAGTCAGGAATCCTAGGTCAGGAGTTCAAATACAACTTCACACTTCCTAACTATATGATCCTGGGCAAACCTTTGTGCTTCAACTTCCTCAATTTTAGTGGGGATAATAAGAACATCTACTTTCCAGAGTTGTTGGGAGGATCAAATGAGCTGATATTTGTAAAGCACTTGGCAGAGTATCTGGGAAATCGTAATATATAATATAATATATATAATATTTCTTCATTTTTCTTCATGAGTCAGGCATTGGACTAGGTAGCTTAGGATCAGGATCTTATGGATGTGCCCCCTGGTAATTCCCAAAGCTCAGAACATTGTCCTAGCAGAAGACTATTTATTTCAGCCATGTCTGACTCTTTGTGACCCCATTTAGGGTTTTCTTTGCAAAGAAACTGGAGTGGTTTGCCATTTCCTTGGACCATGGGTTTTCTTTGAGGTTTCAATCTACCTCCGCATAAGAACCCAGCCTGATTGAAGAAAAAAGAAAAATAAGGAAATGGTCTAGATCACTGATTCTCAGCCCTTTTTTTTTTAATATTGTAGACACATTTGACTGTGTGGCAAAGTCTCTGAACCCTTTCTCAAAATAATGTCTTTGTGGATATTGCTGTATTGTTATTGTTGTTGCTGTTGTTCAGCTGTTTTAGCCATGTTTGACTCTTAGTGACCCCATTTAGGGGGTTTTCTTGGCAAAGATACTGGAGTGATTTTTTACAAAAATGAAGTGACTTGTTCCATAGCTAGTTATGGTCAGATTTGAACTCAGGTTTTTCTGACTCCAGGCCCAGTGCTCTATCTACTATGTCTCCTAATGGTCTAATAATTTATAAATGTATAAACTATGTAGAATTACAAAGAAAATCAATTACATTAAAATACAGTTCTCAAAATATTTTTAAAAATAAAGTGCTTGCACCCAAGTCAAGAACCTCCGATTTAAATCCTTTCCTCTAAACATGTTATCTTTCTGTTTTAGCACCTCAAAAAAAGATGCTCATTATGCTCATAGAAGTTTCTTACCAGCTCATTGAATGTGCTGGGATATGAAACATCCATGTGATCAGTTTTGGAAGCAAATTATGTGTAGTTCCATTCTTCATCTACATCCCTAACCTGGCCTTTATTCTGTTTTTTACCATCATCATCATCATCATCATCATTACCATTACCATCTGCCCCAATATTAGACCCATCATCATTACCACCATCACTGTCATCAAAAATCATTGTCATCACTCCCATCACAGTTATAATCTCCATCATCACTCTCATTCCAAGCATGACTACTGCTGCCATCAGCACTATGCAAATAAAATGATGTACATACAAGATTAGACAAGATGTATTCAAGTAATCTAAAAGAAGTAGACAGTACTCTAGGAGTCAGGGTTGGGGACAGAGACTTGGAAAGGCCTTTTGCAAAAGGTAGCAGTAAAACTGAGTCTAGAAAGAAGCTAAGAAGCTAAGTAGTACAGTAGATAGGACACTTGACCTGGAATCAGGAAGACCTGAGTTCAAATTTGACCTCAGACACTACTAGCCCTGTGAATCTGGGCAAGTCATTGAAACTCAATTTCCCTATCTGTAAAGTAATAGCATCTACCTCCCAGGGTTGTTATGACAATCAAATGAGATTCTCTTTTAAAAGAGCTTTGTTTACTCCTGGACAACTAGATGGAGAAGTGGATATAGTGTTGGGCCTGGAATCAGGAAGACCCGAGTTCAAGTTTGACCTCACTAGCTAGCCGTGCAACCTGGGGCAATGCACTTCACTCTGTTTGTCTCAGTTTCCTCATCTGTAAAATGAACCAAAGAAGGGAAAAGACAAACTACTCTAGTATCTTTGCCAAGAATACCTAAATGGAGTCATGAAGAATAGATATGACTGAAACAACTAAAGCAAAAACAAGGAAACTCAGATAAAAAGAGAAGGAATTGATGGAGTGGAGCATTCCAGACATCTTTGGCATCATAGTTCCTATTTATGTAAGACTCAAAAATTTGTAAAACACTTTACAAATAAGAAAGCCCAGAAAACTGAAATACAGAAAGATGAAGTGATCACATACTTTGGAAGTATCTGAAGCTAAATTTGAACTCAGGTCTTCCTAACTGGAGGTCTAGCTTTCTACCCCCTATGCAACTTAGCAACATGAAGATGGCAACAGTTCAGTGTGATTGCATTACAGAATAAGGTAGGAGACAGGAAAGGCAGGAAGGAGGCAAAGAACTTTATATTATTCTGGAGATCTTAGGAGCAAAAGTCAATAAATGGAGAGTGGGTGTTAGGTTATATCTGTATATTGAAATAATTATCTTGGTAGTCAAGTGGAGGATGTATTACAACAGGAAAAGACTTTAAGAAAGGAGACCTTTTAGAAAGTGATTGCTTGTAGTTCAGCAAAAAATGATAAGAATTAAACTAGGATGGTGGTTTCAAGAGTAGAGAGAAGTGGGGGCGGAGCCAAGATGGCTACAAGAATGGATCTTGTCTTATGTGTTCTTTCATTAAACTTATAAGATAAGGACTCTTAACTAAATTTTCGAGAGACAGAACCCACAGAGGGACCCAGTGAGGCAGTTCTTCTACTCAAGGTAACCTGGAAAAGAGCAGAAAGGCTCTGCTCCCCGGGGTTGGAGGGGCGGTCCTCTGTGGGTTCTGTCTCTCGAAAATTTAGTTAAGAGTCCTTATCTTGGGCCTGCCCCCCCTCCCTCTCTGTCTCCTCTGCTCTGCTGGCAGCTCTTTGGCTTTGCCCCTCACCCCCATGAATGTACGCCTGCGCCAAGTTCATCTCTACCCCTGCTCTTGTGAGGAGCAGCTCTCAGCTGCTAAGTAGACCATTGTCTGCAGTGGTGTTAAGGCAACCAGATGTTTGGACAGATGAGAACCTCAACAGTTTGGCAGGATCGGGTCCCTTGACCTCACTTGTCCCCAGATGTGGATTCCAAACTAGCGCCATCTCACGGGACATTGACACAGCAGCCAAGTTCATCGGGGCTGGAGCTGCCACTGTGGGGGTGGCTGGTTCTGGAGCTGGGATTGGGACTGTGTTTGGAAGCCACATTATTGGTTATGCCAGGAACCCCTCCCTGAAGCAGCAGCTCTTCTCCTACGCCATCCTGGGCTTTGCCCTTTCTGAGGCCATGTGGCTCTTTTGCCTGATGGTGGCCTTCCTTATCCTCTTCGCCATGTGATGGAGCCATTTCTAACCTCAACGTTTCTGAACGTTCCTCCTCGTCCTCCAGGTCCTTTCATGACTCTTCCAGCCCATGTGTACTTCCCCCTCCATCTTACCAGGCAGCCCTGGGGAAAGCCATGGACTCAGGGTTTGACAGAGGGAAGACAAATAAATACTGTGTTATTAAGCTGTTAAAAAAAAGGGTCCTTATCTTAATATCCTTATCTTAAGTTTAATGGGGTATAGGCATCTGGAGTAAGATGGAAGGTGGGGACAGGGGGAAGGGGGGTGATGTGAGTGATGGAGGAGAGGATGGACCATGGGGGGAGAGTGGTCAGATATAACACATTTTCTTTTTTACTTCTTGCAAGGGGCTGGGATTGGATGGCCTGTCAGGGACCATAGGGCCGGGTGGATGCTGGGCCTAAGGGGTGGTATGGGGGCTCAGGGCCTCTTGGCCCCAGATCTGGGGATCTGTCTGCTGTGCCACTCAGCTACCTACAGCACAGTCAGAGTGAGAGGAGAGAGGAAAATATAGTACATGGTAGTGGAGAAATATAAAAGGAGGGAGTTACGATCAGCAATGGCAATGGTGGAAAAATATGGAAGTAACTTTTGTGATGGACTTATTATAAAGAATGTGATCCACCCGCGACAGAGTTGTTGGTGTTGGAACAAAGACTCAACCACATTTTTTATTATTATTATTTTTTGGGGGGTGCAGGGCAAATGGGGCTGGGTGGCCTGCCTGAGGCCGCATAGCAGGGTGATTGTTGAGTATCTGAGGCCAGATTCGGACCTAGGTGCTCCTGGCTCCAGGGCCAATGCTCTGTCCGCCACCCAGCCACCCCTATTATTAATATTTTATTTTATTTTGGGTCTTTTTTTTCTTTTTTTTGGTTTTTGCAGGGAAGTGGGGTTCGGGTGACTTGCATGTCACACAGCTGGGTGATTGTTGTGTGTATGGGGCCAGATGTGGGCTCAGGTGCTCATGGCTCCAGGGCTGGTGGTCCGTCCATTGAGCTACCTGACCATACCTACAATTATTACTATTATTTTTTTTAATTTTAATTTTTCTCTCCCCTTTATCACTAAAGAGAGTCTCTCTCTCTCTCTCTCTCTCTCTCTCTCTCTCTCTCTCTCTATATATATATATATATATATATACACATGGGAGAGGGGTATTTCATTTACTCTTAAACAAGAATATTTTATTAATGTATAAAAACATTATTTGTACAAAATGAGAATAAATATTTAAAAAATTTAAAAAAGAGTAGAGAGAAATGGTAGTATATGAGTGATATTGTGCAGGTAGAAACTACAAAATTTGTCAATGAATTTGACTTGTGGAGTGATAGGGAATGAGGCAAAAAAAGTCACTGATGTGGACCTGGATGTCTGAGAGGACAATCAAACCTAGACAGTAATAGGAAAGTTCTTAGGTGGGTAAGGTTAGGGACAAAAAATAATGAGTATTCTTTTGGACTTATTGGGAAGAAGAAATCATAATCAGTATTAGACATCAGGAAGAGCACAGTCTGCTCCAGGTACTGCTATACACTATCCCTATATCCCCACAACAATTCTAATCCTACTCCTCTCCCTGGTACAGAGGGTTAGATGAACTCCATCCTGGGTCAATCCTGGCTCTCCTCCCCCTGCTCCCTCCCCAGTC
Source organism: Macrotis lagotis (assembly GCF_037893015.1). Classification (NCBI taxonomy): domain Eukaryota; kingdom Metazoa; phylum Chordata; class Mammalia; order Peramelemorphia; family Peramelidae; genus Macrotis; species Macrotis lagotis. The sequence continues at coordinate 355,894,141 of NC_133658.1, read as the reverse complement.
ATCAACCTGTCACTTCCACCAGCTCTCCTTCTTACTGCTGCCATGGAGACCACCCTGTGCTGTGGCTGCTCTGAGATGAGGAGGGGGATGGGACTAGGGTGATAATCCTCTGACCAGGGACCTCTCAGTCTTGCCCTTCCTGCTTTTAGCAACAAAGTTTGACCCTGGGGGACAAACAGGGGACCTTTCCTTCCCTTGGCTTGCTAAAAGATGTATGAGTGAGCTTAGATCCCAGTAGGACTATTGGGCTCCTCTTCCTATTGCTAGAAACCCTGCGTCTGGCACATGCTCCAGATACACATTGCTCAGCCCAAATTGCAGTTTAGCCATCCATCCTATTGCTGCCCAACTGAGCTGATGGTCAGTTTATCAGAAGATCTAGCTGACTGTTCAACAGGCAGGATGGCCTTTCTGCCTATTGATGGTTATGATTGTTCATCTGACTGACCATTGATCTAACTCATGCTCTGACTGAATGTTGGGTCATATGTCAGATCCATCTGACTAAGCACATGACTTCTCACTGTTAGCTCTCTAACCACTTGAGAACTATCTATTCTAATTGATGCTCCAGCTGAATTCTGTCTGAGCTTCTGTTTAAGTCTCTGTCTAGCCTTCCATATGATAGAAGGTTTGTCTGACCAACTACCCGGGTATTTATCTGACTGATTAGTGGAATGACTAGTGCTCTATCTGACCATATACAGATGTACCGTCTAACAGTTAAGGATTTACTTAACCAGCAACCCACAGCTGAGATGCAAAGGATAGCTACAGGACTGGGAGACTAGTTAGGGATACTCAGGAAGCTGGGGCAGCAGGGATTGCAATGAATATTTTCTGAATAAATGAGTGGTAACTACAAACCTCTTTTTTTTCTTTCTTGTTGTTGAAAGTTTTCCTAAAATGCCTAATACCATTTTCTTGTCAGCCCATGGAAGATCCACAGAAGGATCTGGTCATATGATCTTCTGCTAAATGTGAATTTTCTCTATCTAGGTTGGTGATGGAGATGGTCTGGAGAAATAGATGAAAGGAGACCCAAACTTTGGGTTGGAGTTGCATGGAGTTAACAAAATCCTTGATCTCAGACTGTTCTTCCATCTCCCTCTTTCTCTTTAAAACTGAAGACAGAGGAAGGATTTCAAGTAAGTAAGGACTTCGTGACTTGGGTTCTGGGCAATTGAGACACAAATAAGTGGAATTCTGGGTAATCAAGGAAGCAGAGGTCAAAGTGGATCACCACTGCATCCCAAGGTCACTCTCAGCTAAATACCTGTACATTCTTTAAAGCCCTGATCCAGTGGTATCTCCTATAGGAAGCTTTCCTTGATCCCCTTAGTTATTAATAGTCTTCCCATTTGTACCTCTCACAGTGCTTTTTTACAACCTCTCTTAGAATACTACATATTATGATTAGCTGTGTTTTCATCTAATACCCTTTAATAAATCTTTACTGAGACAGAGACTGTCTTTTCTAGATTTTGTGCTTTCCCCAGCATCTACCCAATGTTTTGTTCTTGATAAATGTTTGCCAAATGAATAAATAAGTGAATGGATGAATGAATGAATAAATATTTGAGTGAATTAATAAACAAATGAAAAATGAATGGAAGAAAACCTAAGGGTGGCTAGGTGGCACAGTGGAAAGAGCACCTGCCCTGGAGTCAGGGGTACCTGAGTTCAAATGTGGCCTCAGACACTTAATAATTACCTAGCTGCCTGGCCTTGGGCAAGCCACTTAACCCCATTTGCCTCGAAAAAACAAAAAACAAACGAACAAACAAAAAACCCTAGAAGACATAAATTAGGGGGAAAAGCCATTCCAAAGTCAGTAAGGCCTGAGAGGACTTGTACAGATGAATATAGACTATCAAGCAAATTCTTTATTTCTTTTTTGAGACCAGTAGGCCTTATTTTCTTTATGGAGAAAAGGTTTTTGTTTCTCTTTTAATATCTAGTTTGAGAGTTGTTTTCTGTTAAACCCCTCATCTCAGCTTCCTATCACTTCAACACCTGACTTTGATCTAACCATATTGTGAGGTATGGGGTTTTCAGGGAGAATTAGAGCTTTTCAGGGCTACTCATCCACTTTTGGTGTCTACCTGCTACCCAACTTTCATCTGAGGCTCCAAGAAGATATAGTACTAAATCAGGTTGAGAATAACTGATATGCCTCAAAACTGTTAGTAGGTTAGGGGGATTGTTTACCTCAAGTGAAGGTATGTGAAGACTTCCCTGTGCAGAATGGGCAGATAAGAACACTGTTCCAATGTCTATATCAGCAACTGAAGCAGTTGTTGTGGAATGCATACAACTTGGTCAGACGTTGAAGATGCCAAATCATTCTCTGTATCCCAGACCATTGTCAGTTGTCTTACCACTGGAGTTTGATGACTCTGGAAGAAACAGTAAAGCTGTTGACTTTCTATATATAACTTCCTCACTTAAATCTAATTCATATTCAAGCCATCATCCTATGATGTTATTGGTTCTTTTCAAAATCAAAAGATGAACAATAACAACAGTTGATCAGGGAAGGCTTTTATTTATTTAGTTAGTCAGTTACTTAGTTAGTTAGTTATTAAAGATATTTGAGTTTTACAATTTTCCCTCCAATCTTACTTCCCTCCCCCCACCCCCCATGGAAAGCAATCTGTCAGTCTTTACTTTGTTTCCATGCTGTACATTGATCCAAATTGAGTGTGATGAGAGAGAAATAATATCCTTAAGGAAGAGACAAGAAGTCTAAGAGGTAAAAATATCAGACAATAAGATTATCTATTTTTTTTCTAAATTAAATGCAATAGTCCTTGAACTTTGTTCAAACTCCACGGCTCTTTATCTGGACACAGTTGGCACTCTCCTTTGCAGACAACCCAAAATTGTTCCTGATTGTCTCACTGATAGAATGAGTAAGTCCTTCAAGGTTGAATGTCACCCCCATGTTGCTGTTAGGGTGTACAGTGTTTTTCTGGTTCTGCTCATCTCACCCAGCATCAGTTCATGCAAATCCCTCCAGGCTAGGGAAGGCTTTCTTGAAGAGAGTTTAAAAGGAAATGAGAGCATAAAACAAATTTTTTGAGTTTCCCCTTTCATTGAACCTTCTTTTGTTAACTTGATAGATTAACTCAGGGAAACTACTGGCTATATGAATTAATATCATTACTCTTAGATATGTGGAATATTTAAATAATGGAACTTAGTGCAACTTTAAGTTATTAAACTCATTAAAGTTTAAAATTCTCAAAGACTTTTGGGACATCTCTATACCTTAGACAGATACCCATGAAAAAGTCACTGCACCCAGGGTCAAGACACAATTTCAGTCAACATGTATTCAAAACTATGTGCAGTGAAATAAGCCCTGCCTTCCCCCTCTAACAGGATTACTTTATCACAGATTCCAAAGCCACCATTGGGTGAGAGAATACTCCAGAACTTGTGTTCTTGGTGAAGGAATGTTCTAGACCCAGCTTATAACTGCTCAGAATTAAATTTTCAGTGCAAATATTTTACACTTTGGAAACTGGCAAATTCTACAAATCAAATCTTGACTTACTGTTGTTTTTAAATTGTTTAGACAACAAAGTAATGAAGAAAATGTTACTAAAATGTTGAATTTTAAAATATGTCTCTGTTCAACATTTATCAACATATCCCTGCTCTAGGGGTTGCCTCTGAAGCTATCTCAGCTTCCCCATAGAGCAGCTGATGTCATCTGTTGGGCAGCTTACTCTGATGTACTGTGAGCTGCCAGTTTCATTTTGACTACTTACTTTATCTGCTTTGCTGCCATCTGCTGGTTCTCTTGTGAGTGTGGCGTTATTGCCAGGTTTTGAGTCATCTGAATTGTAACTGCAATTGGATTGCATAGCATCCAATTTCCCCAAGGGAATGGCACAGTTTTAAAAATACTAACCCATAGGCTCTATTTTACTCTTCTGTGAGTCAGACTCACAACTACATCCAGTCAACCAATAAAATACTTTTAAATCCAATCTTTTGAGCAGCTTTATATTTGCCTCAGGACGTTAGGCAGTACTGTGGATAGATGGCTGAGTTTGTAATCAGGAAGACTCATCTCTTGAGTTCAAATTCAGCTTCTGACTGGTCATTTAATTCTGTTTGTCTCAGTTTCCTCTTGGACAAAGAAATGGCAAACCTCTCTATGGTCTTTGCAAAACATTCCAAGTGGGGCCACAAAGAGTCAGACACAATTGAACAACAACAAAAATGTGTCTCAGTGACCACTCCCCTAGGACTGTCTACTATTTAGATTGGAGTGAGAAAATTCCTTTCAACTCCTATCATTTTCCTGGCTTCTAGCACAGGACCATTCAAATTACTGTGAAATTTTACTTATCAAGACTGGAGCACCAAGGTGGAACAGGAGTCCTTAGTCTTACTTGGCCAAAATAATAGTTTTCCCTAAAGAACCAACCATAGCACCTCAATGATTGGGGGAACACTTTGAGGGTCTGGGCTAGGAATTCTTAACTTCTTTTGCATCATGGACCCTTTTGGTAACTTGGTCAAGTTATGGAATCTTCTCAGAATAATATTTTTTATGCATAAATACAAAGGAGGACAAAGATAACATTATTTTGAAATAGTTGTCAAAGTTATTTAATAAGTTCACAGACCCCAAGTTAAGAATCCCTTATCTAGGCCAACTCCTTTATTTTACAAATGGGGAAACTAAGACCCAACTTGGAGATGTAACTTTCCCAAACTCCCACAATGAGAGGCTTAATCAGACCTGTTGCCTAATTATACTCGGGAGTTGAGTTTTTCCTTTTCTCTCAATCCTCCTGGGGCTAACATAATGAAGTCAGTACTGTTGCTTATATTAAGGAAGAGGGAGGAGAACAAAGACCCTGGAGGATTCCTAAATGCCATAACTTGGGGGAAGCTTCCTTGTCTCTCCTTTTAGAAGCAGCTTTTAGAACATTTCTCTCTCTCCCCTTCTTTCAGCCCTCCCTCAATGAAGCCTTCTCTCAGCTGAGATACTAGGATCCTTCAGTCTACCTGAGTATATGAGTCAGTTCCCCTTGGGGTTAGAGAATTTAAAACTGGAAGGGATCCTAGAGGTCATTCAACTTAATTGTACAAATGAAGAAACTGAGGTGCAGAGAGGAGAATAATTCTCTTAGGAATGAAATGGGCTGACTCAAAAGGGAATGCTTTCTCAGTCACTGGACATCTTCAAGAGGAGTCTAGTGACCATTTATCAACTAAATTTGTTGTAGGGCTGGTTCTTGTTCTGGTATGGAATGGATGGTCTCTGAGGTTCTTTGCAGTTCTCAGACTTAATGTAATATAAAGTATATAAGGTAATATAGCAGGACAAAGACAAAGGCAGGACTAATAGATCATACAATCTGGAGCCAGAAGGGTTCTTGGAAATCATTTAGGCAAATCTGCCTAATTTACATGTGAGGCCTAGAAGAGGGAAGAGAGTTAAGTTCACACAGGGTATTAAGCAGCAGAACTAAGGTTTGAATTCAATCTTCTGGCTTCCATTTTGAGACTTTTTTATGTGGAAATTTTTTATAATTCCGCTTTAATATCTAGTTTGAGAGTTGTTTTCTGCCATCTCTTCATCCCCTATACAACCTATAAAGGCTATGTAGAAAGATTGGGATGTCATCTGAGTGAACCAAGGACCAAAATCATAGCCTAGAAACTAGAGAATATCAGAGTTAGAAGGGGCCTTAGAGTTGAGGAAACTGAGGTTAAGAGAAAAAAAGGGAACTTGTCAGTCAGGCAACTTATAAATGTGAGGACCAGGACTCAAATCCAGGTCAGGCTGGGGCAGGAAGAGGGGTGGCAAAGAAAGAAGCAGTTCCAAACTATCCTCTCTAACCACTGGGCCTCATTCCCAGTCTTGGACTGTGGCCCTAGGGGTGTGGTGAAACCCATTCCTGTTGCTGTTCACCTTGGGAGGCCTCCTAGGAATGTCTGTCTCAGCTCCAGACAGTGGGCCTTTGTGAAGTGAGGGAGGAGCAGGTCTGGAAGGGGCTGCAGTGTGAGACACACCCCCTGCTCTACACAGGTCACTCTGCATCTGAGATGACTTGAATGTGAAGTGGGAGCCTAGACTATCCCAAGGGAAGGCCTTTACTGTCCTATGATCAAACCAAGGAATAGACAAGATTCTGTATTGGAAAACAGTTCTCCCTCTGTCCTGCCTGAGATAAAGGTGAAACAAGGGCTATTTTAAATCTAGGTACCTGGGTGATGTCTCCTGAGCAACTATAGGGAAGTCATATCAGAACAGGCTGTCTTGTCTCTCTTCCATAGCTCCCCTTCCCAACCCAGGAAGCAGCAATGCCTGGGCTGTATTTGACCTTTTCTGCCCCATCTCACCCTCAAGAAAGATTTTATAGAAACCCTTGGCTTTAGAAGATCCAAGATCTTGGAAGATACTAGCATTTGGGCTTCCATCTCTACAAGGATAGAGATGGCATGGTATTTTGGAAAGGGCAACACAGTTCAATAGTGGTGGACTAGTAGACCTTTGCTCCTTTCCAGTTCTAAATGTATGATCCTATGATATGGGTCCACATTCCAGCTGTGTTACTTATTGGGTAATCTCTTAACCAATTGGTTAATTGTCCTCAATTGTTCCATTTTGGTAATGGATATATGTTTGTTCATAGAGGCAGGTGAGCTCTCCCAAAAGGCATAGTCTTGCTGTGAGTCTGAGGGAAATCCCTTAAGGAGTGGAGTTAGTCTGCACCAAGTACAGACTGGATCTGGCTCCAGTCCTAAAACCATGATGATTTCAGTCCTTTTCTGAAGCAGCTCTAGAGGAGACTCAGCAGCATCCTTTAAAAAAGGAAGAAAGAAAGTTTCCCCCCTTCCCTAGAGATCTATCTCTCAAAATAATTTTTTTTGCCAGGCAGTAGGGTTAAGTAGTTTGCCCAAGGCCACACAGCTAGGTAATTATTAAATATCTGAGGCCACATTTGAATCCAGGTCCTCCTGACTCCAGGGCCAGTGCTCTATCCACTGTACCACCTAGCCACCCCTCAAAATAAATTTTAGGAGAAAGAGAAGCCATTCTAGAAACATTATCAACACAGATGTTATATACAATGTTATGTACCTATAATTTCCCTCATTTGCAAAGAAGAAAGGGAGGTACAGTTTCCTCTTTTGGGGAGCCAAACTTTATTAATATAATTACATAGTTTTGTTTTCCCCTTGTTCTTCCTATTTGTATTGATGACATCAGTGTTTTCATTTCTTTACTTTACTTTTCACCTTCATCTAAATCCTCCAACACTTCTCTATATTCTTCATAATCATTGTTTCTCATAGAACAGTAATAATTCCATTATGTTCATGTAACAAAATTTCTTTAGCCAGTCTCCAACTCTTGGACAAATACATTGTTTCTAGTTCTTTGCTGTTAGAGAAAGTCAGCCTTCTTTGGAAACAGATAAAGGTTCTCCTAGACTTTAAGCAGTCAGGAAAATCTCTTTGCTGTCAAATCTAAATCCCCCTCTTTGTTGTCTAATTCTCCACCTTGGTGCAGTGTCATCTGCTACCTTGTGAGCACTGCTAATCACATAATTATTGAGCATTCCCACCCCAATTTCTTCCCCCCCCACCCCAGCCTCCTCCCTGGTATTGCATTTGCAAAATACTTCTCAAGTCATGTAAGCCTTTTCATATCTATCCCATGCAATTCTAATATTGAGGCTTATCAAAGTCTTACCTACTATCCCTTCCAATTCTGACATTGATTTACTAGCTATGTAACTTTGGGCAATCTCTTTGAGACCCAATTTCTATATTTGGCAATTTTCACAGATTAGACTGTGAGAAAAATCCTAGACTGGGAGCCAGGAGAATAAGTTCAAATCTTAACTCAACTACTTGCTACTGCTATGACTAGATTACTGGGGCTCAGTTTTCCCACTATAATTGGGGGTGGGGGTTGGATGAACAATGAACTTCTAACTTTAAATTATATGATAGTTCTCTTATTTTAGAAATAGGAAAACCAAGAAAAGGGAAAGTGATTTGTCTAGGTTCACAAAGTTTTACCCCAGACTTTGGATGTCTGTTCACAAAGAATACTGGATTTGAACTTTTGCCACTCTGAGAGAAGAAGGAAACTCTTTGGTTCAGAATGATACTAACCCGAGTTCATTCGTCCTATTATGCCTTTAGGCTCAGGACTAGGGCAGAAAGTAGAAATACTGGGTGGCAAGGCTAGGGATTAATTTGGGTGAGGTTTCCTAGGAACCAGTTTCCCTTGCCTTATTCCTTGTTAAGGGACATTTAATGCTATTTCTTTTTTTTGTCTCCTGGAAAACTTTGGCCTACCCCAGCCTCCTAAGGGAGAGGACACTATTATTATGAGCAGGAGAAAGAGAGGGGAGTCTGCCTCACTACTTTCTCCAGGTGTGACCAGAAGCATTAAAGATTTTTTAGGGCAGGAATACACAGATAGATATGATGATGCTTCTTACCTCAGGTGGCTTTTAATCTAATTTATAGGGGGAAATATATACCCAAGTTACTTATTTGGTCATGGGATTATAACTTTAGAGTCAGAAAGGTCCTTACAAAGCCCACCTCATCCAATCCCCTTATTTGGCATCCAGGTAGTTTCAGAGGCAGGATTTGAACCCACATCTTCCAGATAGGAAGGAGAATGGGGTAAGTGCAAAGCAGAAGTGCTGTGGGGAAATTTGAATTGGGAGAGATCTTTTTTATGTGGAGTTAAATTCCAGGATTCATGGAGGAGATGGCACCTATGTATTCATTCACTTGACCCTGAAGTAAAGGAAGGATTTCAGTGACTGCAGATGAAGAGGGAGCATGTTTCAGTCTAATCCAATAAGCTTTTACTGAACAAGCCATTGGGGATATAATGATAAAACAAACAGTTCCTGCTCCCCACAATTTTACATTCTACTGGTTCCTAACATGGAAGACAGATGAGGAGGTGTAGCAAGGTGGGATGAACCAGAATCTCTAAGAATCTCAGAGTTGGAAGGGACCTCAGAGGTAGTCCAACCTGTACTTGGCTAAGAATTCATTACATCTCCATCAACCAGCTGGAAGGCTTCCCTTAGGAAGGAACTCATTATCTCTAAGGCAGCCCATTTCATTTTGGGTTAGATTTTGTCACTTGGAAAATTTCCTTTAAATCAAGCTGAAATCTGCCAACTTACAGCTTCTAACTCATTCTTCCTATTTCTAACCTCTCTGTTCTCTCTGTTCCCTCTCCTACCCCCCCCCCAGCAGAATAAGTCTAATTCCCCTTTCACCCAAAGATCAGTCAAATCATCAAAAATTTGAAGCTGGTTATTGGGTCCCCACTTAGGTCTTCTCTTTTAAAGAATGAATAGGGGCAGCAAGGTTGCACAATGGATAGAGCACTAGCCCTGGAGTCAGGAGGACCTGAGTTCAAATTCGACCTCAGACATTTAATAATTGCCTAGCTATGTGACTTTGGGTAAGTCACTCAAGGAGCATTCTCTAGATTACACAGATAATAAGATGCAGGGAAAAGCCCCGGGTTGAGAGTGGGGAGATCTGATTTCGAATTCTGGCTCCAATATCTCCTTTCCATTTTTGGACCTCAGTTTGCCCAACTGTAAAATGAGAGCCTTGGAGTCAATGGTCTCCGGAATGTTACTAAAGGCACCTTTGGGGGATTCCCAGGCCTGTGACAGGCAAGAAGGGTGGATGGGGGAGGGGAGGGGAGTCAACGTGGAGGTGGTAGTGGGGGAATCTGGGGAGGAGCCCAGAGAAGAAAGACCCGGGAGCTCAGAGACAGGTCTACAGCCCGGGGCCAGGCCATGGCCAAGGCGGACTCCGGGGGCTTTATGGAAGGCCCGGTCCCCGGCTCGGGATCCGTGTGGCCAAGGAGCTGGCTCCTACCGGCCTAGAGCCAGAGCTGGGGATCCCCCGGGCTTTACCCGAGGAGGGGCGGGGCAAGGCAAGGCAGCGGGACCCCCCTCCCCGAAAAAAGGGGGGCGCGGCAGAGGAGGGAGGGGCCCGCTGGGGCCGAAGCTCGCTCGGGCTCCCGTTCTCCGGCAGCCGGAAGCCTCGGCGGCCCGGCCCGCCCCGCTCAGGTAAGCCCGGAGCGGCGCCTGGGGGTCGGGGCTGGGGAGCCTCCTCCCGCTCCGTGGCCGGGCCGGGCCCCGCCGCCGCCGCCGCAGCTCCTCGGCGCCTGCGCTCGCCTCCCCGGCTCTGGGGGGAGGGTCCGGGGCGGGGCCGCGGGGGAGGGGGCCCGGGGGTGTGCGCGGCGGGCGGGGCGGAGGGCCCGGGGAGGGGGGCCCCGCTGCGCACCGACGGGGCGGGCCATTTCTGCGCTGCGCAGGAGAGGCTGGGAGCCCCGGAGTCTGGGTCCCTCCGGCCCGGGTCGCCGCGGGAGCGCCGCTGTCCCGGGCGCTGGACAGCCCGAGGCCGGACCGCGGACAGGTCAGCTTCCCCGCCCCCACCCCGGCCTCCCGCGGGCGTCTCCCCGCAGCCTCCCGAAGGCACCGCGAGGGGCGGCCCAGGCTCCGCTGGGGGAGGGGGCGATGCTCGCCGCAGAGATGGGGGGGTGACGGGCCTGGACCCAAACCCCGCGATGGGGGGGCTGCCCCTCCCGGAGCCCGGACCCCGTTCTTTCAGAACCAGCGCGCGCGCGTGTGTGTGCGTGTGTGTGTGTGTGTGTGTGTGTGACAGCTTGTGTGTCTGTGTTTCCGTATGACTGTCTGTATGTGTGTATGTGTGTGGCTTTGTCTCCGCACCGATGGGCGGTGTATGTGTTGCGAGGGGGGATCGGTGAGAGGTTGGGGGGTTCGGAGTTCTGGGGCTGCGGGAGTGAGGGACGTTGTGGGGGGGGAGAGATTAGAAGGTTCAGGAGCGCAATGGTTATCCGAGATGGTTGGGATTTGGTAGAGGATTGAGAGATTGGGGGGCTCTGGGGGAAGGCATGAGAGGGCGGTGGCTGTGGGGGGAGGCTGGGAACTGTGTGTGTGTGTCTGGAGGTTTGGGGAGGCTTGGGGGGGCAGCCGCAGGGCCCCTTTGGGAGACCCAGCCGACGGGTCCAGTGTGATTGGTGGGGGTGGGCGTTGGAGGTTTGGGGTGGGCTGTATAGAAGAGAAGGCTTAACCGGCTTGGCGGCTGGAGAATTTTGGGGGTTGTGTGGGAGGGGCTGGTGGAGGTGGCTGCAGAGCCCCCTCAGGGAGACCCCGCAGACGCTCGGCGGTGGGGATTAGCGGCCCAAGCTTTGGGGCCGAATGCTGCCGGGCCTGGGGGAAATCATTTATGTGGGTGGGGTAGGGTGGAGTGGGGGGGAAGGGGGGGCCCTTTCCCTCTCCTACACCTGCGGGGGCTCCGCCCACGGAGGGCCCCGCCTCTCTGATGCAGCAGGTGACTACTGGCCGCCCCCTCTGCCCGGAAGGGGCCAGAACTGGCATTTGGGGTTGGGGACTTCTCGGGCTCCCAGCCCCAGGCTGGGTTCTAGCTCGGGTGCTGCGGTCACCTTTGCTGGTCCTGGTAGGACTCGCCCTCTTAAAGGGCCAGCGATTCCATTGCTTCCATCCCCAGAATCCGCTCCCGGCCCTTGAACACGTTGATAGGGATGAAAGTGGTGATCTTTGTATGCATATGTGTCTTTGTGCATGAAGATTATATGTCTTAATATGGTGGATCTTTGTGTGTATGTAGTGCCAGTCTCTGTAAGGGGCGTGGGGAGGTGATATTTGTGTGTGTGTGTGTGTGCAGGTCTAGGTAAGGGGAGACATTTTACCGCTTGGCCACAGTTGTGCTTAGTTGCCTTCAGGTTAGGAAGAGGTACCTTGGAAGAATTCTGGATAGTAGCTTCCTTTCCTCTACATTATTGGTCCCTTTAGGCTACTAGGTTGGAATTCCCTTTTCTAGATGAAGGGCTTCTGTGTATTCGTGAGTGTTTGTGGAAATTGATATGCTTCTATAACCATTTAAATGTTGATGTGGACAGGGGGGTCCTGTGGAGGGAAGAAAAAACTATGGATGGCATAAAGTATCAAGCTTGGATGAGCATTAAGCAGGGCCTGTTGACCTATCTCAAATGTTCTACTCTTCTAGGGTAATAAGTTCCTAGATTTAGAGCAAGAAGGGACCTTAATGCATCTAGTTCAGCCCTTTTATGGTTGAAGAAACCAAGGCACGAAAAGGTTAAGGAGATAAGCTCTGCTACCAAGTTAGTCTTTGACCTTGAGCAAATCTTTTCTTCCTTCTGAGCCTTACTTTCCCAAGATCTGCCCAGTTCTGACACTAGAATGCTTTGTTTCTAAAGGAATAAGTGTTGTAGAGATCAGTTGTAGTCTATGTTGGGTGTTGGTTGAGACCAGGATATATGTATGTCAGGACAACTAAGTCATCTCCACCAAATAGAGTTCCTGAAATCATTTTGGGACCTTTTCACTCTCTGGACCCCTAAGCTTTAATATGACTGAGGGTCTGGAGTGGCTTGACTTGGGTGACTACCTCTTTATAGGGCCCTGAGCAGGATTGGGTTTTTCTTCTGTTTTTGATTTCCATTGCTCAAATTCTATCTGCTCTATGAAATCTTGACTGTCCCACATAGAAGACAGTACTACAGATGCTAGCTAATACTTGGGTGTGATGAGAAATTCCTGGAAGCTGTTCACCTCTTGGACTCCTCACTTGTACCTAGTATAGGGTTGAGTACACAGGAGTAGAGATAACAATTATATGCAGATTGACAGGAAACAGGAAGCTAGGATGGAGAGTAACACTTTGGACAAAAGAGTCAGATCTTGAGAAAGATTGACAGGTTATACCAGGAGTTCTTAATCTAGGGTCTGTGAATTTTCATAACTGTAGCTAAATATAATCATCTTCCTTTAGAATCCTGTATGTTTAAATACTTTATGTATCTGAAAACAATTCTGAGAATGACATCCATAGGTTTCCCTTAGAAGAAGTCCATATCAAAAAAAGTAATTAAGAATGGTTGGGTTAGAATGATTTAATAAAGTGGAATCGAATAGGGTAGAATGTAAAGTCCTAAACTAGGTTCAAAAAATCAAAGAGACAGAAAATAAAAAGTCTACCTAAAAAAAACCTAAAAAAAAATATAGTCTGAATAGACAAAAATCCCTATTGGAAAAAAAACAGGGGGAATTTTCTAGGAGCTCAGAGAGCTTGAACTGCATTAATAGAGGCATAGTTTCCTGAGTCAGGGAGGTCATGTTCTTTTTGTCTTTTATCCTGAACTGATCCCATCTGAAGCATCACATTCAGTTCTGCTATCTCATTATAGAAGGCACTTGAAGCAACTGGAACATACCCATAGGAAAGCAACCAGGATAGTGTGGAGACTCTGACTCATGTTACTGTGAAGAACTTTAAAGAAACTGAGGCTATTTAGCCTGAAGGGAAGAGTAAGAAAGAGATATAACTTTTTTAGTATCTAAAAGGTTGTCATGGGGAGGAAGGACTAGATAGTTCTCATTTAGCCCCAAAGGACAAAACTAGATTCAGTAAGTAGCAGTCACAAGAAAGCAACTACTCTTAAGGAGACAGTGCTGTCCATCCAAAGAAATGCCTTATGAGAGAGAGAGAGAGAGAGAGAGAGAGAGAGAGAGAGAGAGAGAGAGAGAGTCTCATTATTAGATGTTTTTAAATGGGGGCTGGATGTCCACTTATTGGGAATATTGCAGAGAAGATTCATGCTTAGGAACTAGTTTGGATTACTGTGACTTTAAGAATGGAACCTCTATGTCTATGACATGTCTGCTGATTTTGTTGGAAAAAGCATTTAGTGCTGTGTAGGACATTGGACTGGAGTTGAGAGAGTGATCCTAGATTTGAAGTAGAAGGGACCTTAAAGGTCATCTAGTTCAATTTTCAAAAAAAGAAACTAAGGAGATCATAGGATCATAGTTCTAGAGTCTGAAGGAACATCAGAGACCATCTCTGGTAACCAACCCTCTCATCTTACAGAGGAGGAAAGTGAAGGTGGTTAATTGACTTGTTTGAGGTTACATGATATCTAGGGTTCAAGTCCAGGATCTGTGAATACATATTAAGGATTCTTTCCATAGCATTAGGTCATTTAAAATGAGGGTTAGTCTAACTAATCATTAAGGGTATTTGGGAGCTGTAGCTTTTTGTCAAAAGTGAATCCACCCTTCTTTCTTCTTAGTGACTACCTTCAGTCAGTATCCCAGTTATGCTGTTCTTCTCCTCCCCTTCACACACCCTAGGCCTCCTTTCCTACTCACGTGTGATTTGACCCTGGTCCCTAAGCTCAGATGGATAGGTCCCAAGCTTAGATTTCCAGTCCTTGGGACAGCATTTTCCCTCCTTCCACCCATCTGCCTCATGGCATGCCTACTTGCCCCACTCTTCTCCCCATTAATTGGCAGGAGAGGGTAGGACAGAAATCCCTGCAATCCATCCCTATCCAGATCCTTTTTGACCTGTGAGGTAATAAGGAAGAGGGGCAGCCTGATCTAATGAGCACATCAATAGACTTGGAGTCAGAAAGACCTGAATTATAACCCACTTCTGATATTCTAGATTTGTAACTAAAGAGAGACTAAGCCTTAGTTTCCTCATCTATAAAATGAGGCAGTTGGACTAGATGGTTTCCAAGGTCCCTTCCACCTCTAGATCTATTTTTTTTTTATGTTTCTGAATGTCTAGAAGACCACTGGTCCAATTAAATCAGAAGTCGAGATGCAAGTGGTGATTACTTAGTCCAGATCTTTTCTGCAATGGAACACTCACTCCATCAGAGATGAAGATGCATAACTATCATTTCCCTCTTCCTCATTCCTACTCTTTCCTCAGCCCTACCATTTTTTTCTGGAAGCCTTTAGAGATTGTTCCTACAGACTTGAACTTGAGTTTTAGCACACCTAGCTAGTTTTAGTACACCTTAGCTGTTTGCCTTGGGCGAGTAGTTTTTCCTCTTTGAAATGCTTTTTTTCTAGGGCCATAGGAAGAAAAGTCCTTTGTCCACCTTAAAGTGATGTGCTTTCATTTAATCCTTTTCTGATCTTCTTTGAGATTTCACTTTTTTTAGATCCTCCAATACAGACCTTGGTACTCTATAACTGCCTGGTCTATTTTCTTGTTCCCTCTGGGGGAATCATTCCCCTCTTCTTGGTTCAGACTCTCATCAACTTTCTTGGACTATTGAAATGGCCTCCTAACTGAACTGATTGCCCTACCTTAAGTCTTTCCCTTCTTCAGTTTATTTCCTATGCAGCTCCCAACCTAATCTTTCTAAAGAACAAGTCTGACCGTATCACTTTACTATTCCATGAACTTGTGACTTCTTATAAACAACTTGTTTTGGCACACATTACAACCCCTCACCCTTTCCTATCTTTTATTTTACTATCCCTCCTTCCAGCCATACTAAGGCTACTTAGTACTCCCCATGCTTCATCCTCCCTTTCATCTGTTTGCCTTTGTACTGGCTGTCTACATGTTTGGAATGTGCTCCCTCCTCATCTTTTAGCATCTCAGGCTTCCTTTCATGTTTGTCCTTAGTTTTTCAAGAAAACCATGACATCAGGGAGGCAATGCCATGACAAATAAGTGACCTGGATTTGAGTGAGGGGATACTATGCTAAGTCACCAGCCTCACTTTCTCCTCCAGAGTCATCTGGGTCCAGTGACCAAATTGAAGGCAGGGACTGTTTTTGCTTTTTCTTTGTATCTTTGAGGCTTTATGGAGAGTTTCCACAAAGTGAATGCCTCATTAAGTACTTATTGATTGATTCTTCAAAATTGAACCTTCTCAGGGTTTTCCTCTACTGGGGTTTCTTTTGCCCAGCCTCAAAACTGAGCTCAATTTGTTCATGGGATGTCAGCCCTTGTGGAATCAAACTGAGCTGTCCTTGGTGCCTTGGGTCAAAGATGAGCTCCAGTCCCTGTGAAGAATAGAGGGTCCTAGTCAAGTTCCTTGCTGGATGCATCTCTGAATACTCCCTCCCACCCTCACTGAGCTTTCATTTCTCTCCCTGAGCTTTCATTTCTCTCTTTGCCTTCTCACTGTGCTCAGAGGTTGTGCTCCTACACTTTAGCATCAAAGAATTAGAGAACAGAAGGTCTAGAAGAGACCACAAAAAATGTAGAGTCCAGCCCCCTCATGTAGCAGCAGAGGGAACCAAGGTTCCATAGACAGGGAAGTGCTGGGTCCACTGTTACAGCTAATTTGTTTGGCTTGCTCTGTTTACAGTCAGTATCTGGTGTTATTTTCAGGAGGTGTTAGCTGATGCCCATGAATAGTTATGGGGCCCTTTGGGGGTGCTGGGTGTGTGGGTACCTGGCCTTTGTCTCTTGGGTCCCCTGGCCAGGAGAGGCAACTGGGCCCCTGGTGAAAGGGAACCCTCTCTCCCTTCCCTCTCCCACCCTGGCCTGTGAATGGGGAGGTTGTTCTGTTATCAATCCTGCAGTTGCCTCCTCTGCCAGGCCTATGGAGGAGGGGTGAGGGGGAGGAGATTGGAGCTGAGGTAACTCTCCTCATGAATGTCTTCTTTTAAAACAGGAGAGCATCTCTGAGGCTGCTTCCAGCCTTCCATCTTTCCCTGGCCTCAGGAATATTCACAGCCACAGGAAGGAATTAGAAAGAAGAGACGTTTTTGTCCTGGCAGTGTTGGACTGATACTCAAATGAGAATAGCCCTCCTTCCCTTCTCCAAACCTCCTTCCCCCTTGCCAAGAATCATAGAATCTCTAGGTTGGAAGGGCCCTCAGAGGGAATCAATCATCTAGCCATAGCCTCAGAGCTTGAAGGGACTTTATCAAGTCCAATCCTCTCTTTTTTACAAATGAAGAAACTGAGGCCTAGAGAGACTTGCCCAAAGTCACACCGTGTCAAATATCAAATTAAACCCAGGTTCTTTGAATAGTCCAGGTCTTCCATCTTTCCAGTCCAGTTTTCCATCTTTCTACAGTGCCACAAAGTGAACCCAATATTCTATCTGATCCAGGTAACCCCCATGTAATAGTCCATACTAAGACTAAGCGGTCATGGAATCTGTTGCTTGTAGTCCTCTGGTGATAGGGAGTTTATTATCTCTCAGGTTAGCCCATTCTGGTTTTTCTTTTGGACAACTCTGATTATCATTCTTTTTCTTCCATTTGAATTAAGAGAAGATGTATACTGGGTGTTTGTGGGGGGAGCCTGGGGTAGGAACCTTTGATTTTGGGTTCAAAGGAATTTTAGTTCTGCCACCTGGTTAATTTTACACAAGTCTTTTCCCTCATCGCCTCCATTTCATCAATCAAATGAAAAACTTGGACTAGATCTTTAAAGATCCTTGAAGTTCTAAATCCAAATCCCATCAGCTGGGGTTCTGGACACTTTTCAGACTTATTGGTCAATTATCACATGACTTCAAGTCTTCAGGCTCTTTCCAAATCTCCATTTTCCTTTCTTAGTAGTTGAGAAAGTGATGCCAGTGCTACCTACCTTTGTAGTAGATTTTGGAGGCTTTATTGAATTTATAGCTAGGAGCAATGCTCTTTTCTGCTAATGCCTCAGCATCTAATAGCAGAGCCTGAATTCAAAAGACAGATGTTTTGATTTCTTTACTCCAAATTCAGTATTCTTTCCAACACTAACCTGTAAGGAAGAAAACTACAGAATTATAAGTAAATTCAGCTTCCCATAATTATCATTCCCTTGTCACCCCCGACTCCTTTTTATAAATTGGTCTTAGTTTTTCTTTGGTGTCCTCTGGAATAAATCTAATTCTTCCTCTTGACATAAAACTGCTTGTGACTGCCCTCTCCTTTTCTTTCTTTGGGATTAGAAATCTGGAAGGGTGAAGAGTAGTCTGGGCTAGAGGCCTGATCAGGTTGTGGGATTGCTTAAGGTTGGGTTGCTTTGGGCACGAATTGGAAACCCTTTGGTATTGCCATAAGAAGCTCTTAGAAGGGGTTGGAAATGAGAAATTTTAGTGAATTTTAAGTAACAGACCAATTCTGTCATCAGGTTGTAGTAGTTCTTCAGTCTTTGGGCTTTTGACTTTAGTTATCTGCATTTTTTCCCCTTCTTATTCCTGGCAAATGATATCTTGACCAACAACAAAAAAAAATTCTTGGTGATTTTGAGGGGTGGAGTCTTTAGAGTGCTTTGACAACCTCTAGCAGACCAGAATTGGAGGAGTGCTCTGATAAGTTTTCTTCACCCTAGAATATGAGACAAGAGAAACTTGACCTCCTTGGCCTCCCTGAATTGACTATTTTCTCTGTTATATAGCAATAGTAGCTACCCCCTTATTTAGAAGGACCTCTAAAAAGGTTTATAGTTCTGTCATTCTTTCACTTCCCTTGCTCAAAATCCTCAGTTTTGAAATTTGAAATAAGCCTGGCATAGTAGAAAGTTCAGTGGACTTAGGTTCAAGAGAGTTGAGTTTAGAGTCCTGAGATAGTTTCCTCTTCCTTAAAATGGGAAAGTGACATTCATTCTGCTTATCTCATAGCAGTTGTTGCAAATTACTTTTTATTGATTTAAAGATCTCATGGGAATGTGAGCTGTTATCCATAGCCCCCCCCCTGGCCTTGGCAATCAAGTTCAAGTTCATTAGAATGCTATTCAAGACCTATGCAATTTGACCCAACCTTCCTTTCTAGCCTCCTGTAGTTTTCTGACAATCATAAGTTTACTAAAGTCAACAAGCATTTCTTACTTGCCTTTTACACACCAAATACTGTTTTAGGTGCTAGGTATACAAAGACATAAAAAGACCTCTCAGGGAGCTTAGATTAATAGGGAGGAAAAGAGACCATCAGGATAAGACAGATAATTAAATACAAAATCCAGACAAAATAATAACCTGGGAAGGAGAAATTGGCAAAGATTTGAAAGGAGAGGGAGAATGGAATATCCTGATCCAAACTTTCTTGGTCATCTCCTTCCCTCAATATTTGCCTATGGTCATTCTGTCCACCTTTTAAATCCCAGTTTAGGTGCTTTCTCATCTTCCTCAATTGAATTTCAGTTAGTTTTCCACTCTGGGCCTCAGTTTCCCCAACTAGAAAATGAATTAATTTGGATTAGATGGTCTTTGTGTTGCCATCTAACTCTATATCCTGTGTGAACTGCAATCTATAAAATACTAAATATCTAAGGAACTTTTATGTTTTAGGCCTATGTTATGCAAAGGGAATGAAAAATGAAGGTTTCCCAGGTCCTTCTTCCCCTTTGCGCAAACCTTGGTTAGTCTCTCCCTGGTACACTTACTCTATGATTATGGATGATCTCCTAACTCCCCAGGAGTTACCAATTCTGAAGTTGATGGGCTAATTTACCAGGGAAGGGAAGGAAGGCAGAGAGACAGGGCATGGCGAATGAGAGGGCTTTTAGTATCCTTTCTCCCAGCGCTGCTTTTCTAGAATGACTATCTCTTTATTCTTTGAGTTTTGTCATTCCAAAAAAATATATTTACTTCAGAGAGAGGAAGGACCAGTCAGAAGTATTCTGGCACTTAAGAATATTATGGAAGGGACCTTAAGGATCATTTAAGGTAGGAGTTCTTAAATGGGGATCAGCAGACTTGGTTTTTTTTTTAAAGAATATTTTGATAATTGTATTTCATTGTAATTGGCTTCCTTTATAATCCTATATATTTTATTTTTGCACTTAAAAACATTGTTCTGAAAAGGGGTCCATACAATTCACAAGTCTGCTAAAGACTGGGAGTGAGAAGCCCACAAAGGACTTTGGGGACTTTCCTAGGAGACTTACAGTTCTTTAGGTTTCCTGATTTCCATTCCCTGGTCTCATGCTGTTTATTATCAGGGGAGGCTGGGACTGCAGGTACAGACTAAGGGCTTGGAGTTGTTCTGGGAAGTCCAGCATGGGCTTCCTGAGTCTACCTAGAAGAGGTAGAGAGGGGAATGACTAAGACAGAGTGAGGAAAGAGGAGATAGACTGGTAACATTCAAAGGTGATGGAGGAGAGGGAGGGACCAAGGGGGTGGGGTGTGTGTATGTAGGGGTGCAAGTGGGGGAGGGGCTGGATGATGGAGATTTCAAAGGCCAAGGTCTCTAACTACTGCCTATTAGAAAGTTTGAGCAGCCATGGGACAGTCTAGGTGGGGACCAGATGCATTGGACCTAGAAGGAAGGTCTGTTTGTTTTGTTTTTAGGTTTTTGCAAGGCAAAAGGGGTTAAGTGGCTTGCCCAAGGCCACACAGCTAGGTAATTATTAAGTGTTTGAGGCTGGATTTGAACTCGGGGACTCCTGACTCCAGGGCTGGTGTTCTATCCATTGCACCACCTAGCTGCCCAGAAGGTCTGTTTTGTCACCACCTGCTACCTCTGGAGGAAAAGGAATGGGGGCTGCTTGACTCCTCTTTTCCCTTTTTTCCCCCCAGTCTTATATTCTGTAGGAGCAGGAAGAGACCACACCTGGAACAGAAACTAGATTGAGTTAACTGAGTTAATTGTTAATCCCAAACTAGGGCAGAGTTGCCCGAAAACAAAAGCTTGACTAAGAGAGTGAAGGACAGGAGGGACTGAGGGGGTGGGTAAAGGAAGGCGGGGCGGAGAACTGGAAGGGACTTTAAAGGTCATCTAGGTGACACAATGGGAAATGCTCAGGACCTGGACTAAGGAAGACCTGAGTTCAAATCCAGCCTCAGATGCTTACCAGTTCTGTGATCCTGAATAAGTCACTTAACCTCCCTGTGCTTGTTTCCTCATATGTAAAATAATAGCACCTGCCATTCCTTCAAGATTTTTTGGGGAAGGATAAAGGAGATATTTGTTGTGTTTTTTAACCAGTCTTATAGGATTGTATAAATGCTGGTTGGCTATTTTTTTTATTATCATTATCATCCTTGTTTATTATTATCATAATCATCATCATCATTCCTCATTTTGTAGAAGGGACTGAGGCCAAAAAGAGCCAGGAGTCATATTGTCAAGATTCATATTGAGGTATTCTATTCCTCTGATTCCAATTCTGTATCACTATGCACTGTTCTGTATGGAAAGAAAGAGATTAGCATTGAAGACTACTCTGAGTTGGGAATGGGAAAGTGTTTTGGTCTTCCAGATTTGTTTGACTCTGATCTGCTATTCTCTCCAGGGGTGGTTCCCTCCTCTTTCCACCTAGAGCCGGATGGACTGTGGGTTAGTCCCTGAGGCTCTGTGTGAAGGCATGATAAGAGGCCTTTGGTGAAGAGAGTGGGGAAAGGGAGAAACTTGAGTTATCAGGCAAAGTGGGTTTTCTTGGTTGCTTGAGTCCCTTTCTATGGGATCTTAGCTAACTTAAGAGGCTAACTGTATAAGGACTTTATCTCTAGGTAACTAAAGTCACTTCTTTGAACCAAAGAACTATCTGTAGAACATCACTCTTAAATGACCCATATTACCTGGGAAGGTTGATCTGGTTCTACAGGCTAGATTAGTGTCATTCCTTTTATCACTCATGTTTCCATAGAGACAGTGTCTCCCATCCAGGTGAGGGAAGCAAGGCAAGGATTATTCCACATTTTGGGGGAACCTGACTAAAACAACTCTGACATCCTGGTTGACCCTTTCAGAAGTGGCCTGCTCAGGGTAATTATAGAGGAGAAGGAGGTTATTCTGACTTTGAGAAACCAGAGATTGGTGGAGTTGTTGAGTTGAGAATCAGTTGTCTCTTTGTAGTCTGTGATGCCTTCATTGAATATCATCAGAGGTTGACTTTTGGTGCTAAAGGGATTGAATCATAGGATTATAGCTGTTAGAAATGGAAGGGCCCTCAGAAACAATCTTGACAATGCCCCCTGTTTTACCCAGAGGACACCTAAAGGTCAGAAAGGGCAAGAGACTTGCTTGGGAGTGCCCAGATTTCCTGTCTTCTGGATCAGATTGTTGACATATTAAGCTTCCATTCTACTTTTTTTTTTAATTTAGAATTGGGACAGGATCTGCTATGTGTTGGCAATGGGGAGACAAGGAAGAGGGTCTAGAGAAGAAGTTAGATCTGTGAGAATACACCTGGATATCTAAGAGAGACTGGACATGGAAACTGATTAACTCTAGGTTCTAAGTTTCCTCCTATCCCTAAAATTCTCATTTATTTGGCAAGCATTTAGTTTCTAACTGTGCTTTGAATCCTAGAGATGGGAAGGAGACCATTCTTTTCTGGTGCTTGGAAAAGTAAGATGAGCCAGACCAGCAGAGATAATGTCTGGAACTATCTAACTCCTGTGGAAAGAAGAGCTGGGAAGGATGAGAATTAAACTGGATCTTGGAGGAAGGGGGAAGATTGGGCTACTAGGGGGAGGAAAGAGAGAGAAGAAAAATAGAAGGAACATCTCTTCTGTTTGCAGAAAAGGCAGTTAGGTGATGTAGAAGTTAGAATACTGGGCCTAGAGTCAGGAAGACCTGAGTTCAAGTCTAATCTTAGATATTTCTTAGCTGTCTGATCCTGGACAAGTCCCTTAACTGTTCTCTGCCTCAGTTTACCCAAATATAAAATGATGATATCACCTACCACATAGAGTTATTGGGAAGGTCAAATGAAATTAAAGTGCTTAGCTTGGTATGTAGGTATTTAATAAATGGTTATTCCATCCTCCAGCCCTGGGAGAGAAACAGTGGCTAGAGTATTTTCCCAGAAGCATGTGAAGGGACTCACTCTCAAGTTACTGTGTGCTTCCCTTTAAGTGGAATTTGAGTAGCTCTTTGTCAGGAATGTGAAGGAGGAGATCGAACTACTAGGTTGAGTAGAGTTGGATGTGCTCTGAGGGCTCTCCCAGCTGTGAGAGTATGAGTTCCTCCTTCCCTTAGATCTCCATGCAAGAGCCTGAATGTATTCCACTCTACTCCTGTCTTCAGATTCACAAAATGAGCCTCTGTGGATAGGAAGAACCCCAGACTTCTCCTCAGGAAACTTGGATCCTAGGGCTGGCTCTACCTTTTGGGGCAAGTCACTCATTGGATCTCCATTTCCTCATCTATAAGATATTCTAGGACTCATCTCTGAGTTTCCAGACCAAAAGATAAGATGTTTAAATCTTGGTTTTGCCACTGATTGTATGACCTTGGGCCATTGCCTTCTCTCTGAGCCTCAATTTTTTCATCTGTTAAACGAGGATATTGGACTCAATAGTCTCTGGGCTCCTTTCTGCTCTTAATTCTTAGACTTTTCTAGTTGGAATCATCCAATAGCTACCTACACTTCATCATTTCCAGGGTACTAATCAAAGTAAGAAGTTCTCAAATTCAGAGCAGATCAGCTTCATACTCACAGGGTATGGGGAGAGTGTAAGAGGCTAGTAAGACAATGAGCATCTTTCTGTCCTGGGAATAGGAAAGAATATAATCATAATCATAACCATAATGGCATGTTATATAGAACTTTAGATTTTACAAGATGCTTTATATGAAGTTTTCTCATTTGATCTTCATAGTAACCATGTGAGGTAGGCTCTATTATTGTCTTCATTTAAAAGATAATGTAGATGAAGAGAGGTTAGGTGACTTGCCCAGAGTCATCTAGCTATAAGAGAAACAGTTCTATTGGTTAGAATAAGATGTTGATCTCAGGCTGAAGGTTCTGGTGTTAACCTATTGTATAACCTTGAATAGGGGCCCTTCCTGTCTTTGATTCTTGGTCTCTGCCTTTGTTAATTAAGGGATCTTCAGTTTAGTGCTCAGGAGACCTGAGTTCTAGACCTAACTCTAATTAGTGGTATGGCCTTGGAAACCTTAGAAAAGTCACCTGTCCTCTCAGTACTTCAGTTTTCTTTCTTTCATTCGTTCGTTCTCTCTTTCTCTCTTTCTCTCTCTCTCTCTCTCTCTCTCTCTTCCTTTCTTTTTTAGTTTTTCCTAGGCAATGGGGTTAAGTGGCTTGCCCAAGGCCACACAGCTCGGTAATTATTAAGTATCTGAGGTCACATTTGAACTCAGGTACTCCTGACTCCAGAGCTGGTGCTCTATCCACTGTGCCACCTAGCCACCCCAGTACTTCAGTTTTCTTAAGCTGTAAAATGAGAGGGATTGTACAAGATGATCTGCAAAAGGTTTCTTCCAGCTCTAAAATTCTACAAAATTGTCAGTGAAGGGCATTGTTTTTTTATTACAATAATAATGTAACAATTAGTTGATCCTTAAAAGAGCTATTGTGCCCTTCTCTATATGATTCCCATTCTTCCTACCACATTCTTCTGAGCTTAACTCATCCTTAGATTGAAGTTACTTTCCAGATGGCATTTTGTCCAATGTTAAGCACTTCTCCTGAGAGGTTAATATTAAACACTGTAATTTTAAAATAAAAAAAAAATTAAGGGGTCTTGACTGATTAGCCCAGGAGGGAACATTGATCAAGGGTCTCTTGGGGTCATTGAACTTAGGGCAAGTTCATTGTCTCCTTTGACCTATAGAAGCCTATTTAGGTGAACAGGAAGAAGTATAGGGGAACCAGAGCACTGACAGGATGTGTGGAGGAGGGCTGGGTAATGGACATCTGGAATGCTGTATTCTTAAATTGGGGTTTAAGACATTGCTATGGGGTACCTTGACAAGAGCACCTGCCATCAGCAATCTGAGTCTTTGTTTTGCAATCTAGAACTCCCTTGGTGATCTTGGGTAAATCCCAGCTCTCTGGACCTTTTTCCTGAGGAAAGAGGATATGAAGTCAAGGAATGCAACCTGTCCTGCCTTCTTGGTAGTGTTATTGTGGAGAATCAAAGAGAAAACTTGATGTCTATCAAGACCTTTAAGATATGAAGCAATAGCATCTCAGACCCTGGCCTGCAACTTGCACACTATAGGAGCTTAATAAATGATTGTTTGGGTAAATTGAATTATGTGAACTAAGATCTCCAGGCCTTCTCACCAGCACAGACTCCAGTATCTCAGCTACCTTACATGAGGGACAGATTATTCCAGTTCACAGACTGGGAAACTGAGGCCAAGGGAGGTCAAATGATTTGCTCATAAAGGTAGAGCCAAGCCAAGTCCAAGCATGAAATGGATAATAATAGTACCTACCTCTGCATGAAGTGAAACATCTGTAAAGTGCTTGGCAAATCTCAATATAAAATGCTGGCTATGATGGTGGTGTTGGTGGTGGTGGTGATGATGATGATGATGATGATGATGATGATGATGATGATGATGATGATGTCAGGGAACTGACCCTATATTTTGCCTCTTCACATTCTTGAGCAACATTCCCTCAGGGAGCATGGGATATAAGGGGTGGGGGGTAAGGGTCAGAGGTTAGTGTTCCTTGTATCCCAGCTGTCTTTTCTCTACTGTTTTCAGTATTTGTCTACTTTTTACCACTTGGGGTCCTGAGGTGAGCCCAGGTCCCAACAGAGACAGCTTTAGGGAGTCACTTTGACTCATGTCACCCTAGCCTGAGCTTATAAATAGGGACCCAAGAAGCCCTGGTTCCTAGGAACAGACTTCTAGGGACAACACTATGGTTGTAAGAAGTCTAGACTGCAATTCAAGAAATCCCAGTTTGAGTCCTGGCATTGCCACTGCCAGTGCACTTTTCTCAGAAGAATTTTTTTTAAATTTAAGGCAATGAGTTTAAGTGACTTGCCCAAGGTCACACAGCTAGGCAATTATGTGTATGAGGTTACATTTGAACTCAGGTCCTTCTGATTCCAGGGCCAGGGCTCCATCCACTGCATCACCTAGCTGCCCCTCCTTAGAAGAATTTGTGGAATAGGTAGTGTTAAGTAGTACTAGCCTTACTTGACAGATGAGGAAATTGAGGCTCAGAGAAAGGAAATCACTTACACAGTCATTCAGTAGGGAAGTGGTAGAGCAGCAGCTTGCCCAGAGTAACACATAGTAAATGGATATAATGCTAGAACTGAATCAATTTCCTTTCTCTGAATTTAGTTCTTTAAAATCAAAAGGATTTTTACTGATATCTTTTGTTTTACATCACCTGCCTTCCTTCCTTGCCCCAGCCATCTCTTATTTTAACAAAGAAGTAGGGGAAAATTTTAAGCAAAATTGATCATTTGTTTTGGAGGCAGTTGATATTTTCCAGGCTCACACAGTAAGTGTCTGAGGCTGGATTTTGAACTTAGGTCCAGTGCTCTATCCACTGTACCATCTAGGTACCCAATCTAGGTATCCCATGGTACATGTCTTTATGCCTGGAAATTCCCTCTCCACCTTTACAGAACATACTTACAGAACATGTTTCTTATGTCTTCTTCAGGGTAAAGATTAGTCTTTATAATTTAAGTTAATTTTTAATTTAATTTTTTTCAGTTGTTTTGCTCATCTTATCTTCATGGTATCTTTGTGTCTGTTGTTTCCCTGGTTCTATTTATTTCACTTTGCATCAGTTCATATAAGTCTTTCCATGCTTCTCAGTGTTCATGCTGTTCTTCATTTCTTACAGCAAGTATTATTCCACCACATCTATGTACCTCAGTTAATTAGCTGTTCTGAATCAGTGGTCATTTATTTTTGTTTCCAGTTCTCTAATACTCTTCTCACAGTGACACTAACTGGGCAAAATCTTCCCTGCTTTGGGCCTCATTCTCTTCCTCTGTCAAAGTGCGGCCTCTGGTTTGTTTCTTGAGTTTGTGACTCAGACTGGGGAAAGCAGGTTTTGGGAAGAAGATAGAGATTTATTAAAAGAAGTTGCAACCCATAAGATGATAGAAAAGTTAAGAGTTTAAAGAGTAGACCACATGGGTTGCTGATTAAACTGATCAGGCCAGCTGATCAGGGTTTTCAGCAGGAGTCTGGAAGGTCAAAGACACCCTTCCTCAATTTCCTTAAATTCTCCCTCAGAGTCCATGGGAGGGGTGGTGACCTGGGAGTGACCCAAGTCACATTGGAGATTATGCCTTTTGGGGAAGGGTCTCCTTTGGGTGGTCTTGGATATTTCCAGTGCCTTTGCTCCCTGGCTACCCCACCAGAAGACAATGCAATCCAAAACAGGTTGAAGGTCAGGCTCTCAGGTGTGGCATAAATTAGAAGATAAAGGAAGAAGGAAGATTCTCTTAACCATACAAACAAAAGATTTACAAAATTTGTCTCCAACTGATCTCCTCACCTCTTATGCTTACATTTCTCTGCATCTAAGTATTTGACTAGACTGTATCCAGGAGCATTCCAACTCTATATTCTTTGATTTTAAGGACTTGAGACCAGGGGAGCATCTCACTAGAAACTAGACCTCATGCTGTTTGGGGAAGTTGTCAGACTTGTGTGAGTGGGAACTCTGAAACTGAGAAAAGCCTTGTTATTCAGGGGCAAGCCCCATGCCTGACAGCTCTGCGTGTGTGGTAGACACAAAAACTAGGGCTCTTTTGGGCCTCTCAGGCCTTCAGATTTGAGAAGCTGGCAGAAGAGGACTTTGATGTTGCCCTCTCTTTGTAAGATTTCATCTCTTCTTTTTATCAAGGGTACCACTATATTTCTGGTTATCTGGGTCAAAACTTCAGTGTCTTCCTCAGTTCCTTTCTTATCCTAAAAATCCAGTTACCAAATCTTGTTTCTATATACACAACATTCCTTGAATTCATTCTCTTATCTCAAGTTCAATAAATACAACCTAATTCAGGCTATCACTTGACTCAAACTGATCTCCTCGCTTTAGTCTCTTCCCTCTAAATTATCCTTATGTGGTACCAAAGCGATTGTCCCTAAGGGAAGGTCAGACTCTGTTATGCCCCTACTCAATAAACTTTAGCTTTAGTTCTGTGATCCTGTGGGGTTGTTTTCTTGTCATTTGAATGAGGAAGCAGGGTAGTGGGCAAAGATCTCCAGGCTGGGAGCCAAGGAGCCCTCAGGTTCTTATGTTGTCTATATCTCTGACCTATAGGATCCCAAGCAAATAATTTCTGCTCTCCAGGCCTCTGTTTCCTCTTTGGTAAAATGATGGGGATGAATATGATGCCTCTAAAGAGTCCCTTCTAAGAATTTCACTTGGATCTTATGGTTCTATTTTTTTTTTGAATTTGCATAAGTGTGTGTGTGTGTGTGTGTGTGTGTGTGTGTGTGTTCTCCCTAATTCTAAAGTATTTCTCTAGCATTCCAGACTGATTTTTTTGTGTTGTTATTCAGTCATTTTTCGGTCAGATCCAACTCTTCATCACCCCATTTGGGGTTTTCTTGGCAAAGATTCTGAAGTGGTTTGCCATTTCCTTCTCCAGATCATTTGTTAAATGAGGAAACTGAGGCAAATAGTCTCAGGGTCACACAACTAGTAAGTGTCTTAGGCTAGATTTGACCTCAGGACTTCTTGACTCCAGGACCCAACACTATTCACTGAACCACTTAACTGCCCCTCTTTCTTGGTAATAGAATAATTTTCCTGGTCTGGACTTAATTTCTCCTGCAAATGGGGAGAATGCTTTTTACTATTGTTAATCAGATGATCTCTCCTTGAGGCCTAGATGCCACCAACAAGGACTTTGGGCCTACTTTTCCTTGCCCTTCTAGCATGAGGTGTGTCAGGTAGATGCCAAGGTCTCACGGAAGCAGCTTTAGAGATAAGGTCTTTCTAAAACAAAGTGTGGAACTGCTCCAAGGGAAGACAAAGGTGTCTTTGAGCCAGTGCTCCACTTTGAGAAGTCCATGTTGCTGAGCTTTTTTGGCCAGACCTAAAGCTCCTTGACCTCTAGGATCTTTTCCAGATAACCAAGGGCCCAGGAAGCCTTTCCTGAGCTTCCTACTGCTCAGTGTTCTCCGACTCCTCTAAATCTGTCACTAGAGGGTTGAGAGTTTTTTTTAAAATTTAAATATTCTAGTGGCCCAATAATGGAGTGCAAAATTTTCCCCATTTTACAGATAAGGAAACCAAGGCACAGAAAGGTCATAAGTGATGATGTGATGCAATGACAAAGGCATACTCCTGTAGTGATACAGCCTGGGTTTAAGTTAGATCTTTACCTTATATTAGATGTGCAAGATTGAGCAAATCTCTTCTTTTTAGTGGGGTCTTAGCTTGCCTATCTATAAAATCGAAATGCTAATCCTTGTAGTGGATAGGACCCAGGACACATTTAATCTCACACATTTACTAGCCATGTCACCCTGGATAATTTAGTAACCTTCCTTAGAAAACCTTAGTTTTCTCATCAATAAAATTGGCATAATAATAGAATTTCCTTTACAGGATATTCTAAGGATCAACCCAAAATATATGGAAAGTGCTATGCAAATCTTAAAGTACTATATGAATACCATTATTATTGCAGTTACTATTATTATCTACTGCATAGGATAATTTTAAAGGAATGTGCTTTAAAGTTTCAAGAGAAGTATGAGCTGTTATTAGTAGTAAAATTAGAACTGAGTTGATTTCACAGACAGACCATAGTAAATCTATTGTTGTTAATGCTGCTGCTGTGGCACTTTCCTGGTCCTGCTTTGATACAAAATTGCCCTGGGAAAATTGTCCAGTTCCTAGGCAGGAGGTTAGCATGTAATAGAATAGTGGACACTGTGTCCTTTCTAGGGATACAAAGTTTCCCTTTGGGAAAGGTCCCAATCATCAAGAGATATCAGGAGAGTCTGAGGAGCCTTTGGGACCTTGCTCCTTCCAATGTATAAAATGAAGGCTTGTTCCCTCACTGGTTTCTGTGTTTTCAGAGGTAGCAGGTGGCACATCTTTCTGGAGTAGAACTCAGGGAGACCTGAGTTCAAATTCAGCTTCAAACACTAGCTGTCTGATCTTGAGCTGATCACTTAATTTCTCTCAGCCTCAATTTTCTCAACCTTAAAAATGGGGATAATAATATCACCTTCCTTGTAGGATTGTTGTGAGGATTAAATCCATCTTCCCTTCCCAGTCTGTCCCATCTCTTCAGTGGCAGTAGCAAATTGCCTTTGCAGCTCAAAGTAGGGTCAGTTTAGGGCAGCTAGGTGGTACAGTGGATAGAGCACTGGCCCTGGAATCAGGAGTGCTTGGGTTCAAATCCGGTCTCAGACACTTGGTAATTACCTGGCTGTGTGGCTTTGGGCAGGCCACTTAGCCCCATTTGCCTTGCAAAAAACCTAAAAAACAAAAACAAAACAAAGTGGGGTCAGTTTGCTCTCCCTGCTGGATATGGAAGGGTTTGTTATTTGAAATCCCAGGATTAGGATTTTGGTTTCTGGTCAGTCACCAAAGGTTTTTGAAGAAAGGGAATAGAATCAAAGTTATGTTTGTGGAAGATTAATCTGACATTTTGTATGGGGTATGATAAGAGAGAAATTGGATGATGCAACAGAATAAAGACCATTAAAGGTATTATCTTGAGTCTTGCCTCTGCCACTATCTCACTATATGATGTTAGACTACTCTCTTGACATTTCTGGGCCTCAGTTTCTTCCTGTGAAATGATGGATTGGCTTTTATTGCCCACCCTGTGGCTCTAAGGTAAATAGGAGTTTATATTTGAGAACAGGTGTATTCAAATAGTTCAGTCTTCCAGACTCTGGGTCCCAGGATCATTTCCTGGACAGCAGTATGGTTTCTGAACTGAAGGATCTGTCTGCAGAAATGCTGGAGCTTGTGTTTAGTTAGCTTCTCTATCCTTTCTTCCTGTGCCCTGCTTGTTTGAGCTGGGCTGTGGGTGGCCAGGGAGAGAGAATTTTCATTAGATCCCCTGCCCTATCCCCTCCCTTCTTCTTTTATTTGTCTCCTCCCTACAGCTCAATGGGCAGGCAACCCCTCTGGCCTGTTGGCTGCTGTCCTGTTTTGCCAAGACTGGTTTGACAACCTCATAGCTGGGCTCCCTTCCCTGCCCTGCCTTGGGGCCCTTCCAGGACTCAGTGAAGTCACACATGCCCACAGGGTGCCATGGCTTTCTCCGGAAATACTGGTAGGAACTGAGGTAGGACCTTAGTGACTTTACCTACTCATTTCTTATCTGTTTTTCTGATCAATGATTCTGGAACTCTTCCTAAAGAATAAAGAACATGTTATGAGGCAAAGAGTGCCAGGCTTTCAGCTGTAAGACCTGTCACTGATTAACTGTGACTTTGGGAATATCATTTCTCATCTCTCAAACTCAATTTTTTCATCTGTAAAATGAGGATAGAATCATATATAACAGGGACATTAGAACATAGATGTCAGACTCAAAGCACTCATCTATTCCAATTATCATTTTTTTAGATAAAGAAACTGAGATCTAGAGGTGGTAGACCTTGTTCTTCCTTACAGAGGTGTTTGTAGGGATTAAATGATGAAGTGGGTAGGAAAGGAAAGGTTTGACAAGGATGAATGTGCACATTTTCCTTTGAGCTGTTTGACTTTTGTCAGACTGGAAAGGCTGGGTTTGTTTTTTGTTTTTTTGTTTGTTTTTTAGCTCAGAACTCATTTTTTCCCAGAATTCATTTGTTTTCTTCTACCAGGGACCCCTGAAAATACAGGGAAGATGTCAACCAAGCTGAGTCCCTTCTCCCAGGCACTTGAAAGGTCATTTAGATGAGAATCATAGGATCACAAAATAATAACTAGACTGTCTACCTCAATTCCCCATTTTATAGAAGTGGAAACTGAGACCCAGACAGGTGCTTAACAAAGATCACAAAGAAGTGGTATATATAGCAGAGCATAATTCAAATTCTGTTCTTCAGACTATAATACTTCAGTATTCTTTCTGAATAATAGTGGCACAACAATTCAGGTCTTGGACAGTATGACCAGGGCCCAGACAAGGACAGGGAGAGGACTAAGGAAGAAAATTATTTTGGTCTAGAATAATTTGATACCCTATGACTATGAGGAGAAAACCTTTTCTTCCTTGGGGAAACTGGCTTTGGACTTGGGTGGTGGTGGTGGTAGGAGAAAGAAAGGGGCCTGTCCTTACACCTACACAACAGGTTGAGACATGTCAATCCCACTGTTTCTGGGCACTTCTTGGGAGGACTGTGATAGCTGGTGGTGACAGACCTGCCTTTTGGAAAGGGTGGGACTTGGAGGAGGTAGGAACAGAGCAGAAAATTCCAGAGAAAAAGATGCTAGGTCACCCAGTTCTAGGCCCCTTCGTTTCTTCTTTGACTGGAGTGATAAGTTGTAGACATATGATCAAGCAGGAATTAACTAGCAAAATCAAGTCAGATCAGAGTTCAAAGGGACATAGATGTCTGTGGTATTCCAAAGGGACTTCTTGGGGGAGATGGGCTCTGAATTGTCCTTCAGGACAAGTAGGAACCAGGGATCTCAGGCATTAGAACCTTGTCCATCATTGGAGAGGGGCTGACACTGTTTCCTGATTCAGAATCAGTTCTGCACAAATCTGGGGGACACTTATTTGGTGGGGGGAGGAATAGGATGGGGAGTCTACTCATCTCAAATACTTATTGGGGAAAGATTCTGGGAGATTAAACTTTCTGGGTAATTGAGTTAGGATGAAACCTTTTTGTTCCCCACTCATGAATAATCCTTGACAAATGTTTGAAGTTACCCCACTTTTCTCTATCTAGGGGCAGAACCTTAACTTAGGGTTGGATAACTGAGTTTACCAGATTTCTAGGATATAGATAACATTTGAGATCCTTCATCAGGTAGAAACACCAAGAGCTTAATATTTATTTTGCAAGAATCCTTAGTTAAATTGGGAAGTCACCAGATAGCCAACTGAGATGATCATCTCTCTCTTATCTCCTCTGCAGACAGTTTGCGGCTCTGTCCCAAGTGTAGAAACTCACCAGAAGAGGTTTTTGGTTGTTGGATATCCTATGCATACACATGGTAGGAACCCTCTGTCCAGCCTGGAGGCAGAACTGATATAGACTGGGCTCATCCTAGTCCTGGAGATGTAAGGGAAACAGTTCTGGCTCATTGAATATTTTTTGTTTTTTTTGTTTTTAGGGGTTTTTTGCAAGGCAATTGGGTTAGGTGATTTGCCCAAGGTCACACAGCTAGGTAATTTTTAAGTGTCTGAGACTGGATTTGAACTCAGGTCCTCCTGACTCCAGGGCTTGTGCTCTATTCACTGTGCCACCTAGCTGCCCTGGCTCATTGAGTTTTGTCTCCGAATCAGGGTATAGAATAGAAGCAAGAGCCTTTCTGAAGAGGTCTGGGGGTGAGTGGTAGCTTTAATTACCAGTGAAGTATTTGGGATGACCAGCCCAGGGTTGAATTCAACCAGGGTTGAATCTCTGTATCAGTCTTAGAAAGTGTCATTTTACACCATCTTTTATCCAATATTTTGGCAAATTGGATAGAGTACTGGGTTTGGACACAATAAGTCTCATCTTTCAGAGTTCAAATATAGCCTCAGATACTTAACTGTGTGGTCCTGAGAAAGTCACTTAACCCTGTTGACCTCTTGTCTCCTCTGTAAAAGGAGCTGGAGAGGGAAATGGCAAACCACTCCAGTACCTTTCCTCATGGGTTCATTAAGAGTTGGACATGACTGAACCACAATGACATTTTATCAAAGGTTAGGGAAACTGAGACCCAAAGAAAGAAGGGATTTATTTAGGTCTATACTAGAGTTGAGATTTGAATTTATATCTTCTATTTAATTACCATGCCAGGTCTCTGATGTCTAAGGTGCCATCCTTGAAGTGGAGATGTGGCCACCCCATGAGTGGTCTAGGAAGAATGTCTGCTTCTCCCCATGGCCCTTGGTTTCCCTTGGGGAAGCTGAAGAGTCAGGAATGGTTGTTTGAGAATCTTCCCTCATTACAAGACTTTATGGGAATAGAAGTTCCCTTTTCCTACCTTTGCCTTCCTCCAAAAAAGCCCATCACCTCAGTGGGGGGGGGGGGGGGGGGGGTTGGGGCCAAGAGTTGCAGTTTGCATTATGGGATGAACCAGGGGAAGGGAGCAGAGAGAAGACTGCCCAGGCTTTAATGCTTTCCACTAATGCTTTTAGCAGGAGCCTGTACTGAGAAGGTGCCATTGTCTGTGTTGCCAGGGGAACCGGGGTTCCTGCCTGTTCCTCTGGCTCTGATTGGTTCCTGGTGGGGAATTGGTTTAATGAGTGGAAGGCCCTTCCTATAGCCCGAATTTTCCTGAGGCTGAGAAGATCCCTGCTATTTGGGGGATAGAGAGTAGGGGGATGGGGGAGAGGGAGGGAAGGATTGAATTATTTCCTCAAATATACACACCACAGCTTTCCCTCTCTTTCAAAGAGCTCATTCTTTCACTCATTCAAGAAATATTCATCAGGCTTAAATTAAGGTACTTAAAATCTACCTATCTTTAAAGTCATACTCATGCCCCCTCCCCAGGGAAGCCTTCCCAGACTGCTCTAGTAGGAGTATCTCCCTACTACCCTGCCCCAGTAGAATTTTAGATTTGACACATGTGGATTATCTTTTAAAACTCTCTTAAGTGAGCAAAGTGGTGGCGGTTCTTAAACCTTCCTCACCTAGGTTTGGTTCTCTGTTCAGGCTGTATTAAGTGTTTTTCACACATTGTCCATAAAATCCATCTTTCAGTGACCGAGTACAGTTTGCTCCTCTCCTTTATTTACTTTGAACTTGAAGGGTTTGGAGGCATGAAGAGGAGGATGAGTTTTTACCTATAAAATGGGTGGTAGTGGGGGTGGAGAAATTTTGGATCCATGACAGAAATGTAGCCACCAACCATTTCTTAAATTAAGAGACAATTAAACAATGGCAAACTTTCAAATGGTACTTATTATTAGAAAAGTAAAAATACAAAACCTACTTAGTCAGAAGAATGCTATGATTATATTTAACAAAAAGTTCTATTGATACCTTTTCTTTTTACCTGTCATTTCATACTTCCTGCCATATGTAGTCTTTCCTTGGAAGTATGAGAACATTAAGCGACATCAATGGACATTGTGTCTGTGACAATGTTTACAGCACCTCAGACTCATAACTCCCTACTTCTCTATGGAAAGAAGGGAGTGCATTCCCTCACTTCTGTTTTTTTTACAGGACTATGGGGCTAAGTGACTTGCCCAAGGTCACACAACTAGGTAATTAAGTTTCTGAGGCTGCATTTGAACTCAGGTCCTCCTGACTACAGGGCTGGTGCTCTATCCACTGTGTCACCTAGCTGCCCCCACCATTCACTTCTGTTCTGGGGACAAGATTGATCATTCTATTGGTTTCTTTGAAAATGTTCTTTCCCTTTCCATTTTTTGAAGATATTTTGCATGGGTTTTTTTGGAGGGGGTGGGGGAAGTCTATTTGTTTGATACATAGGAGTCTTCCCATCTTCCTCCAAATTCCTTAAATCAATCATTTAATAGGGTAATATTATTCCCTTGCATTCATACTAAAACTTCTTCAGTCCTTCCCCAATTCACAGGCATATACTATGTTTCCAGTTTTATTACCACAAATATTATACAATAAATGGAAATATGTGGATGCTTTCCTGTTGTCTTAGGCTAGCCAGGTGGTACAGTGCATAGAATGCTAGACCTGGAGTATCAGGAAGGCCTGAATTCAAATCCAGTCTCAGGTACTTAGTAGTTGTGTGACTTCAAAAAAGTCTCTTTATCTTTGTCTGCCTTGATTTCATTAACTGGAAAATGGGGATAATAGAACCTACTTCCCAAGGTTGTTGTGAGGATCTGGTGAGATATTTGAAAGAACATTGCAAACCTTAAGGGTTTACTTGACTATTTTTGATGACCTTAGTTTTCACATGAGGAAACTGAGACCTGAATGAATGGAATTTACATAAGACTGCACAGGATATAAAGTTTAAATCATATTCAAATCCATGTCCTCTGACTCCAAATTGCTTTCCAAACTAAAATATCTTTTTCCAATAATTAGAATTATGCCATTATACATCTGGGGGGCAGGTAAAAAACATTTAGAGAGCAACTTGTGGTGGAATGGAAAGAATCCTGAATCTAGTCAGGAAAGATCTCAGTTAAAATCCCAGCTCTCATATTCATTTTGTTTTATAACCTTAGCTACATCTTCTAACCTCTATAAGCCTCAGTTTCCCTATCTGTAAAATGGGGATAATAATAACTATAACTAACATTTAACCCATTAAAGAGCATAACTGTAGAGCTGGAGAAAACACAAAGGTCATCTGGTTCAGCTACATCATTTTAGACAAGGCTTCAGGAGTCAAGTAACCAAGGTCATACAGGCAGAATCACTTTGCAAAGAGCTTTTTCTCCCCTTTTGAGGCAGTCAGGTTTAGTGGTCATATATGTAGTAAGTATTAGAAGCTGGTTTTAAACTCAGTTCATCCTGACTTCAAGGATGGCACCTTTGACATCAGAGACCTGGCATGGTAATTAAATAGATATCTATAACATCACCAAGTTGCCTTCACCAAAGTGCTTTCTATAAACTATCTCATTTTGAGCCTCACAATCATCCTGTAAGGAAGGGTACCATCTGCATGTTTCAGATGAGAATTGAGGATCAGAGGGTTAAATGACTTTCCCAAAGTAAGAATCAGAGACTGGATTTGAAATTCCTAACAATTAGAGCTGTCTAAAATAGAGCAACAGTTGCCCTTCAAAAGCCTTGCTGTCTCTATTACTACTCTGCATTCCCTCATCATTAATGATTATAGTAATACATAACAATGATGGCTTTCTTACAGGATTGTTGTGAGGTAAACACTTTACAAAGCTTTAAATGAACTATGTTAGTTTGAAAAGTTCTCTCCTCCAAACCCTTTATTTTACAAAGGAAGAAACTGAGACTCAAAGAAAGGGTGGGGGAGGGGGGTTGTCCAAGGTCACAAAGCTAGCAACAGAGCCAAAACTTGAACACCTCCTCTGCCAAGTCTAGGGCTCCTTCTGCCCTTCCCTTTTTCACATGATTTTCCCATCAGTAGAACAAAAACTGAACCTTAGCTTTCTGTCTTCCCTACCTGCCCAGTCTAGGGTCTGGTGTGCCCAAACTGAGTGAGTAGTGTTTAACTGGGCTTTTTCTTGGCGGAGGCCTCTTTGGAGAAAACCTTTCCTTAAGTTGGTCCTTCAAATAATATCCAACTTTCATTGCCTCTCTTGCTTCATTTGGGTCTCAGGATGAACTAAGTCAGGTCTTGGGAACACAAGCCCTATGCTTTGGATCAGGATTGGACTGGACTGGAAATGGAAAGATCTGGCTCTGAGTCCTAGCTCTTCTGATATGAAATCAGTTTCTGGTTCATTGTTGAGTCACTCCCTTTTCCAGGCCTCAGTTTCCTCCTCTGTAAAACTGGGATAATTAATTCCTGCCCTGTGATTTTAAAGGCCATAGAAATGTGTATCAATATTATTGTCTGGGGAAGCTGGTGGGAGTTCTTGTTGGCCCCTTCCTGTGAAAGTACTCTAAGAATTATTACCTTTAGAGTCTCTTTCTCATTTCTTGTCGTCCTCCCAACAGAGGGAAAGTATTTGCAGCTGGTGACTTGGTTGGGGAGAGGGATTGTCTATGAGCTCACCTGAGAAAAATACTTTGGAATTCTCTTGGGACCAGAAATAACAATTTTTTTTCCTTTTATAGTTGGCAAATGGTTCAGAGATGAATGTGTGGAATATGTTAAACAGGGATTATCTTGGAGGTGATGGTGAGAGAATGGAGCCATTTAAGAACCAGTCAAAAGAACTGGGGATGTCTAGCCTGAGGAAGAGAAAGCTCAGGGCTGATGTGACAGCTCTTTTTGAGAGTATCTGAAGGGCTGTCACATGAAAGAGGGAATAGCTTATTCTCTTTGGCTCCGGAGGGCAGAATAAGATAAAGAGAGAAGGTGCTGGGAAGTGGGTTTCAGTTCTATGTCAGGAAAAACTGACTTTAACTGTAATGAGCTATGTTCTAATCACAGAGGAATGGGCAGTTTTAGGAGATTAGGAGCTTACTGTCATCCTAGTGGTCTTCTTCAACTGGAGACTGATCAGCCCCTAGTCAGGGGTATTGTAGAAGGGGTGGATACTTGGGGTGAGGGTTGGACTGTGCTCCTCTCCACGGGATCTTTCAACTCTGAAATCATCTTTTTCTCTGGGGTATTCCCATATCTATGTTTTCAGGGTCCTTGTGGAATTCGGGAGAGGAGCTTAGGGTTCAGAGCCTGCCTCTGATTCACTGATGATGATGGTGGGGAAGAAACAGAATTGTTCTGAATGGCTGCTGAGGGCAGAACCAGGAGGGGGGGAAGGGGAATTGTTTAGCCTCCATGCATCTGGAAGAACACTTCCTAACAATTAGAGCTATCTAAAGTAAAACAACAATCTCCCCTCAAAAGCAGAAGCTATGTGACGTGCTTTTTATTTTAAATCAGTATTTAACTTTGTTTAAAAAAAATATATTGATTTTGACATTCATTTTTTACATTCTGCAATTCCAAATGCTATCTCCTTCCCCCTAGCTCTTCCCCCACCCGAGAAGGCAAACAATATGGTCCCTATTATATTTGTGAAATCATGCAAGAATATTATTTCTATATCAGCCATTCAGCAATTATTTAGTAAGCACCTACTGTGAGTCAGACACTTTTCTCAGCATTGGAGATATACTTGTTAGCTCTGTCCTTTCTTGTTCTAGTGTGAGTTAGATTAGATGACCAATGAGGTCCCTTCTCACTCTGAAATTCTATGACATCCCTTTCATTTCCCCAAATGTAAAAAGTGCTTATTAATCTCTGTACTACATACATCACAATTGTGATGATTGCTGACAATGTGTGTTGTGCACATGCATGTGTATATAATAATCTGAATATTTTATTTACATGCACGTTTACTGCCTGTGTGTTATACATGTAAGTCATATTTGGATACATGCATATGAAGACATGTTGTTGGTATAGTGTGTGAAAGGCAGTTGGAGGTTCTGTCCTATTGGCTCCTTCCTAACTCCTGGACCAGGGCTTCTGCTCCCTGTTGTCTCCTGACAGCCTGACTAGGTTTGCATGGCAAATGACTTGTGCCCTGCCATGTGGGGCTGAGCCAGGGCCTCCTGTGAACTCTAAGCAGCCCCTCCCCAGTTAAAGGAGTCATGTGTGGGGAGTATGGTGGAAAGATAGTGCATGGGGAGACTATCAAATGAGATTATGTGTACATTGCTTCACAAAACACTAGATTAATAATGTTAATTGGTATGATGATAGTGATAGCATCCTTTCCCTCTTTAACTGGGTTCTTTCAGAGTAGCCACCATTATCTACCTGCCTTTTACAGACCAGGAGGTTGAAGCCTGGCTCTGGTCCTGGCCTTGCCAGTGTTTTTTCTACTACACCATGCCATCTTCTCTGTATAAATGTGCACACTGGCTCATACCAGGCCCCAACCTTCTGGACAGGAAGAATGACTATACACTAAGGGGGACAGAGGACTAGCCTGGGAACCAGGGGATCTAATTCTGGTATGACTCTGCTAACTCACTGGGTAACCTTGAGAGAGAGAGAGAGAGAGAGAGAGAGAGAGAGAGAGAGAGAGAGAGAGATTTATTTTATATATATAAAAATATATAA
Organism: Macrotis lagotis; assembly: GCF_037893015.1. Taxonomy (NCBI): domain Eukaryota; kingdom Metazoa; phylum Chordata; class Mammalia; order Peramelemorphia; family Peramelidae; genus Macrotis; species Macrotis lagotis. The sequence goes on along the minus strand of NC_133658.1, from coordinate 355,854,817 downwards.
CTTATTTAAGGCAATGGGGTTAAGTGACTTGCCCAAGGTCACACAGCTAGGCAATAATTAAGTTCAGGTCCTCTTGACTCCAGGGCCAGTGCTCTATCCACTTTACCACCTAACTGCCTTTTACTGAGTGACCCTTAACAAATCACTGTGCCTCCTTTGAGCCTGAGATTCTCTCTAAGATGAAGGGATGGACAGTTTCTAGGGTCCGTGGGTAGTTAAAACTCTCTAACTGGGCTCTTGCTGGGAAGCCTAGACACAGAAAGACATAATCCAGGAACTATTCCCTTGTTTTCTGTCTGTGGTTTGGAGTCTTCCAGGGCTGAGGAGAGACTTTCAGTCAACAAGCCTAGAGCCTGACTTGGTCAGTCTTGTTCTGCATCTTCCCCTGGAAAACAGTATTTATTCTGAAATTGGTCTGTTCCTCTGACCATTTAATTCATTGGGGTGGTGGTCTTCCCTGTTACTTCTCCATATCTCTCCCTTTGAATTATCTGTTTGTCTATCTTTTTACCTTTTTTCCCCCATGCCTTTTTGTCTTTTTCTATCCATTCTCTCGACTTTGCCTGTTTCCTTCCCCCTCCTTTCTCTTCCCCTTAGCCTTTTCCCTACCTCCTCCCATCTCTTCTCCTCAATCTATATCCTTTTTCTCCCTTCTCTTTCCCTTAGTCTCTGTTCTTTCTTCTTCTGACTCTTCCCCCCCATTTCTGTCTGCCTTCCTCTCATCTCTTCCCTTGTCTCTTATCTTTTTTCATCTTTCCCCTAGTCTCTACCCTCCTCCTCCCATCTCTTCCCTCAGTCTTTTTTTTTCTTTAGGTTTTTGCAAGGCAAATGGGGTTAAGTGTCTTGCCCAAGGCCACACAGCTAGGTAATTGTTAAGTGTCTGAGACCTGATTTGAACCCAGGTACTCCTTTATTCCAAGGCTGTTGCTTTATTTACTATGACACCTAGCCGACCCTTCCCCTCACTCTTTATCCCCCCCCATCTCTTCCCCTCAGTCTCTGTTCTCTCTTCTTCCATCTCTTCTGCCCCATCTCTATACCCCCTCCTCTCATCTCTTCCCCTCAGCCTCTATCCCTCTCCTCCCATCTCTTCCCCTTAGTCTTTATCTCCTTTCCTCCCATCTTTTATCCTTTACTAAAGCATTTCAGTCACCCTGAGTGGGGGAACTAAGACTAGCTTGAAGTTTTATGAACTGGGCATCATGGGGGAGGGAATCCTATAATTTAGCCCTAATCACTGTCCCCTGAATTTGCAGTCCATCTTTCTCAGAGTCTCCATGGGCTCAGACATGATCTCATATATCTGTGAGTGGTACCCATTGTGGGACCAGCCTCATGAAGATCTTTGGCCTCCTACCAGATAAACCTTGAGTTTCCCAAGGGTGACCACAGCTTAGTCAGCCAGTGCCCACGGGGTGTCAGTAAATGCTTGGCAGTTCAACTCACCAATTCCATTCCATTCGGTTCCATCTGACCTGCACCTACTATGTGCCACATACTGAGTCAATCTTAAGAAGTTTATATTTAGTGAGATTTAGGGGGTGGGACATATGTCTCCAAATAACTATAAGGCAAATTAGAACATAACTAAATGAAGAAAGGGAATCAGATGCAGAGGAATCCAAGCTTGGAAGGAGGGGAGAAGGGAGGAAGGGAAGAATCTATTCTGGATCAGAGCTCAGGGAAGGTTTCATGGAGGAGATGGCACCTGAGCGGAATCTTAAGGAAGCAACAGATGACAACAAACAGAGGTGGGGAAGGGTACTGAGTCAACGCAAAGGGACAGTCTTTGCAGAGGCAAGGTTGGATGTGGGAGCTGCTGGTCCACTTTGTGGAAAGTAGAATACATGAAGGGGAGTGATGAGAAGTAAAGGCTGAAAGAAAACTGGTCCAATGGATGGACCAGAGAGGTAACCTCTCTACAGAGGTCTCCCTGGGCCTTACCTACATGGAGTTAACTAACGGGCCATAGATATATGAGCTCTGATCTGAGCTAAGCAGAATAAACAGGCAGAAATGGGGAAAGACTGCTGATTTGGAGCCAGAACCTGGGTTTAAGTCACAGTTCTGTCTAGGTGGTGACTTAGAAGCTGGGAGTTATTGTGCAAGTTATTTAACCTCTGAGCCTCATCAGTTTCCTGATCTGTAAAATGGAGATAATTCCAGCATCTACTTCACATGATTGTTGTGAGAATCAAATGAAGATAAGGTATGTTAACACCTATTAAACCTTAACATTTATTACCTGTGTGACTTTGGACAAATCACTTCTCTGGGCCTAAAGCTCTTGAGTTATATGTTGAAGGAGTCGGTCTTCTGATCTTTTCCAGCCCTAGATTTCTGATTTTCTGGATAGCTAACTTTTTTTTTTTTGTATCATGGTTCTTTTTAATGAATTCCTTGCCCTGTATTGCTTGAGTACTTAACTTTGTTTGGGTCAGTCTTCTTTTTTTTTTAATTGTTTTTCCAACTATATGCAGTGCTAGTTTTTACCAATCAATTTTTTAGCAAGGTTTTGAGTTTTATATTTTTCTCCCTCCCCCCTTCTGAAAGAAAGCAATCTGATATAGGCCCTACATTTATAACCATGCTAAACCTCTGCTCTCACAACATGAAAGAAGAATGTAATGTAATGTAATGTAATGTAATCTAAACGGAAGGAAGAAAACATTAGAGAGGGGAAAAAATGACATATTCAACTTTTAAAAATTGGAAATAATAAGCTTTGGTTTTCATTTAAACTCCACAGTTCCTTCTCTGGATATGGATACTATTTTCCATCATAAGTCTTTTTTTTTTTTTTTTTTTTTTTAGGTTTTTGCAAGGCAAATGGAGTTAAGTGGCTTGCCCAAGGTCACACAGCTAGGTAATTGTTAAGTGTCTGAGACCGGATTTGAACCCAGGTACTCCTGACTCCAAGGCCGGTGCTTTATCTACTATGCCACCTAGCTGCCCCCATCATAAGTCTTTTTTAAATTGGCTTTGATTATTGTACTGCTGAAATGAACAAGTCCATCTGAGTTGATTATCACCCCATGCTGTTAGTGTGTATGATGTTCGTCTGGTTCTGCTCATTTTACTCAGCATCAATTCATGCAAGTCTTTCCAGGCTTTCCTGAAAACCCATCCCTCATGATTTCTTATAGGACAATAGTGTTCTATCACATACATATATATCACAATTTGTGCAGCCATTCCCCAATTGATGTGCATACTCTCAATTTTCAATTCTTTGTCACTACAAAAAGAGCTGCTATGAATATTTTTGTATATGTGGAATTTGTATCCTTTTTCATGATCTCTTCAGGATACAGACCTAGTATTGATATTGTTGGATCAAAGGGTATGCAGTTTTATTGCCCTTTGGGTATCATTCTAAATTGCTCTCCAAAAAGGTTGGATCAGTTCACAGCTCCACCAACAATGCATTAGTGTCCCAGTTTTCTCACATATCCTCCAACATTGATCTTTTTCCTTTTTGGCCAGTCTGAGATGCATGAAGTGGTACCCCAGAGATGCTTTAATTTGCATTTATTTAATCATTTTTCATTAGTATAGATAGTTTTTAATTTCTTTGAGAATTGCCTTTCCATATCCTTTGACCATTGGAAAATGAGTCATAGTTTTCTTTGGCAGTCAGGTGAATCTTATAGATCCCTCAGAGTAATTTTTAAATGCATAAAATAAAATACACAGAATTAAGAAGAAACTAATTATATTAAAATAGTTACAAAAATATTTTAAAAACCAAATTTATAGACCCCCTTGAAATCTATCCTTGGACCTCAGGCTAATTTAAGCCAAAGGCACCTTGATATTTCCATTACTATAGACAAGTTTCCCTCTTTTGGAAATGAAAGACTGGACTAAAGAATCTTAAAGGGTCCTTCTAACTCTGATGTCCTGTGGTTTTATGGTGTCTGTATTCCTTACAGGCCCCAATGCCGTGTTTTGTGTGTGATGTTTGATAGAATAATTGATTGCAGGGACAGATGGGAATTATACTGAGTTTTCCCTATGATTCAATCACTTGTCTCTTTCTGTTAAGTTAGTTGAGGGTCAGGAGGTCACTGGTGACCAGAGGGAGCAAGGTAGGGTGGTCCCTCCCAAGAACTTCCCTCTCTATAGAAGCTATGTAGAAAACGGGAAAGGGAGGAGGAAACACTCCTCAAAGGGCCCTGGGGGATGCCCTGTTGCTAAGAGACTGGAAGGCTGGTTGGAAGCAGCAATTCTGCCTCTGGCCTCAGAATGACTGAGATGTTTGTTTGTTTTCCCCCCCAGATTCTAGTGGGTGTGGCCAAGGAGTAGACTGAGAGAAAAGAAGGGTGGGGGAGGAGGAAGAGGAGACCTAGGACCTAATTTTTGTGACTCATTCAGGTGACTGTTCCACTACAATGAGTTAGACACTAAGGTGATTTGGGCTAGCCTATTTGGGAATAGGCCAAATTTTGGGTTGATCTTTTAGGATGGGCTATATGTTTTGGGATTTAGCTGGTTTCTAGGCTAGGTTGGGCCTAGCTCTTTGAACAGTGGTTAAATTTTTAATCTGGCTAGGTAACAAGCAAAGCCATCTCCAATCCAAATCACAAATCTTGGGTGTCTGTGTCCAGGCCACAGTCAGCTCCTGGGACAGGTCCCAGGCCCTGTCATCCAATTCAAATAACCTTGGAATTGTGCCGGATCAGTTCAGAGCTCTGGGCTGTGACTCATCAAAGATGAGGAGTGGAGAGTAGGAGGTACTCAGTCCCTTGGTCCTACCACTTAGCTGCTAAAAATGGTTCCTAGCTATACCAGTGGCCTTTGACCTGAAACAACTTCTTTTGAGTATGTTACATTAACCAAAGGTCCCCCAAGTTTTTCTGCGTATCACCAGTCTGGTTCTTGTACTAGCTAATATTCAGTACAACTTCCCCGTTTTATAGAGGACACTGAGGCCTGGAGAAGAGATTTCCCCAAGGTCATTTAATGAGTTAGTGGCTTCACCAAGACTAAAACCCAATTCCTGAGCAGGGAAAAGCCTGGAACACTTTTCACTAACTTTCCCCCTTCTTCCCTCCCTTATCTTCTGCCCTCTCTGGGTGATATCTGTCTTTTTTTTTTTCCAAGGCAAATGGGGTTAAGTGGCTTGCCCAAGGCCACACAGCTAGGTAATTATTAAGTGTCTGAGACCGGATTTGAACCCAGGTACTCCTGACTCCAAGGCTGGTGCTTTATCCACTACGCCACCTAGCCACCCCATCTGTCTTTTGTTTTTGAAGAAGACCATAGTATCTGGGAGGTGATGCCATTACACATGAATTGGATTTGTGTGATCAGTTCGGATGCTAAATCACCAGCCTCACTTTCTCTTCTGGAGCCATTGGCCAGATAGGAATCAGTATGACTGAAGATGGTTAATACCCAGGGTCACCCAACTAGGAAATGTCAAGTTTATGAAATCAAATTTGAACTTAGGTCCCCCCTGACTCCAGGACTGGTACTCTATTCACTGCACCACTCATTTAATTTACTCTACTAAACAGGTTAAGTGACTTGCCCAGGGTCATACAACTAGTAAGTGTCTGAGGTCAAATTTGAACTCTATGTTCGGTGCTCTTTCCATTGAGCCACCACTAACCACCACTAACATTAGAAAGATGAAGAATGATATTGTGAAAAAAAAACAAACAAATCCTGAATTCAGGTTCATTAAGAGACCTTTATTTCTTTTTATTTTTGATTATAAAGATTTTATTTATTTTGAGTTTTACAATTTTTCCCCTATTCTTACTTCCTTCCCGCCCCCCCCCCCCCCAGGCAATTTTCCAGTCTTTACATTGCTTCCATGGTATACACTGATCCAAATTGAATGTGATGAGAGAGAAATCATATCCTTAAGGAAGAAACACAAAGTATAAGAGATAGCAGGATCAGACAATAAGATGTTAGGGTTTTTTTTCCCCCTAAATTAAAGATAACAGTCCTTGGTCTTTGTTCAAACTCTACAATTCTTTCTCTGGATACAGATGGTATTCTCCATTGCAGACAGCCCCAAATTGTCCCTGATTGTTGCACTGATGGAATGAGCAAGTCCATCAAGGTTGAACATCACCCCCATGTTGCTGTTAGGGTGTACAGTGTTTTTCTGGTTCTGCTCATCTCACTCAGCATCAGTCCATGCAAATCCCTCCAGGCTTCCCTGGATTCTCATCCCTCCTGGTTTCTAATAGAACAGTAGTGTTCCATGACATACATATACCACAGTTTGCTTAGCCATTCCCCAAATGAAGGATATTTACTTGATTTCCAATTCTTTGCCCCCACAAACAGGGCTGCTATGAATATTTTTGTACAAGTGATGTTTTTACCCTTTTTCATCAGAGACCTTTATTTCAAGTCTTCAGTCTTCCACTGAGCATCATAACATCCAGAGCTAAAAAGAATTTGACATCTCTAGCATACCCATTTACAGAGGAGGACACTGAGGCTCAGAGAGGGGAAGATGAATTTTCCATAAATCTATTCCCCTACCTACAATCTTCCCTTGTAATAAAGAAATTTAAAAAAATACAATGAAACAAAACAGCCTATGCATACTTTAATGGTTTAGTAGAAAGAGTACTGACGCCAAAGTCAGAGGATTTGGGTTCAGATTACAGCCTTGGAAGCATATTTGACCTTGAGTAAGTAATTTCTTTGGACCTCAGCCTCCTCATCTATAAAATAAATTAGACTAGATAGACTAGATAGACTCTGTGGTTCCTTCTGATTAGACCATGGGACCGCTTTGATAGGTGAAGTCTATGGACACCTTCTCAGTCTAATGTTTTTAAGTGCATAAAATAAAAGACAAGGGATTGCAAAGGTTTTCAATTATATTGAAATTATTTATTATTATTATTATTATTATTATTATTATTATTTTAAGATTTTGCCAGGCAAATGGGGTTAAATGGCTTGCCGAAGGCCACAGAGCTAAGTAATTATTAAGTGTCTGCAGCCGGATTTGAACTCAGGTACTCCTGACTCCAGAGCTGGTGCTCTATCCACTATGCCACCTAGCCACCCCATTATTTCAATTATATTGAAATAAAGATGTACTTCTCCTGCTCTAGATAGGGGATCACGTGATCCTTTGAAATTATTCATATCTCATCACAAGGATTATCTCATTCAGCACCTCTGGTCCACCACCCTGCTCTTCATAAAAGACTGGAGCTTTTCTAGTGCAGATTTAGAAGAAGAAATGTTGCTAAAGGCAATCAACCTACATGGAAAGCTCTTGAAATCTAAACATTTCATAGTCACAAAGGACTGGGGCTGAAGCCCACAGAGGGATGCAGCCATCAAGTAGGGAGAAGGGAAGATCTGCTCTAGCAGGAGCCACAGCCTCCATTTGTCCACAGGGTCCAATCCTTGTTTTGGGAATTAACTCATTTGTGGAGATCACTTCAAAACTGTCATTGCATATGGAGTCTGTAGATCCTACCCCAGAGCAGGTGAGCAGAAGGTAGAAATATCAAGGTTCTTGAAGTTGAATACCTGGTTGTTACTGGTTGGATAACTTGGTTAGGAGAAAGAGTGAACTTGAGAGTACTGGGCCTCAATCCCAATGGGACCTTAGGCAAGACTGTTACCCTTTCTTAACCTCCATTACCTTTTGAGGTCACAGTCTTTGCATTCCTTCCCAGGACTATTGTGAGAATCCAGTGTAGAAATACTTTGTAACTATCAAACACTGTAGGAATATGAGGTGATCCTGAAATCCTGAATATAATACTAGTAGAATGTAATCTTTGGAATGTGCTACTTAGCTGGGAAAGGGATGCTTGCAGTGTGCTTTTCCTCTGAGAATAAATCTAAATTCAAAGAGGCATTTCAGTTGGAAGGCTGGCAAGTTTGTTGATCAGTTGATTTTTCAGTTGTGTCCAATACTTTGTAACCTCATTTGGGGTTTTCTTGGTAAACCTACTAGTTTGCCATTTCCTTCTCCAGCTCATTTTATAGATGAGGAAATTAAGGGAAACAGTGTTAAATGACTTGCCCAGGGTCATAAAGCTAAGTATCTGAGACCAGATTTGAACTCCAGAAGAAGAGTGTTGTCTAACTCCAGGCCTCTTTATCTATTGTGCCACTTAACTTTCCCACTAGGTCACAAATTTTTCTACCAGAACATTCCTAAAAGTGTTTTGCTGAAGTCAATCAATCAATAAATAAAAACTTATTGCTTATAACATGCCAGTCACTGGGCTAAGCTATGGTGTGTGGGAAAAGTGATCTTCCTGGGTAGATGGAGTGCTTTCCTCAGGGAAATCACAATCCATCATGTGTTATTATTATCATCTCATTTTTATCTTATTTGATGACATTTAGAAAGAAACAGTCAGGGGACAAGTTGATATCCTATTACTTTTTTTTTTATATCTAATGTTCTGTGGACTGTTGAGCGGGTGAATAAAATAACTACTTTTTGTAATTGAATGTGATGTAAACTCCTTTTTTTCTAGGCTCAGAACATGTCGGGAGGGAGAACTTCAGTAGCAGATGGGATGATGGAGATGATATGTACTTTATCTTCTTCCCAAATGGCTTTGTGTCTACCACTAGATCTCTTTATTTTGAAATCTATTCATTCCGCCAAATTTGGGGATTTGAGTATTCAATATGGTGACATCTGTTAAAAAATTGTCATCCTCATTTATTCATTCAACAAGCATTTTTTAAGTTCTTAGGTTCAAGGTATGCAAAGACAAAGTCAAAACTGTTCCCTTTCATCAAGTAGTTATGTCTATTGAGTTGGAAACAATGGCAATCAAATGTAAATACTTATAATCACATGCAAAACATTTACAAAGTAAACATTAGGTAATTCTCCAAAGCATTGGGTGCCATACTCAATTTACTTGGAGGGTTAACTCACATACAAGATAACAGAGATCCAAAAAGATCTTGAGAGACTAGAGTATTAGATTGAATTGAATAAGATGAAATTCAATATGGATAAATGTAGTGTTTGCATTTGAGTTAAAAAACTCAATTTCAGAAGTCCAAAGCAAGAGAGGATTGGTTAGACAGCACTTTGTGGTTTATCTGAGAGAGATCTGGGAAACTTAATGGACTGCAATCTCAATGACTCAGCAGTGTAATATGGCAGTCAAAAAAGTCAGTGCATTCTTGAATTGGGTTGAGAAAGACATAGCTTCCAGCTATCAGGAGGTGATAGTCTTTCTTTACTCTTCTTTTAACCATCTGGGATATTGTTTTCAGGTCTGCCACAGTTTCAGAAGGACCCTGATAAGCTGAGTAGCAACCTGAATGTAAAAGGGCCTTGAATTCTTATTATGTGAGGATCATTTGCAAGAACTAGGGATACTCATCCTGGAGAAGAAAAGATTCAGGGGGACATAATAGTTATCCTCACGTATTTGAAGGACTGCCATGTGGCAGAGGGATTCACCTTGCTATCTATAATCTCAGAGAATAGAGCGAGTAGTGGAAATTGCAAAGAGGGCAAATGTAAGTTTAATGTCAGGAAAAAGCAAAGAAGCAAAAACTGTCCTGCTAATTAAAACTATCTGAAATTGGGGCAGCTAGGTGGTACAGTGGATAGAGCACTAGCCCTGGAGTTAGGAGTACTTAATAATTACCTAGCTGTGTGGCCTTGGGCAAGCCACTTAACCCCATTGCCTTGCAAAAAAACAAAAAAAAACCTATCTGAAATTGGAATGGTTTAATTTGGAAGATAGTAAATTCCCATCTCAGGGAGCTAGGCCACACAGGGTCTAGAATACTAGATCTGAAATTAGAAAAACTCATCTTCCTGAGTTCAAATCTGGCTTCAGACACTTAAGAACTGTGTGACTCTGGGCAAGTCACTGTTTACCTTAGTTTCCTCATCTGTAAAATGGCAAACCACTCCACTATCTTTGCCAAGAAAAACCCAAATGGGGTCATGAAGAACAACTGAACAACCATAACAAATTCCTCCATATTAGGGAATCTTCAAGCAAAGGTTAGATGACTATTTTTTGTAGTTCATCGTTTAGGGAATAGATTAAATGAATGTTTGAGGATTCTTCCTACTCATAAATCTATAAAGGTATTTTATCATTCATCTAGATTAAATCTTTTATTTTACAGAGACTGGGGTGGGGGAAAGGGACTTACCTAAGACAACTTCTTCAGCAGCACAATTCTATAAACATTTTCTTCAGTGTTCCTCCATTCTAAATGGAGAAGTAGCATGGAATGGAAGATTGGTATAGGTGCCATCTCTGCCACATACTGGCAGTCAATTGACAAGTGTCTTTTTAGAGTTGACTTTTTGGCTAGTCATTTACCTTCTCTGGCTCTAGACCACTATAAAGTGCAGAGAAGGGACAAATTTTTATTAGTAGAGGAGATTTCCTCAAAAGGGAAACTGACAGGTCCATTCCCTCTTCCTCTTCCCCTGCACACTAGACATTGCAGATTCAAGGTCTAAAACAACTCCTTTTCACCAGGAGTTTCCATTATACTGTGTCATTATGACATGTCCACAAAACAATCTTTTTGTTGTTGTTGGTCAGTCATTTCAGTTATCTGACTCTTTGTCACACTCCATTTAGAGTTTTCTTGACAAAAGTACTAAAGTGGTTTGCCATTTGCTTCTGCAACTCATTTTACAGATGAGGCAAACAGGATTATATGACTTGTCCAAAGTCACATAGCTAGAACAGATTTGAGTCAGAAAGATGAAGCTTCCTGACCCCTGATTTAGCACTCTAACTGCTATATCAACTAGTTGCCTTACAAGCACACAAATAATAGGAAAACTGAGGGTAAAGAAGGGCAGGGGCAGGGAATGAATACTTCAGAGAGGAAGGGGCTCTTGAGTTGAATCTTGCAGAAAGATAAAGATTTTGAGAGCAATTAAGTTTTGATGTTAAAGACAAAGGGGAAAAAAAAGTCCAAGTTAGCTAAAGATTAGAATTGTCAAGGACAGAATGGACTGCTTTAGGGAGTAATGAGTATCTCATCTTTGGAGGTCTTCAAGTAGAATCTGAATCATGACCATTTGATAGATGTGTAGTGGTGGGAGCATTTAGGTAAGGGCTGTAGTACACAGAACTCTGAACTTGGGGTCAGGAAGACTCATTTTCCTGAGTTCAAATCTGTCACTTAAATATGTCTGCCTCAGTTCCCTGAATTGGAGAAGGAAAAGGCAATGCACTCTAGTGTTTTCTTGGCCAAGAAAATCTCAAGGAGTCAGATGCAACTGAAAAACAAAAATGGATAATTCTCTTGAATGTATGTTGGACTAGATGACTATTGAGACCTTTACTGATTCTGAAAAATTCTGTAGAAGTGGGCATGTGTTCTAGGTTTCTTCCAGAGCACAGAGGTGACAGATTGGGGTGGAATTTGAATATGAGTCTATGAAAGATGAATGAGAGCCATACTGTAAAGGGACTTAATCTCTAGGCCAATGAGTTTCTATTTTATCCTGTGAGAAATGGGAAGCTTCTGAAGGCTTGTTTAGAGAAGGAGGAACCTAGATAGATTTGTGCAATTCACATGAGCATGTCAGCTCCCACCTCTGACATTTAGCATCTGTATTATAGGAGGTACTTTGATTCCTTTGAGCTTCAGTCTCTTTGTTGGTTAAAAAGTAAGGGTTTGGACTAGACAATCTCCAAGGTTCCTTACTCTCTAAATCTGCAATTCTCTCATCTCTGTGAAAGAATGGAGAAGGGAAGGGCAGCTAGGTGACTAGAGCACCAGCCCTGGAATCAGGAGGACCTGAGTTCAAATCCAGTCTCAGTCACTTAATACTTATTTAACTGTGTGATCCTGGGCAAGTCACTTAACCCCATTGCCTTGCAAAAAAACCCCAAAAGATTGGAGAGGGGAGAGACTGGAGGCTAGGAGGCTATGATAGAAGTCCAATTGATGAGAGCCTGAACAAGGATGGAAATAAACTGATTGAGTATGGCAGAGTGAGGAGTTAAGGATGACTCTGAGGGTGTGAACTTGGATCACCAGGGATGATCATATGGGTAGATGACCTTAGGTAACCTTCTGTGATTTATTTCCCTTCAAGAAACAACAAAGGTCAATTGAATGTTCAATCGTGATTCTGAGAAAGGTAGACTTGAAAGAGGTGGTGGTAAGGGAAGACTTCTTGGAATAGAAGAAAGAGTAGAATAAGAAAAGGAGAAGGAAGTGGACTCAGAGGTTCACAGAAAGGACCTGGAGAGTGAGAGAAGATGAAAGTAAGAGAGTAGCACGAGCAAAAGCTTGAAAGCATATTGGGAGAGGGTGGGGAGAGACTCAGCCCAGCCTTGTTTCTCTGTTTAATCATGAAAACACTTCTGTCTTCATTGTAAACACACCTTGTACACACACCTGGCTTGTATACAACACATCCTCATCCTCCCCTCCCCTTGTGCAATGCCTTCTATTGGGTTTGCCCAGCTGACAATTGTTGAACCTACATAATGGACCCCAAGACATTGTTGGAGGTGAGGAGGGTAGTGATGATAAAAAGATCTCTTCTAATTCTGTCTGAGCACCACCCTTATTATTATTCTCAATCTAGTATAATGGATTGGGAGTCAAGAGACCATTACCACTACCTTGCTGTATGACCTTCTTCTTTTGGGGTCCCAGTTTCCACCTCTGTAAAATAGAAAGAATGATGTCTGCCCAGTCAGCCTTACAACATTGAGAAATCAAAATGCCACCATGTTCAGTAGCACTTTGTTGGTACAGGGGCATGGTGAATTTGAACAAGACCTTGAAGGCAAGATTGAGCCTGGCTTATAGGACCCAGGGCCCAACCTGACTACAGCTGGTGTGTGTCCCCCTCCCCAGGTGTCAGGTGGTATTTGAAGGCTGTAAATTTGGATTGCTTAGATGGTAAAGAGTTGGAAGGAATGAGATGGGTGTGAGGGGCACCCACGGCCTCACGGCCCAGGTGGGATTGTAGTAGAAATGAGGGTGAGTCATAAAGAATGAGTCAAGACTTCTCCCACCCATTCCTGCAGAGCTATTGCAGAACTCAGTGGGTCAGAACTTCAGAAATGAAGGAGAGAAAAAAGAGACAACAGCAGAAAAAGGAAGTACAGTCTGGACTAGGTGACTTTTAAAGTGACTTCTTACTCCAAGATTATAGGATTTTCTAGGATGGGGGGCAGAGAGATGAAAGAGATAGAAACCAGAGACACTGGTACAAAAACCTTGAGAGAGAGAGAGAGAGAGAGAGAGAGAGAGAGAGAGAGAGAGAGAAGGAGCAACTGAACTGGCTTGCATGCTACTAAAGTCCTTTCCAACTGATTTGGAGAGATCTAGAGATTCAGAGATGGGGAGAGGCAGGATAAGATAAAGAAGTGCTGTAGAGGAGGAGATAGAGACAGAGGACTGAAGGAGGGTGGAAAGTCAACTCGGAGCTGATGCAGCCTGCACGTGGCTAGCTTCCCTTTGGGCTGGGCTGGGTTGGGCCATCAAGTGCGTGAGGAGCTGGGATGGGTAGGAGGGAGGGGAGAAGGTTGGCAGCGTGTCCAGCACCAGGCCCCCAGGGCTGTGGGCTGCGGGCACATCGCCCAGCTCCCTGAACAGGCTGAGCTGCTGCGACTGCAGTCAGCATCAATCACCCTCCCCGCCAGTGGGAGAACGAGTGAACGGGGAGCAAGCGGGGGTGTCTGAGAGCTAAGCCTGCTTGCAGAGGGAGCTCCCCCTCTCCACCCTTGAGTGGGGCAGCCCCCAGCCCTGGAGGAGAACTGAGCCAAGATGTATTTCCCCTCCCTTCGCAGGATGGGGATGACCCAGCCCCAGGTAGGAATGATGGCCCAGCTTGGGAGGTAACTTGCTGTGAGTAAGCAAATGGGATCCCCTGTGGGCCTGCAGACCTCTGAAGGGAGCATGATGGGAGGTTGGAGTTTTTGACTGTGGGGGAAGGGGAAAGAATTTTGCCTTTATTTTTTTCTGTCCTTTGCTATCGCTTTCTGTCACCCATTCACTCTTGGCTATCTCTCGGGTTGGAATTGCTGAAGGTGGGGAGGATTGGACAAAGTCCTTACTCTTCTGATGGAACCTGGGGCCTAGAATGAAACCTGGCTGGGTGCTGTGTTCCCTGGTACGTGTCCCTCTGGACCTTTCCTTCTTACAAAATGTTCAGAAACTCAAGAGTAATTTGACTTCTAAGTCCTAAGAGTTTTATTTGTGTTGAACCCAATAGATCTGCAGGCCTAAGCCTTTCCAGGATCCCTTCCCCTTCTTTCTTTGGGTCTATCTCCTTTTTTAGTTTCCTCCTTCCTTCCTTTCGACTTCAGTTTCTAGACTATGACTTTCTGTTCTAACCATCCTGGGTCTTGTCTTGGTTCCTCTCTGGTTGGCATTGGTCCTAGTGCTTGGTGGGGGAAGTGGTATGGTTAGGGACCCCGCATGGGATGTCAGGGGGCAAAATAAAGAGGATTGATGTAGTTCCTAAAGTGGTAGAAACCATGTGGAAAGAATACTGGAGTTGGAATTGGTAGTCTAGGATTTCAATTCTTGTTCTGATGAGGCTGGATGAAATAATCATTAAGTTCTGGCATGCAGTAATTTTGCCATTCAGGCTTTCCCAGTCAGGTTTTTCTTAACCAGTCTGTTTTCCTTGCAAGGACCTCAGACTCTGCCCTTAGCACTTCCTCACCATATGGCATCTTTGGGTTCAGTCTCAGGTTTGCTTGATCCAGTTCTTGTTCTCTCTTTGGGGAAAAGACGAGGGCTTCTGGGATAGACAAATTCTCCCATAGCCTCCTGGATTTCATGTTGTGTTGAGTCAGCTTTCCCCACCCAGAAATGTCCCCCCCACAAAAGAGTTTGGTGGTGGGGCCTAAAGAGGTCAAGGGTAGTTCCCCCAGAGGAGGCCAGTGGAAGAGCTCAGTGTCCTTAGCCCTGAGGCAGAGATAACAGAGGAGGCTGTGTGCCCATGGCCAGATGGAGCCTGCACTAGAGCCAGTGTGTGCCAACCTCCTCCCCATGGACACTATGGGCCCTGGGAATAGATGGGTGCTGCATGGTGCCCAAATCCAACCCTGAGCCTTTTTGCCTGGCAGACTTAAGTCTACCAGATGCTGAAGTATCATCCCTGGTATTCATAGAACTCGTTAAATTTTTTTCAAGATTCCCATTCAGTGTCTTCAGACACCCTTATGAGACTGGCAGTGTAAGAAGGATTGTCCCCATTTTACAAAAGAAGAAATTGAGACGACCCCCCCAGTCTAAATTTCTTTCAAAATATCAAGACTTAAATAATAATATTAAGCCACATTTCTGTAGAATTCTGTTTACAGAGCTCTTTTCTATCAGATGAAGAAACAGAGATTCTGAGAGTTATGTGATTTGTATTGGGACATCTAAGTGTTGTGTAGAAAGAGCTGGATTTGGAAGAAGACCTGAGTTTGAATTCTACCTCTATTTGTGTGACCCTGAGCAAGTCACCTAACTTCTGAACCTTAGTTTCTTCATTTGTAAAATGAGGATAATAATAATAATAGCTCCTATATCACAGAATTATTGTGAGGCTCAAATAAAATATGCAATTTATAAACCTTTTATATATGTAGCTTATTATTATTGATAGAGATATAAAGGTGGGAGGTTGGCTATGTAACTATTATATTATTGTATTATATACAATACTTATGATGGTCACTATTGTGATATATATGAGATATTAGGGCAACAGATAATGTATTTGACTCTCAGCTCTGCTGCTTTTTACTCCCTGAGTGTCTTTCTTACTTTTCTCTGGGTCTAGGAAATTTATGGAATGAGAGAGGTAGCTGATATTTCTAAGGTCCTTAGCTACATGGTCTCCAGACCCATATATGAGACTTTTTGCTCAACCATACCCTTATATACAACAGTGGCCTACTATATGTCTGTGTTGCTTCTCTGTACTGACCAGAAGGGCTAGCATGTGGGGGTAACATTACTGCAAGCCTTAAAATGATGAATGGCATAAGGTCCCCTCCTAGACAATAATGGGGAACATTTGCAGGGGAGTAGGGAGAAAGCATCTCTCTTCAGTCAACAAGCATTTATAAATGTTCTCTGAGAAGTTAGAAGATTATAAATCCATCTATACACTCATGTAGAAAGCTCTTTACAAACTTTCAGTTCTATCTATGTAAATGCTAGCTATAATTAGCTCACATTTCAGGCTACAAAGACAAAAATGAAATCATCCCTGTTCTGACACTTCCTATCAGGTATGACAACATGTCCTCATGTATATACAAGCATTTATTCAATAAATACATATAAAAATTTAACTTAATTTAAAAAATAAAATAGAAAGGGAGAGGGGGATCAGGGAAACCTTCCTATAGAAGATGAAGCTTGAGCTCTGGGTCCTGAAGGAAGAAACAAGAGGGGTGGGGGGATTCTGTGACATAAAAGTGAAGGAACTACATTTTAGAAATGGAGAATGGGATAGTGCAAAGACATGGAAGTGGAAAATATGGTGATGTGGATAAGGAAGAGAAGGAAAGTTTATTTGACTTTCTTTGGTTGGAGGCAGATTATAAAAGACTTAAAAAGACAAACAGAGAAGCTTTATTTTATCCTGGAGACAATAGGGAACCAGAGCAATTTATTGAGTAGAGGACTGACATGGTCTGACATATACTTCATTCTGTCAACTGCGTGGGTTGGTTTGGAACAGAAAGGAAGGCCATTGTAACAATCTAAGTGAGATATTCCAGTATCTTCTCCTGATTATGGATCTAGACAAAAGAGCACTGAATATAGAGTAAGAGTGAGAAATGACTTATCCAAAGTCACCCAGTGAGTTCTTAGAGGAGGCACGATTGAACTCTGGTATACTGTGTTGGGACATCTATTAAACGTCTTTTAAGTTCAGAGCTTTCTCCATCAGCCTCTGCTGTTGCCCTATGCCATACCACATGGCCAATGCAGCATCTTGTCATGAAAGCAGTGACCTTGAATTAGGGTTTCTTTCTCAGTTTAGCTATTCACTAAATGTTCTACTCTGAGCAAATCTTTTTTCTAACTGGGCTGCAGTTTACTCATTTTAAAAAAGGAATAATGATTGCACCATCTAATATTAGAGAACTGTCAAGAAGAGCAAAGAGGATTACATATATAAAACACAAAGGGAACTATTATTTTTAAATAAACATTTTTGGTATCTCTTCATTTTTTTAAATAACACCCATATTTTCCAATACATACCACCACTCTCTCCTAGACAGCTATCCCTCAAAACAAAGAATATAAATAAGAAAAAAAAAACAAGTAGAGTTCAACACATTTACCCAAAACATTGAAAAAGACTGCTATTACTGACTGTAGTGTTCCACGTCATAGTTCCCCTCTGCTGTCCCATCCTCCTACCAGGGAGGCTCTTTGGAGCTAAGCTTGATCATTATTATTTTTCAGCATTTAGTTTCAGTTGTGATTTTGTTGTCCTTTCCATTTATCTTGTAGTCATTGTGTACGTTATTGTCCTGGCTGCTTACTTCACCCTGCATCAGTTCTTATAAGTCTTCCTGTGTTCTTTTATAGATAGCATTTCTCATAGTAAAGTAATATTCTATTACATTCATGCACAACAATGGTTTACCTTGTCTTTAGTCCTAGGATGTCTACTTCCCCACCCCCTCCCCGGCTCCCCTCTCCCCCTTAGTTCTTTGCTACTTTGAAATATTCTATTATAAGTATTTTGGTGAATATGGGATCTTTCTTTTTTATCTTTTACCTCCTTGAGGCATATGTCCAGCAATGAATGGAATATCTGGGTTAAAAGATATGGACATTTTAATCATTTTCTGAGAATATTTTCAAATTGCTTTCCTGAATGGTTGAACCAATTCATAGTTCTACCAAGTGTATAATAGCAGATTTTCCATGTCCCCTCCAACTCTGACTACTCTTCTCTTTTTTCCATCTTGGCCAATTTTCTGGGTTTCAGAGGAAACTTCAGACTTATTTTTATTTGGAATGTGGACTATTATCATTTGTACTGATCATACAAGCTTTGCAGGGGTAGCTAAGTGAAGCAGTGGATAGAATGTTGATCCTGGAGTCAGGAAGATGCTTCTGAGTTCAAATCTAGGCTCAAACACATACCAGCTATGTGACCCTAGTCAAGTCACTTAACCATGTCTGCTTCAGATTCCTCATCTGTACAATGAGCTGAAGAAGCTTTGCTAAGAAAAATCCCAAATAGGGTCACAAAGCATCAGTTGTGAATGAAAAATGTTAAGCAACAACAATTCTTTTCAGGGGTTAGTGCTGGGTTTAATTGGAAGAGGCAAAGATGAAGAACAGTTGATCCTATATTCAGGGAGTTCAAAGTCTGAAAAATATTTCATTAATGATTGAAGTCACTTTTTTGCTGTGGAGTGGAGAGACTATGGCTTATTTAGGTTATTGAGGCCATTTTTGTGAACAGGAGATTGCAAGCAGTTTGAGGGCAAGGATTGATATTTTTGGTGCCTAGAATATATAGCTCAATAGATGCTTATTGAATTAATGTATATGAATTTTTTCCATGCTGCCAAGAGCTGGAATTAGACAAGATATGGGAGATTGGGTAGCTTGGATGCTAGGAATTATTTAAATATTACTAAAAATTTTTTTGAGTGACTTCAAACATTTTTTTCCCAATTACATGCAAAGATAGTTGTCAACATTCATCCTTTTGCAAGTTTTTGAGTTTCACATTTTTCTACCATCCTTCATTTCAGCTCTCCTCCCATGACAGCAAACAATCTGATATAAATTGTACATGTACATTCTTGTTTAACATGTCTTCCATATTAGACATGTCGTGAAAGAAGAATCAGAACTAAGGGAAGAGGAAATATGAGAATGAAAGAAAAACCATAAAAGAAGTTGTAAAAAGTGAATATAATATGCTTTGCTCTGCATTCAGAATACATAGTTTTTTCTTTGGATGTGGATGGCATTTTCCTTTACAGGTCTCTCAGGGATTTGTCTTTGATCACTGAACTGCTAAGAGGAGCTGCATCCATCATCACTGATCATCTCATAATGTTGCTGTTACTGTGAACAAAGTTCGCCAGATTCTGCTCTTCACTCAGCATCAGTTCATGCAAGTCTTTCTATGCTTTTCTGAAGTCAGGCCACTCATGCTTTCTTTCTTTCTTTTTTGGTTTTTGTAAGGCAAATGGGGTTAAGTGGCTTACCCAAGGCCACACAGCTAGGTAATTCATAAGTGTCTGAGGCTGGATTTGAACCCATGTCCTCCTGACTCCAGGGCCAGTGCTCTATCCACTGCACCACCTAGCTGCCCCACTCATTTCTTACAGTACAATAGAAATCATTGATATTCATATATTATAGCTTGTTCAGCCATTCCCCAATTGATGGACATTCCCTCAATTTCAATTCTTTACCACTACAAAAAGAGCAACTATAAATATTTTTGTAGATATGGATCTTTTCCTCTTTTTTGTGATCTCTTTGTGATACAGACCTAGTAGTAGTAGTATTCCTGAATCAGAGAATATGTACAGTTCTATTGCCCTTTGGGCATAGTTCCAAATTGCTCTCCAGAATGGTTGGATTGGTTCACAACTCCACCAACAGCACATTATTGTCCCCAGTTTTCCCACATCCCTCCAACATTGATCTTTTTCCTTTTTTTTTGTCATTTTAATCAATCTGATAGGAGTCAGAAGGTACCTCAGAGTTGTTTGAATTTGCATTTCTCTGATCAATAATGATTTGGAGAATTTTTTTCATATGACTATAGTTTTAATTTTTTCATTTGAAAACTGCCTGTTCATATCCTTATACCATTTATCAATTGGAGAATGACTTGTATTCTTATAAATTTGACTCAGTTCTCTATATATTTTAGAAATGAGTCCTTTATCAGAAATACTAGTTGCTGTGCAAATCTTTTCCATCTTTCTGCCTTTCTTCTCATCTTGGTTGCTTTGTTTTCATTTGTGCAAAAACACAAATGTAGTTGAAATTATCCATTTTGCATTCATTATGTTCTCTATCTCTTCTTTAGTCATAAACTTCTTCCCATTCCATAGATATGACAGATAAAGTACTCCTTGTTCACCTAATTGTCTTACAATATCATCCTTAATGTATAAATCCTGTACCTGTTTCAATCTTATCTTGGTATGGGGCATGAGATATTGCTCTATGCCTGCCTAGTTTCTGCCATATTATTTTCCAATTTCCCAGAAGTTTTGGTCAAATAGTGTGTTCCTTATCCCAGAAGCTAGTCTTTGAGTTTATCAAATAGTAGATTACATAGTCATTTAGTACTATTTTTTTGTTGTTTGTTTTTATTTTTTTTGCAAGGCAATGGGTATTAAATGTGTCTGAAGTCAGATTGATAAGAGTGCTCTAGGACTGATGCTCTATCCATTGCAGCACTTTTCTGCCCCTACTGTACCTAATCTATCTGTTCCACCGATCTCCTTCTCCATTTCTTATCCAGGTCCAGACAGATTTGATGACTGTCACTTTATAATATAGTTTTAGGTCTGGTTCAACTAGGTCACTTTCCTTTGCATTTTTTTCATTAATTGGGTAGTCTGAATCTGAGATTTATCCCATAATTTATATAATTCTAAACTTTTACCAGAGATATTTGAGGGGTTTTTTTTCAGCCCCCTGCTAATCTAGTTTTTTTTTGTTGTTTTTTTTTTTGCTTACAGTGAAATACAAAAAAGTAGTCACAGGTTAGCTAGGGGTTCTAGGTCTCCAACTTGTCTTATGTTGAAGATTCTAGGTCAGAGGGTTGTTGCTGACCAAGAGTTCCATATTATGAGGTTATGCTTAAATGGAGACTTCAGGTCATTAGATAATGAATAAAAAGTTTGTCTTTTATCCAGTTGAACTAACAATTCTTAATTACTTATATGCCCATCTAAAGGGTGTTCTGTTATAATTCACTTGCCATTTAAGGAATATTTGTGTGCATGGGGAAGGGAAGGGTGGTCATATCAGAGAACATGTCCTTCTTTCACTGAATGTGAGGGTATCCCATAACAGGATAGTGTAAAATGTTGTTGGATCAGTATGTGTGTCTCACCCCCAGTCCCTTAGAGAATTGAGGGTCAGCAAAAAGTGGGGAGTCACTTTTGTCCCTGTGAAAAATAAGCAACTCAGAATGAGAATGAACCTGAAAGCAGACCTTAGAGTGAAGGCTATTCTAGGATGAGCCTGAGGGAAAGAGATTTTATTTGGGCTGGTGGGTGCAAGTTTAGAACTTGGGGAGTCCAGAGATGAACATAGGGGTCAAATCTAGTAGTATAGAGTTACTGTATGCCCTTTCCTGCCATGCCACTTAGGATCTGTGAGAGTCAGCAGATATAACCAAATAGCACTGTTGAGTTAATCTATCTCTTTACCTAATATTACTGTCCTTTTCTAGTATCACCACCTCCCCTCTCTAACCCCCTCTCCCTGTTATCTATCTGCTCCGCTTCCAGTACAGAACTGTAACTAGTAACTGTGTCAAATTCAGTTGATTGGAGGGCCAGGTGGGGAGACCTTGGGAAGACTAAGGATTGGTCTATATTTTAAGGACAGCAGTGACGAGACCACTTCTTGTACTTATGGGGTACAGTCACATTCAGGGAAGGATGGCCCATCTGTTTCCCAGAAAGTTAAACCTGTGTCCCTGTTGCATAGCTGGAAAAGGAAGAGAGTATGAAAAGGGAGAAAGGTGAACCTTGGGCCCTGGAGGAGGGGTGCTATGGCTCTGGTATGATGACCAGGGCCATGTGAAGAAGGGGGATGGTTATGCTGTGAATATTGGGGCCCTAATGTGGGGCCCATAGAGGATTCTGAGATACAGGGTTGGCCACTCTCCTTGGGACCCATAGATTGTTGGTAACAAGATGCAGTCCAAATCCTACCTTTTTTTTTTTTTGGCAAGGCAATGGGGTTAAGTGACTTGTCCAAGGTCATACAGCTAGGTAATTATTAAGTGTCTGAGACTAGATTTGAACTTGGGTCCTCCTGACTCCAGGGCCTGTACTCTCTCTGCTGCACCACCTAGCTGCCCCAAATCCTATCTTTTGCAAGAGATCTTTGCTAGTCCCTGGTGGTAGTACCTTCCTCTTGGAGTACTTTAAGTCTCTGCATATCTGGTTTGTGCTGAGTTATTTATGTGTTATTCCTTAGAATGTAAGTTCCATGAGGGCAGCATTTTTACCTTTCATTGTATCCTCAGTGCTTGGCTGAGTTATAAGTCTCAATAAATGTTTGTTGACTGACTGAAGGGATACCTTTGCTGACAAATCCTCTAAATTTTGGTTCCCCGGGACCAAGGAATAAGAATTGCTGACCTTTTACACAATGACTTCATCAGGAAATTTTTACTCGCCAATTAGCAAGAGAATTTTGAGGCCCAGAGGAGGAAAAAAATGACTTGCCCAAGGTCACTCAGTATGTCAGTGACATAGCTGGGAATGATAGAATCCAGGTCCTCTGGAGCTATGGAGATCTTTATTCTTCACCAAAAAGGGGCTGTCCCCTATGGGAGAGCTTTGTCACCAACAAACCAGAAAAGCATCCTGTCTCAGAGGCCTTAGATTAGGAGTCCTGCCTGTAGGGCCAAGGGTCTGTCCTCTGCTAACCTGTTTCTGTGTCTTTCTCTTCCCTTGGTCTTTTTTGTCCCTCCCTGTGACTCTCCATCTGCCTCCATCTGTCTCTTTCCCTCCCTCCATCTGTGACTCCTGCCCTCCCCCCCACCCGTCTATCACCATCATTCCTATGCCTTCTTGTTCCCATCTTGTGCCCTCACTTATGCCTGCCCAGGCTCACTGGTCACCATGACAATGGAGACAGGCCCTGATGCTGAGGTGAAGAAATCACAGGAAGACCCTCCACCCCAACCCCCACAGCAGCTTGAAGCCTCTGCCTCTCAGATCCCTGGCACCGCAGCCCCCACAGGCCCTGCTGGCCATCCTGAGGCCAACTCCAACGAGAAGCAGGGCACCCAACCTGATCTCAGGCAGGCAGAGCAGGTGAGTGTCCTGAGTTGCCAAAGGGGCCTCACTGTAGGCCTGGAGCTGGCCACAGGTCCTTCCAAACCCCATGGCCAGCAGGGATGCTGAGAATACAATTTTCCTGTTCTATGTACCAATGGGATACCAGTTCTCTTCAAGCCTGCCTCCTCTGGCTTAATGAACTATTCCCTGGAAACAGTTCAAATCAGTCTAATTCAATGAAAATAAACTAAATTCCTAGAAGATCAGAGCTGGGAGGAACCTTGGAGATCATTATTTTTCCAAATACAGAAATTGAGATGCAGAAAAATGGAAGGGATTTGATCTGAGGTCATATAAAAGAGTTCATTGATAAGACTGGGACTAATAATAATATCTGATTTCTATAAAAGTTTAAAGTTTTCTATAGCACTTTACATACATTGTCATTTTTACCTCACCACAACCTTGTGAGGTCAGTCCCATAAACATTGTTCTCCCTGTTTATGATTGAATAAACTGAAACTCAGAGAGATTAAATGACTTGTCTATAGTTACACAACTAGTGTCCAAGGACAATCAGGTGAACTGTATTCTGGTTCAGAAATCTTTAAAAGAATCAAATGTCAGAGCCTGAAGGAGCCTTAGAGTTCTAATTGGGATTAAGTGCAACTCCCTCCTTTTACAGAAAAAGAAACTGAGGTTCATAGGAGGAAAGGTCATGAAGACAGAATCTGGGTTTCCTGTCTCCAAGGCCATTTTTCTCTTGTTGCACACTCAGAAGAAATTCTACCAATTTAGTTCTTCAGGTCCATGTATTATCCAACCTAATTTTACCAAGAGTCAGGAAAATGCATGGATCGCCATCCTTCAGGTGCTGATATTTACTTAAGGGAAGAGATTCTGAACCTGGGAACCAAAAGGTCTTAGAAATATAGTTTGATAACTGTGTCTCAGTATAATTGGTTTCCTTTGTAATTCTAAGTGTTATATTTTATATGTTCATATAAACATATGGACAGAGTCCATAGTCTTCCCTGGAATATCAAAGGATCCATGATAGCAAAGGAAGTTGAGAATCCCTAGACTAAGAAGATAAAACTGTTATTAGAAGCCACATTAGAAGCCAGTTGAAGCCTTAGCTCAAACTCTATGGATCTCCCCCAGGTATTAGACTTTAACCAAAAGATCCCAAAGTAAGGGCTTTCCACCCCAGGTATGCTACCCAGGTAGTATTAGCACATGTTTTTAATTCTCTGTGTTTTCCTTTCTAAAAACTATAATTCATAGAAGAATCCTTAAAGTTTGGACTGAAATCTTGAGTGGGGAAAAGGATCCCTAAGAGCAGCGATCCCTTTTGCAGCATTTCTGTGTGATAGTTTGGGCTTGGAGATGTTCTGTGATAGGAAATTCACTATCTCCTGAGAACACCTAAACCCTATCATTAGACAGCTAAGGTTTGGAACATTCTTCCATATAGCTGAACTGAAACCCAGGTCCTTTGAAACTGCTCCTTTTCTCCCCTAATATGTTAAGTCTGCCCTCTGAAACTAAGCAGGACTAGTCTAGAGAAGAGATTTAATGGGGACATGCTGGCTGTCTTCTACCATAAACAACTAGGAGTGTAGAAGATGAATCAGGTGTGTTCAGTTTGGCTCTAGAGGGCAAAGTGGGAAAGTTCCAGGCCCAGATTTTTAGCCCCATACAAGGGGGCTCAAACTCAGAGCAATGAGGCAGACTGCCCCATGAGGTGTTTGGGAGCCTGAGCTTCAAAAGGTGACTAAAGATCACTGGTGAAGGAAAGCTATGGAAGAATTGCTCTGGGTATCGCTCAGGACCATCCCAAAGGTCCTCTTTCTACTCAAAGATCCTGTGAGTCTCTGATTCTGTGAAAGTTTTAGCCTTTTCCCTTCAGATATGTAATTGCTTAAATTCATCCTGTTGTCTTGTTACTACAGTGTTCTGTGTTTGAGTGGAGCCAGAGATGAGCAAAAGACTCTTGCCTTCCCAGAGTTTACAGCCTAATGAGAGGGCTGGCTCCTGTTTCTCTAGTGCTCTGTTTGCCAAGTGCTTTCATTTCAGTAGTCCTGGGAGGGAGTTAGAACTGGAATTTTTAATCACCATTTTATAGAGATAGGAATAGAAGTCTGGGAAGGTAATAGATTTGCTTAGGATCTTAGATCATCTGAGGAGTTGGTAAAAAACCTAGAGTTTCTGACTCCCAGCCCATGGTTTATCTTCCCATCAATTAATTAATCAAGGGGCATTTATTAAGCATATACCACATCCCTTGAACTGTGCTAATGTGCTGGTCATACAAAGTCAAAAATGTAACCTTTTTTGCTCTCAAGTAGCTTACTTTCTCTCAGAGAGACAATAAAACTCTTTTCCCCAAGGTCTTAAGAGGCTATGATAACAAGCCCTTTGTGTTGCTGCTGATCTGCAGGGCCTCGACATGGAGGAAAAGGATTATGTTGAGACCGATGGCCTCTCGGACAGGACAACTCCCAGCAAGACCCAGAAATCTCCCCAGAAGATTGCCAAGAAATTCAAGAGTGCCATTTGCCGTGTGACCCTGCTGGATGCCTCAGAATATGAGTGTGAGGTGGAGGTAGGACCAGAAGATATTAGGTTGGGCCTTGGACCCACGGGAGGGAAAATCAGTTGGAGCTGGAAGGCATCTTTAGAGATCATCTCATCCAACCTCCTCATTGTACAGATGAGGAGACTGAGGCCCAGAGAGGGAGAAAGGAAAGGATTTAACATTTACTAACCCCTTCTCTGTGCTAGGCAACTGATTCTCCCAACAGCCTTGGGAAGTAGGTGTTTTTAATTCCCATTTTATAGTTTGAGGAAGTTGAGGCAGATAGAGGTGAAGTAACTTAACCAGGGTCTCATTGCTAGTGTCAGGCTGGATTTGAATTCAGGTTTTCCTGACTTCAGACTGAGTACTTTATCCTTTGTGTCACCTAGAGGAAAGTGAGGCCATTTTCCTCTTTTCTATCATTTCCAAAGGAGGAAGGTAGAGTTTTGCCCTTCTAGAGTATGTAGGCTTCCAACTGGATGAGCCCTAGAGGGACTTTGTTGGGGAACTAGGAATATTCCTGGGAGCCTGGGCTGGGTGAAGATCATGAGGAGGAGGCCCCTCTGGTGCTATTGTTTGTCCTTAAGACCACTCAGGATTTGGGTTTGAAGTGGGGGGAGGGTGACTATTATCTCTTATACATGAGCAGGACATTCAGTGTCATCATACTGCTCATCCCTGTGGCTCAGGTTTGAACTCATTGGCAGCAGCCCATGCCCAGGGGACTCTGAAAATAGCTGCCCCCACCTACCACCTGGGTGCCCTACTTTGTCGACTCCCTGACACCATTTGCATCTTGATCCACAGAAACATGGCCGAGGGCAGGTCCTTTTCGACTTGGTCTGTGAACACCTCAACCTTCTGGAGAAGGACTACTTTGGCTTGACCTTCTGTGATCCAGACAGCCAGAAGGTACTGGAATTAAGGGCCAGTCCTAGGGAACTTCCTGATTCCTTGAGGTCTCCCCATCCTCTCCCTCCTCTGGTTGCCCCTCACCCTTTCTCCTTCATTTCCATTCCTCAAATACCTCATTCATTCATTCATTCATTCACTCACTCAACAAACATTTCTGGAGTGCCCACTAAATGTAGAACCCTGTCTTTCGCTCTTGCTGGAAAATGGGAAGAGAGAATAGATGACACAGATCTGTTCTCTGATCTCACTGAGCTTTGGGGATGGGGGCGGTAGGGCAACTTGAGAGAGATAAGACAGACAAAGAGATCTATTATACACAATCAAGCATGATAAAGGAGGCCTAAGGAACTCTGGAGCTAAAAAAGGAGGGGAGATCACTTTCAGCTGGGGTGGGGGGGAGACTCCAAAAAAGCTAAAGAAGAGGGTAGTCATTTGATAGTAGGGAGGATCAGGGTCTAGATGCCTTCTGGGGGTTAGAGTGTTGTTCAGTGTTGAAGGGTAGGTGGGGTACAGGAGGAGGAAGGGAAGGTGATATGTTTCATATAGACTCATCCAACATTTCTAATGATCACAGACCTTCCTCTCTTCTTTCAGATTTCTGCCCAGCTCAGTTAATAAGAAAACTTTTCTAGGTTTACTACCCAGTATTGTCTTTCACAAACTCTCTGTTCTAGCCAAACTGGACTTTGTGCTGTTCCTCATACTTCACATTTCATCTCCAATCTCTGGAATTCACTTTCTCCTCCAAGTGCCACCTCCCACTGGAAGGAGGTCTTTCTCAATTCCCCCAGCTTCTGGTCCCTCCCCAGCTTCTGGTCCCTCCCCACCCTCCCCCATTGTATTCATTTAAAAAAAATATCTTATATAAACTTCTGGATTCATCTTGTCCTGCAGTATAAAATGTACACTCCTGAGGGGCAAGGATCCTTTCATTTTTGTACTTGGCATAATGCCTAGTACTTAGTATTTAATAAATGCTTATTGATTGATTCTTGGAAAGGTGGCATTTGAATTGGGCTTTAAAGAGTAGGTAGAATTCAGCTAGTAAAAGGGTATATAGGAAACAACTGGAGCAAAGATCAGAGAGGTATTTTTTTTAATATAGCCATTACGTATATTCTAGTTCTTTAATTTATGTAATAAATGGCTTGTGAATACTTAGTTTAGAGTGATTAAAATGGTTTTTTTATTAAGTCATCTTAATAAATGGCACACCTCTGTTAAGAGGAGTGGGGCACTGAATCCTGGAAATGTTAGGTGTCGTATACACTTTGAAAGCCTTTGTTCCTGCCCCTTCGGGCCAGTCATTGGCTGGGGTCACAAATCTAATTGAAACATTCATCCTCATGTTTTCCCTGCCCTGATCATTATACTAATGAACAAGAACAGCTACCTCCTTGAGCATGAGCAAAGAAAGACACAGACCCTAGCTTAACTCAGAACTGGCAGACCTAATCTAATCTGGAGTTTTTGATCAGGTTGAGGCTAAATTTTTTGTCTTAACTCACCATAGGCAATAATACTGGCAGACCCCAGTCTTTGTAATGTAAACTAACATTTCTCCCTTCACTTTCTTATGGAACCCAAACATCCCCATATTCCTCACAATTTACATCAGATTTCTTTCCATATTCTTTTTTTTTTTAGACACAAACATTTCATATGCATTGATGTACCATAGTTTGTTTAACCATTTCCCAGTCATTGAACATATAGACTTTTGACATGTTTGTTTTTCTCATAATTACAGACAAAGCTGTTAGAAATGAATATGTGACCCATGAATCGCTTTTTTTAATCAATCAAAAAATTTTTAAATATCTCATATGCTAGTCAATCAACAAGCATTTTTAAATAACTACTATATGCTTAGTGCTGGAAATAAAAGGGAAAATGAGACAGTTTCTAAAGAAGCTTATATTTTATACATGTGCTTATATAATTAAGCACAAAGTAAATACAAATAATTTTGGAGAGAGAGAAGCATACTAGCAACTGAGAGAGTGATCAGGAAAGGCTTCATGAAGAGCAGGGGTGAGGAACCGTTTTTTTTTTTGCCAAGGGCCATTTGTATATTTATAACATCATTCAGAGACCATACAAAATTATCAACTTAAAAATTTACTTGCTATGTTTGGTCCTTAATTCACACTCACAAAGCTCCTAGAATTATTGAATTTTGAGTCCTACCAAGCCAAATGAGTTTGAGGATCTTATATGGCTTGGGAGTCAGACATTGCCCCTATATAGAAAGTGGTAATTAAACTTGAGATTTTAAGAAAACAAACTAGGAATCTTAAGAGGCAGAGACAAGGCAGGGGTGCATTATGAGTATGGATGCATCCAGTCCAAAAACAAGGAGATGGAAAATTGAACATAAAGGGGAGCACAGTGAAATAATGTTGAAAAGATACGTTAGGACCAGGTTGTGAAATCTGATCCTGGCATCACTGGAGTTGGAATTGGAAAATGACATGGTCATAGCCTAGCCCAGACAAAATCACTGGCAGCTGGATGGAAGATGAGTTGGAAAAAGGAGAGACTTGAGAACCTGGAGACCAATTAGGAAGCTGTTACAATCCAGATGAAAAGTCATAAGAGCCTAAACAAGAGTGGTACCTTTATGAGTAGAGAGCAGGGGATAGAGGAGAGAGATGTTATGTGGACATCAAGACTTGACTATTGATTGAATATGTTGGAGAGACAGCAGAGTCAAAGATGACACCAAAACTGAGAAACTGAGAATTGAAAAGATGGTAGAGTCCTACACTAAGGTCCAGTCACTAAACATTTGTTAAGTACCTACTACATGGCAGACACTGTGCTGTGATACAGAAATAAGGAAATTTGAAAGTGGGGTTTGATAGGAATATTAGTGTGTTCTCCTTTATATGGTATATAAAGTTTTGAAATATAGTTCAAAATACAGTTGGTGATGCAGGATCAAAGTTTAGGAGAGATAAAGGGTCCCCTTATGTAGATTTGGAAGTCATGTATAGTGATGATAAGTGAACCCATGGGAGTGATGAGATCACCATGTGAGTGAATATAGAAAGAGAACAAGAGAGCCAAGGACAGGGCCTTGGAGTATATACACCATTAGGATATAAGATGAATAGTGCTGCAGTAAAGGAAACTGAAAAGGAGTGATCACCAGATTTAGGTAGGGGAGGTAGAATTTCAAGAGGGAGTAGTGTCATAAATATCAGAATGAAGATGGTGTACAGGAAAAGATGGTAGTTAACAGTGTCAAGTGCAGCAGAGAGAAGTCCAGAGGGATTAGAGACTACAAAGACACTATTGGGCAATTAAGAGATCATTGGTACCCTTAGAGAGAGAACAGTTTCAGTTATGAAGTCAGAGTCAGATTTCAAGGGGTTGAGATGGGTTAAAAAGGAAGCATAGGGGAATTGTTTTTTTTAGAAATTTGGCTGTGAAAAGGAGGAAAGATAAAGGAATAAGCTCCAGGGGGTGGTAGTTATTGATTTTTTTTTTAAATAAAAGATTTGGGTTTTTGTAGACATCAAGGAAGGAATCCACAGATAGGAAAAATGGAAGATTAGAGAGATGGCTATATTGTGGGGTCAGTCAGAGAAAAATGGGAGATCTTAGGATTTATAGTACATGTAAAGGGTTTGACCTTTGTAAGAAGGACCACCTCTTCATCAGAACCTAGAGCAAATGTAGATAGGATGAGGGATGATGTCAAAGTTATTTTGAAATGTAGAAAGAAGAAAAAGGAAACTCATATTAAATGGAAATGAGGTAAGATCCTCAGTTGAGAAGGGAGGGGTACTGTGAGAGGCTTAAAGAAAGACAAGATGGTATGGAACAGCTGCTATGGATGGAAAGTGAATCAATTGTCAGGGTGATAAATGGATGACCTTGCATTAGTAAGGGCCCAAGTGATATTAATATAAATTATTAGTGAACTCAATCTGCAAGTTCAGAAGGAAGTGGAAAGTGGGAGGAAGGAAGGATTGGGTTTGACAAAACATGGTGGTGACAGGGCAATGGGGCAAGGACCGCAAAAGTAGAGGACAGTTATAAGGGTGAGATTGGGAAGGAAGATAAGTGAAAGTCACAACAGGGTTGTGGCCTGGGAAGGTCCTGAGGAGTGAGAGAATTGAGGTCATAGTGAAGGCGAAATGATTCACGAAGAATAAAACAGAGGGAAAGAATGAATGAGAGGAGGTTATGATCAGATAAAGGAACTTTATAGCTTCCTTTAAAAAAAGAAGTTTCATAGTAAAACCAGTGAGTCAAGTTTTATGATTTACAAGTGATAGCTGCCTCTCTTTCTCCTTGTCTTGGTCCCTTTTTAGCCCTACTTAATACCTTTCCATTCCAGTCCCTACTCCTTTATTGTACTCTCTGAGCATCTCTATTCTTTTTTAGAACTGGTTGGACCCTTCCAAGGAAATCAAGAAGCAGATACGCAGTGAGTAGAACAAAGACCAAAGATTGTGGTGGGGTAGATGGAGTGTTGTTTTTGTTATTGGTGGCCGTGGTGATAATTCTTGTGGCAATGATAATGATGATAAATGAAAGTGCTTTAGCCATTTAAAATTTGTAAAGCAGAGCATCTAGGTGGCACAGTGGATAGAGCCCCAGCCCTGGAGTCAGGAGGACCTGAGTTCAAATCCGGCCTCAGACACTACCTAGCTGTGTAGCCTTGGGCAAGTCACTTACCCCATTGCCTTGCAAAAACCAAAAAAAATAAAATAAAATTCGTAAAGCTTTCTGTATACTTTTGCATTTGATCCTCAGAATTACCTTCTAAAATAGGTATAATTGGTATCAATATCCCCATTTTAAAGATAAGGAAAGTTAAGGTTCAGTACTGTACTCCCAGTTCACTGTACTCCCCTTTATGCTTATGGTCTCGCAATTGATAAATTTCAGATCTGAAACTTCAGGACCTGAACTTAGGTTTTCCTGACTCTTCCCCCCCCCCGCCCAAATCCCAGTGGTAGATGTGTGATGAGGTTCAGAAATGGGGCAGCATTTATAGATGAGCAGCAAGCCAGATGTCTGGGCATTTAAAGGAACTTCATATCACTTGGTCACTGGACCATCTCTTCAAAGAAGCCATTCCTAAAATGGGGTCCAAGAGGTCTGAGCCCTAGAGAGGGAAAGGGACCTACTCAAAGTCAGGCATTTAATTAACATTTAATGGCAGAGCTAGGGTTTTAGAGGAAGTTGAAAAGAGATGATATTAAGCTCAATGTAAAGAAATATTTTGTGAAAATGAGAACTGCCTAGAAAAGAAATTTTGAATTTAACAAACATTTATCAAATGTCTGTTTTACGCAAATGATTTTCTTGAGTACTGGGGATATAAAGATACAAAAACAATTGTCTCTGTCCTAAAAAGAAGTTCCATTGAGGGGGAAAGGAGCCTGTCTTCCATTTGAGAGAAAAATAAGTGAAAACTAATTCAAGGTGGGCAGTGGGGTGAAATGAAACTTTGGAGGGTAATTACAATTTTGAAAGGCAGAGATTAGGAAGGAACTATTTGTTTACTAGAACATTTGCAAAGATTCAGAGGTGGAATATGAAAGAATGCTGCTAAGTTTAGGTCACAGCTAATCATTCAGTTTGACTGAAACCCAAGTGCCTGAAGGAGAGCAATGTGAAGTGGAATGGTGGGTAAAGCCTGATTAGAGACTGACCAGTTAGCATTTTATCCTAGAGGTAACAGGGAACCCTTAAAGAATTTTGAGTAGGACTTCTTTTATGTTTTTTCTTTCTTACCTCATGGATCCCTCCCCCCTCCCACCTTAGTTCTAATTCCTCTTTCACAATATGATTTATATGGAAATATGTTCAACATTGTATATATACAACTTTTACCAGATTGTTTGCCACCATTGAGGAATGGGAGGGGGGAAGTGGTAGAAAAATGTGGAACTCACAAACATGCAAATGAATGAATATTGAAAGCTACTTTTGTAATTGGAATAAATTTAAGATTTTTGATCAGAGGAATGATATGGTCAGACATTAACCTTTTGGCACCTGTGTAGAGAATGGATTACAAAGGAGAACAACTGAAAATAGGCTGATGAATGAACAAATAATTATATAATGTACTATAATATTAATAGTAATACTTCGCACTGCATATTTCTATTGTACTGGAACCATTTGCCAAATTTCACAAGACTTTAACTCCAAATAGTATGTCCATCATTTGTACTAATTTGTACTGTAATACCATGGAGAGGTGATGAGGGCTTAAGAGAGTTGAAGTATGAATGGAAAGAAATGAATGGATATGAAAGTAGAACTGATGAGACTTGGTGATCAATTGGTTGTATGTGAGGATTGAAACTATCGCACCTACAGTAAGAGAGACTGAGGCAGAGCTCTAAACTAATGACACTTCATTAAAGGGTTCATGATCCCCTCTAAGGAAGTAGATATCAGATCTTCCTCATGATCTGAGATGCCTCTGTTTTCCAGTACCTTGTTTTTATAGGTTTGGATACCCCTCTATGCAAAAGAGGCATGGCAAAATCCAGAATCTCATTGTTGATAGACCTTGCTCTTGCAGGCCAAAAATGACATATTAGGAGAGAGGTCACAGATTGGGGGAAGTATGGGGCATCTCCACTAAGTAGTCATAAGATGATTGTAGGATGGTCACCTGCTTCTGTTGGATAAGAGAATAGTCCAAAGGTATAAAAATAAATTGGGGGACTTTCTAAAGCATCAAGGCATCCCATCCATGCTGGGTTTGGACAAGGAATTTGAGTAAAACAAGGTGGAGATATTCATCATTCTCATATTTTCATAACTTGGTAAATAGTGAACATTACACTAAAATTTGAGGGCCTCTAAAAGAACCTATGTATCCCCATATGATTTATGTAGACTATCAAAATGATTAATACTGATTGGAATAGAATAGAATGAGGTACAAATGAATCATTTCTCACATTCCACCCTTTGATCCACATAAAAATCCCAGTCTTTATTTGGATCATTACAGTCTAAAAGAATAGGTGACAATCTTTCATGGGTAATGCAAAATCAGAAGGGAGAAGCCCCCTTCTAAGGTGCAAAGGTAACATTAGAAAAGAGGCTAGTGGGCACATGATTATGTTCCATTTGATTAAACCTTAATTCCTAATAAGAGTGGGAGATGAATGTTGATCTAACAAAAGAGAAAATGGGGAATTGAAGAACCAGGAGAGGAGTGAGTTATGGAATCCAGGAGAGCAGAGTATCTATGAAGGAAGAGGTGGTCCACCAGTGTGTACCTTCTGCTGCTCAGATCTTTGTTATAGGAGCCCAGACTGATTAGTCTCTCTCTGAATTAGAGAATCTAGTAGGGATTTGGGATCACTCTGAGGGAGTACTCTAGCAGGGGATAATGATTGTCACAGTCTAGAAACCTTTTCCCCCTCTCTCTTCTCCTGCCCCTCCCCTAGAAGTTCTGATAGAGCCTTGACCCTAAAACTAGGAGATATTATAACTGACTGTTGAAAATTTGTTACCTAAAGGAACCGTAGCTTCATGCATTAGATGTATCTGCTTGGCTGAGGAACCAAAGGGGTGCAGCTACCAGTTGTGGTCTTTGAGTGACTGTTGCTGTCAAAACCCCCAAGCCTGATGATACTGCAGTACCATGGTGTCTCAGTGATCTGGGAAAGTCAGACCAATATCAGTTATTGTGTTCCTACCGTATCAGACCACTGGGTTCAGATGATTTTGGAAGAGACAGTGAGAATGGCGTTTTTGTATAACATCTCCTCCCTTTAATCCAAATTATGTTCATATCATAACATCATTTACTTGATGTCATGGTCTTTTTCGAGATCAAAGGACAACTTATTACTCAAGTCCTGACTGTCCCACTAACTGATTGAGACCCTATGCAAGTATTTTCATTCTGTTTTTGCTTACTCCTATAAAATGGGACAATTGGTCTTACTAGTCTTTGAGGTTTTTTCTAGGGGGAAAGAGCACTGTTTTGGAATATCAGGACTGGAGTCCAAATTATGAATCTTTCAACTACTGCCTGTGTCACCATGGACAGGTGACTTAACCTTTTTTGACTTTAGTGTCTTCAGCTGTAAAATGGAAGGGTTGAACTAGATGACCTCTGAGGTCACTTCCAACTAGAATTATGATTCAAGCATTGGTATTCTATAAATCATAGTTTGCTTCAAGGGTCACTCCTTCATCTGGGCTTATTTTCTTGTCATTCCCCCCTCCCCAACACACACACACACACACACACACACACACACACACACAGAAATACAGAGTTATGTTTCTGGTTAATTGAAGGTACTTTCTACCTGTATTCTGGTTGGTAGAGTTTTGTGTGTAACACAAATTTAGAAGCTCCATGTGAAAAGAGCTCTAATCTGGAGGTCAGTCTTGAGTTAAAATCTAGTTCCATCACTTTTATCAAATATGCTTGACCTGGACAAGTCAGTTCCCTTCTAAGATTTAACTCCCTCATCTGTAAAATTCCGATAACCATACTTGCTTCCTACTTCACTGAATTATGGTAAGGAAAGTGCTTTGCAAAATTCAGAACACTATAGAAGTGGGAGCTCTCATAATTATCTTTATTATGTGTGGAGGCAGGAGAGACTGTGGTTCCACCAGGGAGAAATAAAAGTTGTCTTTAAAGCACAGATTGTTAGGGACTTAGACAACATCATCTATCCTTGCTTCTTATTTTATAGAAGAGGAAGGAACAAAGATGGTAAGACATTTGTCCAAGGTCACATTGTAACTTGGGAATGATAGAATTAAAAATCAGATCTTTTTGTTCTCCACCTAGGGTCATTCCACTACAAGACATAGGGTAGAGGTTGACAGTGAAAAGAGCCCAAAATTTAAGGTCAGAAGATAATGTATTCAATTCCAATTTTACCTATTTTTCTGGGTGACCCTGGACAAACCATTTTTCCCTCTCTAGGCTTTAATTTCTTGGTTTCTCTGTAATTATTGGACTAGAATCTAATGTCCATAGGTGTCCATCTTTTTAGCTCTTCTAGACCGCCTTACCTAACAAAAACTTGTCAAGGACAACACATAGAATTTAATTTATTTATGACCACAATGTAACCCATTTTACCAAAGAGTATAATAATAAAATATAACAGTGTTCATGAATGGACTTTGATGGCCTCATATGACCTGAGACTGTGGATTGATCACATCTGGACTAAATGATCTCTCTGGGCCATGTGATTCTAATATTCTATGAATCTATAGCCTTAGAAGGAACTGAGCGCCAGAACCCCCTTAGCCCAGAGGGAGCTGCCATGTTGTGGGGGCTGTCTTCGGACAGATGGAGCGAAGGAGGCCCTTCTGGATAAGAGGGGATGGGTGGGCTTGGTGGCAAAATGCCTGTGCCCTCAGTTCTCCCTACCCCCAACTTCTTAGTCTATGGAGTGATAATCCCCCCCCCCCCAGTTGCCCATTCCTTTGACTGAGAAGCTGTAGCTGAGCCTGTTTCCATGACAGCTGGGAGACAGGAAGGAGATATTAGCTATCACTCATGAATGGGAGTTGGGGGAGTTTGGAAGGATTGTTCTTTTTGGTTCCTATTGTCCAAAGAGATTTATCAGGGACTGTCTATAAACCTCACATGGGACTTCAAGCTACTTTAGAGATACTCCCATCCTATCTCAGAACTCAGCAGTTAAAAAAATGCCTAGGCTAGCCTAGTACAAGATACATAGCAGAGAATCAGTTTCTAAACCCAAGCTGCCAGAGGGAGTCACTGAAGTGAGATATTTTTGTCCTTTATTTCTGAGGAAGAGCCTGACACCAGGGAGGTGATACCATGACAAGCACATGAATTGTATTTGAGTGAGGTGGGACCAGATTCACTTTCTCCTCCAGAGTCATTTAAGATCCAGTGGCCAGATGTGAATCAGGATGACTGGAGAGGACCCTGGATGCTGAGTAATCAGGGTTAAGTGACTTGCCCAAGGTCACACAGCTAGTAAGAGTCAAGTGTCTGAGGCTGGATTTAAACTCCCATCTTCCTGACTCTGAGGTCAGTCAGTGCTCTAGCCACTATGTCAACTAGAGCATTCTTGGAGGAAGCAACATTCATAGAATTTTAGATTTTGTAAGGTATCTTTAATGTTATTTACTTTACTCTCAAGCATTCCTAATACAATATTACATACAATACAGTACAACATATTCACATTTCTAGAGCCCTTAAAGGTTTACAAACCATTTTTACCACAAATAACCCAGTGAAGTATATAATTACAAGTGACATTTTTCCAAATGAGGAAACTGAGGGTTAGGAGAGGAACTGAATTGTCCATTGTCATATAGCAAGTACGTATCAAAGCTCAGATGGGATTCAAACCCAGATCTCCTAACTCCATGTCTAGGACTATTTCTATAAGACCTATTATATAGGTAGTCAGATTCTGATGGTACATATCTAATGATGTGAAACTCACTGCCTCCTGAAGCACTCTGTCATTAGTCAGCTCTGGTCATTATATTGAACTGAAATATGCTTACAAGTACCTTCCTCAACATTACTCACAGTGTGAGGGGTCACACATATCTTTTCCCTATGACAGCCCATCATATACTGTCAGATAACAATTTCATCTCACCTAAAGTTTTTCTTTTTCAGGAAGGAACTTGCTTGGTTCCTTCTGCTGGTCCTTTTACAACTAGATTTCAAGACTCCTTCACATCCTGATCTTTCTCTTTCCCCTGTATGATATTGAATAATTATCTCTTTGTCTCAGTTCTCACTTCTGTAAAATGGGAATAACAAAGGCCTACCCTGTTTTCCTAACTGGATTGTTGTGACATGTTATATGTGAGGGCACATTGAAAATTTTAAAAGCAGGTGTGTCCCTTGAAGTGACTTAACTAATACTGAGCCATCTATAGGGATGGAGACATTTCTGATTCCTCTTTGTTTCCTCCCTGCAGGTGGCCCCTGGAATTTTGCCTTCACAGTCAAATTCTATCCTCCGGATCCAGCCCAGCTCACAGAAGACATCACAAGGTGAGAGGTCAAGTGTTTCTTGGACATCTGAGTGTGAGCAAACTTTTGTTTATATACATGTGCCAAAGGCCTGTGAGATGGGTAAGTATGAGAAGACATGACCCATTGATCTGGTGACCATGAGTATGAGTGGGAGCTATGTGGATGATCCATTTGTAAAGGCAGAAATGCTCCAAATAAAGTGACTGTCCAGATGAAAGCAAGGCACAGCAGAGACAGACTGTGTAGGGAGTGTTTATCACAATCTCAGAATGTCAGATCTAGAAAGGACCTTAGAGAACATCTGTTTTAACCATCTGATTTTATATGGGAAGTAACATAGCAATAGAGGAGAGGAAGGGACTTGTCCAAGGTCACACAGCAAGTACATATCCAAGTCAGAACTCAAACCCAAGTTTTATACTATTTTATGTTTTCAGATAACAACTTCTTTACCTTGGCAGAAGATGGGGAGAACAGGCACCAGAGAGGCATCAGGGGAATTAAAGAAAGAGGATTCTTGGAGAATAAATCATTTGACCACAGCCCCATATACTCCTTGATCACTCTATAGTCCTCAAGTTTCCCAATTTATGAGAGTTGTACTGAATTACCATATAGATTCCAACCCCTATGATCTCCACATCTGTAACCAGGCTTGCTTAAGCTTGTCCTCAGCTTCTTCTGACCTCAGAGAACTATATGGACCCATAGGATCATCTGTTTAGAACTGGAAGAGAAGGGGCAGCTAGGTGGCGTAGTGGATAAAGCACCAGCCTTGGAGTCAGGAGTACCTGGGTTCAAATCCAGTCTCAGACACTTAATAATTACCTAGCTGTGTGGTCTTGGGCAAGCTACTTAACCCCGTTTGCCTTGCAAAAAAAAAAAAAAAAAGAACTGGAAGAGATCTTAACAGGCCTTGAATCTAAACCTTCCTCAAAGATAAGGAAACTAAGACTGAATGGCTAATTGATTTTTCCAGAGTCACACAACTAAGTGTCTGATCCTAAAGGCTTCAGAGATATAACTTCAGCCTCCAGTTACTCAACCTATGTTCTAATTGTGCTGAGGCTACCCCCTAGGTTCATTTACTGCCCCTGTATAATAAGATCAATAGGATATGGCAGTGCGATGTGGGCTGTGAGTCATTTTGAATAGGAGGGGCAACATTGAGCCATCCTCATTCCTATCAGGATCCTTGGCACCAGAATCACCCAGGGCTGGCCACTTGTTGGCAAGAGAACATTCATAAATAAGGTTGGAGTCATTTTGTGTCAGCTCACTATCCCCTCTGAAGATAACCACCATAGCCTTGACCTTAGTCATACCACCTTTAGAGTCACTTACCCCAAGTAAGCAGTGGAGTTTGGGCCCTGGCCCCCCAGAGACTATATTATGGGTGCAACTAATTGACATAGTAGATGAAGTACTAGATTTGGAGTCAGAAAGACCTAAATTTGAATATGTCCTCAGATACTGTGATTGTGATTCTATGAAAGAATTTTAACCCAAATGGAATTAATATGGGGATAATAATGGTCCCTACTTTCCAGGTAGTTGTTATAATCAAATGAGATAAAATATGGAAAGCATTTTGCAAATTAAAGCACTATGTAAATGCCAGCCATTTTTATTATTATTAGCATCTCATATAGAGAACTTGGATAGATGACATTAATATAGTACTTTAAGTTTTGCCAAACAATTTAGATACATTATCTCATTTGATTCTCAAAACAACTGTATGAGGCAGGGACTGTTATCTTCAGTTTTTGGATGGAGAAATCAAGGTTAAGTAATTCGCTTAGTCATAAAGCTAGTAAGGATCTAGGATGGAATTTGAATCCAGACATTCCTGACTGCAAGTCCAATGCTCTAGCTACTGTCTCATGTTCACATCAATATAGAGCTTGAATGTTTGCAAATCAATTGGTGTCCATTTCCCCACTTAAGAATCTCGATTGGTCATTATCTTCCAGGAACTAAACCTTTTGGATAAGGAACCATCAGGGACCAGAGGGTCAGAGGAAAACAGTACAGGAAGGGAAAATCCACAACAAACTGAGTTAATGTGACAAATCGGAGATGGAGGATTGGAGGTGATCGAAAGAGACTAGAAATGTGGTGTGGTGGAAAATGTCCTGAACATGACTCTGGAAGAACAAACATTCCAGTCTCAGTTCTGCCACTAATTTGCTATCAGACCCTGAATAAATCTATTTCCCTCTCCGGGTCTCATCTACAAACGAAAAGTTTAGAGAAGATATTCTTTTTGATTTCTTCCATTCTGTGTCTGAGATAGTTAGAAAGCCCTGGGTAGTGAGTGAAGATGGCCTTCTGACTGGATTTAAATGGACTTGACCTTCCTCAGCCTTGATGTCCATCTAGCTATGTCCAGGATTATCTTAGGAGGCATGCTGAAGGTTCCTTCCACCCTAAAATACCCATGGTTTTGTGACTTTGAACTCCCCCTGTTCTGAACCTCTGGTTAAAAATGCTGCACCTCCATTGCACAGTCTTCCTGTTGTCCACAGATACTACCTGTGCCTGCAGCTGAGGGCAGACATCATCACCGGCCGGCTGCCCTGTTCCTTTGTCACACATGCTTTGCTAGGTTCCTACGCTGTTCAGGCTGAGCTGGGAGACTTTGATGCTGAGGAACATGTGGGCAACTATGTCAGTGAGCTCCGCTTTGCCCCCAACCAGACCAAAGAGCTGGAAGAGAGAATCATGGAACTGCACAAGACTTATAGGTAAATATTCTGCTTTACCTGGGAGCCCAGGTAGCTGTTCTGTCTGCTTTTCTGCTCTGTGACCTAGGAAACTGGTAGAATAATAAAAATCTGAGTTAGAGTTGACCTTGGCAATGAGGCTGGGAGAAAACAAGAGATGATCTTTGGTCTTCGTTCTCATAGAAGACCATGTCATTAGGGAGGTGATGCTATGACAAACAAGTGAATGGATTTGAGAGGAGGGGCTGTGCTAAGTCACCAGCCTCACTTTCCTCTAAAGCCATCTAGGTTCAGGAGCCAGATGTGAATCAGGACCACTGGAGATGGCCCTGGATGGGAGGCAGTCGGTTATTACCCAGGGTCATACAGCTAGTAAGTATCAAGTGTCAAGTGCCTAAGGTCAAATTTGAACTCAGGTCCTCCTGACCCTAGGGCTAGTGCTCTATCCACCGCACCCACCTAGCTTCCTTCAACCAATAAACATCAGACAAGTCCTCTAACTTTCAAGTTCAATGCTCTCTAGATTATATTATGCTATTTCTCTCTGATTACTTACCTATCTTACCTCCTTTATCTACCTTATTATCTTTTCCATATCTCTTCTCTTATCAGACAAGGAATATATTGACATCATGCTTTGAATCTATGCCAGTCTAAGTCTTACCTTATGCAGGAATTCTTTCTAGATCACAAATTCTTAGCTTTTTAGTGTAATGTAGACCCTTTTGACAGTACAGTAAAGAGCAGAGGAAAGCTTAATTATTATTGAATATTTTAAGAAGTATCACAGACTTCTTTTCAGCATTTTCTCTTTTTTTGGAGTGCCTCCAGTTTTCCACATCATAAAATTCTTGGTTTTATTTAAGTTCCAATGGAGATGCTACCAAAAAATGCCTTCACTGTGGACAAGATGGCATTGACTTTCCATTTGATTGATTTATATACCTCTTTACAGGTTCCTTCATCAATCTCT
This sequence comes from Macrotis lagotis, assembly GCF_037893015.1. Classification (NCBI taxonomy): domain Eukaryota; kingdom Metazoa; phylum Chordata; class Mammalia; order Peramelemorphia; family Peramelidae; genus Macrotis; species Macrotis lagotis. The sequence continues at coordinate 355,813,653 of NC_133658.1, read as the reverse complement.
TCTATATCTGTCAAATCAGGGAAAGTTAGGTGGTACAGTGAATAGAGCACCAGCCCTGGAGTCAGGAAGATCTGAGTTCAAATGTGATCTTGGACTTTTAATAGAAATGTGACCTGGGACATGTCACTTAACCCCAATTGCCTAACACTCCCCGCCCCCCCAAAAAGTTATGTTAAAGCACAGCTTATAAAACTAATTTACATTATCCACCATGTTTCAAATATGTCTCCTTTTCTTGCTTCTCCCATTGAATTCTCTGTGTTCAGGGCAGCTAGGTGGCATAGTGGATAGAACACTGGCCCTGGAGTCAGGAGGACCCAAGTTCAAATTTGACACTTAATTACCTAGCTGTGTGACCTTGGGCAAGTCACTTAACCCCATTGCCTTGTAAAAACCAAAAAAAAAAAAGGAATTCTCTGTGCTCTTCCTTTCTTATGGTGTAGGACTATTCCATTATATTCATATACTATAATTCAGAAATTCTCTAATCACTTGGCATATGTAAAGACTTATATGAATACAACTACAGGATAATTGTTACATAGATAAAAGAAGACCAAAATAATTAGAATGATTCCAGATCCATGGCTAGGTTCTACTAATACAGTAAACCTGCTGATATGTCCCAAATTATAAATTTATTGCTACACCAAACAAATTACAAAAAGGATACTTAATTGAAACATACAAAATAATAAAATTCATTTGGAAGACTATAAGATCAAGAATTTCATGTAATGACAAGAAGAGAGAGACTGTAGTGTAAGTGGACAGAGAGCTAACTTTAAAGACAGGAAACCTTGGGTTCAAGAATCGTCTTTGGTATATATCATCATCTTTGTGACCTTGGGCAGGTCATTTAACTTTTTTCTTTTGTATTTTTAAATTTTTATTTTATTTTCAATTTATTAAATAAAATAAGAATTTTCATAGCATAGTATATGAAAAAAGATAACTGCACATGAAACTGCAAATCTATTACATACAACTTGCTATTCCCTAAATATATATAAAAAAATTATCATATGAACTTCCTTTTTTTCCTTCCCTTTTCCCTGCCCCTGTCCTATTCTATAGAGGGCTACTATTAGACACAATTATTCTGTGCCTACTTCTATTTATCAGTTCTTTCTCTGGCAGATTGTTTCTTTCTTCATATGTCCTTTATAATTGGCTTAGTCACTCAAAGTGCTCTAGGCAACTAGCTCTAAGACTATAAATTGCAGAGAATATGCCAGCCTACATTGATAGAGGGAGTTCCTTAAATCCATGAAGTCCTCAAGAATAATCCTAATCCCTAGAATTACAAAAAGTAATGAGTAAGGGAAGCTTAGTGCTATTAGATCTTAGGAGAAAATAGTAATTATAATAGTTCTCTCATGCTGGATTTCAAAAGCAGAAAAGTTAATAGATGGAGCTGATTAAAATAGCTAGACCTAGAAACAAATGTCCATAGCAGTCCTAGTGTCTGAGAAACCCAAGAATGAGAACCATTGGTGAGGAGATTTCAACTGAAAGAGAACTTCTGGAAAAAAAGGGGAAGCAGTCTGGTTAAAACTAACATTTTGATCAGCATCTCTAAACCACAATAAATTCAGATGGATAAAGTAAATATTAAAAAATCAAATCATTCAAAAATTCAGGGAGAATGGAAAGGTAGATTTTCTTTTTGATGGATGGAGGGGGGGGGGGGAATTAACCATGGCATAGAAGAGATCCTAAAAAACAAAGTAGAGAGTCAGTCATAAAAAAATGTTTTAGCCACAACCAGGGGAGTAGATTCAGATTAATTAAAAGAAATCTTTCATTTAATAGTGATAAAAAATCTGATACCCAAAATTCATAAAAAAAAAGTCCAAGTATTTCTCAGTAGACAAATACATGTTCCAGGGTTGGGAGCAGTTTTCAAAAGAAGGAAAAAAAAATTCAAAATCCCAAATAATCTTGGAAATGAAACCCTAAAGTGTCCCCTCATAACTACCAAACTGATAAATATGCTTTAAACAAGAAAAAGAAAACTCAATGGAGAGGTTATGGGAAGACAGATTTGCAATACATTGCTGGAGGTTCTGTAATTTAGTTCAACCCTTCTAGAAAACAGTTTGGAATTATGCAAGAACATTACTAAATTGTTCTTACCCTGTGACCCAGAGAATTCATTGCTGGGACTTAGGGAGTTACTGACAACAAGAAAAGGCCAATATGCAACAGCATGTTTATAGTAATATTATTTGTGATAACAAAAATGGTGAAAGAAAAATATGCAGCATATCTATTTTTTCTCTGAAAAACTTTTATTGATATTTTGTTTTCACATCACCTTCATTTCCCAGTATGTTCTTCTTTCTTCTCCTCCCACAAAGTCATCCCTAATAGCAAAGAAGAAAAAAGAAAACATTTCTTAACAAAACTAACCAATAAGTCAACCTCACCCAACGTACTAGGCACATTTATAGTCCCTCCACCTCTGCAAAGAAGGGAGGGAGGGAAAAAGAAGAAAAGTAGGGAGGGAGGGTGCAGTATTTTCAATTCATCTTTAGTGGCTAGGCCTGATTGTCATAATTACACAGCATTCAGTTTAGGTTTTTTAGTTATTATTCTTCCCATTAACATTGTTGTAGCTGTTGTGTAAGGAATCCTGATTATTAAGGGCTTAATTCCTTCTATTGAATGAGTCTTTTTCCTTTTAAGGTATATACACCTTGCTCTTAGTCCTGACCCCTGTGGCCAGACAGTACAAATGTGATGTTTCTTATGTGTGATAGCTGTTCAGATATTTGAACACAACTTATACTGAGTCCCTGAGGTTTTTCCTTTTTCCAAAATAAATTTCCTTTGATTCTTTCAGCCATTCCAAACATGACATGACCTCCAAAGCCTCTAGTTCTCTTGCTTTACCCTCTTCTGGAAATGCCTCAGACTGTCAATATACTTTGAGAATTGTGGTCCCAGAGCTTAGCAATGCCATTCTAGGTATGGACTGACATAGCAGATCATCTCTGGCCTTTCCCTGTTCATTCTATGTTCTCTTCCCCCACAGGGGCATGACTCCAGGAGAAGCTGAGATCCACTTCCTTGAGAATGCCAAGAAGCTGTCTATGTATGGAGTGGACCTCCATCATGCCAAGGTACCCACCTAAGGCTGGGTAAAGGGGTACTCACTATTTTGGATTTGGAAATTGCATCTGACTCACCTGACCAATAGAGTCATCAGGAAAGCATTACTATTGCTCTGCAATGGTTTTTTTTTTTATTTATTTTTATTAAAGATATTATTTGAGTTTTACAATTTTCTCCCCAATCTTACTTCCTTCCCCCCACCTCCCCCCCCAGAAAACAATCTGTCAGTCTTTACTTTGTTTCCATGTTGTACCTTGATCCAAATTGGGTGTGATGAGAGAAAATATATCCTTAAAGAAGAGACAAGAAGTCTAAGAGATAACAAGATCAGACAATAAGATATGTTTTTTTCTAAATTAAAGGGAATAGTCCTTGAACTTTGTTCAAACTCCACAGCTCCTTATCTGGATACAGATGGCACTCTCCTGTGCAGACCGCCCAAAATTGTTCCCGATTATTGCACTGATGGAATGAGCAAGTCCATCAAGGTTGAACATCACTCCCATGTTGCTGTTAGGGTATACAGTGTTTTTCTAGTTCTGCTCATCTCACTCAGCATCAGTTCACACAAATCCCTCCGGGCTTCCCTGAAATCCTGTCCCTCCTGTTTTCTAATAGAACAATAGTGTTCTATGACATACATTCTGCAATGGGTTTTATTCACAGACAGAGAAAACTAAGCTTTGGGTTCTTCTCTCCATGTTGCATGTGAGTGGTACAGATAGTTAAGGCTGTAAGATTTCTGTGAGACCTAGTAAGCTTAATGGCACCAGAGGTGGTTTTTCTGAGGGGGCTGACATTTGAGTTGAGCCTGAACATATGGGCAGAGAGAGAAAGGATGAGGAGAACAACATGACTGCAACCAATTAAGATTGAATCATGGGAGCAGCTAGATGGTGCAGTGACCCTAGAGTCATGAGGACCTGAGTCCAAATGTGGCTTCAGATACTTAATAATTACCTAACTGTGTGACCTTGAGCAAATCATTAACCCTATTGCCTTGCAAAGTTAAAAAAAAAACTGTATACAAAGAACTGAGTCATATTTAAAAAAAAACATTCCCCAATTGACAAATGTTCAAAGGATATGCAAAGGCAATTTACAGATGAGGAGATCAAAACAATCCATAGTCTTATGAAAAATTTCTCTAAATCATTACTTATTAGAGAAATGCAAATTAAAGCTTCTCTGAGGTACAACCTCACACCTCTCAGACTGGCCAATATGACAAGAAAGGATAATGATCAATGTTGGAAGGGTTGTGAGAAATCTGGGATACTATTACATTGTTGGTGGAGCTGTGAACTCATCCAGCCTTTCTGGAGAGAAATTGGAACTATGCCCAAGGGCAACAAAAATGTGCATACCCTTTGATCCAGCAATACCACTACTGGGTCTATACCCTGAAGAGATGATGAAAAAGGGTAAAAACATCACTTGTACAAAAATATTCATAGCAGCCCTGTTTGTGGGCACAAAGAATTGGAAATCAAGTAAATGTCCTTCAATTGAGGAATGGCTTAGCAAACTGTGGTATGTGTATGTCATGGAACACTATTGTTCTATTAGAAACCAGGAGGGATGGGAATTCAGGGAAGCCCGGAGGGATTTGCATGAACTGATGCTGAGTCCGATGAGCAGAACCAGAAAAATACTTTACACCTTAAAAGCAACATGGGAGTGATGATCAACCTTGATGGACTTGCTCATTCTATCAGTGTAACAATCAGGGACAATTTTGGGCTGTCTGCAATGGAGAATACCATCTGTATCCAGATGAAGAACCGTGGAATTTGAACAAAGTCCAAAGACTATTTCCTTTAATTTAGAAAAAAAAAAAGCCCTGATATCTTATTGTCTGATCTTGTTATCTCTTATACTTTATGTTTCCACCTTAAGGATACGATTTCTCTCTCATCACACTCAATTTGGATCAATGTACAACATGGAAACAATGTAAAGACTGACAAATTGCTCTCTGTGAGGGGTGGGGAGAGGGAAGTAAGAATAGGGGAAAAATTGTAAAACTCTAAATAAAATCTTTAATAAAAAAAAAGAAAAAAGACTGAAACATGGAGGATTTGCTTCAGAGGGAACTCATCTAGAATTCAGGACTCTTGAAGAGAATATAGTGGAAGATACAACTAGAAATCTAGATTAAAGCTAGAATGCCAAACCAAGGAATTTGGACTTGATTCTGTAGGCAGTTGAAAAAAAATTGAAGGATTTTCAGCAAGGGCACAATGTGACAAGAACTGGGCTTTAAAAAATTCAGTCTGGTAGTATGGGTTAGCAATTAGAAGCAAGGAAACTTTAGGAGGTTGGTGTAATCATCTGAATGAGAAGAAAGTGACCTGGAACTAGCCTTATCTGCCTCACCTGGCTAGGACTAGACCTGCCCTCTTCTGTTGGAATTGACTTGAGGACAGGATTAGGGTTTCTTCTTGTTTAAGCTATTGCCCTAATTAGATGATAAGCCCAGGTCTTCATATTCTGAGGTATAATGGTTCCTTTGCACAAAAGTATCTTCCCAGACTCTGCTTATGGACCAGATGCCTGCATATGGTGTACCCTGTGAGCTTTGGCTTTGTTCCTTTAGAGCCAAAGGCACCTTCTGCCTGGTACCTTGAACATGTCACAATAGAATTTCAGCTAAGAGGGTCCTCAACAAGCTGGTTCCCCTTCTCCAGGTATTTGTGGGATTGATAGGTAGATCAACCTATCAGGCCAAGCTCATAACCAAAGTATTCTATATCTCTATGACCCAGGATCTTCTGACTGGGTCTCCCGTAACCACTTTCCACTTAATTCCTACTCCTTACATCCCTTATCTCTTATCTCTCTTTCCCGTTTCTCCTCTCTTCTCCTAGGACTCAGAAGGTATTGACATCATGCTTGGAGTCTGTGCTAATGGTCTGCTGATTTACAGAGATCGTCTGCGGATCAACCGATTTGCCTGGCCCAAGATCCTTAAGATTTCTTATAAAAGGAGTAATTTCTACATCAAGATACGTCCAGGGGAGGTGAGCTTGCTCTGTCCTTGACTATACTTTATAAAATCTTAGGAGGGACCTCAAAGGATAGATATTTCACTCTTACCTGAACTGGCCTCTTCTTGAAGACTTCTATTTCTGGGGACTTGCTTCCCATTTTTGACCCAACTCTGTTAGTTGCCTAAGTCCATCTGAAATTTGCCTTTCTGCAGCTTGCACATTGTGTGTTTAATTCTTCCCTTTGGAACCAGGCGAAAGTATAACCCCACCTTGCCTGTGATGACCCTTCAGATACTTGAAGATAATGACCAGGTTCCTCATCCTTTCCTCTCCAGGCTAAATATCCCTAGTACCTTTCCTTGAAAGAAATAGTAAAGATAAATCCCTAGAAAAAGTAAGCCTAGAAGCATGAGATAAGAGTTAGGCCAAGTGGAGAGAGGAGGCTTGGAAGAAGGAAGGTCTGAGAAGAGGAGAAAAAGGTAGGCAGAATGTATCAGGGCTATGCCACTCATTCTCTCTTCCCTGGTGTCCTAGTATGAGCAGTTTGAAAGTACCATCGGCTTTAAGCTTCCCAATCACCGGTCAGCTAAGAGACTTTGGAAGGTCTGCATTGAGCATCACACATTCTTCAGGTGAGCAGGCTTTATCTGGGCCCGGGCAAAATGGGGCAGATGAAACCAGGGTTTTGGTGAATCCAGAAAAGGGCCCCTTGCCCTTTGTCAGGGAAACATAGCCAGATGAACCTGGAAGTTGGGGTATCAAGGTTCATTTCCTGGCTCTGCTGTTGACCTTGGGCATTTGTCTTAAACACTTTGAACCTCAATTTCCTTCCTTCTATAAAGAGGCTAGACTATATTAATGTTTAATAGATTCATTTAACTGTAGAACCCTGGATGATGGTAAAGCTTAAAATATATTCATGCACCTTTACAAGCTGGTTCACAAGGGCTTAGGAGTATAGTTTTTCCCGATGTGACCTTGAAAGAATCAAGAAAATTATGGGGTGAAATAGAAGAAAATTGACCCAGTTTCATTCTTTCAAGTTATATTTTTGGTTATTCACATAATTTCATATTTAACATTGACAGAGGAAATTGTTGCTAGCATCAAAATTCCCTCAAATGAGTTTAGGAAAAGCTGAGCTATAGAATTCTGCTAAAGTTCCCTCCAGCTAAGTGACCTTAGGATTAAATGTCTGCTGGGTTCAGAACATTGAGCTCTTTACTGCATGAAAGACAAAATATAGATAAGGTATGAGCCTTCCTTTCATGGAGATTTTGAGTCTTTGTAGATATGGGTACAGATAATTAAAATATAATAAAACAAATCCTTTGCTTCTTTGTAACTTTGGGCTCTTCTTGTACCCTCTTGACTCTACTCTTTGCCCCCAATACAGACTTGTGTCTCCTGAGCCCCCACCCAAGGGCTTCCTGGTGATGGGCTCCAAGTTCCGTTACAGTGGGAGGACCCAGGCACAGACCCGGCAGGCCAGCGCCCTCATTGACAGACCTGCACCCTTCTTTGAGCGTTCCTCTAGCAAACGGTACACCATGTCCCGAAGCCTCGATGGAGGTAGGGCTCAGATTTGGGAAGCACTTGGGCATCTGAATGAGTGGTGGGTAGTCAATGGGTAGTCAGTACCAGCCTAACCCAAGAATCATCCCATTGTATGAAACCCTCCTCCACTTAGAAGATATTGCCTTTGAAGTTTGGGAAGCTCTTTGACCATCTGGGGACCTCTGTTAAAAAGTAAATAGGTTATTTGGTGATTGGCAGCCAAGGTCAAGGCCCATCAAGGATCTGAAGCTGAATCTTGAATGGAACTTGTGGTTCTCGGAGGCAAAAGTGAGAGAGAGTATTCTTGGCATGGGGGACAGCCTGTGCAGGAGCATAAAGATGGAAAATGGAAATTATTTTTTAAATAATAAATAGGCTCATTTGGCTGGAACATAATGTTCTCTGGGAGCAATGTATGATCAACTTGGAAAGATATAGACTGGCATAATGGGGAAGATAGAGTTGGACAGTAATAATGTGAATGATATGAGGGAGATGGGTGTGGTGACCAAGAAAAGTAGTCCTCATGGTTCTAGAATCTGGAAGACCTTTTTTCAGAATTGATGTCAGATTCTTCCTGGCTCTGTGACCCTGGGCAAGTCACTTAACCCTGTTTGCCTTAGTTTACTCATCTATAAAATGAATTGGAGGAGGAAATGGCAAACCACTCCAGAATCTTTACCAAGAAAATCCCAAATCCATCACAAAGAGTTGGATATGATTGAAAAAAATGGACAACAGCAATAACAGGGATTTTTGTGCCTTCTTATTTCATGGAGTTCTTGTAAAGCCTATGGTTCCCTTCCCCCCCCCCCTTTTTTTTTTGGTGACCAGGACTGTTTAACTTGTCTATCCGGAGGTGCAACAGTCACTCACAGACTTGATCCCATTGCTGATTGGCCTGGAAGCTTTGACTTGCTCCTTTTGTAACCTTAGCTAATTTGCCCCTTCTTAGGTAACCTGATTCCCTCCCTGCCCCCTCTGGACTGGGGGCTCACTTTTTTGGTACCCAGATGAGGGCACGTAAATGACTTTAGCTCTACTGCAGTTAGTCTCTTTGAGCTCAGCCTCCAGCCTCAGCTTCCCCCAGTGGCAGGGATTACAGGTATGATCCACTATTCCCAGACTCCTTAGAATAATGTTTAAAATGCATGAAATGAAAAAAACATGGGATTCCAAAGGAAATCAATCATATTGAAATATGGTGATAAATAAAAAACATTTTCAGAAAGTTCATGGATTCTAAGTTAAGAATTACCTGTTCTAAAGGAAAAAAAAAAGAATTACCTGTTCTAGAAAGTCTACAACCTAGCATCATAGGCATTCTGAGTGAACCCATTGGGCAGTGTTATCATGCCCTTCCCCAAAGCACAGCTAGGATTGAATTTGATTATTATTGCAGAACAACTGACAAAATATCTTCCCTGGCTGGGGTGAAAGTTTTACTCCTCCATCCTAGACAAGAACTAGGTTGAGTTCCAGAACTGAGTGGAGTCATCAAGTGGGCAGTGGGCAGGGTCTCTTCAGGGTGCGCTTGGTGCTCCCTTACCTGGAAGCTAGAGGAGCCCTTACCTTCTACCCTGGTGCACTTTCCCTTCTTTACTTCCCTACCATCATCTCTCAGCAGAATTTTCTCGACCAGCCTCTGTCAGTGAGAATCATGATGTGGGGTCAGAGACTGAGAAGTCTGAAGAAGACAGAGACTACAGTGGTGGGAGGAGAAAGTCAGAGACGGAGGAAGGAGAACTCCGAACCCCCACTAAGATCAAAGAGATGAAGGTATGAGACTTTCCTTCCACCTCTGACTGTAAGAGAACCTGGGGCTTCCCCATCCCTACAGACAAGAGTATCTTGAAATATATTTACTGTACCCTCAACTTTGGTTTGTGGAGACCAAGGGCCTTAGCCCACATATCTAGGATGTGCATGCCAGGCCCTATCCTTTGTTTCCTCATGAAAGGTAGTACAAACTGGTTCCCTCCCCTCCACCAACTGCCTGTGGGTGGGCTGTGAATGTGATTGTCCCTGAATAGATCTGTGTCCCTGAGAAGGAAGAGGGGTTCTCATGTGTCTGCACACATAGAGAACACATAGGCCCCCATTTTTCTGGGCACATTTTGCACATGTCTGTACTTCCAGATATTGACCCCCTGAATGAGGAGTTCTCTCTATACACCTCATATGTTGACATGATACCAAGAAAACACTAAGAACTCACAGATGTGATATGATTTGAACTATAATGTTCTGAACTATAATATCAAGCTTAATAATATATACAAATAAGGACTAAAACTTGAAATAAAACCATGTAATCAGCACTATTTACATTTAAAAAAACTATAAAGATTAAACTAATATGGCAAATTATCATACAATGTTCAACTGCCCACACAGACTGCATGAGGCATCAGTATTGTCCGATGCCCATCTCTGGAATACTGGGACCATAGACATGGGTTTCTCAGCTCTGAGGAGGCCTTGACTGGAATTCAAAGAGGCCTCCTGTACCTCACATGGGCACAGACTTTCAGAAAAGGTCCCTTTAGAGGTCATACCTTCCTGCTGCCACCCTTCCAAACAGTGTATTACTGCATTTTCCCCAAAGCCCCCACAAACTGAAGCTGGGGACTAAGGCAGTGTTCTTTGAGGGTAGCCATGAGGTAAGACTATAACAAGGCAGGAGATCAAGGTTCTCCTGTGTCTTCTAACCAAGCCCTTCCCCAGTAGCCTAAGGATATGGCCTCTAGTTGGCTGAGAAGGGTACCCAAAAGCCAAGCTGTCACTTTGTAGTGAGACTTCATATGCACACATATAGACTTGGATTCAAACCTAAAACACAGTGTGTCCACAATATGTGCACATATATGAAACAGCCCGGCTCTCCAAGCACAAGCATACATTTATATACACATGCTTCATGTACCTTAGCTTCACAGGGAGACACAATGTTCATAAGTAAATGAACACTATTCCCACTCCCACCACCCAATTATTGGTAGCCCCAACATCGTGTTTTTTTGATGACCTAGTTTCCTCCCCCCTCCCCATCACCCCACTTGACCTGAATCTAGCTATGTCTAATGTAATCCCTCTACTGACCCTGCTGGTTCCTCCCTCACCATGTACTGCTAGCCGGAGCAGGAAACCACGCCAAGACACAAGCAGGAGGTACTGACTGCATCATTCTCCTTTGTTCTTTTGGTCCATTGTTTGCCACCTACCATCTGCCATGTGCCATTCTGCCTTCATCTCAGGTCCATGCCCTTTCATTTCAGGATATCCCACATACCATCACTGGTCCTCATCTTCTTTGCCCTTAAGTTGGGAAAGTCATCCATATTCCTGGGAAAGGGGCTTGTTGCTGTGCTGCCTGCCTGCTTTTTGCCTTAATAAGTTTATTACTCATAAACTTCTTATTCATCTTCTTTCTTCACCTTATTCGTTTCTTCCTCTCCCTTCTTCCTCTTTTTTTTATCTTTTGCTTATTTTCATCTTCCTTTTCCTTCATCATTCTTCCTTTCTATTCTTCTTCATTTTCTTCTGTTCTTCCTCTTTCTATTGATTCTTTCTATTTCCTCAACCAAAACCAGCTCCTCTTCTACTTGTCATCCAAACCCAGCCCCTTCATAATATGTTCATTGCCAAAATATGTATTGTCTTTTGGCTGTGTGGGGAAAGGCTACTTTTAAAGATGTTAGAAGGGGAAGAAACATGACCCTTATTCTCCTACAGAGACCTCAGACACTCTAAAACCCCATGGTTCAGCTGGCTACCATAGTAGCTAGTAGACATTACTTTGCCTGGGATAGGAGTCCTGATCCATAGTAGAAACTAGGAGATATTCAGATGAGTATAACCAAGGTATTTGACTTTCTGGGAGGGAGGCAGGCAGTGGGTTTACTGTAGAAAGGCAGAAGCATGGAAGCAGGTCACATTTGCTCTTCAGGAGGTCTCTTTTCTCTTCTACTTATAATAGCTGAAGAGTTAATGTTTATAGATTGTGATCTGGATTTGAGGTCACTAGAGCTATGTTTGGTTTTTATTACCATCACTTACTAGCTATGTGACTTTGGTCAAGTCATTTTAATTTTTCTGAATCTATTTACTCATTTGTAAAATGGAAATGATAATAGCAATAACTACTCTCCCTCACAGTGGTTGTATGGATCAAATTCAGTAATGTATATAAAAGCACTTTTTTTAAAATTATAAAATGCCACCTAAATGTGGATCAATTACTATTATCATCCTTGGTAGTATATTTCCATGGGTCTGGAGACTAACTCTAAAGGCTTCCTAGCTGTATTTTCAGGCCAGCTCCCTAGGTCTGTAATCTTGTGATTGTTTCTCAAAGGAATCTGCTGACTTTTTTTTTTGGAACCAGCAGAATAGAATTTTGATGAATTGAGCATTCTTAAATAAACTTCTAGATGAGACCTCTTGAGGATATGGAAAATAAATGTAAATTGCTACTCTTCCCTATGTTCCACCTCATATTTCAAGCCTCATTGAGATCAGATGCCTTGGCCTTTTTTTTCCTAACTACTGGTCTCAGGCCACAGTGCAGGAATTGGTGTCCCCTACTCTGCATACCTTGGTTTACCAGGCCGTTCAGAATACTTGTCGTGGATAAGGCACAGGGGAGATGCCTATTTGAAAAATGGCATCAACCCTTTCCTCAAGGAGCTTACAATTTAATTTGAGGGAACAAGATGGTTCCATAGTATCTGTTATAAGATAATGTGGTGGGTGGCTAGGTGGTGTAGTGGATAAAGCACCGGCCTTGGAGTCAGGAGTACCTGGGTTCAAATCCGATTTCAGACACTTAATAATTACCTAGCCGTGTGGCCTTGGGCAAACCACTTAACCCCATTTGCCTTGCAAAAAAAAAACACTAAAAAAAAATAATGTGATCAGGGTAAAGGGTAACGCAGAAAAGTCCTTTTTGAGAAAGGGGTTATTCCTTTTAACTGAGGGGTCAGGGGATGCTCCATAGAGGAAATGACATCTGAGTTGAGTCTGGAAGGAAAGGAAGGTTGTTTCATAAAGTAGGGATGAAAATAGAGAATATTCACTGTGAGGATTCACATGAATTCTTTCCCCTCTCCTCCCTATTCATACCCAGTAAGCATGAGCATCTAAGGGGTTAGGAATAGAGACTTGCAGCTTCTGTCGTTTTAATCTTCCCTGTCCCTTGTCCTTTGCTTTTGGAATGGAAAATTAGTGTAGTTCAGAGATACTTTTCCTTTTATAACTCATTTATTTTCTCCATCCTAAGTTCTTAGATAAACCAGAGGATGTACTGTTGAAGCACCAGGCCAGCATCAATGAACTCAAGAGGACGCTGAAGGAACCCAATAGCAAATTGATTCATAGGGATCGTGACTGGGAACGTGAGCGAAGGTTGCCTTCCTCACCAGCCTCATCCTCTCCCAAGCATGAAGAAGGAACCCCTAAAGGGACCCCTGAGAAAGCTAATGAGGTGGGTCCTGTGGCCTTGGGCTCCATAAAGAAGAGTGGGATGTGGGATATGGAATTGATTTACATAGATTTTTTTGCATTTATGCTCTGCTCCATAGCACTCATTTTTAGTGGAAGAAAAGAATGGCATCAAGGACCAAAGATTCATTTACTTGATGTTGGAACATGAGTTGTTGAATTGGGGTTGGGGAAGGTTGTTGAAGTTTGAAATAAGGAATTTGGGGTCCAAGAATAATATGTGTAGTATGTTCTTTGTTGTTCAGCTTTCTATTCTCAAGAAAACTATTAACTAATATATCTAATAAACATGCATATTATTTTTAAAAATATGATAAAAAAATAGCTAGGAAGAATATGCTACAAGGCTGTGAAGTAAGAAGTTACCCATATATCCTAATTTTTCAGAGCATAGATGTAAATTTCTCTACTGAAAAGGAGGAATTTTATACCTTATACTTAATATCTCCAAGGTAATATTCTAAGCACTTTCTATAACAAATTATAACTACCTATATTTGTTATGCAAAAGGTAATTTTTCCCCTAAAATCTATCAGGATTACTAAGTACCATTGTACAACCATAGTTGACAATCAATAAAAACAGCTTACATTTGTATTTGTATAGCATTTTCTAGCTGTCATCACAATTGAACATCACAACAGTTCTTGGAGGGAGATCATACAAATATCGTTATATTCATTTTAAATTTGAGAAAATTGAGGCTCAAATGTAGAGACTTGTACAAGGTCAACTAATAAATGCTGTAACCTTGAATCTTAGCTTTCCAGCTCCATATCCAAAGAAGTTAATGTATGGTATTTCTCTATTAACCAAAATTCCAAACTAATTCAATGTTCCCCAACCTCAACAGAATACTGGACTAGAAATCAGAATCCCTGGGATTGAATCCCACCTCTAATATTTATTATTTATCTGACCTTGAGAAAGACCCTTCCTCTCTCTCTAGGACTTGATTTGCCCATTTGTAGGGTGATAGAAATTTGGACAACCTCCTTTATAGGCTGTTGTGAAAAAAGTTATTGGTAAACTATAAATTTGAGTTGGTATTATTATACCAGATTACAGAGAGTTGGCTGTCTTTATTTGTACAACAGGAAGTTAGACCAAAGGAGTAATGCAGGCTGAAGTTAATGAGAGAAATTCTATAACAAGTTACTGGTATAACTTGGAATGTTATGGGGTAGCTCCAGTCCCAGAGGTAAATCATAATGTTTAGAGTCAACATTGCAAGAGTAGTAGTACTGCATCCTTCTAAGTCATACTTATCACTGTTAGAGACAAGCTTCTTGGGCAAAGGGCTGACTGGATGGTGGTTTAGAAGTTATTGTTGGGAAGGTTCTCTTAATTGATTTCAGTGAGAGTCTGGTCCTAGAAAATGGAAGTTGGACCAGTTGACACACCCATGGCTATCATGCTCTCTGTGACAATTGTCTCCGTCAGCTGTGGCACTGTATTCTTGGTTCTGCCGCCACTCTTGAGATAGCCTGTCAGCAGCCCTATATAGCCCCTCAGGGATAATGAGAGTGGGGCTGAGGCTATAATGGTACCAGTCAGACTCCTGGAGGAGCATGGATATGGATGATAACCCTGGAGCAGGGAGTAGAGGATGACCTCAGCCATGGCTATCTCCTGAGAGTCAAATATCCTTTGACAAGAAAGGGGAGATCTGCTTCTTTAGCCTCAACTGGGGGGGATTACTTCAAAGAGGCTTAAATTGCTTAAAGTGAATGGTTGGGGAAAGGAGTCTGAGTCACAGGGAGGAAGCATCTCAGATGGCAGTGGACAGAGCCCATAGAGTGGATCCAGGGACAGGGAAGCATTGGAAGGGTCCTGAAAAGGGTCTACAAGGGATTCAGAGGGTGGGTTTAGAAAGAATATGTCCTTTGATTTCAAGAGCCTAGATCCTACCTGCAGACATGATCTCATGGTCTTCAACATCTGGGATCCAGGAGGGAGGAGGAAGAATCAAAAGGAAGGAACTTTCATTTCCTGAACTACATACTATGAATCCAGTTTTATTCCCACAATAAAAAAGAAAAAAAATCACTGAGGAAAGCTGGTAGAAAGAAACCTGAACCCATTTCTTTTCTAATACTTGACCAGAAACAAAGCAGAATGAAATATTCATGTGTAATCTTTGATCCTGGGGTCACCCTAATAGTTTGTCAGAGATCTTGGGACTGGGACTGTCTTAAGGGTTTCTACCCAACTAACCTAATCCTATGGATTGCTTCTGAGTATGAACTAGGAGCTCCGTCTTCCTCCTTGCTGTCTTTTCCTGCTCCATCCAAAGATGTGACATAATGGATAGAATACTGGACTTGGAGTCAGGAAAGATTTGGCTTCAATAAATCTACTGTCAACATTAGCTATTATGACTGTGAACAAGTCATTCCACTTCAGTTTCTTTTCTGTAAAATGGATATAATGATAGCACCTGCCTCCCAACAATGATGTGAGAATAAACTATTATAATATATGTGAAGTGTGTTTACAAACCTAGAGCATATATAAATATTAGGTATTATGATTATTCTGCCTCTGAACTCTAGCTTCCTCATTTGTAAAATGGAGATGATAGTATCTATGAAGTTACTACCTCACAAGGTTGTTGTAGTGATCAAAAGAGATGAAGATTCAAAGTGCTTTCCTCATGAATCTTAAAGTATTGTATGAATGTCGGCTATGAACATTTTCCCCTTTCTAAACAAGATGCTTTATATTGTTGTATTCGAACCAGGGCCATGTGAGGAAAGGTTTACTGCTCATGGAATGTGTGTCCGTCTTTCTCTCTTTCTTTCTGTATCTCTCTCTCTCTCTCTCATCTCTCCTTCCCTCTTCCCTTTCCCTGTGTCCCTGCTCTCCCTCTGCCTGGGCCCTGGACCTTCCTTCCCTGCAGAGCCAGAGAACAGAGGACGCCTCCCAGCTGGAGCCGGAAATTGCCTTAGGCTTGGAGTCATTCACCCTGAAAAGTCTTGTGTCGTCTCCTGAGGTTACTGTCCATCTTTTGTCACCTGGGGGACTTTCCATTTCCCTTGGGGTCTCTTCACTCATCTGTCACCTTCTCCGGCAAGATGGGCAGGGGGGACCTGTACATGGACACAGATGGGGAGGGTGCCATTCTCCTCAGCCATAGTTCGGGGGGAAGGAAAAACCTATGAGGAAAGGGAAGTTTGAATGTTCCCTCCCTTTAGAGGATAGATTGACTTCTGAAGAGGGGCTGAGAGAGTGGACATTCTTCCCCAGAGGGTAGTCAAATAGGCAGGATTTGTGAAAAGCTGAATTCTGTGTTGACCAAGGGCATCAGATTGCCATGATGGTGTAGTCCCTGTGGACTTGTCTTTATTTCTGTAGGTTCTGGTAAGCTCCTAATCTAGGTGATGATGTTCCTCCTGTCTCCCCCTTCCTCCTCTGACTCTGGTCTGGATAGAATTCCTTTAGAACCAGTTAGATTTCCTATTAGAAGGTCATTTTCTAATTGGCCTTGTTCTTCCCATGACTGGTCTATTTAGTGTGGAGAAGAAAAGCCTGAAGGGAAAAATGATGCTTCCTTCAAGTACTGTTAGAAAAATACCCTTCCTTGCCATCTCTCTAATAAATCAGACAGTGAGTCTGTTGGGCTTCTGTGCCTGAGATCAGGGTGACCTATATGCCCCCTTTTCCCCATTCTTTGCTGTCTAATTCTCACCCTTGGGCTGGGCTATAGACTCCCCAGTTGATAGCATTTCCCCCACTGGACACTTCCTTGCAAGATGAGCTCCTCTTGGCTATCAGTCCAGTGTCCAAACCCTACATGAGAGAGGGCTCAGAAGGAGTAGGTTTTTCCTCTAAGAATCTTGGCCATTGTCCCCTCCACCCCCACCCAGAAGACAAAAGGAGGAACTTTGGACCCACTCAGAAGAATAGGCAAACCCAAAGAAGTATTGAGTCAGGAACAGACTATTCTTTCATGCTTGTGTCCCAGGAACCCCTTGGGACCTTCACTTTGTTTTCCCCAGAAGGTCATTTTCTAATTGGCCTTGTTCTTCCCATGACTGGTCTTTTTAGTGTGGAGAAGAAAAGACTGAAGGGACAAATGATGCTTCCTTCAAGTACTGAAGGCATATCTGTCATGTGGAGAAGGGAATAGATTTTTGTTTGCCTTGGCCCTGGGAGGAAGAATTAGGAGCATGAGAATTGTACTTTTCAGTTCCATTTAAGAAAACTTTCTAACAGTAAAAACTAATAGTTTGGGATAGCTGGGTGGTACAATGGATAGAGTGCTAGGCCTGGGGTCATGAAAACTCATTTTCATGAGTTCAGATATGGCCTCAGATGCTTACTAGCAGTGAGACCCTGGACAAGTCATTTAATCCTGCTTACCTCAGTTCCATATCTGTAAAATGAGTTAGGGAAGGAAATGGCAAATCATTCCAATAACTCTGCCAAGTAAATCCCAAATGGGGAGGTCACAGAGTCAAATATTCCTGAAAAACCAACTTTAAGAAATCCTAGGATTCTTTCCTCTCAACTTGACCTTGAACTTGTGCTTATAATTGGCCTTTCAGCCAATACTTCACCAACTTAGTCTACCATCTTTTCCAAGGTTTAACTTACCAGTATATGTGTGCTATGATAAAGAATCCAAGTCCTTACTAAATTAACAGCCTTCTTGTTCCTTCCTCACTGGGTAGCCTGAGGAAACCCTTCCAAACCAAAGCATGGAGAACATTCTCCACTAAGTCAGGGTTTTGTTTGTCTGTGACTAGGTAGGTTCTGCCTGGCTTGGGATAGGACTTGTCACTAGCTCTGACATTTCCAGATTGTTCATGGCTAACTTCCTCAGGTATGGGCTAGCTGGTGCCCCAGTGGGCCTGAGCAGTGGTGCTGATAAGACTGAAGATGGGCCCAGACAGTGACTTTGCATAGAAAAGACCTCTCTAATGGCTACAATGATGTGGATATTCCTAGCCTTGGCCTTTCTGCACTCTATGAATGCTCTGATCATTTGAGGAACTAAGGGGTCATCAGTCTTAGATTCTGACAGTTCAGAGCACGTAGTTTGCTGAGGCTGAATAGCATTATCTCAAGGAGGAAGGAATACACATAATCTAGGGCTGAATTTCAACATTATACCTTTTCAGTAGGATTAAATTTAAGCTGTTTTGAAAATCAAGTTTTTCAGTGAGGATTATATTGTTTTAACAATATTATTCCCTCTTTAGATCCATCCTTACTATTTGAAGAGTCAAAGCAATGAGCCACCAGGTGTGAAGAGAGGCATAGTCTGCTGCAGGAGGGCATGACCATTCTCCCTCCTGTCAGAGAGATCATGTTGAAGGGTCTGCCAGACTGGCTCCCCTCCACTACACACAGACACCGTAGGGCTCTTTCCACCCAATAGAGTAGATGTGCTTTAGTACCACAGGACAAAGAGGAGATTATAGGCAAGAGCCAGTTACAGTCTCCCAAGAAAGAAGGTGGAAAGAGAAGGTAAACTAAAATTTGAATCAAATGTGATTTTAAGGTTTTACACCATATATAGAAACAACCTGATTTGTCAAAAAGTCATCATCTTTGAACTTAGTTTTCCTTAAAATCTATTTGTCTTGGGGGTAACTAGCTGGCACAGTGGATAGAGCACTGGCCCTGGTGTCAGGAGGATCTGAGTTCAAATCTGGCATCAGACACGTAATAATTGCCTAGCTGTGTGACCTTGGGCAAGTCACTTAACCCCATTGACTTAAAATTTTTTTTTAAATCTAGTTGTCTCTGGATATCATTTCCTAGCCAAAGCAGTCCACAAAGATGTCATATATCCTTGTGACAATTATTATTTGAGTTTTTTCTTATTGTAGTTCTTCTGGTAATTTACTTTGGGACCTGGACATCTTAGTACTTCATGGAGTACAAAAACAGGGTCAGCTAGGTGGCGAACTGGGTAAAGCACTGGTCTTGGAGTCAGAAAGATTCAAGTTTAATTCCAAAACTTACTAGCTGTGGGTCCTTGAGCAAGTCACTTTACCACTATCTCAGTTCCTTCATCTGTAAAATTTGGATAATAATAGCACTTACTTCACAGGGTTTTGGTGAGGATCAAGTGAGATTATATTCTTAAAGTATTTAGCATCATGATTGGTACCTAGAAGCAGCTATTACTATCATGATCATCATCATCATTATTATTATTAAAGAAACCTAGACCCAAGAATCAGGAGATAAGGAATTCTAGTCCTGGTTCTGCCCTTAGGAAAATCACTATACTTTTCTGAGTCATGGATTGTTTTTATCTTCCAAAATCAAGGGATTGAACTTGACTAGAAAGCTAAGATCCTTTCCAATAATCTATTCATTAGCTTCCCTACCTATAAAGGCTATAAACTAATGTCCTGTACCATTTCACAGAATAGAAGAGAAAAAGAAGGCCACTGGTTGGTACTATTTTTCCTTTCTTTTAATGGCCCTCTCTCCCCTGTCCCTCAACCTCAGTATCATGAGAGCAGTGCCCTGATCTACCCTTTGGTCATATCAGTTTTTTTCTTTCACTGACTGGAAGGAACAGACTCTGATTTCAGCCCCATGCTAACTTTTCTTGCTCCAATTGACATGCAGGGTTCGGAGCACTGGGTGTTTATAGAAAGAGAGTGCTCTCAGCCTGAAGAACTTGTGCTCAGGAACCTGAGTGCCCTACAACCAGAGGACCCCTCAACAATCCCATCAGATGACCTCTGCAGCAAGAGGGTCTCCAAGGTGGATGTCCGGGTAGATAAGTTCAGAGTTGAAGTGGCCACTGAAGAACTGGTCAGAATGAAGGGGCAAGGAGAGACATGCCAAAGAGGAAGGATGATTGCAAGTCCTGAGGATTTTGAGTCCCTGTGGGAGGATGGAGTGTGGGCTCAGGAAGGCCCAGAAAGAACTTCACTCTTGGCTAGTCATGCATTAGTGGAGAAAATCTCAAATACCTCCCAGCCCAGACTCAGCAGCAAGGAGGAAACAATTGGGGAACACAGAACCTCAGCCAACCAACTTGAGGGACATGTGGAACTCAGAAAGGAGCTTGAAGAATTCCATGCCTGTAGACAATCTTCAGTAATAGAGCCAGAGGCTCAACAGGAAGTGCTTGGGATGAAATCTCGGGACCCTCACCCTGAATCTCCAGCCTTGGAGAAGGAAAGTATGAAAGTATCTCCAGGAGACTCAACCAGAGCAGATTCCAGTGATGAAACAGAGACCTCTCCAGCAGAAAGGAGCTTCTACCTAAGTTTTGCAGACAAAGAACAAGAGGAATTGGCCTCCTTTGTCCCTAAAGATGGGAAGGTAGCAGATCTGGGTGCCATCCAGGAAGATCAGAAAGGCCATGTGGAATTAGAGGATGATGAGTCAATAGTGGCTCCTGGGTTTAATTCTTCAGATCAAGTGTTCTCAAGTCTTGGTGGTAATACTGGTATGTACTCAGAAGGAGATGAGCCCCCAACCATAGATGTAGGATTAGATGAACTCAAAGTTCTTTTAGAACAACTGAGTAAGAAAACATCCCTAAGTCATCAACCAACTAGCAATGAGAAGAGTTATGAGAGGAAAGAAGAAGAGTTTCTCAACCCAATAGGTGGCAAATGCTTAGAGGAAGAAATGCTCGAGACAGGAAATTCTATAGAAAAGGTTCAGAAGAGCCCCCCCAAATTAGAGAATCAATCACTAAGCAAAGGAGGAGAAAATGAGTTGCCAAAATCAAAGTCCAAGGCCAGCCATCTAAGGAAGGGCCCACAAAGAGATATAAATGGATCAGACAGACAGAAGGAGGTACATTTTCCATTCCAAGAGAGATCACTTCATGCCCTAGAAGGAGACCCTGAGCTGAATGAAAATAAAACTTCTGCAGTATTTCTTCAGATGGAAGGGATCATAATGAAAGATTCTGCCCTGGCATCCCCAGGGAATTCTGAGACCATGGTATCTTGGGAAGATTGTACAAATCCACCCCCTCCAAAACAAGAGCAGCAGGCCAATGATGGGCCCTCTCACCTGGAACATCCCATAGTCTTTCCAAAGACGTTCCGTTTTCCAAAGGGAAGTCTGGGAAACAAGGACACAGTGGTCCCTGATGTAGCTAAGACAAAGGAGCTGCCCACTACCAATGAGAAAGCAAAAGATGGAGCCAAGCAGACCAGAGTAGGAGGCCTGGTGCTTACTGCCTTGGAAAGGGAACCCAAGCAGGGTATATCTTTCCAAGCTAGTGGTCAAGAGGGTTCCCAGGAAGACATTAGCAAGACCTCTGTGGCCAATAAAATTAAGATATTTGAACGAGGTGACACCCATGGTGCAGATAACCTCTGGGCAAATGTGGGGGATTCCAGGGCTCTTCCAAGTGAGCAATCATCTGAACCATTCCCAGGGCAGGTGGAACAACAGCGAAACAAACTGTTGGAGCTAGGTTTTGTTCAGCTTCATCCCCCAAATAATATCTCTAGCTCCAAAGCCACAGAGCTTACTGGGTCAGCATCAGATACTGGTCACTTCGTTGCTAAACCTGGAACATCTGCAGATCCAAACAAAGCTGTGCTCATTGTCACTGAATTGAACCAGGGAAGTGATGAAGAGTTGACACCTTCATCTGTGGATTCTAGTTCCAAGACCATATTGGCAGAAGCCGGGGTAACCAGCCACATGAATCCCTCTCTCCTCCAACACCTTGCTCTCCTCCCTACCTCCCTATGGAAACTGACTGCATGTTTTTGTGCTTCTTCCTGGAGCATGTTCCTAAAGTTTCACCTCCATCACCAAGAGCAGAGGGTGCTTGGCCATCTCAGTTTTTTTGTTTTTATAAGTATAACCCAAGCTAATACAGTCAGTTCTGGCCCTTTGGTTGGGTTAGAAATGCTGCTAGCTACTGTCATAGGCACAATCTTCCTACTCTGGAACAGAGGAGGGGTAGTCTTGTCACCAAGCCATAACCCATCATCATCCTAGTACCCTTTGCTTCATCATGTTCTTCCTGTCCTGCTTGGCTTCTTTAATGATTCTCCCTTTTCCTGCCCTTGCTCCCCTCTCCTACCTGAGACAAGTTGATTGTCCTGCAGCCTCTCCCCCTTCAGTTGCTGTTCCAACTCAATACCAAAGCTCCCTTTCTGCCTCCTTAAGACTAACCCTTTTCTCTAATTCAGAGCAAAACTCGGGAACCAGCTCGGGAAGAGGACTTGTCAGGCTCAGCAGCTAAAGTTGCTTCAAAGGAGGAGCAGCATTCAGCTGGGCCCCAGGCTGCCCAGGTCTCTGCCATTCATCCTCTCTCTGCCTTCCCATCCCCTTTACTGGGCCACAACTGTACATGCTTTAGCCTGGGCTCCCCCACTCCTGTCTGTCTGTCTCTCCAACTTGGAATCAGATCTCTCATACCTCTCAACCTCATAGAAACTTTTCAGACAGAGGCTCAGTTGGTCCCTCCAGCCCCTTTTGTGGGGTGGTCTTGACAACCTCAATCTGAAGAGACTGTTCCTTTGGGCTGAATTTGGAACTTCCAAATGTCCGAGACCAAATCAACCAGAAATGTTTTGTTGCTATTTTTATTCTCTAAAAACAGACTTGGAATAGAAGGAAATGAAGTAGGTAGTACTGTCTGTGTGGACTTTACCCTCTAATGGGTTGGGCCAGTTGAGAGGTATGTATGATAGGCAGGAGGGGTCTAGTTCCCTACGGTGCTTGTCAATTCCACTGAGGGTCCATGGTGCCCACTCTCCAAGGGGGCTGAGGGTTGAGCTTGGCAGTGTACCTCATTCTCCTTGTGGCTCTCACCTGAAGATTCCCAGCTTCATTTTGCTTCTTGTCTAGAATAGAAAACAAGGGTCCCTGTCCCAAGGAGGAAGAGGAGGTTAAAGAAATTATATTTTAGGGCATGGTGGGTGACAGCATCCCATGCTCCACAACAGGCACGGTGGAATTGACAAGTCAAATTTGCTTCCTCTCTGTTATTCAGAGCTGGCTCCAGCCTCCTTGCCTCCTCCCTCCCTGCGGACTCCTTTGCCGTTTCGCCACACTGGACTTCCTTCATGTCAGGGCCTGGCATCTGAGCTGCCATCCGTGTCCCTTGCACAAAGCCGCTTCTAACGAGCTCCAAGAGCCAAACCTTGGACAGGGCCTCTCGTCCAGGGTGGACGTGCAGGCCGGGCTGTGCTTTTTACTCGCTTCTGCCTTAAGTGCCTGAGCAGGATTTGGCAGCCCCTCCCTGGGGCTCTTGGGAAGGTCATGGTTTTCTTGGCTTGCCTTGTGATTTCAATGACACCTTCTTGGGATGATTCCTTCCCCACTGCCAACCTCCACCTTGTGGACATCCCCATGCGTGCTCTGACATTCACCCTCTTGATTTTTGTCTCTCTCCTCTGTGTTCCTTGGCTTCCACCTGGTGTTTAGAGAGCAGGGCTGAGGGAGGGCTCAGAAGAGAAAGTCAAACCCCCACGTCCCAGGGCCCCAGAGAGCGACCCGGGAGACGAGGACCAGGACCAGGAGCGGGACTCAGTCTTTCTGAAGGACAACCACCTAGCCATCGAGCGAAAGTGTTCCAGCATCACAGTCAGCTCTACATCTAGCCTGGAGGCAGAGGTGGACTTCACAGTGATCGGGGACTACCATGGCACTGCCTTTGAGGACTTCTCTCGCAGTCTGCCTGAACTTGACCGAGATCGGAGTGACTCTGAGGCAGAGGGGCCGGTATTCCCCCGGGACCTTGACAAAGCAGCCCCCAGCCAAGATGAAGAGTCCAAGGCAGCGAGTGAAGCCCCCGAACGAGGGATCTGCCCTGCCCCTGATATGCCCCACTTTGAGGTATGGTGGGGAGCTATGAGCACCCCTGTCCATCATGAGTCCTCTCCTTGTCTCATCAGGACCCCTGTCTTGGTTCTGCATGTTCCCTGTGCCTGGGGCCACTGTAGAGATGGCTAGTTAGCCCAGAGTGGCTTCTTCCTCTTGGGGCATTGCCTTGTTGCATGACTGTCCACAGTCCCCTCCACTGCATGGGTTTGTGTTAGCATGTTTGCAGAATCAAAGATTGGTCAAGAACATCACACTAACCCATTACTGTTGGTCTTGACAACACAGGTCTGAGCATGACTGAATGGGTGGCAGGGGGTGTCCAAGGCTGAGAGCTCTCTGCCAAGCATGTTGGCCATCAGCACGCATGCCGCAGAGTCTGGTCACTTATTGGACCATGTTCTAGAGTCATAGTCCTTAGTCCAGAGAAAACATGACTCAAGAAACATGACTTCTTGGAGAATGGACTTTATTTTTGACTCGTGGATAAGGGTCTGGGATAAAGGATAAGAAAGTGGGTGGTATAATCTAATAAGCATAAACCCTGAGCTTGCAAGTGAAAGGTCTGAATTCAAAGTAGCTCCACCCCTGAAGCTTAGCAGCATTGTGACCTTGGGCAGATCATTTAACTTTTCTGAGTGGTTTTCTCTATAAAACAAGGGAAAGAAGCATGGCATTGTGGAGGGAAGACTGAGCTTTGAAGTCAGGAAGACCTGGCTTCGAGTTCTTTCTCTAACACATGTTTACTGTGAGGCAATGGGCAGATCATGACCTCTCAGTGTCCTAGGTTGCTCTGTAAGATTATGTTCCCAAAGAGTTGCTGATTATGTTGTGGGAGAGAATTCTCTACAACCCTGAAATCAGCTGTCTGTCTCCCTGGCCCCCTTCCCCCAAAGCCCTGCTCTGCTTCTGTCTTTAAGGTGTTTTGTAGCCATTCAGCATGGTGTCAGTAGATGAGATACTATTACATCTAGACAAGAATAGATGAGTAGATGAGTTGGAGATGGGGGGGGGGGGGAATGGGAGAAAGGTCTGGAAAAGATCTGAATGGGCTGGTCTGTACATTCTCTCCTGGGTTATATTCTCTGGAATTTTTTTTTCTGCTGCTAGTACAGATGGGTAACTACTGTGAGCTCATTATTAAACTGGGTTCAGAAGGGTAATAGGGACAGAGCTCATGGTCTAACTGGGGGGGATAAACCAGGGAACAGCCTGAGAAGGGTTTCAAGGTAATTGAGAGTGATTTCACTTGGTACAGATGAAGTTCAGGGAGGCCAGATAAAGGTATGTGGAGGGCAGGGTTATTCAGGGTGGGCTTCCCAGGAGAGGTGGTTGAGAATCTACTCTCCAGCCCTGGGCTTCCTTTGGGCTCCCAGAGTTGTTCACACTCCTTCTCACTTGAGTATTTAAGCTCACTGGGACATGGGGATAAGAGGGGTCAAGAGGATCTGGCTTCTCACCCTGGCTTTGCCATTGGTTCACTTGTGTGATCCTCTGGCAGGAACATAAATTGTGAAGCAGGAAAGAAGCTTAGAAATCTAGGTCAAACTGTTTATAGAGGAGATTGAGACCAGCAATGATCACACAAGTAGTAGGTAGCAGACCTTTGATCCCCTTGGGTTTTTCACAAGATTCCGAGCCACCACCACTTCCTTGGTTCTTATTTAAAAAGAGAAGCTTAAACCAAAGGTTTTTTTGGAGCTCTCAGCTCTGAGATTCTCTGAACTGCAGTCTGCAGTACCCAGGACAACTTCATCTCTGGGCCTTGTTTTTAACATTTCCCCTTGAGCTCTTTGGGAGTCAGTGTAGTGTTAGGAGATCTGGGTTCAAGTTCTGACTTCAGATACTTCTTAGCTATATGACTAAGGCATAGCTTTTCTGAACCTCAGTTACCATATTTGTTAAATTGAAACAATGCCTTCCCTTCCTTTCTCTTGGGGTTATATCAAGGGAACTACCCAGTTAACCAACTTTTTAAAAAGACGAACAGCAAACTTAATTACTACCTCTTGTTTTTATATTACCTATATTTCCTACTCTATCCCTCCTTCTTCCCCTCCCTAGAAAGTCCTCCTTTTTTTTTTAAAACAAAATGAGGTAAAGAAGGAATACCTGGAAATTAATCAGTATATCAAGTAACCTGATTCTATATGTTGTGTTCTAAACCCATAGCCCCACAACTCTGCAAAGAAGAGTGGGGGTACATTCTCATATCTCCTCAATATGAGGAGGGCCAGTCTTGGTCATGATGATTTCATAACATTCTGTTTTGATTGTATTGCTATTATGCTTCCCATTTATGTCATTGTATGCATCATTTTAAAATTTATTTTGCATCCTTTCTTGTGTGTTACTGTGCATGAACAAACACCACAATATGAATGTGATCTGTTTTTCTTTGCTTTTACCCATTCTTTTTTCCTAGTGTGTTATGACAATGCCCTCCGGACTTGGCTAGGATGACTTCCCTCCTCCTTAAACTCATGCATTGTCTGAGCAGGAGGGAATTGCCTCTGCAGGAGAGGTGGGGTCCCCCTGGGTGGGCTGACCTTCCAGAGCTGCTGCATCCTGGGGGCCAGTGAAGCTCTGCCCACATGCCTCAGTCCCCAGTGGGCTGGGATCCCCATTCTGGGTGGGTTGCTGAAAGTTACAACCCTTCCCTTTCACCCCTCAGACTGTGAAGACCGAGACAGTAACTGTCAGCAGCATGGCCATCAGAAAGAAGATTGAGCCTGAGGCCGTGTTGCAGGCCAGAGTCAGCACGATGGATGCAGCCCAGGTGACGCACCCTTCCCCACTGTTCCCCATCCTGGCCCTGCTCTTGAGAAGTCTGTCAAGAGAGATCTCAAGTAATGCCAGTAAAACCAAGGGAGTGGGGGATCCCTCCCAGCTCTTGACCTCCTGTGATTTCATCATGAGTCTTATGTTCATGTCTGTATTTCCAGTCAGCTCACATTATCCTCTAAACTTTCCTCTTGACATCAGGTGGATGGGGGCGCACCTGGGGTAAAAGAGATGGTAACAACTTCTCACTCTGTCACCACGGAAACCACCTCCACTACTATGGTAAGCTGAGTAAGCTGGCATAGTCCTTCTGTCTCCTGTAGAACAAAGGGGTGGACGATGACTGGCAGTGCTGGACATGGGCCTTTCAGGCCCCTCTCCTTCAGGGGACGTGGTCAAACCATCAATTTATGAAATAGGTTGAGCTTGGGCAGATGTGTGACTCTGGGCCTCTGTCACATGGCTGTAGGGAGGGGGCATACTCTGATGAACTAAGATTCTTGGAGATTCTGAAAGACCAATTTTTCTATGCAACTAATGCTTAATCGGAAACACCTTTTTGAGCCCTTATCATGGTGGTCAATCTGGTGGTTAGTAAACATTTATTAAGTGCCTGCCATGTGTTGGTGCTAAGCATTGGGGAACCAAAGAAGAAACTCCCAGACTAATGGAGGAGACAACATGCAAGCAGCTATGTGTAAATAAACTGTATTACAGGTTAATTTGAAATAATCAAGAGAAGGAAGGCATTTGAATTAAGGAGTATTAGAAAAGGATTCATGTCGAAAATAGATTTTAGCTGGGCCTTGAAAGAAACCAGGTAGTAGAGAAAAGGAGGAAGAGAATTCCAAGTATGACGTTGGGATGTTTGTTCAAGGAACAAAAATGAGGCCAGAATAAGTAGCAAGGGTGAGGTGGTAAGGTATAAAATGACTGGATAGGTCAGAGGAGGGCCAGGTCAGGAAGATCTTTAGATGCCAAAGAGAGGATTTTGTAGAGGTGCTAGGCATTCCCTAGGGGAATTACTGGAGTTGATTGAGTAAAGGGTGACATAGCATGAGGAAGATGACTATAAGCTGAGTGGAAGATGGACTAGCTGGGGAGAGATCAAGGCAGGGAGACTATCCAGCAAGCTACCTCATTCATATGCCTGCATTTACTTTTAACACATTACCTCTATGACCTTGAACCAAGTCCTTTCCCTTCCTTCCTTCCCACTTAATTTTCCTCTCCTTTAAAGTAAATAGATAAAACTTTTTGTTTCTGTCATTTGGCACTGTGTTCTGTGCTCTTGGTCCCCTTCCTCAATCCTAGGATCCCTAAGATCTAGAAATGGATCTTTGACTTGGGCCTCAGAAAGTACAGAGTAATATAAAAAGAACACAATTCCATCATGCTTAATAATGGCAATAAAACAAAAAATCATGGACTAGTCACAACCCCCCCTGAGTCTCAGCTTCATCAGTAAAGTAAAGAGTTTGTCCTCTGAGGTCTCTTCTATCTCTATAGCTACTGTTCATTCATTTTAGTTGTGTCAACTCTCTGTAATTCCTATTTGGGCTTTTCTTGGCAAAAATACTAGAATACTATTCCGTTTTCTTCTCCAGCTTGTTTTACAGTTGAGGAAACTGAGGCAAACAGCAAATTGACTTGTCCAGGTTCACATAGCTAGTAAGTGTCTGAGCCTAGATTTGAACATAGGTGTTCCTGACTCCAGACCCTGGCACTCTACTGCACCACCCAGGAGCTAACACTATAGCTATGAAACTCTCTCCTTTTTTTTTTTCTTTTCCTTCCCTCTTCTTTCCACTCTTTTTCTTTCCTCTTTTTTTCTTCTTTTCTTGATAGTAGCGCCCATGGCAGTAGTGGTGATGGTAGTAGTAGTAGCAGTAGCAATAGCAGTAGCAGCAGCAGTAACAGTAGTAGTAGTAGCAGTAGCTGTCAGAATCGTGTTAGGGAGGTTATAGAGGAAATCCTACTTGGAAAAAGAGGCTTCCTTAGATAGCTGCTGTCCTCTCTGGTTTAGACTTAGAGAATTTCACAAGTAGAAGGAATCTCAGAACTCACTGAATCTAGTCTTTTCATTCCAAATTGCTTAACATTTAGCTTTTTATATTTTGCTTTAATTTGTCAGTCTTAAATGTTCCTCCAGTAAAACATAATCTCCTTTTATCTTCAGCATTTAGCAGTCTGGCACATCATTGGCGATTAATAAATGTTTTTTGAATGATGAATGAATAAGCTATATTATTGTACCCTTGAGATTCGGTAGTACCACTTCCACTCATTAATTATTTGTTTATTAGTAATTAATAAGAAACCCTATGGCTGTGGGAGTGTTCCCTTATACTGATGCCCATGAGGGAGGGCCCTAGGGACCTACCCACTCTCCCCTTGGGCCTGGCAAGCCCTTGAGATCAAGTATTGTTGTTTTTCAAGGAGAACAGTCTGAAGTCTGGAAAGGGAGCAGCAGCCATGATTCCAGGTCCACAGACAGTGGCAACAGAAATCCGTTCCCTTTCTCCAGTAAGTGATACATCCTCCACCCACATCCATGGTCACCAAAAACCCAATGGCCTAGGGAGTAGAGTGGATTACCAGTTTTGATTTCCAGAGTCATCCCTGGAGTCAGGATCATTTTGGGTTCCCTATGTATCCATTCCTTATGAACTTTTTTTCCCTATTATATGGCAAAATTTATACCTCTGTATAATTTCTATCCATCACTCCTACTTCTCGTTTCTAAGGTCAAGTAGAATAAATTTATTTTCTTCTCTGGGTGAGCTTTCACATACTTGACAGGGGTTCTTTTCATCCTTTCTATTTTCCTTTTCACCCCTGGTCTTTTCCAGGCTAAACATTCCCAGTGCCCTTAACTGTGGCATGGCCTCAGATCTTTTTTGGATGTTATCTTTCCTGAAATTAGGCCCCCAAACCCAAGTGGGCTACCACTGCCTTCAGGGTTCCAGGGGCATACCTGAGGCAGCAACATGAACCTCTTCATACATGGTGTGTTTCAGAAAACTTCTAAACTAGGAGCCAGAAGACCTTGGTTCTGGTCTCATCCCCTTGAATAAGTTAAGGTGCAACTTCTCTGCACTTGTCTTCTGACCCCTGAAATAAAGTATAGTTGATAATCTTGAAAATGCCTTCCCTGGTCTAAGATTCTATGACCAAACCTGTGCCTGGAGAGAGGGCTAGTGGCCAACCCTATTGAGACATTGTCCACCTCATTTTTCTTTCTTTGTCCTTCCTCCTGGTTGGACTGGGAGTAGGGGAGAAAGATAATTCAGGGCACTCTCTTTTCCTTATTAACTTAAACTATTGGTTCTCAAAGCATGTGCCATAGCCTCAAATTGCAAAGATCACTTATCCCAGAGGGTGTTCCTCAACCCAACCCAACCCCAAGACTCTTTCCCAGCATTCTTGTGGGAGGTCATGACTCCTTCACCTAATGGGGTAGAACTTGTGTCCTCTGCAGATCATCGGGAAAGATGTCCTTGCCGGCGCCTATGGAGCCACTGCAGAAACCCTGTCCACTTCCACTACTACTCATGTTACCAAAGTGAGTATGGGGAAGGGGATTCATGGCATACAAGGCATCCCAACTCTGTGGAACTTGAGGCAGTGTGGTGCAGTATAAAGATTGCTTGATTTGAAATCAGAGACCCGGGTTTGAATTCTGACTTTTTTTAACTTACTACTTTTATTACTTAATAATGCATAGGGAGTAAGCAAGTTGCTTAACCTCCCAGTCTCCTTTTTCTTAAGTGTAAAATGAGGATCTTTAATTAAATGTTCTGTAAGGAATCTTCTAGCTTTATATATGGAACTCCTGAGGAAAGCCACTAAAGAGCAGTTTTAGTCCAAGGTCTGCCCCAAGTACGCCTTATGACCTTGGGCAAAGTCCCTTCTTCTCTATGGGAAAAATTAGAAATGAGAGGTTCTGGACTAGATTGAGCTAGATGACATTAGAGGGCCAGGTGAGAGGCATTGGATCAGGTTAGAAGAGACCAGAGGCCAGGTGGGAGGTACTGGACTAGATTGGACTAGAAGGTACCAGAGGGCTAGGTGGGAGGTGCTGCACTAGATTGGGCTAGAAGGGACCAGAAGGCCAAAGGGACCAGAAGGCCAGGTGGGAGATGATGGACTAGATTGGGCTAAAAAGGACAGAGGGCTACATGCTGAATGGATTCAATTTCTTCACCTCTGCAATAGAGAAAATAACTAGTCCTGTCTTTATCAGGGTTATTACTTATCAAAAAAATTTTTTTAGTTTCTGCTATAGTCTCAGTACTATTCTATGTTATGTAAGATTAAAGAAATATAAGAAATGCAGCAATATTGTTCAAAGTATAACTGTTAATGACTAACTTATTCTGAGCATTATAAATGCTTGAGTCTCCTAAAAGGACCTAGGAAGGAAGATGTTTTGAACCTCTAGAGAAAAAATTGATGAATAGAAGTATGTATGATATGCTTTTACATATATAAGGTACATACCTTAAGGAGAAGGATCAGAATGTCTTACATTTTTTTAATCTAATTTTGTTATATTTTATACATATACACATGTATACATATGTGAAAGTGTGTGTGTGTGTATGTTTGTGAAGTGATCACCTCCAGTGCTAGGGAGGGAGAGAGAAATGAAGACAGTTTAGAACTTAAAATGTTACGAAATTAGATTTAGAAAAAATGCAAGCCGTGCATGATCTTTTGTATTCACAGTTTAGCAAAGGAAGTTAAGAGTCAACTGAAATAAAAACAAACTGCAAAATTTTGTGTGCTTAAAGGTATAGTTGAATACTGACTCTGCATACTGGAAAGGTATGGTGAGAGGTAGCTTGGGACAGTGGAGAGAGGTGACTAGGAGTCAGGAGAACTTGGTTCACATCCTATGCCTACACCTACTTTTTGACCGTGGGAAAGTTACATCCACTCTGAGCCCCCCAAATAAAAAGGTGGGGAGATCCTTTCTGGCAGCAGATCTTCTGGGAATAATCCTTGTATACTAACCCTATCTCCTAGAATTGGGAAGGAAACTACAAACCCTAAGTGCTATGAACATGTTTGCTCTTGTTCTTATTGCTGGGAGTTTAGAAGACAGGGAGATCAGTGGGAGGTTTTAAGCAGGAGGTTGGACTTAGCTGGTTTTGAAATATGGGTCGGATTTACATAGGTGATAGGTATAGGACTGAGAAAGCATTCTGGGTAGGAGGAGAGGAGAAGCAGTATGAGTCAAGTTATAAATACATATTGCAGAACACTGAAGCCCTAGCCAAACTGGAACAGAGAACTTTTACTGAGGTGCTTTTGGAAAGAAGGTTGTCTAGGAAGGCTAAGCCAGGTGGGAGAGGACTCATCTCCTTTAGACTGGGGAGTGACACGAGAGAAGTACTATTCTAGGGGTATGGGGCAGCTGGGTGGCACAGTATTTAGAGTGTTGACATGACCTCAAGAAAACTTCAGTTCTATGTAGCCTCAGAGATTTTTTTTAGCTGTGTGACCCTGGGTAAGTCATTTAACCTTATTTGCCTTAGTTTCTTCATCTGGATCAGTCTGTCTGGGATTTTGAAAGACATTAAACATGGCTAGTCCAATGGAGGAAACCATTGTGCCAGGGGATAGAGAAGGGACAAATCCAAAAGATACTTTAAAGAAAGAATTGTTAGAATTCAGTGTCTGACCAGATTTGATGAATGAAGAGAAAAAGGAGTCAAAGATTTCTCAATATTTTAATAACTAGGAGAATATATCTTTGCCTAGCAAAAGGGCATGAATGGAGAGGGTGTTTTGGACCATAGATAGATTTGAGATGATCATGGCCAGACTTTCCATGATGATGCTAGTAAACTAAAGTTTTGATTCAAATATCATCCCTTCTACTTGCTCCTTGGATTACTTTGGCTAAATACACTCCCCTGTGTGGTCTTAACCCCCTGATCTGTGAATGAAGGTGTTGATTGGACAAGATGGTTTCTGACTTTTTCCATGTCTCTCTTCAGACTGTGAAAGGAGGATTTTCTGAGACTAGGATAGAGAAGCGTATCATCATCACAGGAGATGAAGATGTAGATCAAGACCAGGTATGCTATCTGTTCTACCTAGAACCTTAACCCTTAATCACAGGTCATTTGACCAGGCTAGAGAAGAGGATGAGTGTGAACTAAAGAATGAATCCATTTTTTTAGAAAGATTTTATTTATTTTGAGTTTTACAATTTTACCCCTAATCTTGCTTCCCTCCCCATCCCCCCACAGAAGGCATTCTATTAGTCTTTACATTGTTTCCATGGTATATACTGATCTAAGTTGAAGGTGATGAGAGATGAATCATATCCTTAAGGAAGAAAAATAAAGTATAAGAGATAGCAAAATTACATAATAAGATAACAGTTTGTTCCCCCCCCCAAATTAAAGGTAATAATCTCTGGTCTCTTTGTTCAAACTCCACAATTCTTTCTCTGAATACAGGTGGTTTTCTCCATTGCAGATAGTTCAAAATTGTCCCTGATTGTCGTGCTGATGGAATGAGCAAGTTTATCAAGGTTGAACATCACCCCCTGTTGCTGTTAGGGTGTACGGTTTTTTTCTGGTTCTGGTCATCTCACTCAGCATCAGTTCACGCAAATCCCTCCAGGTTTCCCTGAATTCCCATCCCTCCTGGTTTCTAATAGAACAATGGTGTTCCATGATATACATATACCATAGTTTGTTAAGCCATTCCCCAATTGAAGGACATGAATGAATCCATTTTCTAATGTTCTAAACTGATTTGGGATTAGGGAGTCTGAAGGGTGAAACATCAGTACAAAACTGAGATCTGCCTTTCATCCACCATAGACCTCTTACCACTGTGACTGTGTTAGTGATATTCATTACTCTTCTTCTACCCAACTCATTCCTGCCCCTTTATCTAATAACCTGGCTTGAGTCTCCCAGAAGCAATGACTAGGAAACTGAAATGGTTTAATGGAAAGATTCCTGACAATCCAGTGAACTGGATTCATATCTTAGCTTTTCTATAGACTTTATGTATGACCTAAAATAAATTATTTTCCCTCTCTGGGCTAATTTTCTCCTCTGTAAAAGGAAGTCTCTTGTCCTTTCTAATTCTAAATTTAATGGTCCTAAGATTTCCTTCCAGGTTTAGGAAATTACTGGATTTTGAACAAAAACACCAAACTATTTTCCCCATTGAACGACCTCAAAAGAAACCCTAAACTTCCTTCAAAGCAAAACTCAGGTCGATAAGAGAAAAATTCACCAAGCAATTTCCACTTCACTCATTCATTCTTTGTACATGAAACTTATTAGATTATCAGAAATGAGCTGAGGTCCTGTAGGCAAAACTAAGAAGTAGTACCAATCTTTGATCTTCTAGAGAGTTGGTAAATATTTAACAACTAACTCTTGGGGTAGGAGAAGAAAATGTAAATGAAACACTTAAAGTTTAATCTGCATTATTAATATTTTCTCCATTGCTTTTTAACAAAATCTAGATAATCAATAAAATAATAAATCAATCTCTGATTTGTAGTACCTGTCAATTTCTAATATGTAAATAATTACACTGAATATTTAAGAGCTAATTTTTCAAAACCAGTTCAAGCCGACTTCAGCATACCTCCAATCTTTTTTTTACCCCAAAGGTCTTTGATCTCCTGGGCAAATAAGACTTACATTCAATAAGGTATAGAACTGTCATTTAATTGGTATCTACAGGGCAGAGACATGTGTTGGTTGAGGGAAGGGAACTCCTAATCTAATTCATTTAGAAAAGTTAATTTAGGTTTCGTTGGTAACCTGACTTCTACTGCAAAGATGTGCTCCAAACTCTACAATTCAGCCCTGACATCAGTGGATGGGGTGTGTTTAAGGATGTACTCTTCTCTTCTTCTTCCTCTCCCCCTGAAAATTTTAGGGTCTGGGTCTTTGTGTTCAAAGTAAGGGTTGTTCATATCATATATTGTCCTATGCAGGCACTGGCTTTGGCCATCAAGGAGGCCAAACTGCAACACCCAGACATGCTGGTAACCAAAGCTGTTGTATACAGAGAAACAGACCCATCTCCTGAAGAAAGGGACAAGAAGCCACAGGTAATGAATGTCAGCTAGAGTACCTCCAAGGCCTTTCCTCTAACCTCTTATCACTCATGCATAGGTTTGTGGTTATTTAATTGTCTAACTCTTTGTGACCCCATTTTGGGGCTTTTATTGTAGAGATACTGGAATGGTTTGCCATTTCCTTCTCCAGTTCATTTTACAGATAAGGACACTGAGGCAAACAGGATTAAATGACTTGCCCAAGGTCACATGCCTAGTAAGTGTCTGAGGCTGGATTTGAATTCAGAAAGATAAATCTTTCTGACTGCTGACTATTCTATGCACAGGTAGCATTCAAGTTAGGGGAAATCACAGGTATTCTATATCTTGGGATGCATGAATGACCTCAGCCATAGAAAAATTGCATGACATTTATCCTTCCAACCTTTACAACCTCAATCAAGTTTTTCTTCCCCTGTACAGGCTTCCTGGATTGGGGAGCAACATGTGGAGGATGTAGAAAGAATCTTCATGGGTATAGAATTAAACATACATTTTTTCAGGCACAATAAGGAGAGAGAAGGGAAAGAGGAAGAAGGGGAAACAGAAAGAACAAGAACAAAGTTCTTTGTGGAACTTGAGTAATGGGGGTACACAATCTATTTAGATAACCAAGGGTGTGCTAGTAAGTAAAAGCAAAGCATACCTTTAAATTTAAATTTAACCATTAATATTTGCTTTATCATAACAATCTATAGAGCAATAAGTCAAGCTTTGATTTGTAGTAATTTGCTGATTCCTAATTTATAGATGGTCACACTAAAAATTTAACAAGCTGTTTGAGAGCCAGGCTGATCTGCTCTAACAGACTACTGGATAATACTAATACTCATAAGAAAATAGGGGCCATGAACAGGACTATGATCCTGCTATAATAGACAATGGGGAGTCAATGAAAGTCTTTGAGGAGGGTAATGATGAATACAAGCCTGAATATAAGAAAGATTAGACTGGTTTTTATTTGGAGGAAAGTGTGCATTAAAGACAACTTAGGGACTGTGGAAACCATTATCAGTATTCCACATATCAAGTAGAACTCTGACAAATTCATATTTGAAAAAGAGTTAAATGGAACAAGAAGGGAATAAGATCAAGTCACTGAGAATGGGGGTTAGGGGAGGGAAGAAGAGCATCATTCTGTTAAGAATCAATCAATTAGGCTAATAGGACAGGAAAGGAAAATGATAAATGTTGGAAGGGATGTGGAAAAATTGAGACATTAATGCACCATCAGTGGAATTGTGAACTGATCCAACCATGTGTCTGTATCCTAAAGAGATTATAAAAAGTGGGACTGGGGTAGGGGGGCATCTTAGCTGTATAAAAATATTTAGAGCAGCTCTTTTTGCAATGAAAAGAATTGGAAACTGAGGGGATGTCCATCAATTGGGCAATGTTTGAACAAGTTGCAACATGAATGTAATGGAATACTATTTAATATAAGAAATGATGAGTGGGATGGTTTCAAAACATCTGGAAAGACATGAATTGATGCAAAGTGAAGTGAGCAGAACTAGGAATACATTGTACACAGTAATATCAACACTGTACAAAAATCAAGTATGAATGATGACTTGGTTATTCTTGGATCAGTAAAGTGATCCAAGACATTTCCAAAGTTCTCATGATGAAAAATGCTAGAGTTTGAATGCACATTGCTTGTTGTCTTAGGGACAGAGGAGGTAAAGGAGGGAGAGAGAAAATTTGGAACTCAAATTTTTAAAATGAAAGTTAAAATTTGTCTTTACAAAAAATAAAATACTATTTAAATACTATTTAAAAAAATAAAGATTAGTCTTTGAGATATCCTAAGTTCTAGCCCCAACTCTGCTACTGACTTATCCTGTGCCTCATTTTCTTCATTTGTAAAATGAGAGAACTGGACTTGATCTCTAAGCTCTGAATCTTGATTCTGAGGTCCCTTCCAATCAATTCTCTTCCCCTCTCTGAAATATCTTTTCTGCTTTGTCTCCTCCATCTAACACCACCCCCTCTCACTCTCCCTCCCCCATACCGCTCTCCTTTTTCTGTTCCATTCACTGTATAATGTCTTAGGTTCACTTCCATTCCCCAACAAATATGTGTCCAAGTTCTTTACAAGATTTCCCATTTTTGCATCCTCCTACCCCTGTTGCTCCCACCTGTGGATCTATGACAGTTGCTTTTACATCTCGCTGCCTCTGCTCCTTCTTTGGCATCCAAACTTGTCTTTCTTCTCCTCCTCCTCAGGCTCTATCATCTACCTTCTTTAATTCTTTCATGCTATCACCCCACATTGTGCCATCTTTCTCTTTTAGATCCCACTTTCAAGCAGTGATGGTTTTCAGGAGCAGAGCCTCCTTCCTTTTATTTCTTATCCCACCTCTTGGCATACTCCCCCCAACCCCCCACCCCAGCCCTTGGCATACTTCCCCCCCTCAGCCTCAATCAACTTCTCCCCTAAAAGACTCATGGGATGAATGTCATTTTGTTTTTATAACCCTCCATGATTGGACAGAACAAGTTGGGTGGAGACCAGAATCATAAACATTTTTAGAGAAAGATCAAAAGAGTGGAAAGAACATTGGTCAGCCTTGATCCTCAAAGAAGCCAGGCTCACTTCTGGGAAGGAAAAGACCTGAGTTGGGAAGTGGCAAGAAAAATAGTCAGAAATTATTAACCAACTTTGTCATTTTTACTCTTCCCTCTCTGCCTCCCTCCCTCCCTCCTTCTTTTCCTTCCTTCCTCCCTCCCTCTCCTTCCTTTCCTTCCTTTCTTTCTCCCTTCCTCCCTCCCTTCCTTCTTACTGTATCCTGAATTTCCAGGAATCTTGACCCCTGTGAAAAGAAGTTGGCATCTCTATTCAAACCAACTTAGAGAGCAGTTGAGGAGAGGGTCTTCACACTGGATTCCGCAACTAAACACAGACAACCCAGCTGCAATGTTCCGTCCCTGCTGAGAGACTACAAAGGAAGAACATATATATGTATAGATATATATAGGTATATATATATATATATATACACACACACACAGCAAACAGAACATAGCCTTGCACTGCTACAGAAGTTGGGGGGAAAGAAATCAAACCAACGGCTAAAGCAAACCAACCACCTACGTTCGCCTTTGCAGACAAAAAAAAATTGATGGGATTTTTAAGAAAAGAAAAAAAGAAGAAAAAACACTACCATGATAAACAGAAATAAAAACCAGAACCCTCACAACATCAAGTCTGCACAGCAAGCCACAGGTTCTGCATCTCCCATCTCGCGAGGACTCAACGTGTGATCCACTCCTTCTTTTCCAATATTTGTCACCCGTGTGTCTGAGGGGAAATGGTTTGCAACAAAGCAAGCATCATAGAAGCTCCAACAAGAACAACATTTGAAAGAAGAAAAGAAGATCCCCACTGACAAAGGAAGGAGTTGTTTCTTTCTGGGCCTGACACTGGGCTCTATGGCTAGTATCCGTACCCCACTCTCCTCCCTCCCCCAAACTCATGCTAGTCTTGACATATTCTCTCACCACCATTGCCCCACTCTCTTCCTCTTCCCTCTCCTTGTTGCCCCCTCACCTCCTGTGTTCCACCCAGGGCTGCCCAGAGAATTGCAGGTGACTCTTCATTGGAAACAGAATCCTGGAGAGACAAACTCGAAGAGAGGAAAAGTGGACCTCTGCATGTCCATGGCTTCTCACTACAATGGTGCAGCCCATGGGGAGGGGGGCAATTCATACAGATGTGCTTTTAAGTTATGTATATTATATATAACAGGGAAAATATTAAAATAAACAGTGCTGGTAAGTATGATGCCGAAGTTTTTAAATTATAATTCTTTGGTTGATGTATTCTGAGGTTCTTAGATCACACTGAAATCCCCCCCCCCAAGAGGCCTAGAGTCTGTGTTGCAGGTTCTGTCTTGGTGGCTGAAGGGATTGGTGTCGTGAAACAATGTGTGGTGTTTGTCTATGGTGGGTTGGTGGGTAGTGAGGGGCATGTCCTGGGATGGACGGGCAGCGATTTAGCAAGAAGGCAGCAAAGTCATTGCCTAGAATGTGCCAGTTAAAGAGGCCTCACTATTCTTTATTCCCATGCCTACCTATTCCCTCTACCAGTCCAACTGAATTCTAGGGAGGCCTGATTTTTGCTTTGGGAATGGAGGAAGAAGATTTGGGGGTTTACTCCTAACCCTGGGACCTTAGACTCCTTCCCTTGGTTTTGGGTTGGGACCTGAACCCCCTTTTTATGGTCACATACCTTTTTCTCCCTGACAACAATTATGGCTGGTCATTGGCCCTGATTCTAAGAACTTGGTAAGGCTTTTCCTGGCCCTACCTCCCAGTCTTCCTAAAATTCAGTCTCCTTTTCATGTGCCAAAGGGTGAGCCAGAGTGGCAGCAAGGTCGGGAGGTCGGGGGTGGGGTGGACCTAGACCCAGGACAATAATTGCCCTGGGTCATAGAGGAATTTAAAGCTCAATCTCAAACTCTTGTTCCTGAAACCCAAATATGACTCAGTGACCGAGTGAACTTGGACAATTTAACTTCTCTGGGTCTCAGTTTTCTGATCTGTAAAGTGAAGGAGTTGGACTAAATTTTTAATTCAAGCTCTAAGTCCTATTATGATTCAAGCTGGTAATAAAAAGAGGCCCAGGTTATTAGCTTCCTGGAAGAGATTCTGGTCCCTTCACCCAATTCTCTCATTATCTGAACTCCAAATGAGAACAATGGACCCCCTGGAAGGTCCACAAAGAATCTTTGAAAGGAGAGCTTTGGATCTCCTGGGCCATGGCCATCACCATCTATGGTGTCTCGGCTTTCCATTGCTTGTTGGCTGGATCTCATTGGAGTCAGGGCCAGGGCTGGGAGGGGACCTCCTCTAAGTGGGCTGCCACGGAGTAGGGAATTAGGGGAGAAATGCCCCCACTGCACTTTAATCATCTCCTCTCTTTGCTCCACCCCCCAAACACATTCAGATTCTAATTATCCATCTTCACAGAATCTCAGAGTTGGAGAAGATCTCAGAGGTGATTGAGTTTTAACCCTGACCTGATAAGGAATCCCTTCTTAATCATCCCTGTCAAATAGGGAGCAGCATGAGAGATAGGGCAGTGTCAGGATTATTTCCCTTTGGCGTTATCCAGGACTGAGGAGATTCTCCCCAATCCCAACTCTAGCCGAGAGGAGCTATGTGTGCTTCCTTTCTTAGATTCCTTTGGACGTTATTCTAACCTAGCACTCTAGGTAAGACAAGATCAGAGTACCATAAGAGTCTTGTAGATCCTACAGAGAGCAAGAGTGAACAGCTCTTTCAGAGCCTTTTGTCTATGGTCCAGACCTCCATTCCCAAGCATGGACCTCCACCCAAGCTATCTGTCTCAGCTTCTAATGACTCCCATAAGTTCTGTGCCTCTCTGAGAGTTTAGTGAATACTTTTCTGGTGGGGCTCTAGGATGCATGTGATCATTGGGAGTTACAGGGTAAGTTCATTCATTGGAGATCTCCAGACTATCCCACTTTTTTCTCTTCCCCAAAGGGCTGGAAACCAAGGGAGCAGGTCTCTTAGAGGAGTGAAGTTGCAAAATAAAGCCATTGGCTCTTAGCCACCCATCCCCTCCATGGAAAACTTTAGGTAACAGACTTGCCTCTCTCTCCACCCCTCTCACCACTTCTCCTTTGCTTGTCTTCTTAGAGGGGGAAGGAATCTAGGGGTCAGGAAACACAGGTCTCAATCTTGGCTCTGCCACCAGCTTACTGCATCCCAGTGGGCAAACAACTTCTTCCCCTCTGACCCTCAGGTCCTCAGCCATGAAAATTGGGGATGGGAGAGGGCTGGCCTGATGACCCACTGAGACTTCTCCAGTTCTAAGATTCTGTGAAGCCTTCTTGTTTTATTTCTCTGGATCCCTTCAGGTTGAGGGTGTGGGAAGTGTCAGTGCCTGTTAAAATATTGAATCCTGCAAGCACATTCCAAGACTGGCCTGCAATTGCATGAACAACGACACTATAAATAAATTATTTTTTCAGAAGCACCTTTGACCAACTGACTTCGAAAGCCTCCTTCTTGTTCCCTCGCTAGCCCCCCACTCTCTTGTGCCCCTCAGTTCTCTCCCCGCCAGTGCTCCCCCGTGCTGTATGCGTGTGTGTGCTCTCTGTTCTTGTACTCAATTAAAGTGAAATAAATGTGTTTGATTCTGAACCAGATGTGGCCCCACTGCCTCCATCTGTGACTCCAAGGGTGCAAGTAGGGCAAGCATCTGGATTAGCAAACAGGAGTATTTGCAGTAACCTGGCAAAAGATCGGAAGCCCCTTTGGCGAAGTGTAACTAATCCCCCAACCACACTGGCAGCCAGCATTAGATGATCAGCAGAATTTAAGCTTCACTTATCCAAAGGTCTCTTTCCTTATTCAAAGCAAAAGACCCTTAGCTTCCCAGCTCTATGCTCAGTAGAGGGGTTGGAGTTGGGAGAAGGGAGGGGATTAACAGATACACCCACCTCACTAATTCCTATTGTTATTTGCACATAATTCTATAAAATCTAGGTTTTTTAATGGTTTCCCAGTCCTCAATGATTTGCTTCAATCAGGGTAGAAGTGAGTCATGAACTGCTGACAACAGAAAAACCCTCTGAGCCCAACCTCTGATGCCAATAAATATGGGTCTAAACAGCCCCAGTCATCTCATTGATGATCTTGATGATGATGATGATCCTGGTTCAAAAAGGAAAGGCTAATTTGTGTTCATGATCCTTTGTATAGAAAGGCACATGTTGCATTTTAAAAAGATTTCCATCAAAAATGGCATCTAGATGGCGCAGTGGATAGAGCACTGGCCTTGGAGTCAGGAGTACCTGAGTTCAAATCCAGCCTCAGACACTCAATAATTACCTAGCCGTGTGGCCTTGGGCAAGCCACTTAACCCTATTGCCTAGAAAAATCTAAAAAAAAAAAAAAATGGCAGAACAGAGCATTTTGATCTCCAAATGGATTTTCTTTTAATGTAGCATGGTGTAGAGAGAAGGCTGAATTTAGAGGCAAAGGACTGCTGTTTAAATGAAGGCTGTATACTATTACCCATGTGATTCTAAATCGTCTAAGTCATTTAATCTCTCATATGTTAAGTGAAAGGATTGAATTAGATGACCTTGAAGGTCCCTTCCAATTCTAGACCCAAGATGTTGTCCTATCTTATCATGGCAGAGTGGGGTTCCTGGATTCTTGAAAGCTTATGTTCTGGAAGCTCTCATTAGATAGGACCCAGCCTTGATAACCTAGAAGTGAGTGCCTTCTGCCCAGAGACAAGTAGGTAATAGCTATTTAACCAAGACCTTACTGAGGCATTAAGGGAACTTATTTTAAGGTAGACTGATGCCAAAAAAAAAAAACTGAATAGAATAATAATTGAAAATAACTTTTAAAGAGTGAGACTTCAAAGACTTGGAAAATCATCCAGGTGGAATGTAGAAAATGCTGCATTAAATATGTTTTAAAACTTAAATTTTAAAAAATTCATTCAATGTAAACTTTTTTGAAACTCAGATTTCATTCATTGAATAAGCATTTATTGAACCTATGCACTTGGTTCTGCAAACAAATTTGATTTTTTTTTTGTTTTAAAAAAATGATTAGTTCTATTTGGAGTCAGCTATGTTGGGAGAGTGAATAAATCAAATTCTGGAGTTCAAATCCAGCCCCAGATACTAGAAGTGAGGCCCTGAGCAAGACATTTAATGTCTTTCAGTCTCAGTTTCCTACAAAAGGGGTAATACTAGCACCTATAAAATGAGATAAAATTGCAAGGCACGTTTGAAACCCTCTGAAATCTATTATGACCAGCTAGGTGACTCAGTAGATAGTGCACCTGGAAGTCAGGAACACTTGACTTTACTAGTTGTGTGACCCTGAGCAAACCCTTTGCCCTGTTTGCCACAGTTTCTTCATCTGTAAATGAATTGGAGAAGGAAATAGCAAATCACACCAGTATCTTTGCCAAGAAAACCTCAAATAGGGTAACAGTCAAACACAACTGAAATGACAAAATACTTTATAAATAAATGCTAACTACCATTTTTAAAATTTATTTTTGGTCCTCAGATGTAGTATGTCAACATGCTTAGTCTGTTGCACTTCTGAAAACAGTTTTCTCCAAAGTTAAGGCTGTAGGAAGATTTCCCCAGAAGAGGAAGGTAATCTGGTAGAAGTAGAGTCTGCCCAAGGTTGGGAGGCAGAAGAGTTGGATTGTATCTCAGCTCTGCTATTTGTGAGGAAATCATTTCCTTTCACCTGTCTTCCTTTTTTATAAAATGATGGCCTTACCCTGGGTAAGGAGTTCATAGCTTGATGTTGGTGAATTTGGTCTTTTTTAAAGTATTTTGATATCTATTTAAATATAATTTTAACTACCCTTTTAATCCTATGTATTTTATGCATTTAAAAATTTATTCTGAAAAGGGGGCCATAGGCTTCCAAAGGGACCCATGACACAAAAGAAATTAAGAATTCCTTGCACTAGATGATAGCAAAGGTCTCTTCCAGTTCTAACCAATTGCCAAACTCTCAGGTGTTTTTAGGAACTACTCATTCTCATTTTTGGTCCTTTAGGCTACTCCATGAATGCCACCGGATTCTAGGGGAACTTCTCTGTTCTCTTCCTGATAAAGAGATATTTTGTCCAGGAAATGACCATTCAATGCCAGTGTCTTCTTATATCAGTAACTTCTATTTTTATATTGTTTTTAGATTTGTCATATGCTTTCCTCACAACTGCCCTATTAAGTAGATTGGTAGAACACTATTCTTCCCATTTTACAAGTGAAGAATGTGAGACCCAGAGAAAGAAAGGGGCTTGCTACTAGTTATACCTTTGGAAATTGTTTGCATCACATTGCTTCTTCAAATGAAAGATCCAGAGATTCTGAGAATTCACATGTTAATAGAAATAGTAACAACAACAATAACAATAGAATTAATAATACCATTTTTCCCCTTCAAATGTGAATAAATTTCAATAGATGACCTCTGAGTTTTAGATCTGACCTTCTAGCTTTAGATCTATGAAATCTAAATATCTAAATATGAATTGATTTTATATAGGCTTTAAGGTTTACAAAAATACATAACTATATCATTTGATCACAGAATTGTATGAGACTTCCATCATCAGCATTTTACAGATGAGGGATCTGAAGATCAGAAAGGTTAAGAGATTTGCCCAGGATCCCATAGCTAGTAATCCTGTGAGGTAAGGACAACTAGATGGCTTAAGAAATAGCATGCTGGGCCTGGAATCAAGAATAACCAAGTTCAAATCTAGTCTCAGACACTAGCTATATGACCCCAGGCAAGTCACTTAACCCAGATTGCCTCAGTTTCCTCATCTGTAAATGAACTGGAGAAGGAAATTGTAAACTACTCCACTATCCCTGACAAGAAAACTCC
Source organism: Macrotis lagotis (assembly GCF_037893015.1). Taxonomy (NCBI): domain Eukaryota; kingdom Metazoa; phylum Chordata; class Mammalia; order Peramelemorphia; family Peramelidae; genus Macrotis; species Macrotis lagotis. The sequence goes on along the minus strand of NC_133658.1, from coordinate 355,769,396 downwards.
AAAGGGGGTCATGAAGAGTTGGACACAACTCTATTAATTAGAAGAATTTGGAGTCTCTTACATATAGCTGATAATGTTTTGTGTCCTTTTGAGGAGGTGATAAAAGGCATGTCCTGGTTCTGGTACCACTTCAACCCATTCCCTTGATAAAGGGTAAACCTCTTCAATCTACTCTCTTGTACCCCTGGTGGATTGAAATCCACCAGTTATGAACAAAGAGAATTCATGTTTGAAGTGCTATCACCTTGAGGTTACCAACGTGAATACTAAACATTTCTGTCTCCAATGAAGTGAAATGAATTGAGACATTTGGGAAAAGAATTTTCATTATCCAATGAGGAGTTAAACCCTTAGACAGCTGAGTTTATCAGAAAATATCAGGTTCAACTGTATATTCATCACATCCTATTAAGACCCTTCTTCAGGGACTTGGACACAGAAAACAGCAGCTGGCTTCCCAAATTTCCTCCATGAAGATTTACCTTTGTAAGCATCCAGATCTCAAGCTGGGAGGCACCTTGGTTTTCAAATAAGGAAATTGAGGCCCCCAGGGTACAATTTCTTTCCCCAATACTATAGTGCCCTCCAATACTCTCATGAATTCTATCAATGATTAGAAGGTACTACTAACAAAGCCCGAGAGATGATAGAATCTTCAAAGTCCATATACTTCCATTATGATTTTTATTGATAATTTTTGTTTGCATGTCACCCTCATTTTCCAATATATCTTCCCTCTCCCTATCTAAGAGAGCCATTTCTTAAAACAAAGAATTAAAAAAAAAAGCAGAAGGTCAAGGAAACAGTACAAGTAGTAGACTGAAAAGTTCTATATAATTCTACTATCACTAACAGTATCTTCACAAAGTAGTGGGCTAAGAAAGAAGATGGGAAAGTGCCTTCTCATATCACTTTGTTCAGATCCTAGCTTACTCATAATTTCATGGTATTCCCTTTTCCATTGTTGGTCTTTGTCATAGTCATTGTGTATTTTTTTTCTGATTTTGCTTACTTGGCACCAGTTTGAACAAGTTTTCCTATCCTTGTCTGTATTCATTATATTCACCATTGATTTCAGCAAAATAAAGTTCAATTACATTCATGTGCCACAAATTGTTTAGCTTTTCCCAAATCAATGGATATCTTTCTTTTTAGTTCTTTGCTAATGTAAAGAGAGCTGCTGTGACTATTTTGGTACATATTAGATGTCTGTTTTTGTTATTGACCTCCTTAGAATATATATATATATATACCTAGTATTGGAACATCTGAATCAAGAAAATAAACTTTTTTAAATTTTGTTTTTTTAAGTAAAATTTTTTTAGTTAAAAAACACATAAAATGCTTGTAACAAATATGCATAGTTAATGAAATCAAATTTCTGTATTGATCATAATTCATTCTACACCCTGAATCTGTCATCATGTCATTTCAGAAGCTAGGTAGCATGCTTCAGCATGGGTCCCCTGAGATCATGATTGATCAGAGTTCTAAAGTCTTTCACAGTTATTTCTTTTTACAATGTTGTTATTATATAAATTATTCTTGTTCATCTCATTTAATTCTATATCAGTTCATGCAAATTTTCCCAGGCTTCTGAATTTTTATCATTTATGTGACACAATAATAATAATATTACATTCAGTTCATATACCATAGTTTGTTCAGCCATTTAGCAATTAATGGGCACCACAAACAAGAGCTATTGTAACTATTTTTGCATATATAGGTTCTTTTTCAGTGGGTGCTATAATTTAGGAAGAGCATTGTCACATGGCAATTTAGAGACAGTAGTGGCTAAAGTGCTGAACCCAGAGTCAGGAAGACCCAAATTCAAATCCACCCTCAGACCCTTTCCAGCTGTGTGACTCTGGGCAAGTCACTTCACCCTATTTGCCTCAGTTTCCTCTGTCAAATGAACTGGAGAAGGAAATGTCAAACCAGTCTAGTATCTTTGCCAAGAAAAGAGAATCACAAAAAATTGACCACAACTGAATAACTGAACAAAAATGTCCAAGGCACTATTCTAAACAATGGATGGGTAAAGATTTAATACAGACCCTGCTGCCAAAGGATTGGGGTGAGGAGGGAGGAGGAAAGCGCATAAATAAATACAACAGAAAGGTAAAGATAGCTACAAAGGAGACATCCAGGAAAAAAAGTTCAAGTAAATTGCAATGAGAAACATTTTCAAGGAGAGCTCACTTTCAATCAGTAAAGGCTTTGGGGCAGAGGTGGCATTTGAGTTGGGTTCTGAAGGAAGGGAGGCATTTAAACAGAGATGGAATGCAGGGGTAGGAAGAAACACACACAGTGCCCAATACAGTGAAAGTACTTAATAGATTTTTTTTCCTGTCTATAAGAATAAGTATTAGCAAAGGTCTGGAGATAATAAAAGATAGCATTTATATAGGGCCTTAAGAATTGAAAAGCACTTTATAAGTTTTATTTCATTTTATCCTTACAAAGGCTCTGAGAGGTAGGAAATATTATTATCCCCATTTTACAAATGGGGAAACTGAGACAGGCAATCATTAAGTGACTTGCCCAGAGTCACATAGCTAGTAACGATATATAACAGGATTTGTACTTAGATCTTTCTAATTCCAGGTCTAGTGTTCTAGCCATTACAACTAGCCAGCCTATTGAATTTACAGTAAGCCATAGAGTACAAAAAAGAAAAACAATATGAAATATAAGCTTGGAAAGGAAGATTGGAATCAGAGGATAGAGGGTCTTGAATGTCAGAATCAGGAATTAATACTTTGTTCAGTAGGCAATAAAAAGTTGCTAAAGGTTTTTTTGATGGAGGTGTGACATGATCAGAATGGTTTATTAGGAAGATACCTCAGACAATCTGTGAGATTAAAGAGGAGAGAAAATTGAGATGGGAAGAACAGTTAAATTATTGCAATAATCTAAGTGACATGACCTAATCTCATATAAGGACCTGTTTGAAATATACAAGAATGACAACCTTTCCCCAATAGATAAATTGTTAAAAGATTTGTCTGGACAATTCTCAGAGAAGAAATACAATAACCAAATGAAAAAATGTTCCAGGTTACTATTAATATAAATGAAAATCACTCTGAGTTTTCCCCTCACCATCAGCTTGACAAATATGGCCAAAAAAGAAAATGACGATAGTTGAAGAAGAAAACAAGCATACTAATGAACTTTTATTTAAGCTGTGAGTTGGTCCAGGTGTTCTAGAAAACCATTTGGAATTATTTTTTCTTTTAATTTTATTTTTTCCCAGTTACATGTACAGATAAGTTTCAACATTAATTTTTTTAGGGTTTTTTTTTTTTTGCAAGGCAAATGAGGTTAAGTGGCTTGCCCAAGGCCACACAGCTAGGTAATTATTAAGTGTCTGAGACTGGATTTGAACCCAGGTACTCCTGACTCCAGGGCTGGTGCTTTATCCACTACGCCACCTAGCCGCCCAACAACATTAATTTTTTATAAGATTTTGAGTTACACATTTTTCTACCTTACTCCTTCCTCTCCCATGACAGCAAGATATAGGTTATTCATGTATAATTCTGTTAAACATTTTTTCATATTAGTTATGTTGCAAAAGAAGAATCAGAACAAAAGGAAAAACAACACAAGAAAGAAAAAACATAAAACAAATTTTAAAAAGTGAAAATAGTATGCTTTGGTCTGCATGCAGATTCCCTAGTTCTTTCTCTGTATGCAAATGGCATTTTCCATCAAAGTCTTTTAGAATTATCTTTGATCATTGTACTGCTGAAAAGTGCTAAGCCCATCAACGATGTTGCTGTTAATGTATACAATGAAAACCATTTAGAATTATGTCCACAATATCAGTAAATGTTCCTTTGAACCAGGAAGATACCACTACTAGGCCTCTACCTCAAATGAATCAAAGAAAGAACAAAAGGATCCATCTGTACAAAAATATTTAAAGCAGTTATTGTAATAGCAAAATACTAGAAGCTAAGGAAACATTTAATTATGGATTGATTGAGCAAATCATAGAATATGGATAGCATGGATTTCATATAATTGTGCCATAAGAAATGATGAAAGGGCTAGATTCAGAGAAACCTGGGAAGACTTGTATTAATTGATGAGTAAAGTAAGCAGAAACCAGATAACTATTTATAAAATTATAAAGAAAAACAAATTTGAAAGACTTAGGATAACCGATCAGGGCAATAAGCAGCCATGATTTCAGAGAAACTATGATGAAGCATACTGGGGGGTGCCTTAGTGCACAGAATGCCAGTCCTGAAGTCAGGAAGACCCATCTTCCTGAGTTCAAATTTGACCTCAGACACTTAGTAGGGAACCCTGTACAAGTCACTTACCACATTTACTTACCTAATTGCTAAGATGAACTGGAGAAGATAATGGCAACCACACCAGTATCAATAAAATCCCAAAAGGGATCACAAAGTGAGGGATAGAGCTGAAAACAGCTAAACATGAAATGATGAAACATACTACTTGGCCCCTAATAGAGAAGTGATGGACTCAACATACAGATGCACACATTTTTATACATAGCTAAAGCAAGAATTTGTTTTGCTTGTCTACAGAGGCTTGTTACAAGGAAATTTTTTTCTTTTTTTTTAGTGAGCAAGGGAGGTAAAGAAAAAAAAGAGTAATCAATAGAGTTGTCAAAGAAAAAAAAGATCAGTAAAACATGAATGTAAGGGAAGACCCAGAAAGAAATACAGATAAGCAAGACTAATTTGAAAGTTACATATTGAATTAATAATATTCTTAAAAGATGTCAAAGACACAAGTCTGCCAGAAACAATTTTTAAGAATTTAAAATTATTCCAAATCCAGGCATGTTTTAGCTCAGAGATAAATATTTAAGATGGCATAGTCCCCATATGCCTTCAGATATCTCTATAACCCAAGACAATTTGAGGTAACATTTATGGGAATCTTGATAAAGGAAAATGTCACATGTTACATCACAATTTGTGTTAACATTCTATTTCAAGTTTCAAAAAAGATTCACTTAACTACTAAGTTCCTCCCTTGACCATTTCTCTCAGATAGTGAAAGTATCTCCTTCCCTGTACTCAAAATGGTAATAATAATTCTAAATAAGAAGGAGGGGACTTCCCTTTGGGGTGGGAATGGGAAAGAGTGGAAGGCAATGGTTTTTAACAAATTAGGAATACTCTTTGTTCAAAGTTTATTTTCCACAGTTAATCCATATCCCTAAGAAAGACCTTTGTTCTTCTACACATTTTCTAAGAGATGAGTTAGAAAAGATTTTTTTTAGGTTTTTTTTTTTTTGCAAGGCAAATGGGGTTAAGTGGCTTGCCCAAGGCCACACAGCTAGGAAATTATTAAGTGTCTGAGACTGGATTTGAACCCAGGTACTCCTGACTCCAAGGCTGGTGCTTTATCCACTATGCCACCTAGCCGTCCCAGAAAAGATTTTTAGAGAAATATTTATAAAGAAATAAAAGTGACAGTTTTAATATACTTCACAAAGAAAAAAACAAGCAGTGTACAATTTATATTTGTGGTACATTCCTTTTTTTCTAGCCTACTTTGTATATGGAAATGTAAATTTTGAAGTGTATTAAGATATGAATTTTTTTAATGTGTGTGTGTGTGTGTGAGAGAGAGAGAGAGAGAGAAAGAGAGAGAGAGAGAGAGAGAGAGAGAGAGAGAGAGAGAGAGAGAGAGAGAGAGAGAGAATTGGTGGTTAGAGTGGCTGAAGCATAAAGGACTCCAATGGGTATGACACCTAAAGATGAAAAATCCATGAGACTTGACCCTTGACTAGATATTAAAGGATGAAGAAAGAGAAAAGAGTCAAACGTAACTTGTAAGTTTTGAATCTGGGTGACTGAGAAATTCTGTAAATAGTAAATTTTAAAAAAGAAGTTGTAGGGAGTGGGATAGAAAAGGATAGCAAATGTTCTAGGGAAAAGAATACAGGAGATGGAGACAGAAGACCTGAGTCCAAGCTGCATCTTTAACACTTGCCAGCTGTATGACCCTTAGCAAACCCTTCACCTCCCTCTAAGCCTCAGTTTCTTCATATATAAATTATAACTAATAAAATAGTCAATGTTGGAAGAATTTGGGAATGATGAGCCTACTAATGCATGATTGGTGGAGCTGTGAATTGTTCCACCCACTCTGAAAAAAGGATTTAGAATTATGCTTAGAAAGTGATTATAACATTGATTCTCCTTATCCCAGTCATCTCACTGCTAGGCAAGTGCCCCCAAGGAGTAATTATAAAAAGAAAAGCCCTATATACACCAAAAGACACACGGAGGCACTTTTCATAAGAGCAAAGAACTAGAAACAAATGCTCAGATTTAGGAGCAGCCAAATAAGCTGTAGTTCATGAATATATTGGAATATTACTATAATTATGAATACAGACAAATATGGGAAGAAATATGAATTGATGCAGAGTGAGGTAAATACAACCAGAGAAAGCAATGAACAATACACATTGACAATAATGTAAAGGTGAAGAACATAAATCAAAATTGAATATTGTGAAGTTAAAGAGACCAAACAGGGCTTCAAAGATTAGATATGCAGCGGTACATCCCTGACTTCTTAGAATGGGTAGGGAGCTATGGGAAGGAACATAGGATGTGATTGGTTAATTTGTCTTTATTTTTACTCACCTACACCCTTTTCTTATTCTTTATTATAAGGAATGGCTCTCACATAAATGGGGAAAGCTACATGGGAAAATTTGGTGATGAGAAAACAAAAGAGCTCACATTTATCTAGCACTTTGAAGTTTGAAAAGTGCTTTGCCAAGAGGTTCCTTACCAGCCTTATATGGAGCCATCTGTTTCAGCAAATGGAGAAATTTTGAATGCTGTGGATAAATTCATTTACTTTGTCAGTATACTTTTCAGAGATGTACACATTGATAATGAAGTTGACACATGCATTGTCAGAGCTAGCTCAGTGTTTGGGAGGCTCTAAAAGAAAGTGTGGGAGAAAAGAAGTTTTAGACTGCCTACCAAACTGAAGGTCTACAGAGCCACTGTACTGCCCTCATTATTGTTGCCTATGAAATCTGGATCATCTATCAGCACCATGCCAGGAAAATGAATCACTTCCATTTTAATTGTCTTGGGAAGATTATGAAGATACACCTGGCAAAATAAGATAGCAGACAAGAGATTCTTTTCTTGAGCTGAACAGGGCTGGCCATGTTATTTGAATGCCAGCCATATGTTTGCATGAAAGACTTTTATCGAGAACTTGAACAAGGCAAGCATTCACATGGTGGTCAGAAAAGGCAATATAACAACACTCTCAAAGTCTTTCTGAAGAATTTTAGTGTGAAACACGGAAGATACTGATACAGGACCACCTAATCATGGCATGCCCGCATCAAAGAAGGTACTGTGCTCTATGAGCAAAGATGAGTCAAAGTAGGATAAGGAAATGTGAACTGCACAATCCAAAGATATCTCCATCCCAAATGTTCTAAAAGATTACACAGGTCTGACCTATGGTAGCGAGAGTCTTCCAAACTTGGATTGGATTGGCCAGGCATAGTCAAACCCCAATATCATGATGTTATTAAAGACAATGACAAAGTATATTCTCTCATTTGATCCTCATGTTATCCTCATTTTACAATTGAGAAAACCAAGATTGAGAGGTTGAAACCTACCCTGGGTAGTTTTGCAACTAGAAAGCACTTGAGGCAGTATTTAGACTCAGATCTTTCTCACTCTAAAGACAGTGCTCTATTTGGTGAAACACACACATCCTCTCACACATTCACATACCTAGAGATACATATGCAGGTATGCCTGCATGTATATGCATGCATATATATTTAATGCATATGTAAGAAGAAGGTCTCACAGGTAGATAGATCCCACATGTAGCCAAGGGTCTCAATTGTGGCAAGAGGATGTCTACCAACAAGGAGAGGTCTCTCCCTCTTGGAATCTCTCAGGCCATTCTATCTGAATACATACTTAATCGTGCTCTAACAAAATATGCAGGATTATCCCATTTTTGTTTTTATTTTTTATTTCAGTGATCAACACAATAAGTTAACCAAAGTTTGTTGAATTAAAGGCTAGGAGAGTGACTGCAACCTTCTGTCCTGTGGCTTTGGGTCAAGGTTTTCTTATACCAGGGTGGAATCATTTGCAAGCTAAGTTTATTAGCAGGAATTTTAGAGAAAATCAATTTATATTTTCTTCTAAATATGAGATCCCTTTCTTTACAGCCTCATTGGAGTTAATACCAAATTTATGAAAGGGGAAAAACACATTTACATAAAAAAGGGAATGTGAGTGATGAAATGCAGGAGCCAGGAAAGGAATATTCCTATTAGTGAATTATATAAAATTCCCCAGTGTTTCACCACTGGCTGTATAACTATTCTCTGCCGCTCCAGAAGATTAGTCAGCTTTAACATTTCATCCTTTCTCATCATTTCTTTTTATAATGACCTTCCAGGCAAGATAGGACTTTGATGAAGCATTTGGGAGAATATAAAGAGGAACTAGATGGATTTTGTAGATTTAGGAATATGGAGATTTGTCTCTATTGAAAGCTCCCTTTCTTTCTCTAGTCCTTAGTTTCCCCATTTATAAAAACATTCAATAACCTCAAAGAGCTCTTTCAATTCTGTTATTTCCAATTCTATGTCTTTTGAAAGATGCAAATGTTTAGGAATAAAGCAACCTTCAAATGGATTCATTTTAGGAGAAAAAGATGGATGGTGCTGAATTTGATCTTGATTTTACCTGAAAAAATGAAACAAAATTCTAACCTAACCTACTAGGGTTTTAGTAAAATCAGATTGAGGTACTGCAGACTAGGATGCTTCATTTCTTACTCTTCTGATTCCTTTTGCTTATCTCTGCAATCAATTCTCACAAGTCACCAATTTGTTATTGTTCAGTTGTTTCAATTATGTCTGACTCTTCATGACCCCTTCCTCGCAGGGTTTTCTTGGTAGAGATTACTAGAGTAATTTCTCATTTCCTTCTCCAATGTACTTTACAGATGAGGAAATTGAAACAAATATGATTAAGTGACTTGTCCAGGGTCACACAGATAATAAGTGTCTAAGGTCACATTTGAAAACAGGAAGATGAGTCTTTTTGACTCCAGGTCCAGTGTTTTACCCACTCTGCCTCCTAGCTACCCCCATGAATTGTTGGGGACTGAAAAAAACTTTTAGACCTTGTATTGTACCTATCTTGTCCTCTGTTCCCCTAGTCCTTAGAGTTCTAGAATTGGAAAGGATTCTAGACATCTTTTAGTACTTTTCTCCCTTGTTTCCTGTCCCTGGACTATTCTTATTCTGTTCTCTTCTAGCCTAAGACTATTTGAACTCCCAGTGAATTTTATGACTGACAGCAATGTAGAAAAAAAAAGACAGGATTTAAGACTCTCAAGATATTCAGTTGAAATTCTATTTTTAACTCTTCCTATAGCAAACCACTTACTTTATAGAATACCAGAATTGGAAGAGCCCTCAGTGCAGTGAACTAGTTTGTCCAACCTGTACTCAAACAAGAATTTCCTTTACAATCACCAAATGACTATTTAGCTAATGCATAAAGGCCTCTGGTGAAAATCAGTGAAAATCTATGGATCTTTCCCAGCCTCAGTTTCTTCACTTGTAAAACGAGAACCCTACCATATGCAATGCTTACCTCATAAGTTGTGAGTATAAACTGAGTTAAGGCATATCTGAATGACAGTATTATTTAGTGGATAAGGCACTTGACTTAGAATCAGGAAGACCTGGTTCAAACCCCACTATACTCACATACTAGCTGAGTGACCCTGGATTAAAACACAGTTTTCTCATTTGTAAAATGAAGGAATTGGACTCACTGGCTTAGGTACCTACTCTCTCTCTCTCTCTCTCTCTCTCTCTCTCTCTCTCTCATTTATTTGTTTATTTTTCCTACTACATCCAATGGTAGTTTTCAACAATCATTTTTTGGCAAGATTTTGTTTCATATTTTTCTTCCTCCCTCCTTTCCTCCCCTCTCCCCCAACAGAAAACAATCTAATATACATTATACATGCATAACTATGTTATAAATAAATACATATTAATTATATTGTCAAAGAATAATCAAATTGAAATGGGAAAAAAACATTAGAGAGAAAAAAGCATAATACTTTGGACAACTTCTAAAAATTGAATATAATAAGCTTTGGTCTGCATTTAAACTCCACAGTTCCTTCTCTGGATATGGATTGCATTTTCCTTACAAGTCTTTTGTAAATGTCTTTGATTGAGGGGCAAGGCCAAGATGGTGGCGTGAAGGCAGCATTTCCCAGGGAGCTCCTTCCCCCAAACACTCCAAAAACCAACAAAAGTTGACCCTAGCCAAAATTTAGAGGGGCAGAAACCACAGAAAGACTGAGTGATACATTTTCCCAGTCCAAGATAACTTAGAAGTTCCGCAGGAAAGGTGTGTTTCACTAGGACCAGGGGTTGGCAAAAAAGTGTTGACTGCAGCACAGCCCAGCCCAGCCCAGAGATCACCGGCAACAGCTTGAAGGGGTGGTGAGAGAACTCGGCTACACCAGAATGAGTGTGAAGTGAGGGAGCACCGGCCACAGAATCTGCAGAGAGAATCTGGAGAAAGCAGCCTGCACTCCCAGAGACACTAAGGGGTCAGGGAAGACTGCAGAGATTTCTCTGCTCTCCCTCGGGGTAGGACTCTGCTGTTTGCCCACACTCAGATCCAGGCTGCAGTTTGGGCTTCCATACTAAGATAGCAGGATCCTCCTTATAACTCCAGGGCAGAGGGAAGTGTTGGGGGGGCATCTACATATGAAAGCACAGGAAAGAGAGCATAAAACCTTGGAGGAATAAAGGTCCCAGTGGGGTGTCCCCCCCCAAAAAAATTCCAAAGCCTTAGAAGTGCTGTCTTGGACTGAGGAAATGAGTAAACAACAGAAAAAGAAGAATCTGACCATAGAGAATTACTTTAGTCCCATGGAAGATCAAAACACATACTCAGATGAAGACAAAATCGAAGCCTCCATATCCAAAACCTCCAAGAGAAATAGAAAATGGGGTCAGACTATGAATGAGCTCAAAAAAGACTTTGAAAGGCAATTAAGGGAGATAGAGGAAAAATTGGGAGGAGAAATGAGAGCCATGCAGATAAATCATGAAAACCAAATCAACAGCTTGGTGAAAGATATACAAAAAAAATACTGAAGAAAATAATATGCCAAAAACCAGTTTAGGCCTAATGGAAAAAGTAAAACAAAAGGTAAATGAGGAGAAGAATTCCTTAAAAAAGAAGAATTGGCCAGCTGGAAAAGGAAATAAAAGCTCTCTGAAGAAAATAACTCCTTCAAATGCAGAATGGAACTAAAGGAAGCTGATGACTTTGTAAGAAATCAGGAAGAAATAACTCTTCCCAAAAAGCCAAAAATTAGAAGAAAATGTGATATATCTCATTGGAAAAACAACCAACCTTGAAAACAGATCCAGAAGAAATAATTTAAAAATTATTGGGCTATCTGAAAGCCATGATCAGAAGAAAAGCCTAGACTTCATTTTTTAAAGAAATAATACAGGAAAATTGCCCTGAGATTCTAGAAGCAAAGGGTAAAATAGAAATCGAGAGAATTCACCAGTCACCTCCTGAAAGAGATCCCAAAAGAAAAACTTCCAGGAATATTATAGACAAATTCCAAAACTCCTAAATCAAAGAGAAAATTCTAAAAGCTGCCAGAAACAAACAACTACTGTGGCTCTATAGTCAGGATTACACAGGATCTAGCAGCATTTACATTAAGGACTCATAAGGATTGGAATATGATATTCTGGAAGGCAAAAGATCTTGGTTTACAACTGAGATGTTCAGCCAAACTGAACATCCTCTTTCAGGGGAAAAGATGGACTTTCAAAGAAACAGGGGACTTTCAAACTTTCCTATTGAAACAACCAGAGCTGAACAGAAAGTTTGATCTTCAAGTATAGGACTCTGATGAACCATAGAGAGGGTGGATGAGAAGGACTAACTATGAGGAACTTAATGATATTGAACTGTTTGTGTTCCTGCATGGAAAGAAGATATTGATAAGTCATATGAATTTTCTCATTTATAAGAGCTGTTAGAAGGAGCATATATATTACCTAGCTGTGTGGCCTTGGGCAAGCCACTTAACCCCATCTGCCTTGCCAAAAACCTTAAAAAAAAAAAAAAAAAAAAGGAGCATATATAGACAGGACATAGGAAGGAGCAGAATCTAATGGTATAATATAATAAAAAGATGGAATCAATGGGTGATAAAGGAAAGTACTAGGAAAAAGGGAAAGGAGATGAAGAAGAAGCTAAGAAATTTCACATAACAGTGAAGGAAAAGCTTTTTCAATGGAGTGGAAAGGGGAAAGGCAAGGGGGAATGAGTGAGCTTTCATTCTCATCAGCAATGACTCAGAGAAGAAATAATATACACACTTAATAGGGTGAGGATATCTGTCTTACCCTAGAGAAAAATAAGAAGAAAGGGATGGGATAAGGGGGAATGGGGGGAGGGAAGGGGGGGAATAGAAGAGAGGGAAGATGGAGGGAGAGGGTACTCAGACTCAACACACTTTTTGGATGGGGCCAGGATGAAAGGAGAGAGAGAGAATAGAATAAATGGGAGTGGGGAGAAATGGAGTGGAGGTATAGCTAGTAAAAGCAAATGTGGGAAAAAATATTGAAGCAACTTCTCTGGTGGACTTATGATAAAGAAAGCAACTCACCCCAGAGACAGAGCCATTGGAATCTGAACACAAACTGAAGTACATGTTTTTTCTCTCTCTCTCTCTATTCTTGAGGGTTCTCATCTTCTTGGGGGGAGGGGTTTATATTTACTCTTATGTTTACTCTTATAACACATTCAATTTACATCAATGTATATCATGGAAACAACAGAAAGACTATCAAACAGCCTTCTGTGGGGGGAGGGGAGGGAAGGGAGGGTCAGGGAAAACTTGTAAAATTCAAAACCTTACAAAAATGATAGGTACATATTACTATAATATATAATTGGAAAAATAAATAAAATGTTAAAGAGCAAAGAAAAAGAAATGCCTTTTATTATTGTACTTTTGAAATGAACGAGTCATCATAACTGATCATCACTCAAAGTTGCTATTAATATGTACAATGTTCTTCGGGTTCTACTCACTTCACTCAGCATCAGTTCATACAAGTCTTTTCAGGCTATTCTGAAGTCCCATTCCTCATGATTTCTTTTTTTTCTTTTTTTTTTTTCATGATTTCTTATAGAACAAAAGAATTCTATCACATTCATATGCCACAATTTGTTCAGCCATTCCCTAGTTGATGGACATCCCCCTCAATTTCCAATTCTTTGCCACTATGAAAAGAACTGCTATAAATATTTTTGTATATATGAGGTTTTTTTTTACATTTTTTGTGATTTCTTTGAGATACAGACCTAATAGTGATATTGCTGAATCAAAAAGTATGCACAGTTTTATTGTCTTTTGGGCATAATTTCAAATTGCTCTCCAGAAAGGTTGGTTCAGTTCACAACTCCATCATTAGTGTTCCAGTTTTCTCACAACATTGATTATTTTCCTTTTTTAGTCATAGTGGGTGCCTATCATCTCTAAATCTATTATGAGCCTATGAAAAGTGCTTTGTAAACTGCAAAGTGTAGTTAAATGTCAACCATAATTGCTATTATTATTATCATAATATCTGAATGAACCCTTGTGGGAAGATTGTGAAACAAAACTGTGTGCAATCAGTTTTTATTTGTATGTGGTGGACCTGGGTATAGAAGAGTGGAGGCAAGTTGTTTAAGCTAAAAAATCACACGTGGGTTGAGCACACAGGACAAAGAGCAATATTTTGGGGCTAGAGGGACAATAATATGTGGGTAGATCCCATTTAAAGAAAATCCACTAATACAATACCTTTTTTTTTTAAAAGAGGATCCTCTGCTAAGCATCATACTTTGATGCCTTATCATAATGGTCTTGTACTCTTGAAAGCTGTACACATTGCCTGCCAATACTTAAAAATGCTTATAGAATAAATGGAGCATAATCTATAGCAGATACTACCAAACTCGGGAAAATGTTAAATTTCGACTTGGTGATAGAGTTGTCAGTGTCAGTCATCTAAGAGAAGATCTTGCTAAGTTGGAAAGGATCTTTTGATTCATTCATCAAATATTTATTAAGGTTTTACTGTGCATTGCACATTGTGTTAAATACTGGAAGGTGATATATAGTTTAAACAAAACATTGTCCCTGCTCATGGAACTCACAATCAAATGGGAGATGAAAGACAAAAAGAAACCTAGATTATACATGACATGGAATAATTGGATTAAAAAGAAAGGAGAAAGAATAGATGACACACATAGAAGGTTTAGCCTTGGCAAGGAGAAGAAACATCCTGAGAAGAAAAGGGGACACTCTCATCTTGAGACTGAAACAAGTGATAAGACTTGTAAAAATGACATATGATCAAGAATTTGAAGCTATAGGGGACCTTAGAGGCCATCAAATTCAAAGTTCCTTTTGCAGATAAAGAAACTGAGGTACAGAAAGATTAAGTGACTTTCCCAGAGTCACCTAGCTAATAAGTGTCCAAGACAGGATTTAAATCCAAGTCGTCTTAATTCTGACCCTAGTGTCCTATTACTTCCAGAATCAAATATAAAATCCTATTTTGATTTTAAAGACTTTCATAACCTTGGAGATAAATGTAGACAAGGCAAGTGGTGTTAGTGACTCAATAGGACAAAGGACAAAAGGTACAAAAATAAAAGACAGTGCTTTATAAACTGGAACTACAGGATCAAGTCTGTGAAGAGAAGAAAGGAAGGCCAGAGCAGGAGTAATGTTTTGGGAGACCTTCAAAGAATAGAAGTATTTAAAGGGAGGGAATCAGGGCAAAGCGAAACACCAAATTTAGGAGGACATGGGAAGAGGGGGAAAAGATTGTGATCAGAGAAGAAAATTTCAGAATTCAAGATCTTAGAAATGTATTAGTTTGGGATGATTGTAAAATTTAAGGTGTAATCACTCCTATGGCTGACTGAAGTAAAGGGGAGATAGAGGTCTTAGGCATCAAAGAGATTGATGAACTGAGAGGTCATAGAACTGTCTTCAAGAATAATATTGACATCCCTGAACATGAAGGCTAGGGTGGAAAAGAAGACTGTGAACAGTTTTTCTTGAGAGGATCATATCAGGGCTTCTAATAACCACAAAGGAGACAAGGTTATTGAGTGAGAGCAGCAATGGGAAAAACTGATGGCAGTAAGGAGCAAGGAAAAAGTTACTCCTTCCATTGCAGAGTCATTAAGGGTGTTGAATAGCCCTACAGAGAGTTGGCAAGAGCTAGTACCTTTTGGAGAAAGGTTTCAGTGAGCACCAGAAAAATGGAAGGCGTGTGACAGAGAAAGGCATATGATGAAGATTTTGTTAATAGAGGCCATCTAATCTGATTCTCTTATTTTACAGATGAGGAAATTGAAGCCAAGAGTGGTAAAATCTAAAGTCCCATCAGCAGTAAATGGGTAGATGGGTTTAAACCTGGGTCCTTTGATTCCAAATCCATTTTTTTCTCACTAAACCATCCTGCCTTTCTGAATTACTTGGTAATGACATAACAAGGCAAATTATTTTTTGCCTTGGACAGTAGTTCTGAATCATGAGTATAGGACCCAGGGTCTCACTTGTGCAACTGAAAGCTGAAACTTTGAAACCTTAGGTTCAAGACATGTTATGTATCAGTGGCCACTCAGAACCATAGTTCATGAACCCCCATGGATATGTTTCTTTTATAAGTCAACTGGGGTACTTATTAGTCAAAATAAAAGATTTTTAGTTACCTAACATGGCAAGATAAAAATCATCAGATATACGCAGAGATATAGTCTTCCATAGGTTATCATAGCACTAATGAGAAAGGGAACACAGAAAGGAGATACACTTATTGGGGAGAATGCACATAGAAAACACATATGACCAAGGCAAGTCATATTCCCAAAGAGACTGAGCAAATCATTAAGCATTTTAAGTATTTTATCATTGCTCCAAACACTATGGATAAGCATTGGGGATTCAAAGAAAAGCAAAAACATGGTCCCTGCTCTGAAGGATTTATCTAATAGAATGAACAACATGTAATATATATATATACATGGGGGGAGAGGAAGAGGGAGAGGAAGAGGGAGAGGGAGAATGAGAGAGAGAGCGAGAGAGAGAGCAAGCGAGAGTGAGAGAGAGCGAGAGAGAGTGAGAGAGAGCAAGAGAGCAAGAGAGAGCAAGAGAGAGAGAGAGCGAGAGAGCAAGAGAGAGAACGAGAGCGAGAGAGCGAGAGAGAGAACGAGAGAGAGAGAGAGCAAAAGAGAGAGAGAGATTCATAGAGAACAGATGGAAGGTAATCTCAGAAGAGAAAGCACCAGCACCTGGGGAAGATCAATAAAGCCCTTATCCAGAAGTAAGATTTGAACTGAACCTTAAAGGAAACCATGGAAATGAAGAGTAACAGATGCCCGGGACAGCTCGGTGGTGTAGTAGATAGAGCATGGCCCTGGAGTCAGGAGGACCTGAGTTTAAATCTAGTCTCAGACACTTAATAATTATCTAGCTGTGTGGCCTTGGGCAAATCACTTAACCCCATTGCCTCATAAAAACAAACAAAAAAGAGTAATAGATAGGGAAGGAAAGAATTCCAGGTGCAAGGAGAAACCAGTACAAAGGTGCAGAGACCAGAGATGGAATGTCATATCTAAATAACAGCGAATACATTATTGTTGCTAGATACATAGAGTACATAGAGAAAGAAGTACAGTGTAAAAAGACAGGTAAGGTAGGAAGGGACCAGTTTATGAGTGGATTTAAATGCTAAATCTTTATATTGGATTCTGATGGTAATACAATACCACTGAAGTATATTGAGGAGTTACATTGTTAGATGCATACTTTAGAAGGTTATTTCAATGGTTCAGGCAAAAAGTGATTAAGCAACTGAACTAGGGTGGTGTTTGTGTGAGAGAAGGGGACATATATGAATGACACTGCAAAGGTAGAGATGACAAAATTTGGCAAATGATTAGATATATAAGATGAATAAATATTGACCCAGGAGATTTTTGGGGGGGGAATTTATTGATGGCTTGTTCAATTACTTTTTCTGAAATAGTTATTTAAGTATTTTATTTCCTCTTCTGCTAATCAGGGCAATTTGTATTTTTGTAAATAGTTATCCTTTTCACTTAGATTGCCATGTTTGTTGACATATAGTTGGGCAAAATAGCTCTGAGTTACTGCTTTAATTTCCTTTTCATTGGTGGTGAATTCACCCTTTTCATTTTTTGTTCCTGGTAATTTGGTTTTCTTCTTTCTTTTTTATAATTGAATTAACCAAAGATTTATCTACTTTGTTGGCTTTTTCATAAAATCAACTCTTGGTTTTATTTATTAGTTCAATAACTTTCTTTTTTCAATTTTATTAGTCTCTCCTTTGACTTTCAGGCTTTCTAATTTGGTATTTAATTGGGGATTTTTTAATTTGTTCTTTTCTAGTTTTTTTTAGTTGTATTCCCAATTCATTAATCTCTTTTTTCTCTAATTTATTCATTTATACATTTAGAGTTATAAAAGTTCCCCCAAGAGCTGCTTTGGCTGCATCCCATAAGTTCTGGTATGTTGTTTCAATATTGTCATTTTGGGCGGTGAAATTATTGTTTCTATGATTTGTTGTTTGACCCATTCATTCTTTAGAATTAGGTTATTTAGATTCCAATTAATTTTAATGTATCTTTCCATGATTCTTTTTTTATATGTACTTTTTATTGCATCTTGATCTGAGAAAGATGCATTTAACATTTCTGCCTTTCTGCAATAGATTGTGAGATTTTTAATGCCTTTATACATGGTTAGATTTTGTGTATGTTCCATGTACTACTGAGAAAAAGATATATTCCTTTCCATCTCCATTCAATTTGATCTATCATATTTAACTTTTCTATGATTCTGTTCATCTCTTTCACTTCTTTCTTGTTTATTTTGTGGTTAGAGTTATCTAATTCTAAGAGAATGAAATTGAGACCCTCTAGTAGCACAGTTTTACAGTCTATTTCTTCCTGTAATTCACTTAACTTCTCTAAGAATCTGGATGTTATATCACTTGGTGCATATATGTTTAGCATTGCTATTTTTTCATTGTCTATGGCAACTTTCCTTCCTTATCTCTTTTTAATTAGTTCTATTTTTGCTTTTGCTTTGTCTGAGATCTGTTTTGTCTGTTTTTCTCTTTACTTAATATAATTTGTTCCAGCCTTTCACTTTTCCTCTGTGTGTATCTCTCTGTTTCAAATATTTTTCTTTTAGGATTGTATTTTTAATTCACTCAGCTATCTGCTCTTTTAAGGGAGATTTAATCCCATTCCCATTCACGTTTAAGATTATTAACTGTATTTTCCTCCATCTTATTTTTCCCCATGCATAGTTTTTCTTCTCCTTTCATCCTATCCCTCTTCACCAGTATTTTGTTTTTGACCACCACCTCCCTCAATCTGTCCTCCCTTTTATGAGCCCTTCCTTTCCTCTTCTTTCCCCTTTCTGCTCTTACTTCCCTGTAAGGTAAGATAACCTTTTTTTTTTTTAGGTTTTTGCAAGGCAAATGACATTAAGTAGCTTTCCCAAGGCCACACAGCTAGGTAATTATTAAGTTTCTGAGGCCAGATTTGAACTGAGGTACTCCTGACTCCAGGGCAGGTGCTCTATCCACTGCGCCACCTAGCGACCCCTAAGCTAAATTTCTAAACTCAGTTGGGAGTGATATTAATCCCTCTTTGAACCAAATCAATTGAGAGTAAAATTCAATCAATACTCACACCCTCTCTTCTTTCCCTCTATTATAATAGGTCCTTTGTGCCTCTTCATGTGATGTGATTTATCCTCTTTTGCCTCCCTCTTTTCAGCTTATATCCTCACACTCTAAGCATACTCCTTTCAACTGTCCTAATAGAAATATAATTCTCAAGAGTTACATGCTCTTCCCATGTAAGGATATAAACAGTTTAGACATTAACATTTTTTCTTTCCATTTACCTTTTTATGCATATCTTGAGTCTTGTATTTGTAAATCAAATTCTCTATTCAGTTTTGGTCTTTTTACTAGGTAAGTTTGAAAGTCTCCTATTTCATTTAACATTTATGTTTTCTCCTGAAAGAATATGCTGAATTTTGCAGAGTAGTTGATTCTTGGATATATAATCCAAGCCCCTTTGCCCTCCAGAATATCATATTCCAGGCCCATCAATTCTTTAATATTGAAGCTACTGAATCTTGTATAATCTTGACTATGGCTCCTTGGAATCTGAATTATTTCTTTTTTTTTTGACTGCTTGCAATATTTTTTCCTTTAGCTGATAATTCTGAAATTTGACTACAATATTCCTTGGAATTTTTTATTTTTAGATTTATTTCAGGAGGTGATCAGAGGATTCTTTCAAGGACTATTTTACCATGTTGTTCTAGGATATTAAGACAACTTTCTTTGATAATTTCCAGAAAGATATTGTCCAGACTCTTTTTTTGTTTACAGCTCTCAGGTAGATCGATAATTATAAATATAACTATTTCTCCTGTATCTACTTTCCAGGATGGTAGCTTTTCCTATGAGGTACTTTACATTTTCTATTTTTTCCAGGCTTTTGCTTTTGCTTTATGGAGTCTTGATGGAGTCATTAGGTTTCATTTGTTCATTTCCTTTTTGAGTTCTTCCAAGAGGACTTTTTGGATTTGACACCAATTCATAATCTTTCCCTTTGAGGCTTCACATATAGGCATTTTGTCACTGCTTTCCTCTTCTGAGGTAACATTTTATTTTTCCCTGTCACTTTAGTAACTTTTTATGGTTAGGACTCTTTTTGGGTTTTTGCTCATTTCAAAAGTTGAACTCTGCTCCTTGGGGCGCAGTCCCAAGCATTTTACGCTGGGGTCCAGGAATCTGGTCACTGGCTTTCCGAATTGGGGCCTCAGGTGATGGAAGCTTGCTCCCTCCATTTGGGTAGCCTGACCCAGTCCTTCCTGTTCCACCAGTATTCCAGGACTCACATAAGCCTTCTGCACTAGAGCTGAGGCTCTCACTACTGCCCTGGTATGCTGAACTGGGACCCAGGGGTCTTGGTTACTGTGGCTTAGAGCCTCCTGCTGATTTCCCTGTCCCCATCTATGCTGGTCTTCATTCTTCTTTTATTCAAGTGAAATCCCTCTAGGATATCTTGAACTGAAAAGTTGTTTTTCTCTGGTTTTTTTTTTTTTTGTGGATTGTCACTTTAGACTATGCTTTAGAGGTTTCATTTAAAGTTATTTCACTGCATATCATCTTGAGTTTTGCCATTTCTCTTCTAGAACAGAGACTTTCTATTGATAACTGAACTATTTTGAAGTTTCATGTGAAGAAAATAAATGCAAATTTTTGCTTTAAAAATAGTTTTTTCAGAGGGAAATGGGGAAAAGCTCCACCATCTTGGCTCTGCCCAGAAAGAAAGTGGTTATGGAGTGGTTGAATGACTGAGGTCCCAGTCAGAGCAAAAAGTAGAATCTGTAGTCATGAGAAAATATAGAATGATGCTCAGGTTGTGAGCCTGGCTAAGAAGATAGGGTCAGAAGATATTATCCCAATGTAACAAAAGTATAACTGAGGGAAGGATTTGGGATTAGGGGGAGATTATGAGTTTAGACATGTCAAATATGAAATGCTTTTGTAACATTCAATTAAAGATATCCAAAGAGTGGTTAGAATGTGAGCTCCTTGAAGGGACTAGGAGTTGTTTTTATATATCCTAGAGGAAATGTTGAGATCAACAATTGAAATAGTATAGGGTAAAAGGAGAAGACAGTTAAGGACAGAGCCCTGGAAGACACCCATGATTAGTGTGTCTCGCATGGATGAAAATCTAGTAAAGGAGAGTTAGAAAGAGCAGTCAGACAAGAAAGCTAGAAGAGAATAGGGTAACAAAACCCATAGAGCTGAGAGTTTTTAGGAAGAGTTAATCAACAATGTTAAATTCTGCTGAGGAGTGAAGAAAGATTGGGATTGAGAAAAAGCCATTTGATTTTGCAATTAAAGGTCATTGAGATAATTGGTAACTTTAAAGAAAACTGTTTCCATTAAATAATTAGAATGATTAAATGATTAGAGTTTAGATTGGTTTTAGAAATTAGAATGGTATCAAATGGCTTGAGGTTAGAAACTAGATTACAGAAAGTTAAAAAAGAGTAAGACAGGAAGTGGAGTTAGCTTTCTCAAGAAGTATAGTCTTAGAAGACAAGAGAAAAGACATAGGACTATAACTAGTGGATATGGTAGAATAAGATATAAGCTTTTTAAGGACAGAGAATTGGATTTGTTTGTAAGCAGCAGTGAAGGAGTCAATTATTCTGAAGAGGTTCAAAAGAAGAGAAGAGTAGAGGTGAAGGTGGAAGCAAACTGCTAGAGAAGATGAGAAAAGAAGAGTATCAAGGCTGCATATGAAAGGTTGCCTTTGGAAAAGAGAAGGATCACTTTTTTATCCAGTGGAAGATATATGATTGATATGTGATGAAAAGGAGGGGAAAGGGGGAAACACTCTAATGGTCTCATTTTATTCAGTGAAATATGAAGGGAACTCCACAGTTGAGAGCATGGAGGTTATGGTGTCATGGGAGACAAGGAAAAATGAGACTGTTTGGAACAATTGTTATAGAGTAGGGCAGCAAATCAATTAGGAGGGAATAGAATGTCTTGCTACAGTGAGGGACCAATTGAGATTACATAACCGAAATTTGTAACATAGAAGTTTTGTAGTTTCCTCCAGCTCTGTGCAGCAGCACGTGAATAGGAGCAAAGGAGGAAGACGATGGCAGCAGTCCAAGGTTTGGGTTTGGCAAATCATGACTGTCAGTAGGACAAGGAGAGAAGGGAATGGAGGGAAAAGGACAGTTTTGTTGTTTGTCCTTAATTTCAAAGAGGATAATGATATCATGGTGTGATATCTTGCCTCCTGCATGACTTGGATTTAAATGAGGAAAAGTTACTCTCTCTTCCAGAGTCATCAAAGTCCAGTAGCATGAGAAAAATCAAAACAACTGGCAATGGCCTGGGATGACCTTGATGATTTCAATGTCTGACCAAGCTCTTTGTGCTCCACAGCCCCTGCTTCAGTCTCCTCCAAGGCTTTTAGAACAAATTGTTCTCATCTGCCCATTCTGCCAGGGGATGTATTCATATACTTGGGGTAGACACTATTCTCCCAACCCTGTTTAACCCAACTGTTACACTGGGATATGACCACTGCACATGTTACAACTTCTTGGAGCCACAGGGTAAGAGATATACATCAAAGATGGATGAGTATCCCAGAAAAAGTGCTCAGCAAGCCTTGGAGGTACTAGTCCTCTCCAATTTGTTAAAAATCAAGCTGTATGTGTATAGTATAGAAATGTATAGATAGATAGTATGAGGATAATATAGAGTTATGGTCTATTGAGAGTTCAAGAGAGGAAAGAGAGGAAAATATAACTAGTATAGAGTGATAACCTGTGAAAGAACTGAGGGGTGCAGAGATTGGAGGCCATAATAAGATGAAGATAAGGTTAGGGGTTATAAGAAATGAGGAAAGATGAAATGAAAATAGATTGTGAAATAAAGGAATTCTAAAGCTCATAAATATGGAAGTGAAGTCATGGGTCATAGGCAAGATCAATGTGACCATCTCTTTGTATAGCCAAGGAAGGGTGGAGGAGCTTGTAGAATGAGAAACTGAGAAGTTAGAGTGTTTGAGAGAGTATCAACACATATAATGAAATCCTCTAACATGAGGAGGAGTTAGGGAAAAGAGAAAGACTGCATGTCCAGCTTCTGATGCTGCTGCTTGTTCCCTGATAAAATGCTACTGATTCTTTTCCTGATTTGTTTTCTCTGCAATGCTGCTCTCTGCTGGTCTTTCATTACCATACAACTTCTTCCCCTGTGACAGGAGAACCTCTTGTGTGATTTCAGATGCATTTGGGCATTTAAATTGGTCTTTTGAACTTAACTTCTCAGCTATACTTCACGTTTTCAGTTTAACTTCTAATTTGTGTTATGATCATGAAATTAATTTTCATTTTTTATCTTACCTGTGAGTTTCTACAGATCACCCCAATAGTTCCATTTAGGAAAACTTCAAAGGGGGCCATAGTGAGACTCATGAAGCCTCTGGAGTACTATTGTCCTGCAAGAAATCATGAATGGATGGACCTCAAAAAAGCCAGGAAAGATTTACATGAGCTAATCCTGAGTGAAGTGAGAAAGAATTTTCTTTGATCACTGAACTGCTTAGGACAGCTGCATCCATCATAGTTGATTCATCTCATAATGTTGCTGTTAATGTATACAATACTCTCTTGATTCATGCAAGTCTTTCCAGATTTTTCTAAAGTTCCAGTCACTCATGATTTCTTACAGAACTATAGTACTCCATAACATGAGAGCTAGGTGGCGGCACAGTGGATAGAGAGAACACTGGTCTTGGAATCAGGAGGATGGGAGTTCAAATCCAGACTCAAAGACTTGACACTAGCTATATGACCTTGGACAAGTCACTTAACCCTGATTGCCTCATATCCAGGGTCATCTCCAGTCGTCCTGATCCATTTCTAGCCAGATGACTAGATGACTATGTGGGAGAAAGTGAGGCTCATAACTTAGCATAGCATGCCCTCATTCAAATCAAATTCATGTGCTTGTCATGGCATCACCTCCCTGATGTCGTGGTCTTCAAGAACAAAGGACAAATATTATCATCATCATCACTCCATAACATTCATAATTCGTAACTTGTTCAACCATTCCCCAAATGATGGGCATGTTTCCTTTTGTCTGATTCTTCTTTCACAATATGACTAATAGGGAAATATGTTTAATACATGTATAATTTAGATTGCTTGCTGTCAAAGGGGGGGGAATAGAATGGAGGCTGGAACTCATAAACTTGCAAATGCAGGAATGTTGAGAGGTAAGATATTGAATGTTGAAAATTATCTTTGCATGTAGTTGGAAAAAATTTTATGTGGAAAAAAAAACTATTCATCAAGCCTCTCTCTGGTCTATACAAAACTCAATAGCAAAACTAGAGAGGTCTGTTGGATGGAGATGTTACCTTTACACCTTTTCCCATCCCATTCCTCACTTCCAACTGTTACAGTGGAATAAAGGAACTGAGTAATTTTATCCAGGCAACAATGTAATGGAATTGTACGTGGTTTCCCAACTGAGTCCAAGACTCTCAGCAGCCAAGTACCTAGAAGCTTGGTTTCTCACACTAAATATATCATTTGAAGGGTGTAAACAAACAAGCAAACAAAAACAGAAAATTATAGAGATTGAGAGATCTGGTTTCTCCTTGGTGGAAGTAGTGGGGAGGAGGGAGAGAGAAGGGAGACACAGAGATAAGAAGAAGGGGGGGTAATCTTCAAGTCAGGTGTGAAACCTTCCAAATCTGGTGACTTACATGAAGTTGAAACATAACTTTACAAAGCGGTGAATAAAAGCAAAATGGAGTCACAAATGCTAATTATTTTAATGTAATACACCACGTGCAATCATACAAGTTCAGAAGAAAAGGAGCAGATAGTAGTAATCAGTTGCTGTATTCCTTTTGGGGATTAGAAGACAGGTGATGGAGAGGTATCTGATCAGCATGAGTAGTGTCTGACACACTAATAACAGTTTCTGACATATAGAGAATGCTTTATGGTTTACAAAATGCTTCATATATTTATGTATATACACATGTATGTATATCATATATCATATAATTTATAACTAATAACACAAGAGAAGAAGAAAAAAGGATGTCATCAGAGAGATATAGTATGTTCTACTAAAAAGGTGGGCAGTTCATATTGAAGGAGTCCTGTATAACTAATAGTTAGTACTCTTACTGGCCTATATGTAAGATTAAGAGAACTAGAGAAAGACTTTTCCTTCCCCCACCTACCTCACAGAATTGTGAAGACTAAATGAGATATTTGTAAAATGTTTACCACAATGTGCCTGGGTCATAGCAAGTACTTTAAAAATATTTATTCCATTCCATTCCATTCCACTGTCCTAGCTCATTGAATGGTTCAATGGAAACCTGAAAAGGATTTATGGAAGGGTGCAGAGAAAGAGAATGATAAGAGTGTATATGAGAGGTGATGTATATCTTTGGATATGAATGGGAGATCATGCAAGTGTGGAAGAAAATGAGCAGATAGTAGAAATATTATCCCCTTGGGACAGGGTGAGTACCAATAGGGTTAAACCAACCCAAGGTTCCAGTTAAAGAGTATAAGTACAGAGTTGTGAGCTCTTCTACCTAGAATGTACTTGCCTCCTCCCTGCCTTCAGTGAGACACTACTTCCTTTCTCTCTCTCTTAAGGTTTTAAACTTGTCATTTCAAAGTTCACCATGGAGGATGATATTGCTGCTATTGTTGAATGGCTCTGAAATATGCAAAGCTGGCTTTGCAGGAAATAATGTCCCTCGAGCTATCTTTCCTCCCATTGTTGGCTTCCCCAGACATCTGCGTATGATGATGCATATGGACCAGAAAGACAGTTAAGTGGGAAATGATGTTCAGAGCAAGAGAGATATTCTGACTCTGAAATACCCCCACTGAAAGTAGTATTTCCACCAACTGGGATGATATGGAGCAGATCTGGCATCATATGTTCTATAATGAGCTCCATGTGGCTCCCGAAGAGAATCTCATGCTGTTCACAGAAGCCCCCTTAAACTCCAAAGCCAATAAAGAAAAGATGATTCAGATTATGCTTAAGACATTCAACACTCTAGCCATGTATATTGCCATCCAGGCTAACTATGATCTGACAAATTATCTCACAAGAGAGAGAGTACAGTTTCAGCACTTTAATTGAGAGGAAATTTGTATGACATCAAAGAAAAGCTGAAAATGTCACCCTAGACTTCATGAAGGAGATGGCCACTACTGCATCTGGGTCTTCTCAGGAAGAGCTATGAGCTTTCTGATGGTCTGGTTTTCTCCACTGGCAATGAGAAGTTCCAATTCCAACCAGTTTTCTTAAGTATAGAATCTTGTGAAATCCACAAAACTATCTTCAACTCAACCCTGAATTGTGATGTTGGCATCCATAGGATATGTATGACAATACTGTATTGCCTGGTGGTGCCATCATGTACCCAAGTATTGCTGACAGGATACAGAAGATGATTACAACTCCTAGCCCCCAGCAAAATGAAATCAAGATCATTGCCCCACAAATACTATGTCTGGATTGGTGGCTCCATTCTGGCATCTCTTCCAGCAGATGTGGGTCAGCAAATAAAAGTAGGATGACTGTTGGTCCTGCACTGTCTACCACAAATACTTCTAAAGGGACTGTTTGTTTTTTTTGATTATTTAGTTTTGGGGGTTTTTGATCAAAGGGTGCGATAATTGCCCCTAAGAAATGGGATTGGCATGGCTTTATTTTTTGTTTTGTTTTGTTTTTGCTTTTTCTGATGATTGACTTGGGGTTTCAAAACTGGTACCAGTACCAGTGAAGATGATGTGCAGACATAAACTACGCTGTAGACAAACCTTCTCAGAGTTCTATAGTGTATCTTCAGGATATTTAGTCCAAATATTGTATAAATCATTTTTACAGAGAATTACTTAACTCTATGAAGACTATCCTGCTCTATAGATAGTAGAAAAAACAAACAAAAAACAGGGAGGTCAAGAGAGGGGAAGGTACTAGTATTGCTTTACATGTAAATTATGTAATCCCTAAAAAAACTTAATACTTGTTCCTTTTCTTTAAATTGTCAGAATCATAATGAATAGCCCCTTAAATTCCCTCTGTCTCTAACATAGATGTGAATGAAGTCTTTATAGTCTCCTCATGAGTTTTATGAGATTTGTGGCAGTAATTAGAGAAAGGAAGGAGCTTTACTTGTAGTCTAACTTAAGACCACCAGTTCAAATAAAAAAAAAATACAAGGTACTCTTCCAGATGGAATCTCTGAGGTGGAGGCCACTCAGTTGTCTGAATTGAGGAAGAGGAAGATCAAGGCCTATGGTGGCAAGGATGGATCTTCTTGGAAAAGAGAATAACGCTGTTCTTCTTAGTCCTTAAAAAAAAAACAAAACCAGGAGCTGTTGGTGGGAGTTAGAAAGGTAGTCTGTGGATCCACCTAAAAAAGAAACTTCCTAAAAATCAAAGTTTTCTGAAAGTGGATTGAGATGCCTTGTGAGTACATTCCCATTCACTAGAGGTCTTCAAGTGGAAGCCAGAGAGCCACTGGCTGTGGACATTGTAGAAGTAATTGCTGTTCAGATCCTGGTAACACTTGATCATTTTCCAGGTCACTTCTGACTGAGCTTGTTTGGTGACTGGCTGTCTGGGTGGAGTAGGACATGGAACAAATCCCAAAGGACTTTCTCTTCTTTCGCTTCCTTTCCCTTTCCCTCCCAACAAATCCCAAATGATTCTCTTTTCTTTCTCTTCCCTTCCCTTTCCAACAAAGCCCAAAGGCTCTCTCTTCTCTCCTTTTCTTTCCCCTTTCTTTCCTAAAAAATTCCAAAGAACTCTCTCTCCTTTCCCTTCCCTTCTCAAAAAATCCCAGGGAACTATTTTTTCTTCTTTCCCTCCCTATCCCAACAAATCCCAAAGAACCCTCTCTTCTCTCCTTCCTTTTCTTTCTTTCCCAACAAATCCCAAAGGACCCTCTTCTTTCCCTTCTCTTCTCCACAGATTCTAAAGGATTCTCTTTTCTTTCCCTTCCCTTCCCTTTCTGTGTGTGATACAAATACTCTAAAGAAAATTCTCAGAGACTGGGTCTGAGCAAAAAAAAGTCTTTTATTTATTTACTTGAGAGAGTGTGCGCTCAAATCAGAGAGCCCAGCTGAAGCATGGCATAGCAAGTTTTTATAGATCCTAACCATAAATTCCCCCCACCCTAACCCCCTTCCCTTTCAGCCCATTGGCTGGGTTTCAGGGGATATAGTCTATTCTAGGAAAATCTACCCCAGCAACAGACAGAATGAAAAGAATAAAATGTTTTCATAATATTTTTCCTACCAGATGGTGAGGTAACTTCAAAGTCTTAATGGCCTTTGTTTGACTATCTTAACTAGAATGAAGTAATATCTGTGTTCAGAATGTCTTCCCCGTGAGCAAAACCAGTTTTATAGCAAAACAGGTGGCTCTGGGCCTCCTTTGAAATGCAAGGTTTTCTAAACATAAATAGTTTTTAACACTGAGAGGACTTCACTAGGAATTTTCCCACACATTTCCAACAAATCCCAAAGGACTTTCTCTTCTTTCCCTTCCCTTATTCCCTTCTCTTCCTTTTTTTTTCTGTCTTTTAAAATGAATTTATTAGTTTTTAACATTCGTTTTTAAAAAATTGATTCTGGCCTGGAAGGATTTGCATGAATTGATGCTGAGTGAGATGAGCAGAACCAGAAGAACACTGTACACCCTAACAGCAACATGGGGTTGATGTTCAACCTTGATGGACTTGCTTGCTCCATCAGTGCAACAACCATCAGGGACAATTTGGGGCTGTCTGCAATGGAGAATACCATCTGTATCCAGAGAAAGAACTGTGGAGTTTGAACAAAGACCAAAGACTATTAACTTTAATTTAGAAAAAAAAAAGTTGTCTTATTATGTAATTTTCTCTCTTATACTTTGTTTTTCTTCCTTAAGGATATGATTTTTCTCTCATCACATTCAACTTAGATCAATGAATACCATGGAAACAATGTGAAGACTAACAGACTGCCTCCTGTGGGGGGTCGGGGGGGAGGGCAACGAGATTGGAGGAAAATTGTAAAATTCTAAATAAATAAATAAATTTAAATTAAAAAAATTGATTCTGAATTCTTCCTTTACCCCCTCCCCCATGAGAAAACAAGAAATGTGACACCAATTATATATGTGTTAAATCTTACAAAACATTTCCATATTAGCCATGTTATAAAGAAAGGAAGGGGGAAAAAAATCAAGTAAAATAAAGTGAAAAAATTATGTTTCAGTCTGCACCAGTTCTTTTGAGGTAGGTAGCATTTTTCATCTTAAGTCTTTCGCAATTGCCTTGGATCAATACAATTATTATTATTTTTTATTTTAGTTTTTTAGTTTTTGCAAGACAAGGGGGTTAAGTGGCTTGCCCAAGGCCACACAGCTGGGTCATTATTAAGTGTCTGAGGCCGGATTTGAACCCAGGTACTCCTGACTCCAGGGCATGTGCTTTATCCACTGCGCCACCTAGCCGCCCCGATCAATACAATTATTGATCAGAATAGCGAAGTCGTTCTCTCCTTTTCCTTTCAACAAACATTTGCGGGTTGATCAGTATTTGTTAGGCCTGTGCCAGGCCCCGCTCCAGGCAGCGTCAGACACTAGCGGGAGGGAGGTTGGGGGAGGTGCAGTAGTCCCACAGGGGTGGAAGGCGGCACCTGAGACCTAGGAACGCCGCTCGCGCCGGCCCCGGGCCGAGGGGGAGCGTTTTCCCCTTGCACCCGCGTCCCCGGCGCGGAGGAAGCGGCGGCACTTCCGGCGCTCGGCGGAAGCGGCCTCCGAGGAGCCGTTGCCGGTCCCCGCGCTGGGCAACTGTCCCCGCCCTCGGGGCTCCTCGGCCTCGGCTCCTCCGTCCCCGGGCCCCCGGGCCCCGAGCTCGGCTTAGGACTCCCGCGGAGGGCGGCGGGCCGTCCCCATGGACCCGGAGCTGGCCCGGAGCCTCTTCTTCGAGGGCGCCACGGTGGTGGCCCTGGACGTGCCCGAGGGCACCGAGTTCGGCATTGACTGCAGCTCGTGGCGCGTGGGCCCTCGCTTCCGCGGCATCAAGATGATCCCCCCGGGCGTCCACCTGGTGCACTACAGCGCGGCGGGCCGCGGCCCGGCCGGGGCCCGCGAGACCGGCCCGCGCACGGGCTTCTTCGTGGCCCTGCGGCCGCGGGGGCTGCGGCTGCTGCGCTGGGACGCGGCCCGCGAGGAGCTGGACCTGAGCCCGCCGCCCGAGGAGCAGCTGGAGGCCGTCCGGGCCAGGCTGCGGGAGCTGGATCGCTTCCTGGGGCCCTACCCCTACGACCGCCTGAAGAAGTGGGTGTCGCTGAGCAGCTGCCTGGGCGAGGAGGCCGTGCGGCGGCTGCAGCCCGAGAGCGGCCAGATCTGCGCCTTCTCGGAGGTGCTGCCCGTGCTGGCCCTGACCCACACCAAGGACCGCGCCGAGCGCGGCCCGCCGCCCGCCGCCCAGTGCCGGAGCTACCGGGAGGGCCTGGCCCGCCTGCCCCAGATGAGGCAGAGGCCCGGCACCGAGATCCGCTTCACCGAGCTGCCGCAGCAGACCTACCCCGACGGCGCCAGCCCGGCCGAGATCACCAAGCACAGCATGGACCTGAGCTACGCCCTGGAGACCGTGATGGGCAGCCACCACTTCAGCGGGCCCCAGGATGTCCTGGGTAGGTAGCGGTGCCTCCCCTTTTGTCCCGAAGCTCCGTAAAGGGGCGGCCAGAGTCACGGTGCTGGCCGGAGAAGAGCCCGAAATTCCCAGCCCTTAGGCTTAAGGGACCGAGCTTCCCCCTTCACGAGAGTCGGACCGGTCGTTTTCCCATTCTGATGCTTTAGCTGTCTCCTGTGTAAAGTGAAGCATAATTCTGAAGGGCCTCTTTGCGCCCTAATAGCTTATAGAAGGGACTCACACTTTTATAGCTTCTCTTAAGCGATCGTAGGACAGACGGACCAAAACTGATCTAGTTCTCCTGTATGTTGCAGATGGCTTGATCCTAACACCCAGAGAGAGGAAGGTACTTGCCTCAGGTTATAGATGAACTCAGTCTTCCGTCTTCTACCCTTTTTTTTATAAAGATTTTATTTTGACTTTTACAATTTTTCCCCTGATATTACTTCCCTCCCCCCACCCCCCACAGAAGGCAATTTGCCAGTCTTTACATTGTTTCCATACATTGATCCAAATTGAATGTGATGAGAGAGAAATCATATCCTTAAGGAAGAAACAAAATATAAGAGATAGCATCACCAGTCACCTACAGAGAAACCAAGGGACACTCAAGTTTAGTTGTTTTAATAATGGATCTCAGCTACTTTATGTGAATTAAAAGGTAACTGGTAGATTTGCAGCATTGAACACATCTGCTCTCCTTAATGGTTCATCATCATTTCCCCCATTGGACTCCTCTCTTTGAGGAATAGTTTGTTCCATTACTCTGTAACCTCTTGCACATCCTGTAACCCTCTTTCACTCCCCTGCGACTTTCCTGCAACTCCTGCAACTCCTGCAGTGCTTCCATGTGTCTTCAACATCTGTCCAATCCCAAAGTAATTATAGTGTGTAAAGCACTGAATTGTGGGTCAGGATGCTTGAACACTGGGTGCCAGTTGCTACCACTTGCTCACTCTGTGATCTCAGATATGTCTCCTGTGGGAGTCAGTATCCCCATCTGTGCACAAGAGTGTAGAAGTAGATGATTTCTAATATACCATTCACTTCAAAAATTCCTGTTTTGTGAGTCACAGATCATATATATTTATTGTCCTTAAGAATTGTGAAACCTTAGAAATTGTTGGGATAGTTTCCCTTTAGAACCCAGGTATTTGGGTTCCCACATTTCAAGCTCCATTTCTTCGAACTATTTAATTGGAGCTGAGCTTGTGTTTAGGAGCATCTCATCCCCTACTTGCCACAGTCAAGTTACTCATGTTTTGTTTCCCCCCTTACCCCACAGCTCTATAGTATTTTTTCACATTCAGTTGCTGCTTTTGAAGGAAGAGATGCTATGAAAGTCCCTCCAAGTCTGTGGCCAGAGTGAATGGTGATTAAAAGATAAAATGTCCCTAGGCAGATGCAAATGGACTAGGAGGTTTCTAGGATATACATACATACATACATATATATATGTATATATATATATATATATATATATATACATATATATATATATATATATATATGATCAGAAATAATCAAGTCAGGACAAACCTCAGTTAAAGTAGGCAGGCAGTGAACATTTGTTAAGTTCTAACAATTTGTCAGACACTGCTAAGAGATGGGAATACAAATTCAAGCACCTGCCTTCAAGGAGCTTACATTCTAATGGGAGAAGATAAAATACGCAAAAAAGTGAAAATGGAATGGAGGGGGATAAGAGGAATGGTGACAATTCAAGGAGTCTGAAGCTCAGCCTGGACCCTTTCCCAGAATAGGGACCCTGGAAAGAGTCCTCCCATTGGGAGAAGGGGGAGAGCATGAGAAAAAGGATGTTGCCTCTGAAAGACTTCCTGACCCTTATTAGGAGAGAGACTTGGTTAGTAGCTATTTGAAGCATTTTGTATTGAAACCACGACATATTTATACACACACACACACACACACACACACACATATGTATGTATAAAGTATACTTATAATATTTTATATAAATATACTTATGAATTTCTTTTGGAAGCAAATCTGAAACTAGGGAGTAAGTAGAAAGCTACTGAAGTTGCAAAAAGAGACAACTTTTTATAAACAGACATGGTTGAAACTTGTATTGATATCATTTGTTTTTATATCACCTTTATTTTCAAATATATACCTCCTTCCTCTCCTACTTGGTGAGCCATTCCTTGTCACAAAGAATAAGTATGGAAGGCAAAAAAATCAGTTCAGTGAAATTAAGCAATACATTAACTGAATCTAACAGTACATGTAATATTATATACCCATAGTCTCCATTCTCAGCCAAGAAAGAAGGTATACTTTTAATTCAATCTCTTCATTTTACAGATGAGAAAAATGACTCTTGTAGCAAATAGATGGACAGATGACTTAAACTGAGGTCTTTTGACCTTCAGTCTAATGATATACAGTGTTTTCTTCCTTAGTATTCTCTTGCCCACTTGTGATTTCATCCATCTTCCCCAAATACTCCCACCAAGGTGACCTAAAAATTGATAGCTGTAGTCAGTCAAGGTCATCCATTCAGTATGAAAGGTAATTGAGGAGACTAGTGAAAAGTAGATGAATCTTTAGATACTGTAGACTTTGCTTTCTTGATTCTGATTGAAGGAACTATCTGGAACAATTTTTGAGTAAATAGGGTGTTCTACAGTGGTTCATCTTATCTCTTTCTCAGTATGTAAGGTCACTGTTGGTCTTAGTGAAGACAAAGTAGAGCTATTCATAGTGGAGGTCAGAAGACCCCCAAATCTAGCTCTGGCTTTGTCAGTAACTGGTTGAGACACCTCACATTAAGTTACTTTGTCTCTCCAGTCCTTGGGTTCCTACTCCATAAAAACAGGAGGAGTGGACTAAGGTTCTTTCCAGCTCTGGCACTGTGTGATTATGTATCTTAAATAATGTCATTATCATAGAGATTTTACATTAGATAATAATTACCAGATGTTCTCCTGAGAATTGTATTTCCTTTTCCTGGAACTCAGCTGAGCTGCAGTTTGCCTTTATCTGCTTCCTGATTGGGCACGTGTATGATGCGTTTGAACACTGGAAGCAGCTGCTGAACCTCCTGTGCAGGGCAGAAGAAGCCATTGGGAAGTACAGCGCCCTCTACAGCCAACTCATTTCCGTCTTGTACCATCAGCTTTCAGAGATCCCTGCTGACTTCTTTGTGGACATCATCTCTCAAGACAACTTCTTAACCAGCACCTTACAGGTAAGCTTTCCTTCCTGGTGGACCAGCAATCTTTGACAGAATAGATGCTTAATAGAAAGTTTTGGTTGGGTGAGAGAAGAAAGAGACTCTTAAATAAAGTCTTCCAAAATAGCTGTTACAACTCTATGATTTAAATGGGTGCTTTCTATTTCCAAGCATTCTGCTAAGAGATAAAAGTTTTTTCATTTCCATTTCTCAAGGACTGGGATAGTTTCCCAAACCCTATAATCACTCCATGTTTGAGGTATTCAGCCTGAAATAGTGATTTTACTTCAGCTTTATACTTCAAGCTTGAGTTTTGAAGATTATTATTAGAGAAATGTCTAAAGCTCCTTAAATTTCATTTGAACATAAAAGTTACTTTGATTTCCTTTTTTCAAACAAAATGCTGGCTTCTGCTGTGGTTCTCTTCAAGAAAAAAGGAAATTTCCTTTTAACTTAGTAATGAAATTTTCATTATGAACTGTAATTAGGAGAGATGATTCAAATGATGGATAGTTTTCATCTTGTTCTGCTTCTTCCGTTTTCGAACAGCTTGGTCTCCATAATGTACTTGTAACGAGTTTCTGCCCATTATGTGGTTCATTTATTTCCTTAGGCCTAGAAGCCACAGAAACCTGAAAACTGTTGGTTTCCATTATCTTTTCCCCAGTGAGCTGCTTCTTCCTGTGTATAAAAGTGCTTTAGAAATCCTTCAGTGCCTAGCACAGTCTATATTTGGTCAGTACTTAGTTAATATTTGTTGAAAAGTATTCTTCCCCTTATAGTACTACTGCTTTGTTCTCTATAGTACCTGGCCTGTTGTTGAGCACTTGGTAAGATCGAGAAGTATGTATTAATTTGTGAAAGTGACAGCCTTCTCTAACTGTACCCCAAATCCACTCACTGTTATGAATAGAGATGTTTTATCCATCAGGATGGTGGCATTATCTGACTTCTGCAGGACATTTCAGTATTTTCTACCATAACTAGAAGTTTGAAATGAGTCGATTCATTTATAAACTGAACCTGGTTTAACTAATTTGAGGATCTTTTGGAATGATCATAACATAACAAATATGCATTGAATCCTGTTGTGTGCAAAGATCCCCCTCACACAATCTATGTTCCAGCCAAATAAATTAATAACTATTGTTCCCTATACATGACATTCCATCTCCAGCCTTCATACTTTTGTAATGATTCTCTTTCTCCCTTTTTTGTATACTTAGAATGCTCTCCATCTTCATTTCCATCCCTTGGAATCTCATCTTCCTTCAAGTCATGTGACTTTAGTGCCAGTTTCTTTGTATGAAGCCTTTCCTGATTCCTACAGTTGCTACTCCTTTCTCCCATCCCATTATATTTATTTTGGGTCTATCCTTTACTTCTCTGTGAACCTGTTTCCCATAAGTTTAATGTAAACCCTTCGAGGGAAAGAACTGTTCCACTTTTATATTGTATCCCCCATATTGAATAGTGCTTGGCTTGTAATAGATGCTTAATAAATACTTGGTTGCTAGATACAAATATAAATAACATCTAGTCCCTGCCCTCAAGGAGCTTATAATATGGTAGGAAAAAAATAAGACTAGGAATAACAATAATAGAACAGCATGAGAGGTAGAAAGGTAGAAAGTGCTTGAGTGTTTGGAGTGAGGGATAGGTAAAGGAAAGATATATATATATATATATATATATATATATATATATATAGTAGACAGTACATTTAAGCTGAACTTGGAATGATGACTGGTATTTCAGCTATCGGAAATTAAAATAGGGGATAGAAAGGGGGCATTTTAGGTGTAGAGAATGGTATGTGTGAAGGAGGCAGAAGAGTTCTGGATCTATTTGGGGATCATTTAAGTAGACCTATTTGACTAGACTTCAGTCCACATGAAAATAAGTGTTAAATAAGCCTAGTAGATCAGAGCCAATTTGTACAGGATCTTAATTTCTTGACCAAGAATTTGGACTTTATTTTCTATACAACAGGGAGTCTCTTGAAAGATTTTGAACAGGGGAAATGACCAAAGATAATCATTAGGAAGATTACTGTAACAGCATGTGCAAGGATAACTGGAGAGGGAAGGACTAGAGGAGGGGTAAGTCCTCCTAGAGTAACTAGAGGAGTTAAGGGCTAAGTCATAAACAATCATAAAGTTTTATAATTGCTTCTTGAATAAATATCATATAAACAAGGGGAAAAAAGAGAAAAAGGAAATGCCCTTATATGAGAAAAGATTCTTTTTAAAGTTACTGGCCTCCATGAGGAGGCCTCTTTGAACTTGGACTGAGCATCCTGAAGGTGGTTTGACTTCAGTCTCCTTGAGATCGAGTTCTTCCTATCCCTAAACACAATAAAAAAAAAAAAATCATAGAGTTAGTTTAACCATACTAAAGCCAGTCTGTCATTGACCCTCTAGGGCATCGTCAGCACAATAGACAGCTGAGTTCTAATTGCAGGATCTTTTTTGCCAGAAGTGATTTATGAAGCAGAAAGAGCCCAGCTGGATTTCTAGATTCCCAGGTGGGGTTTATAAAGCTGAAGATTGGAAAAATTTCTTCCTTTGCCTTTTAAATGAGAAAAATTGGTATATTTATTTAGAAAGCAATAAATGACTCCCTCTTCCCCCTCCCTTTTTTCATTTTTTTAGTCTTTATAGAAAAATTATGTTTTTAAGTGAAAAATAACACATTAATTTAGTCTTGGGAAAAACTGAAAGATTCACTGGCCTTATGATTGATTCAGTGATTCTAGCTCAGGGACTTGCAATGGTTTGTTTTATTCACTCATTTAAGTCATTTCAGTTGTACCTGATTCTTCATAACCATATGGTTTTCTTGGCAAAGATAATGAATGCTATTTTCTTCTCCAGCTCATTTTTCAGATGAGGAAACTGAGGTAAACAGGGTTAAGTGACTTGCCTAGGATCACATAACTAATGTCTGAGGCTAGATTTGAACCCAAATCTTCCTGACTCCAGGTCCGGAACTCTGTTCATTGAACCACTTACCTACCCTTTGCCATTAAAATTTATTGAATTGAACAGATAATTGTTTATTCTTGGTGACTGTTGTGGGTATGAAGGAAATAGTTTAAAGAGGAACTTCTGTTGTATTGATATGAAAACAGCAACAAAACAGTGATATTTGCAAGATGTCATAGATAGAATTACTACTGTGGTAATCTGGAGCTTAAGTTAGAATCAGGTTTTATCACTAACTTGACATTAATTATTATCTTAGAGCAGTCATTTAACACAAGCTGTTACCCCTTCCTCACAATTTGAGAGATTTGGGCTAGATATATCAACTTTGGTTATTCTCCAGCTTTGTCAATAGTTTTAATATACTTCATTTTCTCTACCCTATCACCTGTTTTCATCATCATGAACCTAAATATTGGGGTTTTTTTTTGCTTTTTTTTCCCCAATAGTTATTTTATTTTATTTTTCCAATTACATGTAATGAAAGTTATTCAACATTCATCCACATGCATATGCATATTTATAAGTTACATAATTTCTTTCCTTCCTCCCCTCAATGGCAAACAGTCTGATGAAACATCGTACATAAACATTTTAACATGTTTAAAGATTAGTCATTTTCTGTATGAGAAATTAGGACTAAGGGAAAAGAGAGAGAAAACCATGAAATAGGAAAGAAATACATAAGAGAAAATTTTAAAACGTGGACATAGTGTTCATTCAAATTCTATAGGTTTTTCTTTGTTTTGTTTTGTTTTTCTTCGTCTGAATGTGAATAGCATTGTGCATAACAGGTCTCCCAGAGTTGTCCTAGTGTCTGAACTGCTGAGAGGAGCTGCATGCATCAGGGTTGATCAGCTCACAGTGTTGTTCTTAATGTGTACAATGTTCTCTTGCTTCTGCTTCCTTTGCTCAGCATCAGTTCCTGTAATTCATTCCATGCTTCCCTAGAGTCTGACCATTCGTGGTTTCTTATAGAACAACAGTACTCCATAATATTCATATACCGTAACTTGTTCAGCCGTTCCCCCCCAAATGATGGGCATCCCCTCATTTTCCAATTCTTTGCCTCTACAAAAAGAGCTTCTATGAATATTTTGGAATATGTGGAACTTTTCCCATTTTTTATGATTTCTTCTAGATATAGACAGTATTGGTATTGCTGGTTCAAAGGATATGATCAATTTTATTGCTTTTTGGGCATGGTTCCATATTGTTCTCCACCAACAGTGTATTAATGTCCCAATCTTCCTGCAACCTCTCCAACATTGATCCTTTTCCCTTTCTGTCATTTTAGCTGATCTGATAGGTATGAGGGGATATCTCATAGTTGTTTTAATTTGCATTTTTCTAATTAGTAATTATCTGAAAACTACCTGTTCATATCCTTTGACCATTTATCAATTGGAGAATGACTTGTAATCTTATAAATTTGCTTCAGTTCTCTATATATTTTAGAAATAAGACCAATAACAGAACCCCCTAGCTGTGAAAATTGTTCCCCAGCTTTCTGTTTTCCTTATAATCTTGGCAACATTGGTTTTATTAGTGCAGAAACTTTTTAATTAAATATGGTCAAAATCATCCAGTTTGCACTTTATAATGTACTGTATTTCTTTTTGTTTTGTTTTTTAGGTTTTTGCAAGGCAAATGGGGTTAAGTGGCTTGCCCAAGGCCACACAGCTAGGTAATTATTAAGTGTCTGAGACCAGATTTGAACCCAGGTACTCCTGACTCCAGGGCTGGTGCTTTATCCACTGCGCCACCTAGCCGCCCCATTTTTAGAGATTTTGTTTTGTTTTGTTTTGTTTTTTAGGTATGTACTCTATTTCTTGTTTGGTCATAAATTTCTACCCATTCCATAGATCTGACAGGGTATTTCTTGATCTATTAATTAGTCAATGTTATTGCCCTTTATGTCTAAATCATGTATCCATTGAATTATGGAACTGTTTTGTTTAACCTCAAGGCATTTAATTTCTTCTGTCCTACTTCAGTCACAGGCCAGAGTTGATCAGATTTTAGACATCACTATATCTTGGAGTTGTGCCATCTCCAACTGAGGATTTTTAGAGAAAGTAGAGATTTTACAAGTTTTGTCTTTTCTAAACAGATGATATGGTAACTTCTGGGTCTCTCTCAGTTAGCCCTCATCTCATCTTTCTCCCTTCCTCTGCTATTAAACTGATTACTCAGCTTCTTCCATTGGTAATCTGATCAGTTTTTATGAGTTTGATTATATATTTTTTTCTTCATATGACTTCCAAAAATCTATATATCCAAACCTGTCTCTTCTACGTTCTAATCCCCCATCTCTGTTTGTTGGATATCTCTGTTTAGAAGTCTTGTAGACATTTCCAACTCAATATCCTAAAATGGAATTTAATATCTTCCCTTTTCCAAACTTCCCTGTTTCTGTTGAGGGCACCCACTTTCTTTTTTAGCTGATTAGCTGCATACCTGAAAGTCATTCTTGACGCTTAACCTTTCCTTCACTACATGTTGTCACTTGACAAATCTTGTCCCTCCTACTTTCACAACATATCTCATATCCATCTCCTCTATAGTTACATGACCCCCACCCAAACCCTCATCACCTGATGCCTACATTGTCACAGTGACCTCCTACTGACCTCTTTGCTTTCAGGTTCACCCTCCATACTTCACCTAACTGCCAATATAATTTTCTTAAAACACAAGTCTTATCATCTGTTTTACCTACTCCAGAAGCTTTATTTGCCTTTAAGACAAATACAAACTCTTTAGCTTGACATATAACCTAGCTTTCAACTACTTTCCAGACTTAGTTCACATGATTCTCCTTTATGAACTCAGCATTCTACCCAAAATGATTTGCTTACTGTTCCCTAAAGTCAACAGTTAATCCTCCTACTTCTTTACCTTTTTTAATACAGATAATCCACATCTTATACATACCCAAACATAGCCCTTTTCTGTTCAATCTTTTTGTAAGTGGCTTCAATTAAAGCACAAATAGTATATTTACCAAATTTTAAAATGGCCTGAAGTAGGAAAGAGTTAACTGATAAATTGGATGGTAGAATTGGAATCCAGGAAGGCATACACTTAACAAATTGTTTGCTAAATTGAGTTGAATCTGACGCAATGCATTCAATCTAAAGAGAAGAAAATAGGAATAATGAAAGTTCTACCTTTGTTACAAAAATCAGCTACATAGAGTTAATAACAATATATGTTAAACATTTCATTAGATATCGTCAACAACCTTGATGGGTTATATTACTTAAAGTTCAAGAAACTGGGTCTAAGAGAGGTTAAGTGACTTGCCTGTGGTCACAAAGCTAGCAGGTGTCAGAAAGCAGGTTTAAACTCAGGTCCTACCTACCTCCAAGCCTAGCACTTTTTCCACTATATCAGCTGTCTCAAATAGGATGGGAAAAGACTCCCTAACCAAGAATCTATGTTTTTCTAGGCTTTAGGGAAGTCACCCCATATCCATAGTTGTTAAAGCTATTTATTAAGGCTATCATTCTTCCTTGAACAAAAATTTTGATAGTGTGTAACTTTCTATATTTAGATTGTTTATTCCTTTGGAATTCATGGTTATATACACTAGTCTAAACTATGTTCTACACAACTGCTGTCCACTTTTCCTAATGGTTATCATTGAATAAATAAGTTTGCTCAATAAAAAGAAAAAAATAACTAAAACTCTTAGGGCTTTAGTAAACTCAGTATGTGATAAGTGTGACATGACAGCCAAAAAAATAATACCACCTTGTTGGGGTGGTTAGGTGGCGCAGTGAATAGAGCACCGGCTCTGGAGTCAGACTTATTATGTGTCTGAGGCCTGAGTTCAAATCTGGCCTCAGACACATAATAATTACCTAGCTGTGTGGCCTTGGGCAAGCCACTTAACCCCATTACCTTGCAAAAAAAAAGAAACAAAACCTAAAATACCACCTTGTTTATACTATATTTGGAGTATTTTCTTCTCTTCTGGGCACCTTGTTTTAAGGAAGAACATTGACAAAATGGACCCTATCCAAAAGATGGAAACCAGGGATGATGAAGAGACTTGAAAAATGCCATTCAGGGAATAGCTTAAATAGCTAGTAATATTTAACCTAGGAAAAAAGAAGACTTTGGGTGATCAAGAAGGAGAAGAAGAGTATATGAGAAGATGAGAAGTAGATAGGATATATGATCCATATCTTCAAGAATATGAAATCATAGGGAAGAGGAATTAGGTTTGTCCTACTTCAACTTATAGGGCAGAACTAGTAACAATTGATAGTAGTTGTAGAAAGTCAGATTTTACTCCAGGATAAGGGAGAAATTTCTTAACACTTGGTACTGGACAACAGTAGAATGAACTGCCTTCTGAAGGTATGAGTACCCCATTACTTGAGGTGTTCCAGAAGAAAATGACATATTTATTAATTGTCTATGATGTTCAAAGCACTGTGCTAGATATAAGGAATATAAGACAAAAAAAAGGACCAACCCTAGCCATAAAGCATTTGCAGTCTTATTGGCAACTACTAGGAGTTGTTATAGAGAAGTGAGAGACTGGTTGAGACCTCTGTAGACCCAACTGCAAAATTTAGTTATTCATTCAATTTTCAGACTTAGTTACAACATTAATCTGAAGAAAATTCAAAATAAATTGTTTTAAATATTTGCATCTTTATCTGATTATTAGGGAAAAAAGCTTTCAGGGTTATATCTTTTCATAAGAGTACATTAAAACATTATTAAAATAAGTCTTTATCATTTAGGATTAAAATCAGAATTTAAGTCAAACTCAAATATATTCTTTATCAAATTTAATATTGTCACCTCCTAAATCCAGCATCCAGCATGCATCTTCATTGTGGAATTTAGGTAGGAGCTCTTGACAATCTAAGTCTGGAACTTAGTCAAAAGTTCCAGTCAGCAAAAGAATTACTTTGTATTGCCTTAGTCACTTGACTTTCTTCTTCCTTATTACTTAATCAAGCAGCAAGCATTTATCAAGGATCTATTCAGTATGCACGATGTGATAGGTGATAGGGATAGAAAGACAGATATGCTCCTATTCTGAAGAAGCATACATTCTATCAAGATAAAATGTATAACATATAATTTCATACAAAATAGATGAAAAGTCATTGGTGGGGGTATTAATTACTTAGTGTGGAGGTGTGAAGAAAGGGTTCTTGGGAGAGGCAGCATTTAATTTGATCTTTGAAGGAATCTTAAGAATTCTAAATGAAGGGGCAGCTAGGTGGCGTAGTGGATAAAGCACGGGCCTTGGAGTCAGAAGTACCTGGGTTCAAATCCGGTCTCAGACACTTAATAATTACCTAGCTGTGTGGCCTTGGGCAAGCCACTTAACCCTGGTTGCCTTACAAAAAGCCTAAAAAAAAAAAGAATTCTAAATGAAAGTTTTAGTGGTTTAAACCTGACTTGGTTATGAAGGTCGAAGTAAACCATTCTTTGTAAACAGCAGGAAAAATTGTCTTCTGGCAAAATAATTTCTAACATTCCACACTCTTGTTTTGCTTGTGCCTAAATAACCAGACATTGGACTTAAGATTTGTATTGTGTTTTAGGTTTTTTTTTTTTTTCCAAGGCAAATGGGGTTAAGTGGCTTGCCCAAGGCCACACAGCTAGGTAATTATTAAGTGTCTGAGACCGGATTTGAACCCAGGTACTCCTGACTCCAAGGCCTGTGCTTTA
Organism: Macrotis lagotis; assembly: GCF_037893015.1. NCBI lineage: Eukaryota > Metazoa > Chordata > Mammalia > Peramelemorphia > Peramelidae > Macrotis > Macrotis lagotis. Next base: position 355,727,016 of record NC_133658.1, on the reverse strand, counting down.
TCCACCGCGCCACCTAGCTGCCCCTAAGATTTGTATTGTGAACAATAGTGACAACAGATTGAAATAGTCATTTTCAGAGGGATTATAGAAAGCCTATTACACTAATATATATGTTGATGTGCAAGAGTCCAACCATTTTTGGAAAGCAGCTTGGAATTTTGTAAAGAAAATGACTAAAATGTTCACAACCTTTGACTCAAAGATCCTACTGACAAGTCAGTAACAACAACAAAATATACACCAAAATATTTATAGCAGCAAAAGTAGTTTATAGTAACAAAGAACTAGAAACAAAGTAGATGTTTGTCATATGGAGAATAGCTAAACATAAACAAATTATGGTACATGAATGTAATAGAATATTATTGTGCTTTAAGAAGCATTGAATATGATTAATGCAGAGAAGCATGTAAAGGTTTATGTGAATTGATACAATGAAGTGAGCAGAACCAGGAAAAACACAGTTAGTGACTATAATAATGTAAACTGAAAGAACAACAACTTTTAAATAAAGCAGTTGAAGTGTGAAATTATGATCAAAGTTGGCCCCAAAGAAGAAAGATGAGAAACCACTTTCTTTCCCCTTTATTTGCAAAATAGGGGACTATGGGTGTGGGACAGTGATTACATTATAGTTCTGGCTTGAACTAAGAATGCCTGAGTTTCAGTCCTATCTTGACTCATTTAACCTCTTAGACTCAGTGTTAAGTCTTTAAATTATATTATGATCTTTTGGTGGAAGAAATTTTTAAATTAAGGACAAGTTCTGATAAGAACTTTTTGCTGCAAACACTGTGCAGAGGCTTCATCTTCTTTGTTCACCTTCCTAAATATGCCACATTATACAGATATATATATATTTATGTTTCTAAGCTTAAAAAGTGATTTTTAGACTTATAAAAGATATTTGAAAGATTGCACATATTTATATTGCTCAATTTCTATTACTTCCCTGCCGAAAGGGAAAAAACATCATGGTGTTTCAACATATTATCTTCAAAATTTATCAGAAAAATTATAGTAATTTTACATTTTTTTCTTTACAGCTTAAATAAAACTCACTAGTTTCAGTTTATCTCTTAACTGATTGTGGTACCTTGAATAAATTGCTTAGCTGGCCATTTCTCTCCTGCTGGGCCTTAAGGATTTATTGTGAGGATCAAATTAGAAAAGGGGAATATGAAATGATTTTTAAATATCTGGTATTATTGACATTAGAACAGAAAGATGTGTTGATTTGTATTTTCTCCCAGCCTCTAGTTAATGTTTTTTTTCTAATTTTATTTAAGGCAATGTGGTTAAGTGACTTGCCCAAGGTCACACAACTAGGTAATTGTTAAGTATTTGAGGCTGGATTTGAACTCAGGTCCTTCCTGACTCCAGGGCCAGTGCTCTATCCATGGTGCCCCCTAGTTAATGTTGCCTTGTGGCAGGTGAATGGGAAGCCAGTTTGTTCTATCCCCTTGTAACTAGTTGCTGCCTGATTCAGGCTGATAAGAGTGCTTGTAGGGCAGTTCAAACACCTCCACTTCCTTCCCAGGCTGCATTTTGCCCACCTCTGTTGTCCTCAGAGCTATTAGTGTCTCAATCTCTCCAGCACTGACAATGAATGTTCATTTGCTGTATAAGTCCAAAAAGCAGGAAAGAGTTACGTCACACTGGGAGCTCTGGAGGAAACTGAGGGGAGCTGGAAGTGGATGAGTCCCTTGTAAACAGAACTCTTGTAAAAGGAGACTCGAGTGTGGAACTCAATTCCATTAGATGCCTTCATATTAGCAGTTCACTCTGCCTACTGCCCTCCAGCTCTGGGAACCACTCTCCCCCCCTCTAATTCATTATTGATCTGCCATTTGTTTTGGCTGCTCTTTATGCTCTTGCCTTTAATTTTCCATGGTTTCCCCCCTCTGTAACCTTTAACCTAGCTTCCTCAGAATGAAATCATTCAAAGCAAAGACCAATAATCTTTCACTTGGGTTCTGTTGCTATGCCTGATTATGCAGGAGAAAGGGACTCAAGACTGGAATATAAAGAGGATTTGTTGACTAGGATGGAAGAAGGCAATGTTTGCTCAGCCCTCTAATACTTTAACCTAGTATCTCTGGCAATTGAGGGAAAGAGGGGAAGGGAATTAGGAAAAATCATATGATATTTTTTCCTCATTTCCTAAGACAAACAAAAAACTATACAATTGAAATAAAGAAGAAAAAGAAGGATAATCTCTAGTTGCATTGATAATTGGGAGAAGAAATGTCTAGTCTTCAAGTTGGAAAGGACCTTGGAGTTTAATCTAGTTCAAACTTACTCTTAAAGGATGAATCCCCTCTGCAACATCCCCTAATGGGATCTTTATATCTCTGCTTGAACCCTCACTACTTCATGAGGCAGTTGTTCCAGTGCTTGGGAATTCTTCCTTATATTGATCCAAAATCTGTCTTCCTATAACTGCATCTCTTGTGTTTGATGTATATGTGGCCTTCAGGCCTTTGCCACCTGTTCCTCCAAAGACTTTGTTCCTCTAGTAGCAAGGCATCTATAAATTGGATATGCTACTACAGAACACATAGGAGAGACCTTCACTTTAGTGTGAGGTCATTCTTCCTTGGACATTTATTTTCTATACAAATTATTTTCTTCTTTCTCCTCTTCTTTCTCTTCTCTTATGTTGGATAAAAAACAGCAGGTGTTCTGGGCAACAGCCAGTAGCAGCTGATCCAAAGAAAGTTATAGGAAGAGATCAACCCAGCAGGGAAATTTCCACTTCCCCATTTCTGCTTGATTTCATTTCTAAGGAATGACTTTTTTTTCTTTTATTCCCTTCAGGTTTTCTTTTCCTACATCTGCAGCACCACTGTTGATGAGACACTGAGACGGAAAGCAGAGAAGTTCAAGGCCCATCTGACTAAGAAATTCAAATGGGACTTTGAGGCTGAGCCAGATGACTGTGCCCCAGTAGTGGTGGAGCTTCCAGAAGGTGTTAACTTGGAAGTTACAGGCTAACTCTGAAACCAAAAGTAATGATTCTCTTCTTCCCAAGAGGCTAGTCATCTTGAATTTGACACTCCTTTCTTCTGGGTGTCCTTTTGAATTGAGGAGTAGCCAGAACTCCATTGTCTAATAACCTGGGTCCCTGGGGCTTCCACTAAGGTCTTTTCCCACCTCCTGCCAAAGCCTGGTTCTTTATTAGCCAATTGAATTTCACCAAAATTAACTCTTATGTAAGATCTTCAAAGCAGCTGTCTGAGTGACAACTTAATTCCTTCTAAAGGAACAGAGAAATTGAACTGGGATGGAGAGCCACCAAGTTTTCCTTGGGAAAGAGTCTTGAGATGAGTTTTGTTTTATTTTTAAAATCAGAAACTACAAAATCTACCTTTGTTAGTATTTTATTTTCCCTAAATGTCCTTCAAAGCCAGAGGTTGTTGTGACAGGTGAGAAGATTACTATGCCTGCTAAATTTTAATATTGTTTGATGTTCAGAAACAGGCTGTGTCTAAAGGAAGCCTGGATGTAAGTGAGATATGGAAGACAGTTCAGCAGTGCCAGAGGATTTCAATAGTTTTCATTCTCTACTTAAATTACATTAGGTGATCTGAGGTCAGATCATCTTATTCCACTGGGCCTAGGACAATTACTGTAGGAAACCATACCCAAAGGGTAGATTTGGAGCAGCCACCAGCATTGTCTGATGCCTCCCCAGATATCCTCTTTTCTGATCTTTCTGTAGTAGGAACCCCAGCCACGAGAATTGATGAGCTTCTCTGGAACCACATGATGAAGACTTCCCACGATGGTTTTTGGTGCTGTTCTAATTTAATAGCAAAACGAATGCAAGCTTCCTCCCCTTCCCTCTCCCCAGTATTTGTTTCCATATGTTATGGAAACTCTGTGGCCCATGTTGGGACCTCTGAATAGTGTATAATTCTGCCTGACTTCCCTGGGCCTTAATGCTCTTTCCCCTTTATTCCTTTCCCCTACATCTTCCCTATAACTGTCAGTCTTTCTGATTAATTGAAGTATTCACACAGAATGGTCCTCAAAGGTTGTGCCAATAACCTGTAGGCAAAATGTTGTACTTAAAGGGAGACTGCCCTGAACTGCTCACCTTGTCATGTTGTACAACAGAACAAGCCCCTGCTGCCACTCTCTTTAACACACACTCTGGTGCTTCAACTTTTGAATGAGAATCCTGACTGGGTAGGATTTTTAGTTCTACTTGTTTCCTTGGAGATTGCTTTATAAGAAGGTTGGATATATTAAATCTTTTCCTGGAGAATAAAATTGTTGTGTATGAATATCTACATAGGTAATATCATTGTTCCAGTCTAGAGCATTGTTGAGTTTGTCATTTCCATTCTTGCTGCACTTAAAGAGAGTTCCTTATCCCTAGCTAATTCCTGACCCCACTCAACCCTAAGGAGTAAGGTAGCAGCCAAAATTTCCTTTCCTTCATTTTACCATTGGTAAAACTGAAACAGATAAATGACATGAAGTTTTTAGAATTTTTAGAACTTTAGAGTTCATCTATTCTAGCTCTATTTATGGATGGCAAAGAACACATAACTCAGGAACTAAGTTAAAATTATATACAATAGAATTTTAATTTCTACCTACATTTCTAAATAATAGTTAACTTGCAATCATTTAATTTTTCCCTTAGTATTGAGAAATTCAAATTATTACAAGAATGAAGTTAGTAAGGAGAGAATGCCTTGAAAAGACAAATTCACAAACCTAACACTGTGTGCATGTATTTATAAAGCTGATTTGTTTATGTTTTTAGTACAGTCGATAGAAGAACTGCATTTCTGACCCACTCAGCTGCCTTGTGACAAATGATAACTGTTCTCAAATCATGTTCGTGAGAATTTCAGAGCACTCAACCAGCAGAATAGCTTCCCTGCAACTGATCTCCCTACCTATGAGCAATGACTTTCCCAACATCCTCCCATTGTAAATATTTTTTAATGTTCCTGTAGTTCAGCAGTCTGCTGTCTATTCTTTAGTTCACCAGATTTTGTGCAAACAGACTGGTCCCTATTGCACCATGGGGAAGGAATGCAGAGTAGATTGAATGGGTATATTGAGTGCAAATCATATAAGGTAGTGTAGGACTTAAAGGAAAAAAGGATACTGAGGATTACCTGCCTTGATGGATGGTGACTTTAAGCTGTAAGGAGAGGGTGAAAACTGCCTCCTAAGCACTCAGAGGATCTCAGAAGCTTTTGCTTAGGCTATATATCTGCTTGGAATCCTTTGAGAGAACCTGGCTTTGGACTTCCTCATCTTGGTTTTGAATATATCCTTTTCATTAAAATCTTCTAGTTCTTTAGCTTTGTAAATCCAATTTGTAGGTTTGTCCACTCTACTGCTTTATGCTTGCTTCTATATTGAGTAATGAATGGGAGAGGGGAAAATAGGGAATAGTTGCTCAGTGACAACTTACAGGGTCCCACCCAAGAGAAGAAAGGTTGCTGGAGATCCCCAAGAGTCCCAGTCCCTTATCTGCCAAAACTACTTACACAGGACCAAATTCACCTTTAATTATTAACTGTATCTATACTTACTAAGTCAAGATCCTTCTGTTTGTAACACTTTCTGACACTTTGGAAAATTTGAAATAATACTGTCAAGCCAGTAATGAGAATTACTGTATATCATTATAAACTGCTTAGTGGGCTGAAGGTAATGTGAATCCCAAACATTACCATTATTATTTTCAGTGTCATAGGTCAAGGGTAAAGGTCATAGCTGCTCAGAGTTGGAAGGAGCTCAAAAGGTAGACTTTGTAGAGGAGATTCATCCCTCAAATAAGTTGTTGAATGAAAGATATGACCCCTCTAGGATCTCCCAAAGGTAGGATTCTCTTAAGTCTGTGATATTTGAAGATCATAAGGTTTAGAGCTGAAAGAGATTTTTAGAGATCAAATTCATGTCCTTCATTTTGCAAATAGGGAAACTGATGCCCAGAGGCAAATGACTTGTCCCAAGGCACACAAGGTAGTAAGTAGCAGAGCTGGAAATTGAACCCAGGACCTCTGACTTCAAAGCCAAGGTCTCCACTATAGTGCACATTTGGTTCCTTGAACTGTGAACTACACTCTGAAGTATTCTATAGTGGCAATACACTCTTTACCTAGATTTATGGCTTTCCTCCCTGGAAAAGCATCTCAATTTTTTTAATATTTCATTTTATTCATTTTTTATTTGTTAAGTCTTTTATTTTTATTTTTTTATTATTTAAGACATTGGGATAAGTGACTAGCCCAAGGTCACACAGCTAGGCAATTATTAAGTGTCTAAGGCCGGATTTGAACTCAGGTTCCCCCCACTCCAGGGACAGCACTTTATGCACTGTGCCACCTAGCTGCCCCCTGTCAAGTCTTTTTATTAAGTAGATGGGAAAGGAAGACAAGTTTAACCCTTGGCAGAAGTTTTTCACATGGCAGACAGACTGTTGCTATCTTTTATCTCCCTCTTGGAATTCCTATTTTTTAAATTAATTTTTATTAAAGATATTATTTGAGTTTTACAATTTTCCCCCCAATCTTAGTTCCCTCCCTCCACCCCCCCTATGGAAAGCAATCTGTCAGTCTTTACTTTGTTTCCATGTTGTACCTTGATCCAAATTGGGTGTGATGAGAGAAAAATCATATCCTTAGAGAAGAGACAAGTCTAAGAGGTAACAAGATCAGACAATAAGATATCTGTGTTTTTCTAAATTAAAGGGAATAGTCCTTGAACTTTGTTCAAACTCCGTGGCTCTTTTATCTAGATACAGGTGGCACTCTCCTTTGCAGACAGCCCAAAATTGTTCCTGATTGTTGCACTGATGGAATGAGCAAGTTCTTCAAGGTTGATCATCACTCCCATGTTGCTGTTAGGGTATACAACGTTTTTCTGGTTCTGCTCATCTCACTCAGCATCAGTTCATCAAATTCCTCCAGGCTTCCCTGAAATCCCATCCCCCCTGGTTTCTAATAGAACAATAGTGTTCCATGACATACATATGCCACAGTTTGCTAAGCCATTCCCCAACCGAAGAAAGTTTACTTGATTTCCAATTCTTTGCCACCACAAACAGGTCTGCTATAAATATTTTTGTACAAGTGATGTTTTTACCCTTTTTCATCATCTCTTCAGGATATAGACCCAGTAGTGGTATTGCTGGGTCAAAAGGGTATGCACATTTTTGTTGCCCTTTGGGCATAGTTCCAAATAACTCTCCAGAAGGGTTGGATGAGTTCACGGCTCCACCAACAGTGTAATAGTGTCCCAGATTTCCCACAACCCTTCCAACAATGATCATTATCCTTTCTGGTCATATTGGCCAATCTGAGAGGTGTGAGGTGGAATTCCTATTTTTTTAATGAACTCAAAAAATTATTTTATCCTTGGAACCCTTAGCAATAAAATGGCCTCTCATAAGGGGCAAACACACACACATCTCAAATCATGTTTCTCACAAACTTTGTGCTTGGTCAAGCACCCCTGCTGGCAGTGTTGAAGCTTCAAAACATTCTTGGTAAGTTTGGGGCCCTTTTTGAGGATCATGGCTTTGGGGTAGCAAATAAACATGACTATGGTGCTACTGCAACCACAGAAAAAGATCCCAGGTTCTTTTGCATGTGATTCAACTTGATAATGTTTCTTGTAAAATTTGATATCATAACTGCACACAATTGCAAGTATGTTCTGACCATCACAGAGTACCTTGCCAATAAATGATTACTGAATACAAACTTGTCATGGGAGCATCCCCGGTTGTGTGCCCCAGCCCATTCTACTGGAGAGGCAAGGGTTGTATTTCCTACTACTGGACCAAAATCCATGTGTGTGAGCTTGATGACAGTTATCTTAAGCTTTTAAAAATAACTTTGAATGTATAGTCCCACAGAGACATCTTGAAAGATTTGCCCAGTCATGGTGTGTTGTCACTGTGGGGTTTTAAGAGGCTTATTTCATTATCAAGCTCCCAGTGGGGCAGGCTTTGCCTTGTATATCATCTCTATAGTCAATGGTGCCAAATGGTTGTGTTCATTTATCTACTATATTCTCCTTAGCAGGCTTAATCAGAATATGATGCAGCCTCCCTTCTGGGCTTTCTGTCCATTTAGTTCTGGAGGGAACCAGAGGTTGGAAGTTGCTGCATTAGCACAACATTGTTAGGTTTTAAAAGGCTCACATGGCAAAGTGCCTTGAAATGATGAAGGATGAAATTAATTTTGTTACAGATTGTGTCCTTTCAGTTTTTAATTTGGTTTCACGTTGATTTGTTTTTCCTCTTGTCTTATGTGTTTTGGGTGGAGAAAATAATCATCTCATATAATTTATCTCTCAATATCCCTGTTGAGGCAGGGAAAGTACTTATATTTTAAAAATATTAGAGGTTAAGTGTCTTTTTCCAAGGACACACAGCTATTCTGGGATAGGACCAAGATCCAAGCCTAGGTCTAGGTTTTTTGACTCCTCAAGAGTTAGACAACTGCCTTGTCTAACCCTATCGTTTTATTTTCACTAGCTACTAGCATGGATGAGCCCAGACCAAATGAAATACAGACTACTACAGTTTTATTCTTCAAGGAACTCAAAAATAACCATGGGCAGGCACTACTGTGGATTAAGTCCCAAGTTTTCTTGCCTGGTATGGGTAAATCTACACCTCCAGACTTAATGATCTATATCAAAAGAGATACAATGGTGCCAAGTTTCTTCCTTAATGGAAAACGTAGATTCTGCCACTAAATCCTCTTAAGCATCAATCAGTTGGAGAGTAAGTGGCTGAAGAATCAGACTTTGGAGGGCTTTCAATACTGATCTTTGATCCTCAGGCAGTAGGGAGCAATTGTTGATACCAGAGTAGGGGAGTAATGTGAGAATAAACTGCTCTGCTTGAAATTGATTGCATTTTTCTATTTAAACTTAGGATTCCCAGACAAGCCAAGAGAAGATCCTCACTAAGTGGGAAATCAAGGATACTAGAGTCATCCTATCTCACAACCAGATGCTATTATGTTTGGTCATCATGGGCAGTAGGTGGATTGTCCAACTAACAGACCAGATCCCCAGAAACCAAAAAAGGGATGAATCAATAGTCTGGCTGTCAGGATAGTTCTGTTCAGATGAGAACACAGACCAAGTGGAGCAATGCCCAGTCTGAATGAATGGGAAGGACAATGATTGGTGACAACATGTCTGTTGGTGAGTCATCACTAAATCTGTCCCCTGTGATAGAAACAGGTCCAATCTTGACCACATATGCTTTATTTTTTAAAATTTATTTTTTCAGTTATATGTAAAAGATAATTTTCAACAAAAATTTTTGTAATGTTTTCTCCCTCCCACCTTTCTTTTCCCCCCACCCCCAGGATAGTAAATCTGATACAGGTTTTACATGTACAAATGTGTTACAGATATTTCCATGTTAATCATGCTGGAACACACATTCTTTAAAGTCAGAAACGTATCACGTGTGCCAAATTTTTTGGGGGGGGGCCCTAGCTGCAAGAAAGGATTTAGGAAGCAGTTTTCAGGGTGAGACCCAAGGTATGTGAAGTCCTCTAGGACTTCCCCTCACAGACTGCTTGAAGATTTTAATTTGAACTTTGCATGCCAATTTATTATATGACCCTGCCCAAGTTTTGTTCAGTTTCCCCAACTGAAGTAAGGGTTCTCTAAGGTCTATTCCAACTCTGACATTCTGAGAGTCCATAATACTCTTGGATGAGCTCACAATGATTATTTAAAGCTTCTCCCTGTCTGTCTCCCAGGCCACCTGCCCTATCCATCTAGGTTATTTTAGTTTATATCAGTGGCTTAGGATGCAAATTTTATGCAACACTACATGTGCATTTAAAGCTGCCTTTTGTACTTACACTTGAGCTGGGAGCCCAGCTGTGGCTTTGACCTTGCTTTTCTAACCCGTAGAGCATTGTGACTGCTATTCTCTCCCACCTTTTCTCTTAGGCCTCTACCCTGCAGATCTGGAAGCTCAGGGCCAAGGGCAGGAGCCTTCTCTCAGGTCAGATTGGGGGCCACTTTGACCCCTGTATATGTTGTCTTCTCTTGGGTCTAATTGAGACCTTAAAAGGGAAGAGTGATCAGCCAAGTTTTATGGAAATATCCCTAATTTAAAATTCATTCATTTTTTTGGGTGACCTTAGAAAAGTTTCTTGACTTTTCTGTGTCTTAGTTTTCTTAATTTAAAAAATGAGGTTATTGTCTGTGATTTCTTTACAGAGTAGTTGTTAGGGAGAAATTGTGTAAGAACTAAACAATATATGGGTTAAGATCTTTCAGAATATGTATGAAATGGTCAAAGGAGGTAGGGGGGCTTGGAAAGAGAAGACTAAATTCTGCAGCTGTAGAGAAACCCTGTCATTTGAAAATACAGGCTTATTAAAAGAACTGGTTAGCTGTTCTTTAGTAGCAGCAAATCTGAACCTGGAAATTGGGAATCCTGGTTTCTTTCTCTATTGCCTCTAACTCTAGTTTTGGACAAGTCGCTTTCTCTCAAACTTAGTTTTCACAGCTCTAGAAAGAAGGTTGGACCTGGTAAGCTTGAAGTGAGAGGAATGACTTATTGAACTCTTATTTTATTCCCAAACAGTATTAATCAATTTAATGTGATGCCATAAGACTAATGATTCTTAGCAATTATTAGTGATATACTATTCTGCATTTAGTCAGTCTAGGAATACATTAATGCATATTTTATGTATATTTAGAGTTAATTAGGTAAAAAATATTCTTCTAATAGGCCACAAACTTTAAATGGCAAGCTTTAAGTTCACTGTTCACTAACCTGTTATAAACTTCACCTGCCAAATCACAAGAATGATGACATGGTGACTTCCATCCCTTTGGGTGATAAGTGCATGACTAAACCCAGTGTGGGTAGATTGTCCGAAAGATTTAGAAATCTTCTACCTTATTATTGTATCTCTGGACCACCCTGTGATCACCTTGCTAATGCATTTTTTTTGGTTTTGTTTTGTTTTGGTTTTTTTTGCAAGGCAAATGGGGTTAAGTGGCTTGCCCAAGGCCACACAGCTAGGTAATTATTAAGTGTCTGAGGTCAGATTTGAACTTAGGTACTCCTGACATACTCCTGACTCCAGGGCTGGTGCTCTATCCACTTTGTCACCTAGCTGCCCCCCATGCTGATATATTCCTGGAGGGAATGCTTCCTCTGAGTGTTTGGGTATCAAGTCTTATAAAAATAAAGCCATGGGGTAAGATGGCATTGCAGATCCTGAGAAAGATCTGAGGGGGCCATATACCCTTTAATGAGCTCTTGGCTCAGAGTTCTGCCTCAGTTTCTTTTATTGTAAATTGGACCATTTTGAACTCACAGATCAGCTATAACATTCTGTGACTAGAAAGAAGACTTTTGACTAGAATGGACATATCTGTCAATGAAGCTTACTACATACAGTTCAGTTCTCATATTTTCTGTGAGGGTGAGCACTTTGTCAGACTTGACCTCAGAACCCCAATGGAGATTAACCCTCTGGTAACAGGATTAAAAGAAGTCATACAAGGGTAGAGATGGTCAGAGACTTTGCAGAATGAGATGAGACTGACCTAGGATTTTAATTAGTATTACTGCAAACCTGGTTCACAGTATTTAGAACTGAAGAAGGGACCTCGCAGATCTGTGTTCCATGGTGTGACTTGACCAAATAGCAAAGAACAAGCTAAGACTTGAACCCAGCTCCTCCAAAATTCAGTGTTCTTTCTGTTTTGGGACAACAGCATCTGGGGTGGTACAATAAAGAGAGTTGGCCCTGGGTTCAGGAAGACCTGAGTTCAAATTCAGTCTTATTAGTTTTGTGACCCTGGGCAAGTCACTTCATCTCAGTTTTCTCATTTGTAAAATGGGAATACTAACAGCACCTACCTTTTCATTAGGTTATTGAAGACCAAATGAGTTATTTACAAAACTTAGCAGAGTGCCTGGCTCAGAGTAGATGCTATAGAAATGTTGGTTCTCTTCCTTTTTTCTATTTCACATTATTTGTAATGAATTCTCAGAGCATGGGATTCTCCCTTTCCATTGCTTCCCATCTCTCTCTTCCCCTCCCCAACTTGACTCTTTTTCCTCCTCCATCTCACATCTTTCCTTTTCTTCTTCCTCTTCCTTATTTTCCTCATCTCTTCACTTTAACTCTCTGGCTTTCCCCTTACCTCCCCTTAGCCCCTTTCTCCCTTTCTGTTCCTACTTTTCTATTTCCAACTCCTTCCCCCCTTCCCCCCCCCATATGGATTTTCCCAACACTTCCTATATTCATCACTGCAGCCGACTTTCCCATGTTGTGGTTGCAGCTCACCCACACAGCCCAGATGTCACATCCTCAATAGCTACTTAAACTTCAAATTGCATTTCCTTCATCTCCCCACCATGCTAGAAGTGGGCGAGTTGATATTCCTTAGATAAATCCAACTTTACCATTTCTATAATTTTTAAAAAATTTCTTCACAAATTGTGTTTCTGTTTATCACTCTATTTTCAAGTCTAATTGATTATGATTCTTTGCCCTACCTAGGGTTCTAACCAAAAATCTGTTTTGCTTTTCAGGTCAGAGATCAAGTTGTGTAAATCTTTTTACATATTAGCTTATTTTTTACTAGGGGCCCACTCTAAAGTAAGGAATTTGAGTTCATATCTGCCTTTAGGTATTTACTAGTTATGTGACCCTGGGCTAGTCTCTTAAACTCAGCTTGCTTCAGTTCCTTACCTGTAAAGTGAACTGGAAATAAAAACTGGTAAACCACTCCAACATCTCTACCAAGAAAATCCCAAATGTAGTCATGATGAGTCTGACATGCCTGAACAACAACAAATCTTTACCAACTCTGTGATATAGTCTTTCTCCCACTACTGACTTGTTTGTGTGATCTTTAATAAGTCACCCTCTGTGCTCCCAATCCTTTATTTGTAAAACTAAATAAAATGATCCCAGAGCCTGAATCTTTTCATTGTCAGTTAAGAGAATAAATTAGACTATCAGTCTTCCGAGGAAGAGGAGGATATGTAATTCAAGGTATTGTCAATTACAATTGTCTCTGAGAAATCCAAGAATCAAACCATAAAGGGAAAAAATAATATTCTTTTTCCTGTCTCAGAGAGGTCTCCCTAGGAAGATTGGAGGGTGATGGGTGATAAGTGTTAGGGATTCATAGGGGACCAGGAACCTAGGAAAGATTTACAATGAAATCTTAATGATTTAGTGATTTACAACAGTGTTTCAGGATATAGCACTATTAGAATCTAGGCTATACATTCCCCAGTTGACAAATGGTCAAAGGATATGCAAGGGCAATTTACAGATGAGGAAATCAAAACAAACCATAGTCATATGAAAAATTGCTCTAATTCATTAATTATTAGAGAAATGCAAATTAAAGCTTCTCTGAAGTACCACCTCACACCTCTCAAATTGGCCGATATGACCAGGAAGGATAATGATCATTGTTGGAAGGGTTGTGGGAAATCTGGGACACTATTTCACTGTTGGTGGAGCTGTGAAATCATCCAACCCTTCTGGAGAGCTATTTGAAACTATGCCCAAAGGGAAACAAAAATGTGCATACCCTTTGACCCAGCAATACCACTACTGGGTCTATACCCTGAAGAGATGATGAAAAAAGTTTACTCTTGTACATCACTTGTACAAAAACATTCATAGCAGCCCTGTTTATGGTGGCAAAGAATTGGAAATCAAATAAATGTCCTTCAATTGGGGAATGGCTTAGCAAACTGTGGTGTATGTGTGTCATGGAACACTACTGTTCTATTAGAAACCAGGAGGGACCGGAATTCAGGGAAGCCTGGAGGGATTTGCATGAACTGATACTGAGTGAGATGAGCAGAACCAAAAAAACACTGTACACCTTAACATGGGGGTGATGTTCAACCTTGATGGACTTGCTTGTTCCATCAGTGCAACAACCAGGGAAAATTTGGGGGTGTCTGCAATGGAGAATACCATCTGCATCCAGAGAAAGAGCCATGGAGTTTGAACAAATTTCAAGGACTATTCCCTTTAATTTAGGAAAAACCAGATGTCTTATTGTCTGATCTTGTTATCTCTTATACTTTTTGTCTCTTCCTTGGGGATGTGATTTCTCTCTCATCACACTCAATTTGGATCAGTGTACAACATGGAAACAAAATAAAGACTGACGGATTGCTTTCCGTGGGGGGGGGGGGGTAAGATTGGGGATAAAATTGTAAAACTCAAATAATATCTTTAATAAAAATAAATTTAAAAAAGATTTTGAGTTTTACAGTATTTCTCCCAATCTTACCCCCCCCCCCCCCCACGGAAAGCAATCTGTCAGTCTTTATTTTGTTTCCATGTTGTACACTGATCCAAATTGAGTGTGATGAGAGAGAAATCACATCCCCAAGGAAGAGACAAAAAGTATAAGAGATAACAAGATCAGACAATAAGACATCTGGTTTTTTTCTAAATTAAAGGGAATAGTCCTTGAACTTTGTTCAAACTCCACTGCTCTTTATCTGAATACAGATGGCACTCTCCTTTGCAGACAGCCCAAAATTGCTCCCAATTGTTGCACTGATGGAGCAAGCAAGTCCTTCAAGGTTGAACATCACCCCCATGTTGCTGTCAAGGTGTACAATGTTTTTCTGGTTCTGCTCATCTCACTCAGCATCAGTTCATGCAAATCCCTCCAGGCTTCCCTGAAATCCCGTCCCTCCTGGTTTCTAATAGAGCAATAGTGTTCCATGACACACATATACCACAGTTTGCTAAGCCATTCCCCAATTGAAAGACATTTACTTGATTTCCAATTCTTTGCCACCACAAATAGGGCTGCTATAAATATTTTTGTACAAGTGATGTTTTTACCCTTTTTCATCATCTCTTCAGGATATAGGCCCAGTAGTGGTATTGCTGGGTCAAAAGGGTATGCACATTTTTGTTGCTCTTTGGGCATAGTTCCAAATAGCTCTCCAGAAAGGTTGGATGAGTTCACAGCTCCACCAACACTGTAATAGTGTCCCAGATTTCCAACAATGATCATTATCCTTCCTGGTCATAGTGGCCAATCTGAGAGGTATGAGGTGGTACCTCAGAACTTTAGTTTGCATTTCTCTAATAATTAATGATTTAGAGCAATTTTTCATATGGCTATGGATTGCTTTGATCTCCTCATCTGTAAATTGCCTTTGCATATCCTTTGACCATTTGTCAATTGGGGAATGGCTTTTTGTTTTAAAAATATGACTCAGTTCTCTGTAAATTTTAGAAATGATTCCTTTAATAAAAAAAAAGAATATAGGCTATATAGATTGTCAGAGCTGAGAGGGAGCTTAGAACACAGAATGACAGCAGCAACAGGGGGAGGTGAGAGGAAGGGGGGATGAACTCAGTTCCTTGGTGACTTACTGAAAGACTTAAGAGCAGAACCCAAGTCTGCCTACTAGGCTAGTTTTCCATCACACAGCCCTCTCAAAAGCTGTCAAATCCACAAGCATTATTAAGGACTTATGTGTAGGGGGCAGCTAGGTGGCGCAGTGGATAGAGCACTGGCCATGGAGTCAGGAGGACCTGAATTCAAATCCGACCTCAGACACGTAATAATTACCTAGTTGTGTGACCTTGGGCAAGTCACTTAACCCCATTGCCTTGCCAAAAAAAAAACAACTAAAAGGACTTATGTGTTATACATAATGCTAAGTAAATTCTATGGGTAAGATAATTAAGATAACTGATTCTTAACCTGAAAATCTTACTGCAGTGTTCCTTAGGAGGAAGAAGCCTAGTTGGTTTTTTGTTTGTTTTTTGTTTTGCTCTTTATTTTCTAAGCAATTATTTTATTTCATCCATTTGTACATGCATATTTCCAAGTTACAAAGTTTCCCTCCATCCTTCCTTCCCACCCCCCTCCCTTCAATTGGGAAGTCAGGTTAGCATTTTACATACATATTTTGTTAAACATGTTTACAAATTAGTAATTTTTGGCATGAGTAATTAGAATTAAAGGAAAGAGATACATAAGAGATAATTTTTATAAAGTGTTCATCAGATTTGGTAGGGTTTTTTTTCCCATATTTTGTTTTGTTTTGGGGATAATATAGTCCACAGTCTGTCAAATATGGTTGTCCTAGCTCTCTGGACTGCCCAGAGGCGTTACTTCCATCAAGGTTGTTCATCTCATAATGTTGTTGATGTGTACATTGTTCTCTTGGCTCTACTCCCTTTGCTCAGCATTAGATCCTGTAAGTCATTCCATGCTTCTCTAGAGTTCGACCATTTATTGCTTCTTATAGGACAATAATATTCCATAGTATTTATGTACCATAACTTGTTTAGCCATTCCCCAATTGATGGATATCCCCTCAATTTCCAATCTTTTGCCACTACAAAAAGAGCTACTATGAATATTTTGGAATATGTAGGATTTTTCCCATTTTTTTTTATAATTTCTTCTGGATATAGTCCTAGAATTGGAATTGTTGGGTCGAAGGATATCAACAGTTTTATTGCTCTTTGGGCACATTACCATATTGCTCTCCAGAAAGGTTGGATCTGTTCAAAACTTCACCAGCAATGTATTAGTGTCCTAATCCTCCCCCAACCTCTCCAGCATTAATCATCTTCCCTTTTTCTCATCTGGGCTAATCTAATAGGTGTGAGATGATACCACATTGTAGTTTTAATTTGTATTTCTCTGATTAATAGTGATTTGGAGTATTTTTTCATATCTTATATATAGCTTTAATTTCTTCATTTGAAAACTGAATGTTCATATCCTTTGACCATTTATCAATTAGGGAATGACATATGACTTTATAATTTTTTTTTTATTTAAGGCAATGGGGTTAAGTGACTTGCTCAAGACCACATAGCTAGGCAATTATTAAGTGTCTGAAGCCGGATTTGAACTCAGGTACTTCTGACCCCAGGGCTGGTGCTCTATCCACTGTGCCACCTAGCTGCCCCGACCTTATAAATTTCATGCAATGAGACTTTTATCAAAACTCCTGGTTGTGAAGATTGTTTCCCAGCTTTCCTCTTTTCCTCTAATTCTAGCAGCATTGATTTTCTTAGTGCAAAACCTTTTTGATATAGTCAAAATCATTCATTTTGCCATTTTATAATCTGTTTTAATTCTTGTTTGATCATAAATTTATCCCTTTTCCATAGATCAGATAGATAGAATATATTTTGGTCTATTAATTTTTCTATGGTATTGCTCTTTATGTCTAAATCCTGTATCCATTTTGACCTTATTTTGGTATAGGGTATGAGATGCTTAGTTTTTTGCCATACTATTTTCCAGTTTTCCCAACGATTTTTGTCAAATAGTAACTTCTTATCTCAGAAGCTGATATCTTTGGGTTTTTCAAATAGCTGATTGCTATAGTTGTTTACTGCATTTTCTTTTGAACTTTCCTAATCCACTGATCCATTACTCTATTTCTTAACCAGTACCAGGCAGTTTTGATGACTGCTGCTTTATAGTTTAGTTTCAGATCTGGTAGAGCTAGGCCACTTTCCTTTACATTTTTCCCCCCATCCATTCCCTCGCTATTCTTACCCTTTTGATGCTCCAGATGAATTTTGTTACTATTTTTCCTAGCTCGGTAAAGCATTTATTTGGTCTTTTAATTAGTATGGCACTGAATAAATTTAATTTGGGTAGAATTGTCCTTTTTATTATATTAGCTTAACCTAACCATGAGCATTTGACATATTTCCAATTATTTAGATCTGACTTTATAATTACATTCATATAGTTTCTGGGTTTGTCTTAGAAGATTCCCAGGTATTTAATCTTGTCTACAGTCATTTTAAATGGAATTTCTCTTTCTATCCCTTGTTCTTGGGCTTTGTTGTTCATATATAGAAATGCTGATGATATATGTGGGTTTATTTTAAATCCTGCTACTTTGCTGAATTTGTTAATTGTTTCAAGGAGTTTTTTAGATGATTTTCTTGGGTTTTCTAGGTATACCATCATATCATCTGCAAAGAGTGAAAGTTTTGCTTCCTCATTGCCAATTCTGATTCCTTCAATTTCTTTTTCTTCTCTTATTGCTACTGCTAGCATTCCTAATAATAGATTGAATACTAATAATGGGTAATAATGGGTAACCTTGTTGCACCCCTGAATTTATTGGAAATGCTCTGAGTTTATTCCCATTAAATATAATATTTGTTGATGGCTTTAGATAGATACCATTTATTATTTTAAAGAAAATTCCATTTATTCCTAAACTTTCTAGTGTTTTTAATAGGAATGGATATTGTATTTTATCAAAGGCTTTTTCAGCATCTATTGAGATAATCATATGATTTCTGTTGGTTTTACTATTGATATGTTTAATTATGTTGAGTGTTTTCCTAATGTTGAACTACCCCTGCCTGCCTGGTATAAATCCAGCCTGATCATGGTGTATTATCCTTGTAATAATTTACTGTAGTCTCATTGCTAAAATTTTATTTAAGATTTTTGTATCAATATTCATCATAGGAAGTTTGGTCTATAATTTTATTTGTCTAGTTGTTGTTTTTGAACTTTATTTTTATTCTGCCTGGAAAGGGAACATAGAAAAATGAAGGGAAAGCAAATTATGGCCATATTATGTGTTAGTAAAGAGGAGCAGCATCTGAACAGAGAAGAGAAATTCTACCCTTGAGGACTCAAAGGTCAGAGTTAGCCAGTCAAGTGACTCCAATCCTAGATATTCTGAGCAATTACATAAATGAAAGCAAAGCAGCTATGTGATTTCTTCAAGGAAAGTCTTGTCTGACAATCTAATGGAGATTACAAACAAAAAAGTCCAATCTGTAAATAGGAAATAACAGAGAGAAGGTACTAGAATTAAGAGGGATTAGGAATGGTCTACTGTAGAAGGTAACTAGAAGGAAGCCAGAAAAGCCAGTGGGTAGACATGAGAAGGGAACACATTCCAGGCATGGGGGACAGTCAGAGAAAATGACGAGACACGAGTTGGCACAGCCAGGAGGCCAAGGGCACTGGATCAAAGAGCATGTGGGAAAGTATAAGAAGACTGAAAAAATGGATGGAGTGAGGCCTAGGGGCAGAGGAAGTTAGATTACAAAGGACTTTGAAGGCTAAAGAGAGGATTTCATATTTGATACTGGAAATGATAGAGTCCCTGGTATTTACTGAGTAGGTGGGTCACATTCTCAGACCTGCATTTAGGAAATAGTCTATGATGTACGTGCTACAGTACATTGTGGTGACCAATATACCAATATATCAATCCCATCTATCATCCTGTATGTACTTCACAACATGGTGCAATTATCATCCCTATTTTACAGACTAGAACTGAGGCTCAGGGAAAGCAATGAGTAGAGCCAGGACTCAAAGCCAAGCCTTCTGATTCCAAGTCCAATGCTATTTATATTGTACCACTTATATTGTACCATTTATATTGTAAAAAAAAATCATTTAAAGAGCAGAATTTATTAAGCACCTGGGGCATACAAAGCATTTTTCTAGATATTAAGTAAGACAATTCCTGCCCTCAAGGAAAGAGAGACAGATATATATATATATATATATATATATATATATATGTAAAAACACTTGTAATTGATGGGATCAGTAAATCCTTCATATGGAAGTTTTACTTAAGCTGAATCTTGAAGGAAAATAGGGATTCTAAAGGTAGAGATGAATAGAGAGAGAATTCAATCATAGAGGGATAGCCAGAGCAGAAACAGAGGGTCTAGAGATGGACATAAGGAGGCCAGTCGGCCCTGATCACCGAGTACATGAGAAAGCAGGGGAGTGGAGCATAAGGAGATTGGAAGGGAAATAAAGGTCCATGTAGTGAAAAGCTTAAAACACAAGGGTCTATAATTTGTTGTCTTTAGCCATTTCAATCATGTATAACTCTTTGAGATCCTTTGTGAGTTTTTCTTGGCAAACATATTGAAATGGTGTGTCATCTCCTTCCCCAGCTCATTTTACAAATGAGGAAGCTGAGGCAAACAGAGTTAAGTTATTTACCCAGAGCTAATTAGTATCAGAGGCTGAATTTGAACTCAGGAAGATAAGACTTTCTGATTCCAGATCTGGTTTTTAATTAATCCTGGAAATAATAGGGAGTTTATTGAGTAGAAGAGGGTGACATGGTCAGACCTGAAGGAAGTCAATTAGGATGCTATTGAATTAGTCCTATGTCAAGGAGGTGGCAGTAGGAGTGGAGAAGATATGTGGGTGAGGGAGGTTGCTGATTTAAGAATGACACTGAGATTGTGAACCTGGAGAAGTAATAGGGAAGCTTGATAGAGGGATGGTTTTTGTTTGAGTGTGGAAATATAATAAGCTGTCTTTTGGACATAGTGAGTTTGAACTACCTAATAAAAATCTAGTTCAAAGTATCCAATAAGACTCAGCTCTGAGGAGCAATACAATGTTCCAAGACAATTCCAAAAGACTTATGATGGAAAATTCTATCTACATTCAAAGAAAGACCTGATAGAATCTGCAAATCAAAGCAAACTTCTTTTACTTTCTTTATTGTTCTTAGGGATTTTTTTACCTTTTCTTTCATTTGACTAATATTTTTATATGATTACACATATATAATCTCTATCAAACTGCTTGTTGTTAGGTTCAAGGAAGAGGAAGAAGAGAGGAAAATTTGGAACCCAAAAATCATTTTTTTTTGCGTTTTATTTTAAAAAAATTTTTTAAGGATATTATTTGAGTTTTACAATTTCCCCCCCAATCTTACTTCCCTCCCCCCCCCCACGAGGAAAGCAATCTGTCAGTCTTTGTTTCCATTTTGTACATTGATCCAAATTGAGTGTGATGAGAGAGAAATCATATCCTTAAGGAAGAGACAAGAAGTCTAAGAGGTAACAAGATCAGACAATAAGATATCTGTTTTTCCCCTAAATTGAAGGGAATAGTCCTTGAACTTTGTTCAAACTCCACAGCTCTTTCTCTGGATACAGATGGCACTCTCCTTTGCAGACAGCCCAAAATTGTTCCCGATTGTTGCACTAATGGAATGAGTGAGTCCTTCAGGGTTGAACATTATCCCCATGTTGCTGTTAGGGTGCACAGTGTTGTTCTGGTTCTGGTCATCTCATTCAGCATCAGTTCATGCAAATCCCTCCAGGCTTCCCTAAATTCCCGTCCCTCCTGGTTTCTAATAGAACAATAGTGTTCTGTGACATACATATACCACAGTTTGCTAAGCCATTCTCCAATTGAAGGACATTTACTTGATTTCCAATTCTTTGCCACCACAAACAGGGCTGCTATAAATACTTTTGTACAAATTATGTTTTTACCCTTTTTCATCATCTCTTCAGGGTATAGACCCTGGGTCAAAGGGTATGCACATTTTTGTTGCCCTTCGGGCAAAGGAACCCAAAAATCCTATAAAAATGAATGTTAAAAGTGTCTTTACTGGGCCGGCTAGGTGGCACAGTGGATAGAGCACTGGGCCCTGGAGTCAGGAGTACCTGAGTTCAAATGTGACCTCAGACACTTAAGAATTACCTAGCTGTGTGGCCTTGGGCAAGCCACTTAACCCCATTGCCTTATAAAAATCTAAAAAAAAAAAGTGTCTTTACATATAATTGGAGGAAAAAAATAAAATACTATCAGTGTCCAATAAGTAGTGATGTAGGATAGGAACTCAGGTGAGAATAAATGTGGACATATAGTCTGGAAATAATTTTCCTAGAAAAGATCATTGAATCTATGAAACTTGATGAGGTTAAAAAGTGAGAGAGCTTAGCACAGTCTCTGGTACATCATAGATGCTTAATAAATGTTGACTGATGCACTGAGAGTAGAGAAAAAAAGAGGACCCAGGATAGAACCTTGGAGTACACTAGGTGAATTTATCATGAATGATGAATGAGTGAAGGACTTAGGAAAGGAAGCAGAAGAACCAGTAGAGGGCAGTGTCATGAAAACCCAGAGAGGGGAGAATAATCAAAAAGAGAGGGTAGTCACCAATATCCAGAAGAGAATGAGGATTGAGAAGAGGCTGGGCAGTTAAAAGATCCTTGGTGATTTCTGAAAGAAGTCAGAAACTCCATTGCAAAGGCTTTAAACAAGTTGAGGAAGAGGAAGCATCAAGGGGAGATGGCCTTTTTTTTTTTTTGCAAGGCAAGGCAAGGCAATGGCCCAAGGCCACACAGCTAGGTAATTATTAAGTGTCTGAGGCCACATTTGAACTCAGGTACTCCTGACTCCAGGGCCCAGTGCTCTATCCACTGTGCCACCTAGCTACCCCGCCCCCCACGAGATGGCTTTTTCAAGAAGTTTGACTAATAAAGGGAGCAGAGAGGAAGATAACCAAGAAAGTAGGTTCCAGGGAAGATTTTTTTAAAGGATGGGGGAAATCATGAGTGCATGTCTAAGCAAATGGGAAGAAACCAATAGCAGAAAGAAACTACAAAGTTTTTGTGGAGTTCAAATTTTTGTCATTCCCCCCCCCAGACTCAAAGATGAGAAGATTTTGATTCTAAAAAAGGAGCCAAATTTAAATTTTTGCAAGCTTGGATATTTTAAAGCAGAATTGTATTCCAGTCGATATTGATTGACTATATAATTCCTGGTGTCCCAAAAGTCATAGTGCAGTTTTAAACTATTAAAGTTTAAAAAACTTTTTAAACTAATGAAGATTAAAACTACACTAAGACCTTAGGGATACCTTTTATGTTTAGGATTTCAATTTTCTTCTCTATCTTGCTCCTTGTTTTTTTCCATTCCTCTGTTTATTCATCTCTTGTAAGGTTTACAAACTTATGTAACTTTAAGGTACAAAGTTACATTTCTGAGAGTAGATTATATTTAGTTGTGGAAACATGCACCATCTACTTTAAGGTTTCTCAGGGTATAGACCCTTTTGGAATGTCCTACCTTTTGGTGGCAACCACCTGAGTTGGTTCATTTATCTAGTCTTTCAATGCACAATTTTCTCTCTCCATGACGATGATGCTTGTCCTCCCTTCTAGAAGACCATGACATCAGGGAGGTGATAGCATGACATGCACATGAATTGCATTTCAGTGAGGTGGGTGCTGTGCTAAGTCACCAGTCTCCCTTTTTCCTCTGGAATCATCTGACTCCGGTGGCCAGATATGAATTAGCATGACTGGAGATGGCCTTGGATGAGAGGCATTGAGGTTAAGTGACTTGACCAAGGTCACATAGCTAATAAGTATCTGAAGTTGAATTTGAACTGGGGTTCTCCTGACTTCAGGGTTGAGACTCACCTAACTGTATTCTCTCCATAGTATAAGTTCAGATCTGCTAGGCACCAGAACTGGAGATCAGGAATTCTTCTTTGTCTGAACAACCTGACCCTTGGCTCATCCCATCAAATGTTCAGGCTTTTGACTGGCTATTTGTGGTCCTTTGGTAAAGGAGATAGTTCATCTATCATCACTTCAGTTCTTTGCCTATTAACTAATTGTAAAACAAATGCATATAATTGTGCTTTTCCTAAAGCACAGGTAACTTGTCTGCTTCAGAAACTTTAGTGGTTTGTCCCCCCCACCCAGAACAAACTGCAAATTCTTTTCAATTTTAAAGCCCTTAATAATCTTACCTTGGCCTACTTTTCCAGTTTTATTTGCACATTATACTCCTTCAAGTATGCTGGGTTACTGCCAGACTGGCCTCTATGTTGTTTCTCCATATAGGTCAACCTACCTCCTGCCTCCATACCTTTGCGCAGGCAGTTTCCCTTGCCACTCTTTCCGCAATTCCTCCTAGTGGAACCCCCACATTTCTCTAAAGCTCATCTTGGGTACTACCACTTACATTAAAGGAAGCCTACCCTGATGCACTCATTTGCTACCCAAATGACTTTTCATGTGTTTGTACACATTTCATATTTACAGACAGTTCTTGCTTTACATAAATTCGTGTTATGCAAATCTAACTGCCGGAGGGCGGGTGGCAGGGGCGGCAGCGGGCTGCCACAGAAGCCGAGGGAGCCAGGGTCCTCAACTCCAGACACTGAATCCGCTCCAGCTGTGGGTCCAGCAGCCCCGGAGGGGGTGGGGCCGCGCGATGGGAGGGGGAGGTCTGGGGAACGCGCTAAGAGAACTCTGTGTATCAGCTTACGTTGCTTCCCCCCAAAAGAAAAGGGAAAGAACAGGGACTGTCTTGTTTTGTCTATGTCCCTAGCATCCTAGCTCATTATCTGGTACACAGTAGGCACTTAATACATGTTTGTGGATAATAAATGCTTGTAGATTGAATGAATAAATAAATGAATGTTCTGCCTCAACCTTTGTAGTAATACACATTTGCTTCAGTCTTGAAAGGATATTATTGCTCACAATGGTCTTTTTATTGGGCACCAGGCAGCTGTGTGTGGGCTCCTGCTTTCCAGATTCAATTGTGGACCAAGATTGGGACACATTGGACATGTCTGCCCTACTCTTCATGAGTTTCCTTACCTGACAGCATTGTGTCCAAATCATCTATATATCACCTGGCCCATGCTAGAAGCTTGCTGTTATCTTTTGTCTACAGTTGGAGTAGATAAAGTGCCTAGAAGGAGCTGACCATCATTTGGGAATTCCGTAATCCCAATTTTATTTCAGTGGTCAGAAAAGGTCAGAGAAAGAATAGCAAACTAAGCATTTGTGAGAAGAGTACTTCCTATCAATTTTTTTTTTTTTGTTAAGAATGAATCTACAAAGATTGAAGCAACAACGAAACTCGAATCCCTTTTCACCAAAGGCTGAGGCAGCTTAAAAGTAGCTTCAGGGCCAGCTCTTTATGCTAATGGTCTTTTCATTAGAAAGAAAGAGATGGTGACAGAGATGTACAATGTAATCTGGAGACAGTACTGAAGATGAGTCATTTTATTAAACTAGTGAGAGAAAATGAAGAACTTTGAACCTGAAGACCTGGGTTCTAGTGTATAATATGCTGTATCACCTTAGACAAATCACTTATCTCTGAGTATGAATTTTCACCTATCTGCAAAAAAATAAAAGCTTGGTCCATAGAGTTTCCAATATACATTCCAGCATTAAAGGTCTGTGAGTTTAGTAGCTCTCCAATACATTTTTTTACATAATATTATATAGTTTCATTATTATTTGTGTTCCATTACTTTGTATGTAAACTGAAAGGTTCACAATGGCAGGGTATTTAATGGTACCTAAACATTTTCTTCTCGTGTCCAACACAGAGTTTGGCTTTAATATATGCATGCTAAATGAATGTAGTAACTGATTAAGGACCATGGTCCCAATGGATGGTGGGTGGCATTCATTCAGCAAGCATTTAAGTGAGTTTTAGGTGGGCAGTGAGAATGAAGTAGAAGCATATCCTTTTTTTTTCTTTTTCTGTTATAAGCTAGAAAGATAAAGATGATGGAAGGGGAGCAATAAGAAGATAGGATCTTCTTTCCCCTGGGAGGCCTAGCAGAGGACAATGAATTGCCATTTTCTTGTACTTTCAAAAGACCTAAGAATGCTCTTAGGTCCCTCAGTCAGAACCCAGGCTAGGAAACCATGAAGGAAGGAGATCCAAATTCACTGGGCCAGCCAGGTGGATTGTTGAATAAGTAGACTAAAAGCCTGGAGAGAACAAAAGGAAAAAACTTGTCTCTCAGTCAGAACCTAATAAGTAAAAGAAGGTTTTCGGGGGGGGGGGGGAGCATTGTGGGATATGTAATCATAAGATCACAAATTTTTAGTGCTGGAAAGGACTTCAGGGATCAGTTTATCCAGTAGCAGGAAGCCGGAATCTTGTCACAGTATCGACTTATAGGATTTGTTCTTCAAGTTCAGAAGGGAACCAAGTCACACTCCCATCCTCTTGCCCATCAGTGTCCCAGAGAGCCCGAGGAAGGGACAAGAGGAAACATTTTCTATGCTCTCCCTCCTCTCCCCTTACCGCCCTCTCCCCACACACACACCCTGTTCTCCATTCTAGGTTTTGCATTTAACTACAGAAAAAAAAAGTGGAGGGAGGGGGAAAAGGATGTTGACGGTTCAGGGGACAGAACCCTGATCTGAGAGACAGTGACCTTGGGTTCCGGTCCTAGCACAGTCAAGTAATGGTTCATTAGTCATACGGCAATGGTCAAGTTCTCACTAGACCTCAGTTCCCCCTAAAATGATCACGGGTCCAAAGAGCCTTCCGGCTCGATCATTCCAGGATCTCCAGAAGGTTCTCCAGAGGAGCGGGTGGGTGGCCACCGGGGGCGGGGATGGGAGAGGGAGAAAGAGACAGGGATGCTACAGCCCCGAGTGGGGAAGGGATGCTCCAGGGGAGAGCGCTGGGGGAGAGAGGAGGTCCAGGGAAGCCACCCTTTATCCGTGGGCTGCTCTCTCCACAGGCTCCGCCTTCCTGCCCCCCTTGGGTCCCCCGGGCTTCAAGTTTGACGGGTCTCATTAAAGAGAGGCAGCCCCGCCCTGCTCATCCCTGTCCTCTGCCTCTATTCTTAGACCCTACGCAGCTCTTCTCTCTCCCAGGCCTTCTCCTCCTCCGACACAGCGGTGCCGTTGCCATAGGAACGCTGGGGTGGGATCCACGTCCCCTCATTATTTCCCCAGTGAAAGGAACTTTATTTGGGGCCGTGCGTGTGTGCGGCGTCAGGTTCCGGCGAAGCCCCGTCTCCTGCGCTGCCTTTGCCTTGCTCTCCCCCCACCCCGGGCCAGCCCCGGGAGGGGATTTCGCTGAAAGGGATCTGCCGGGCCAAGCCTGAATATTCATGAGCTCTTTCATTCATCCCAGTGAGGAGGCTCGGTGGAGAGCCGGGCTGGGGACGGAGCCTGGGATGCGGGCTGCGGGGTCGGGGGGCAGCCGGAGCCAGCGAGGAGAGCGCCCTGCCCAGGCCTGGGGGCCTCAGAGCCGGGCCCCCAGAGCCGGGCCCGGCAGCCTCGAGGAGTGATTTTCGGCAGCTTCTAGATTGCCTGGGACCGTGGGGTGGGGGATGGGGGGCGAGGGAAGACTAGAAGGGAGGGCTGCGCTGTGGCTGATGGAAAATACAAGCGCTCTTACAAACATCCCTCCGGTCTCTTCTCCTGCAGGCGCTCAGATCCATCTTCCTCACCCACAGCTCAGGGAACAGCCCTCTCGTGTTCGGGAACCCGCCGTGGTTCCTCACTGCTTGGCAACAGAAAGACTTCATTGCTTAGCCTGGCATTCAAGGTCCTCCTACATCTGAATGCATTTGCTCCCCCTGCCTTAATCTCCCAGCGGGCCAAGCAAATTTGGAAAACTCCCCATTTCCTGAAGACCTAGATTGAGTTCCGACCTCCACAACTTTGTCCTGAACCCCTCCCACCCCTTCTGTCCCAATTATCAAAATCTTACCTGTCTGTCCTCCAAGGTTGAGATCAAAGCCCATCTCCTCTTTTTTTCTCCCGGATTCTTTGTTTCTTTGTCTCCTTTTACATGGGTCTCTCTTTCTCTATTTTTGTCTAATTTTGTGTAGGTCTCTTTCTCTACACCTCTGTTTCTCAGAACACAGACCTAGGAAGATACAGTTAATTTATTCCAAATTGCTGGATGAAAGGAAGAAAGTCACAGTCCCGTGTTTTCTAATTAACCTGTAATTAAGCTCAAACGGATGCCAGGCGATGCCACTATAATGAAGCCTCCAAGGGCAAAATAGTGATTTCCCAGTGAATGGAGAGGCCAGTCTAGGGCCAAGTCTCAGAACTAACCTGAACAATCAGCTTCTGGGAAGAGCCCTTCTGAGCATCATGGACCCCCTTTTTCCTTAGTCCTGGCACCTATCAAACATGTCCTGATTCCGTTGAAGCCAGTGACTGCGCACCCTTTCCAAGGCCAGACAATATGATACTTTGTTATCTAATAAAGAAATCTGTTGTACTGCTATAGCCTCTGTGTGAATGTCTGCATTTATGCATTTAATAGATACATGCCAGCAATGTGTATGAAGGTGGATGACAAGGTTTTGTCTTTCCTTCTGGTTTTTTTTTTTTTTGCAAAACAGTGGGGTTATAAGTGACTTGCCCAAGATCACACAGGTAATTATTAAGGGTCTGAGGCCAGATTTGAACTTAGGCCCTCCTGACTCCAGGGCTAGTGCTCTATCCATTACACCATCTAGCTGCCCCTGTCCTTCCTTCTCAAAGAAAACCATGACATCAGGCAGGTGATGCCATGACATGCACGTGAATTGGATTTGAGTGAGGGGGTGCTATGCTAAGTCACCAGCCTCTCTTTCTCCTCCAGAACCATCTAGGTCCAGTGGCCAGATATGAATCAGGATGACTGGAGATGAGCCAGGATTTAAGGCAATCAGGGCTAAATGACTTACCCAGGGTCACACAGCTAGTAAGTGCCTAATGCTAGATTCGAACTCCCATCTTCCTGACTCCAAGGACAGTGCACTATCCAATGTGTCACCTAGTTGCTCTGTGTATGTAGTTGCAAGTATGTATATATGGAATTGTTCTGTTTGGTTCCAGACAGCAGAATAAGAAGTGGTGTTAGATCAAAAGAGGCATTTAGGGTAGAGTTAAAGAAAAATTTCCTAACAATTTTAGTTATTACAATTGAGGTGGAGAGGAGAAAACTGAAGGGGTCAAGTAATTCATTTCCAATCACTGGAGCACTGAAATGCTTCCCACTAACTATATTCAATTCAATAAGCATTTATTAAATGTCTACTATTTGCAAACACTGGGCACTAGGTTATCTGAAAGTGCCTTTGGATTTTGGAATTGCAGAGCCTCAGAACCAGAAGAGATCCAGGAAGTTAATTTGGCCACTCTACCTCTACCCAGGAATCTCTTCTAGCAACTCTCTAACAAGAAAGTGGCCATTCAACTTCCTGAAGACCTCCAGAACTCTCATCTCCAAAGGTAGCCCATAAGTCTGTTATTTTTCTCACCAAGTCTTTACTAGGAGGCTGTACTTACTGAGCAGAAATAGACCTCTCTAATTGTCCCTTCCCATACCACTTCTCCTAGAGTCCCCTGGGACCCTGCAGAATAAATCACATCCCTCCCCCCCTTCATGTGACAACTCCAGATACTCATAAGACTAAGAGCCTTGTAGATCTCTTCTAGGTTAAGTATCCTCAGTTCTTTCAACTGATATTCATTTGACATAGGTTCATAGGACTATACATACAAGCTCTGAGGTCATCTAGCTCAACACCTTCATTTTATAGAAGAAGAAACACAGAGACACAAGGAGGATAAATGATCCACCCAAAGTTACATAGGTAGCAAGTATCAGGGGGAATTTGAACCCAGATCATCTTATCCAAGAGTTCTTTACACTCTACTACATATGGTTTCCAGACATCCCACTGTAGTTGGGAGAGGTCCTTTGAACTACATAAAAACAAATTCATTCAAATGAACTGGGAACAGAGGAGAGGGAAGGTTTGAATTTGGAAGGAGATACCTCAAAAGTCAGACTCTAGAGGGCTTCAGTGTGACTTGTTCTCTAATCCTTTCTCCACTACAGATCCTCCTCACTCCAGAAACCTCAAAATGTTTTCAATAAAAACAGGGTTTCAAACCACTGCAGTACTTCCTAAGTGATGCAGAAGTCCCTGGAAGGATGATGACCTTGGATCAGAGCCTAAGAAAGGAGTAAATGGAGCTGAGGAGCATCTTATCAATTTGTATTTACTAACCAGTCATTCATTTACTAAACTAATATTTATTAATTATCAATTAATCAAGACTATGAGAAGAATGTAAAGTAGTATAAAACCCAGGCCATGGCTTCAGGACGCCCTTAGTCTAGCAGGGGAGGTAAGGGAAAGATGCTAATTGCAGTGATATAAGAGAGAAAACAAAGTATAGGTATCACTTTTGGGTGGGGATGAGGATCAGGATGAAAAGAGAAGAGAAGGCTTCATGGAAGAAATAGCACCTGAGTTAAACTTTAAGGAAAAATGAATTCATTTTTAAATGTTTTTCTATATTTTGTTGATATCTTCATTTCCAAATATGTCCTACTCCCTCCCTTCTCTGAAAAGTCCTCCTTTGAAACAAGGATTTAAAAAGAAAGAGAAGAGTTCATCAAATTCAACTAACATATTACCTAGGTCTGACCATGTATGCAGTGTTTCACAATCATAGTCTGTCCCCCAACCTCCACAGCCTAGAAAAGGAGGGTAGTATATTTAAACTCAGGTCCTCCTGACTCCAGGGCTGGTGCTCTATCCATTGTACCACCTAGCTGCCCCTGTCCTTCCTTCTCAAAGAAAACCTTGGATTGATCTTTGGGCTTGGAAAATCTTTGGACTTGATTATCATAAGTATATGGCATTCTACCTAAATTAATTCACTTTTTCAGTGTCATACCAATCAAACTACCTTATGGAGCTAGGGAAAAAGTAATAACAAAATTTATTTGGAGGAGCAAAAAGTCAGGATCTTAGCAAATAATGAAAAAAAGTGGGGAGAGCAGAGGCATAACAATACCAGATCTCAAACTCTTCTATAAAGCAGTAATAATCAAATCAATTTGGTGCTGAGTAAGAAATAGGCTAATCAGTGACAGGGATTAGATATACAACATACAACAGCAAATAAATGTATGTTGGATAAACCCAAAGTTACTGGGGCAAGAATTCACTGAGTTAAAAAAAAAATTAGGGGAAACTGGAAAGCAGTTGAACCGAAACTAGGTTTAGACAATCTCTCACCCTTTTTACCAAGTTCTAAATGGATATATAATTTTGGCATGAAAGGTGATATAAACAGAAGAGCAAGAAAAAATTATTAGATCAATGAATAGGAAATTGAGTGCATTACTAAACAAGAGATGTGCAAACAGAACTTATCCTGCTTTGGTCATATGTGTGTTTTTATGCATATATAGGAATATATTGAAAAATATTCACACATATATGTCCTAATGTAGACATATATATGTATATTTCAATCTTCACTCTGAATCCATCATCTCTGTTAGGATGTGGACAACATGTTTCATCAGGAATCCTCTGGAATTAGGGTTGGTTATTTCACTGATTGGAGTTCTTAAGTCTTTCAAAATTGTTTTTTCAAAAATATTATTGTTATATAAATTGTTCTTTCAGTATTATTTATTCCACCATGCATCAATTTCTGAATTTTTCTCCCCTGAAACTATCTCCTTCATCTTTTCTTTATGTTTCTGTTGGGGTGGGAGAAGTGAGAGGGAAAGAATCTGAATTTTGATTAGTTGGAAAAAATAAAATATGATTAAAAATAAGTACATGACATGGTTGCAACTTTTTTTGTTTTTCCTATTATACAGTTTTAGCCTTTGAGTCAATTATTTTTCAGGTTTTTATTTTTGTATCAATTCATATAAGACTTTCCATGATTCTCTATTTTCTACATATTCATCATTTGAGTTACAGTAATATTTCAAGATACTTGTCTTCCACAATTTGTTTAGCCATTCCCCAATCAATGAGCAGAAAGAGGCATTTCAATAAGCTGAGATAAAGGAGAATAATCCAGGCACCAAGAACAGTATGAGTGGAGGCACAGATGGTAGAGGGCAGGAGAAGAAGGAGTAACAAAGAATTCTATTTTGACTGAAACACAGAATATTTGAAAAGAGGCTATGAAAAAAGAAGACTAGACTGGTAAATTGAAGCAAATCACAGCACGATGGTCTAGATCACCAGACCAAGGAATTTGCATTTTGCTCTCTGGGAAATCTGGAACCACTAAACAGAGAAATAACAGGTCAAACCTGTACATTAAAAGCTTCCTAGTAGTTTCAAGCATTAGAAGGAGGAAAATATTGTGAGAGGCAGTCTTTAGGTTACTAGAATCAGATTTTTCCATGTTCAGTCAGGCCTGCTAAAACTTCATTCCTTAAAGGGAAACCTTTTCTTATTCTGCTTGTTGCGTGCAGACCCAGGGCCAATCCTCTACTGCCTATAATCCAGCACTGGGTTTCAGAGCGGCCACTAGTGCTGGGGATGGAGCCTGGGCTCTGGGAGGGGCAAAGGAATCAGCTGGTGACTGATTCAAGACAGATTCAAGGCTGATCTGAGGATGTTGAGATCCTGGGGCTGCATGTCGAGATCCTGGGGCTGCATGTCGAGATCCTGGGGCTGCATGTTGAGATCCTGGGGCTGCATGTTGAGATTCTGTCTCTCTCTGGGACCATGGTCAAGGATAGCAACCCCATCTAAGGATTGGAGACTCCTACCCTGTCTGTCTGTCTGTCTGAAGCTGGCAGGAGATATAATCCCTACTATGTCTCTCCTGATCACCTGGGAGATCTTCAAAAGCTGAAAATCCTGACAGATCTCACCACCATCCCAAAGGGCCAATGAATACTTATGGAGAGGACAAAGAAGTCCATAGACATGAAACATTGGGGTAGACTGGTGATTGATGAAATAGATACATAGACAGTGGAAGAAACCTCTGGCTATCTGGTCTTTCAAGGGAAGAAAGGTAAAAGGTACCATCCAAGTCCCTCAGGAAATGAATGAGAGTCTGAGGTGCCATACAGACATGAACAGCTTTGGTCACTCAAGAGATCAGACCAGGTAGGGGTTAAATCTAAGAGTGCTCATGAGAAGACCCTTGTTTAGTAAAGAAAAGATCGCTTGTCCTGGCAGAAAAGGAAACATAATATATTGTTTTGCACATTACAGTCATTCAATAACTAAATTGAATTTGTTTATTGAATTCACCTATCTGTCCTAATTATACCAGCCCTTACACCTCCCTAACTGGAAGACATAATTTTCTACTTTCACAGATTCTTCCTCTCTGAAATGATAGATTTCCTTCTAGCTTTGACATTTTATGGTCACATGTAGTCTAGACTCCCTGGGATTTAGTTTCCTCATCTATAAAGCTGAGATAATAATACTTGCCTTGACTTTTTTTAAAAAAAATGTTATCAATACTTTTCTCTTTTACATCATAGTTGTTTCTGTTTGATAACCCTCCTCATCCACCCCCAGTCATTTCTCCACTTCACTCTGTCATTGAAACTTCTCTTGTACAAAAATAAATAAATCATAATAATAACAAACAAACTAAATAAGACAATGGGTATGCCAGTTTTACGCAACATTATGCCTCTGCCATCTTCTACATCTTTTCTTAGAGGAGAGAGGTATGTTTCATGATCTACTTTTAGGACTAAAATTGATATTTGCAGCTATTCACAAGTTAGTTTCCTTTTGGTATTCTTTGAGTTTACATTACTATAGTAATTATATATATATATATATATATATATATATGTATGTATGTATGTATGTATAGGTTGTTCTCCTATTTCTGCTTTCTTTTGGCAGAAGCTCACATAAATCTTACCAAGATTTTCAAGACATTTGTCATTTGTTATGGCACAATATGGTTCCATTACATTCATATACCAATTTGTTGAATCATTCCCCAGTTGATGAGTACCCACTTTGCTCCCATTTCTTTTTCTATTACAAAAAAATGCTGTTATGAATGTTTTGGTCCACATAAGGTTTTTTATTTCTACCTTTAATCTCCTTGGAATTTATGCTTAGTAGGGTGGGTCAAAGGGATGAAAATTCTGTGATTTTTCTCACATCATTCCAAATGTTTTCTAGACTGGTTAGAAAATTCACATCGGAAAATTGGGATACTAAACACTTTTGGTGGAGTTAGGAACTGATTCAATCATTCTGAAGAGTAATTTGGAACTATGCCCAAAAGACTATAAAACTGTACATACTGTTTGATCCAATAATACCATTCCTAGGTTCATGACCCAGAGAGATCATAAAAAATGGGAAAAATCTCACATATTCAAAAATATTTATAGCATCTCTTTTTGTAGTGGCAAAGAACTGGAAATTGAGGGGATGCCCGTCAATTGAGGAATGGCTGAACAAGTTGTGCTGCAAGAAATCACAAGTGGCCCTGCTTTAGAGAAACACAGAAAGATTTACATAAGCTGATGCTGAGTGAAGTGAGCAGAATCAGGAGAATATTGTACACATAGACTACATTGTGAAATGATCAACTATGATATATGCATTTCCTCTCAACAGATCAAAGATAATTCTGAGACATCTATTACAGAAAATGCCATCCACAGCCAGAGAACAAGCTATGGATTCTGAATGCAGAGCAAAGTATACCATGTTTGATTTTTAAAAAACTTCTATTATATTTTTTCTTTATTTCTCAGGGGGTTCCCCCCTTGATTCTAATTCCTCTTTCACAATATAACTAATATGGAATTATGTTCAACACAATTATACATATATGACTTTTACCAGTTTGTTTGCTGCCATGGTGGGGGGGGGGGAGGTGGTAGAAAAATGTGGAACACATAAACTTGCAAATAGATGGATGTTAAAAACTACCTTTGAATGTAATTGGAAAAATTAAATAAAATTTCAATAAAGAAAAAAAGAAAAATTCACACCACGATTAATAATGTATTCTCACAGCCCTATTGACAATTTCCATCTTTCATCATCTTTGCCAATTTTATAGGTATTAGATATTTCTACTATTAGTTGTAAATTAAAATTAAATTTCTTATGATTTTTGGTCATTCGAAATTGTGTTCATATAATTCGAACACTTGTATGTTGGGTTATTTTTCTTGGATTTTATATGTATGTTTCAATTTCTTATATATTTTGGAAATCAGAAAAATTTGGAAATCAGAAACCTTTAATGTAAATATTTTTTCCTATTAAACAACTTTTCTTTCTTTAGCAGCATTCATTTGGCTTATGTAAGAGTCACTTGTCTATTTTGACATTTGTGATCTCTGTCTCTGGTTTGGTTATGATCTTCCCTTCTCTCCCTTCTTCATAGAAAGATCAAATGTTGTGAGGATCAAAGGAAATAATGATTGAAAAAAGGACTTCATGTTTTCATTCACTTGTTTTTTTCAGCAAACATTGATTAAGCACTTTCTAAGAACATAATCTGGATACCAGAGACAGAAATAGAAATGACATGGAGTCTAATTTCAAAGAATCTATAATCTAATTGGGAGGGAGGGGCATGAGCAAAGGAGAGGAGGATCAGGGAAGGATTCATGGAAGAAATGACACTTGAGCTGGACCTTAAAGGAAGAAATGGACTTCAAAAGTGGGTGACACAAATCCAGAGGACTCATGATGAAGCGTGCAGTCCACAACCAGACTGAGAGCTAATGGACTTGGAATGCATTTTTTTCCCTTTCCTTTCTTTTTCTTTCCTTTTCTTTTTGACATGGCTAATGAGGGATTCGTTTTGCATGATTATGCATATTTGTAATGGGTTTTGTTTTTCTGGTCTTCTCAAGGAGTAGGGAAGGGAGAGAATTTGGAACTGAATTTTTTTTTAAAGAAAAAAGTGACAATGGGTGCATGGGGATCAAAGTAGCATTGTGGGGGGACACTTTCAGTGACTCCATATTGTTGTTGGGGGGGGCTGGTTAGGCTTTTGCAAGGCAAATGGGGTAGGTAATTATTAAGTGTCTGAGGTCAGATTTGAACTCAGGTACTCCTGACTCCAGGACTGGTGCTCTATCCACTGCTCCACCTAGCCCACCCCCCCCCATATTGTTTCTTGAAAGATCTCTTAACCTTCTTTATGTAATGGGATTGCCTATCTCTCCTCTGACAGACTGTATTAAAAAGTAAACAAATTATATTGAAATTCAGTTCTCAAAAAGTTCATGGAGCCCAGTTCTTGGATAAATTATTACCATCTCAACTTGGCATTTTAAGTCCTTTCCAATCTGATTTGTCAACTTTTTGAGGTTAATTCAAATTATTTTTCTTCATAAACTTTGCATTCCATCCTAACTGACCTACCTGATATCTCTGAATTTAGCATCCCAGCTCCGGTGTGTACTTTTCCACATACTTGAGATAAACTTCCTCCTCTCTTAAGTTCCTTCAAGGTTCACCTCATGCTCTCAATCCTGTCCTGATCCTCTTAAAATTGTTAGTGTTCTCCCATTCCCCTCAAATAATCAGGGAAATCTTTTAACATATGAGATTACCCCCAGCAGAATGCTTGCTTTTTGAGGGGCAATGACTGTTTTTCATCTTGTCTTTATAGTAGATAAAAAAAAATTGTATTGGGCCTATTCTATCTATGTATGATGGTGGGGAGAAGCAATATATTCTAAAACACAAAGATGGGAGAGGGTAGGACAGGAACATGGGACAAAAACCATTTCAGTTTGACTGGACATGTTTTGTATGAAGGGGAAGGGAAGTAATGGGAAATGAGAATGGAAAGGAAATTAGGAGCCAGATTGTGAAAGGTCTTGGAAAGCTAGGTTAAGGAGCTTATTATAATCAACAGGTGGGTTGAAAAGCTACTCCGTAAACTGTGTGGAGGTAAGGGGTTGATGATGATGTGTTTCAAAGAGAGATTTGAGGCCAAACCCTGTTTGATCCTGTTTTCTGAATTGGTGGAGATGCAACTTAAGTATAAATAGATCAGGGATGAGCACAGTGAGCCAGCTCCCCAGTATGGGATACCAATAGTTGAAGTCCACTTTCAGTGTATCTGATGTGGGTAAATGGTATAATTTTATTTTTTTTAAAAATTTTTATTTAAGGCAATGGAATTAAGTGATTTGCCCAAGGTCACACAACAATTATTAAATGTCTGGGGTCACATTTGAACTCAGATCCTCCTAACTCCAGGGCTTGTGCTCTATCTACTATGCCACCTAGCTGCCCTTGAATGGTATAATTTTCAGAAAGATTCCCCTCTTAGACTTCCCTCATTCCATGTGATCTTTCCTTCTCACAGAATGAGCAGTGATCAGCACATTTGTTTGTGTTGCCTTTGTTTTATCAGACTGAGTTCCACTCAAAACAAAGCCAACATGTTTTATTTATTTGTTTTATTTCTTTTTTTGGAGACTGGCCTCTCTCTCTCTCTCTTGCCCAGGTGGCAAGTGCAGCAAGCACTCACAGATCCAATCCCATCATTGATTGACATGGGAGTTTTGGTCTGTTGTTTCTTAGCTTTGCCATTTCATCACCTCAGAGCATTGCAGCTCAGAATTCTGGAGCTCAAGGAACCCACCAACCCCAGCCTCCAGGGCAGAAGATCAGGATCCCAGAGGTGAGCCACCATGCTCAACATTTGAGAGCAGTATTTAATTTTGAAAATGCATTAAACTTTTTAAAATTATACCTGTGCTACTGTCTTCTTCATAGGACCACACCTTGTGACAAAGAAATATACCTAAGATAGCCCACCAATTAGCAAACATTCATTAATAACCAACTATATTTGAAGTATTTACTAAGCACTGGTGAGATAAAGAGAAAAGCAAAATAGTACCTGTCCTTGAGGAGCTTATATTCTAATGGAGATACAGATGAGCACATGGAAAGATGCAAAAATCATATTCAAGTCAGGAGAGGAAGCTAGATAGTGCAGTGTATAAACTGCTGGGCCTGGAGTCAAGGAGACTTGAATTCAAATCTGGTCTCAAACTCTTACCAGTTGTGTGACCCTGGGCAAGTTACACAATTCTATTTGCCTCAGTTTCCTCATTTGCAAAATGAACTTGATGAAGTTTGAACAAAGACCAAGGACTATTAACTTTAATTTAGGGGAAAAAACTGATATCTTATTGTCTGATCTTGCTATCTCTTATACTTTATGTTTCTTCCTTAAGGATATGATTTCTCTCTTATCACATTCAATTTGGATCAATGTATACCATGGAAACAATATAAAGACTGGCAAACTGCCTTCTGTGTGGGGTGGGGGGAGGGAAGTAAGATTTGGAGAAAGATTGTAAAACTCAAAATGAATAAAATATTTAAATACAAAAAAAATGAACTTGAGAAGGAAATGGCAAACACTATAGTATCTCTTCCAAGAAAAGCCCCAGTGAGATCTTTGTGTATTTTTATATTTATTCAGTTAAAATTTATGTTGTACTTAAGAACTTGTCCCCCTATTAGAATGTAATCTCCCCCCAAATGGAAATTGTTAGATTCTTTGTTCTCATATTACCTAGTGTAGTGCCAGGCATGAAGTGAGTGCCTAATAAATGCTTGTTGACTGATATCATTACTAAAGTCACCTCTACACTTTCAGAATCCCATGTTTACAACTTTAAAGGTATCTTTCTCTAATCCCGAATTCAATCAATTGCCAGATCTTATCATCCTTTTCTCTATATCCCTCTCCTTTATTACTTTCTCTCCACTAACAAAAGAGCTCATTATATCCCCACACCCAATACAAAACCATCCTTCTGTCAATCTTTCCTATTACTATTGAGGGCACCATCATGCTTCCAGTCTCCCAGGTTCACAATCTCAGTGTCATTCTTAAATTATCAACTCTCCTTTACCCACATGTCCAATCATTTGCCAAGTCTTGTCTTCACAGTATCTCTTGTCTCTGTCTCCTCAACACTTCCACAGTCACTGCCCTGACACAGGCCCTCATCATCTTTCACCTGGACTAGTTCAATAGCCTCCTAATTGGCTTCCCTTACTCAAGCCTCTCTGCACTCCAATCCTTCCTCCATACAGCTGCCATTTTCCCTAAAGTCAAATCTGATCATGTCACCCTTTCCCTATTCAGTAAACTCCCTATGCTCTCTAGGATTAATTACAAACTCCTGCTTTTGGTATTTTAAGCTTTTCACAACCTGGACTCTTGCTTTCCTTTCAGTTTCTTTGCACCTCACTCCCCTGCTCCCCCATGCACTCAATGATCCTGGCCAGTAGGCCTACTTGTATTCTGTATGTAGGGCTCTCCATCACAAGTAGAGAAAGCAAATGGGTTATAATATAAATAGGCTTGAATATGGAGTCTGAATCCTGGCTCTACCTACCATAATCCCATTACTGTGATCTTGCTTCCCCAGAGCCCATAAAATAGAAATGATAATCCCATCCTCATAAAATTGTTGTGTGGTTCATATATGATGATGGATGGAAAATGTATTGATCACTAATTGCATTGGTAGGGTATGTGGCATAAGATTCTTCTTTGAAAAGTCCTGTGAGCCACTTTGTTTTCATTTTTAGAATTTAGAAAAACAACTAAGTCAATCAGTTGATCCATTCAAAACTCATCATCTCTCTGTGGGTGTATGAAATATTTGAGAAGGGTCAGCATCTGGTATGAGAGTTTGCCAATCCCTTTTCAGGGTTCCTCATTCACCTTTGGTGTCCATTTTCATTCAATTCTCATCTATGGCTCCAAGACGCTATAATAAATATAGTGGCCATTCCCTGATGAATCTGTCTCAGCAGACAGGCTAAACCAGATTGGGTGTAACCAACAAACCTCATACTCAAGCATGTTAAGATTTAACTCCAGCAAAATGGGCAGATGAGAACAACTTTTTCCAACAACCATGAAGATGGGTGAAATAGGTGGAGTGCTTTGATTTTGGTTAGACTTTGAAGACCCTAAGGTCATCTGCTGAATCCTAGGCCCTCACCAGTCAACTTAACTTTTGTCCTACCACCAGACTATAATAACTCAGGAAGAGAGAAGGAGGTTGACTAACTTAATGCCTTACTCATATCCAATTCATGCCAGAGTCAAGACATCATTCTGTGATATCATGGACCTCTTTTTGAAATGAAGGTCAAGCAATAATTATCTCTGTGACTACTTCCTTGACTGCCCAGACTTTCTTGTCTGAGGTCCTGCAACCTTGAATGTATATTCTGCTAATTGAATTCTTTAGAAGGAAGAATCTATATATCCAAAGGACAATCAAACTGCATACCCTTTGATCCAGCAATACAGTATTAGATCTGTATCCCAAAGAGATTTTTTTTAAAAAAGGGTAAAGGATCTATTTGCACAAAAATAGCAGTTTTTTTATGGTGGCAAAGAATTGGAAATTGAAGGGATGGCCATAATTGGGGAATGACTGGACAAGTTGTGGTCTATTATTGTAATGAAATGCTATTATGCTGTAAGAAATGACAAGCAGGCTGATTTAAGAAAAACCTGGAAAGATTTACATGCACTGATACGAAGTGAAATGATCAGAACCAGGAGAACATTGCACACAGTAATGGCAATACTGGACAATGATCAATCAGAAATGAAAATTATTCTCAGCAATACAATGATCCAAAATAATTCCAAAGAACTCATGATGAAAAGGGCTATCCATATTCAGAGAAGGAATTATGGAGTCTGAATTTAGATCAAAGCATACAAATAAATAAATAAATAAAATTTAAAAAATAAAACTAAAAAATATAAGTTAGTCTGTAGACAGCTCTTATGATGTTACTCAGTGTTTCAAATATCTATATTTTGTTTCTCAGGGCATATAGACTACAGATCTTTAAAGGGAGAGATATTTATTCTAGCCCTGGCAACACAGAAAAGAGCAAATGGTAGGTATTTAACAAATAGTCTTTTGTTTGATATTTATCCTCATAGTAGCCATGTGAGAAATGTATCATTATCTTCTATTAAAACAAAATAATAGCATTTTTAGATTAATAAAGCATTTTCTACACAACCACCTAGTGAGGTAAGTACTGTCAAATATTATTATTTCTAATTTATAGATAAAGTTACTGAGACTCAGGAGGGGAAATGACTTTGCCCAAGCTCACACCATGAGTGAGTGAGAATTTATATTTTTTTCAGTCTGGATGGAACCTCAGAGGCCATAGCACCTTCATTTTTTTTTTTTCAGAGAAGAAAATGATTTTTTTAGAGAGGTGAAGCAACTTTTCCAAAGTCATGCTAATTAGTGTTGAACTTGGAATACAAACTCAGTTCTCCTGACTAATTCTCTTTCTCGTGGCCCAGAAAGGGACCTGACTCTACCAACATTACCAGGTTAATAGACAAAGGAATGAAATAGATGAGGTTTTGTGGAGTGATGCAGGGAAAAAGGGAGCAGCTAGATCCCCTCTTGGAGATGGCCTAGTGGGAGGGTCATTGAAGAACCAGAAAGAAATTTTTCTTCTTATAATTCTTCCCACAAAATGGAGCAACTTCTAAAAGTCTCACTTGTGGCAGAAACATTAAGGTCAGAATCAAATATTTCTTTCCTAGGGGTGCCTAGGTTGCATAGTAGATAAAGCACCGGCCCTGGAGTCAGGAGTACCTGGGTTCAAATCTGGTCTCAGACACTTAATAATCACCTAGCTGTGTGGCCTTGGGCAAGCCACTTAACCCCATTTGCCTTGCAAAAACCTAATATATATATATTTCTTTCCTGGTTCATTTTATTATTATTATTTAAAAATATATATTTTGCTTTTTCAATCAGCAAAAATCCACCTTCTTTGCTTCTTATCACAACTTTCCTTTCATCCAACTAAGAATGAAAGAAAAATGAAACTCCTGTTACAAATGTATAGTCAAGCACAACAAATTTTGGCACCATCATGTACCCAAAAGATTATGTCTTGTTCTGTACTCTTGAATCCTTCTCTCCATCAGGAAGTGGGTAGAATGTTTCAGCATGAGTCCTCTGGAGTCGTGGTTAATCATAATGTTGATCAGAGTTCCTAATTCTCTCGAAGCTGTTTGTTTCTACTATATTGTTGTCATTGTATAAATTGTTCTAATTCTGTTCATTTTACTCTCTTTCCAAGTTTCTCTGAGACCATATCTTTTTTCATTTCTAACAGTACAACAATATTCTATTCCATTTATATAGCATAGCTTGCCCATCTATTCCCCAAATGATGGACCCTGCCTCAGATTCTTATTATTCAACATCTCTGAAAAATCTGTAACTATTTTGGTATATT
This sequence comes from Macrotis lagotis, assembly GCF_037893015.1. Lineage (NCBI taxonomy): Eukaryota > Metazoa > Chordata > Mammalia > Peramelemorphia > Peramelidae > Macrotis > Macrotis lagotis. Next base: position 355,685,324 of record NC_133658.1, on the reverse strand, counting down.
CTTAGAAAAAGTTTGTTTTGCTTAAGAGTATTCCATCCCTTAATCTACTTTCCTTCTAATACTTTCTTCTCTCTTCTCCCTTTTCTCTCTTGAATGAAATGCATTTCTATACTCTGTTGTGTGTATAGTTTTCCTTTTAACCAGTTTAGATGAGAGTGAAATTCAAGTGTCATGCATCCCTCCTTCTCCCTACCTCCTCCTTTTTTATATGGATGCCTACTTTCACACTCAATTTATGGGATATAATTTCCTTTAAACTTCCTTTCCTTTCTCCTCCTAGTTTATTCTTCATCCCCTTTCTTTCCATTTTTCTCTTAAGATCATTAAGAGATAATGAAACTACTCCCAGGCCTTGTCTAATTATACTCCCTCTATGATAAGTCTCTGAGCGAATGCATATATCATCTCCCCATATTTGAATGCAAGCAGTTTATCCTTGTTTAATCCTTTATGATTGTTCATTCGTGTTTAACTTTTTATGTCGTTGTTTTTTTTAAACACCTGTGTTTTAACTCCAAAGTTCCTATACAGTTCTGCTCTTTTTCTTCATCAATATTTGGATATGAATATTCCTCTATTTCATTACAAGTTCAATTTTTCCTCTGCAGGATTATACTCAGTTTTGCTGGGTAAGTCATTTTCAACTGTAAACCTATATCCTTTGCCTTCTGAACTATCATATTCCAAACTTTCCACTTCTTCATAGTGGTGACTGCAAAATACTGTGAGATCCTTACTCTTGGCTTCTTAGGACTTGAATTCTCCACCTGATTCTTTGAAGTATTTTTTTTCTTTGACTTGGAAACTCACAATTTTGGCTATAATGTTACTAGAAGTTTTCATTTGGGGTTTCTCTCTGGAGGTTACCAGTGATTTCTATTTCCACTTTGCCTAAAAGGTCTGAACAGTTTCCTTCTATGACTCTTGATATATGATGTCTACATTCTCTCTTTTTGATAATAGCATATTCAATGAGCATAGTTCAATGAGACTTAAAATTTTTTTCCTCCTTAATCTGTTTTCCAGAGCAGTTGTTTTTGCTCTAAGATGCCTTACATTTTCTTCTCTTTTTCAAACATTTTGGGTTAACATTCTATTTGTATTAATATTTTTTGTTATCTCATAGATTTGTTGACATCTATTCCATCAATTCTAATTTTGAGGAAATTTGTCACTTGGGCAAGGTATTATATCTTTTGATCCAAGCTGTTTATTGCCTACCAATTCTTTTTTTCATAGATCTCATGTCTCTCCCAAATTTTTCCTCCAGCACTTTCATTTCAATTATATTAACAAAAAAATTAAAACTCTTTTTAATTCTTGTTTCATTTATTCCAGGAATTCTAGTTGAATTTGTGCTCAAGCTATGTTTTTGTTTTTAGGTTTTTTGAAAGGCAATGGGGTTAAGTGATTTCCCCAAGATCACATAGATAGGTAATTATTAAGTGTCTAAGGTCGGATTTGAACTCAGGACCTCCTGACTCCAGGACTGGTACTCTATTCACTGTGCCACCTAGCTGCCCCTCAAGCTTTGTTTTTAATCTGAGGTTTTTGATTATAATTTTTTTGCAAGCATTATCTTCTTTTCTGGGTTTGAATCTTGAGCATCTTTGTCCCTAAATCATACTGACATGGAGTCCTTTTTTACATGGAATTATTTTTTAGTTTGTTTGCTCATTCCTCCAGTTTAATCTCCTGACCTCAGATTTGGGATTATGGCTAAATTCTGAACTTCACTAAAAATCTAGGCTGTTTTTTGTTTGTTTATTTGTCTGTTTCCTTCTTGGGGAGTACTGTGTGTTTTGTTATTCCAAAATCTTAGGGACAGCTCAAGCTTGCACTTGTAAGTTTTTAGTCCTCCCAAAGTGGTCTCACCTAGTACAAGGTCAGATTGCTTCCCCTCTAGACTGAGCTCTAGACTGAGGTTTGATTTGAGTTTGGGTCTAAGCAATAGTAGTCTTTTGCTGAACTGAACTACTAACAGGCAGGTAGGAAATTCTGCTGATTCTGAGTTTTGATTTGGGATTCCCACCCAGGTTATCCCTTTGCAGGCTTCAGACTGGGTTGGAAGCTGGATCTGAGACCTTGCTCTGCTCCTGTGAAGATTACCACTCCTTATCCCAGAATGTGACCCTATGTTGAAGGTCCCATCCTTAGTCCATCCTGGGTTTGTGACTTGGAAGTAGGAAATGGGTGACAAAATTGTCAGATAGCACCTTTCTCCATGATTTTAAACAAAACTTCTACTTGTGCTGTACAGTTCCCTAGACAGTGTTCTGGTCAGTCTGGAGTTTCATGTGTTCACAGACTCTATGTCTTTCTGTGCTGAACCAAACTAGAAAAGTGACTGTCTGTGTCTTTTCCTTATTTTTTTCCCACTAAAATTCAACATGGTTCATTTTCTAGATCCTAGAAGTAGTTTGGGGATGTAAGTAGCTCACCTACACTTTTTAGTGCTATTTTGCCATCTTGGCTCCCTCTTCTCTTGTTCCTGATTTATCACTAACTCACTATATCAAGTCACTTTTCCTGTCTGAGCTTCACTTTCCTCAGATATAAAATAAAAGATTATTTAAAGTCGACCTATCCATTAGTGTTGTTGGAAAGATAACATGAGATAATACATGTTAATGTGCTTTGTAAACCTTGAGTTTAGGCAGTTATTGTTGATAATTAAAGAGTGAAGAAAATGGATAACAGACTAGGACTTGGAGCTCAATTTCATTCATTAACTCCAGAAAAAGAAAATATCAATATCATAATCATCATCTTTGTTACTTTTATTACTCATTCCTTCAAAGTTTGCTTAATACTTTCTTTTGAACCACATTAGGAACTGGAAAATGGGAACATTCTTAAAGAAGAGAAAGTTAAAGCTCAAAGAGGGAAATTCATTAATTCATAGTAAAGAATAAATAGCAGAGCTGTACTAATTCTGATCTGAAGTTTACAGAGGAGGATGATGGCAACTTCTGGTTCAAATCTAGACCTATACCCCAGGCCAGACTTTGCTCTCTTCACTGTATCAAGTTTAGTTGGGGAGATTCTGGTAAATTTTATTTTATCTTTGTGGATCTCAGTTTTCCCAACTATAAAGTGAGGAAAGATAGATTATATAATCCCAAAGGTCTCTTCCTTTAAACCCAATGAAGTCTTTATTCCATGACCTTCCAATGCTAACCAATGTTTTTGATCACTGTGCTGGTTACAGAGTAGGGTGTAAATATGTTTTTGGAAAGAGTCCAGTTCCTGTTGCCAGGCACAGCAAAGTCATGCTAGGTTTGACCCCACTTCAGTGACCATTCTGACAGCCATAGTATCTCATATGATCCATAAAAGGAATTTAGAAAGAATTTTGAAATTATGGACAAAATCCCAGATGATGAATAGTTGAGTAGTAAAGAGGGAGAGATCTAGAGCTCTTCAGGTCCAGGCTATAGAGAATTCTGGGTGAAGAATGTGAGGAAAAGGTGGAATGAATGTAAATTGGATTGAAGTGAGAGATTGGGATAGGAAATATCTGTCTTTTTACTGGTAATTTGGTTGGCTTTTTGTCCTTTTAGAAACAATGTTTCCACTTAACCCCATTGCTTTGCAAAAACCTAAAAAAATAATTTTTCCCCTTCTGATTTGGGATCAGAGCCTAGTTCTGCTACCCAGTTTCAGCATCTATAAAATGAGGGGCTTAGTCTAGATAGCTTCTAAGGTCACTTCCAATTCTACATCTATGAACTTTTGATCTTATAATCCTCCTTCCTTTACTCTACAAATCTTCAGAGAGTTTCACTATAACCCTGTGGAATGTCTATCAAAACCTTTTAAGAAAAATTTTTTTCCCACTAAAATTCAACATGGTCATTTTCTAGATCCTAGAAGTAGTTTGGGGATGGAAGTAGCTCGCCTACACTTTTTTTTAGGTTTTTGCAAGGCAAATGGGGTTAAGTGGCTTGCCCAAGGCCACACAGCTAGGTAATTATTAAGTGTCTGAGAACGGATTTGAACCCAGGTACTCCTGACTCCAAGGCCGGTGCTTTATCCACTACCACCTAGCGGCCCCTCACCTACACTTTTTAGGTAGGAAGAGATCTTTGGGATTATATGGTCTATCTTTCTTCACTTTATAGTTGGGAAAACTGAGATCCACAAGGATAAAATAAAATTTACCAGAATCTCCCCAACCAAACTTGATACAGTGAAGAGAGAGCAAAGTCTGGCCTGGGGTATGGGTCTAGATTTGAACCAGAAGTTGCCATCATCCCCCTCTTTAAACTTCAGATCAGAATTAGTACAGCTCTGCTATTTATTCTTTACTATGAATTTATTTTATTTTATTATTTTCTTCAATTGAAATTTTATCTTGTTTTTCCAATTACATACAAAGGTGGTTAAGAAAACCTATTTAGAAAGTCTGTGAGAGAGAACCATGGAGAGACTTAAGAGTATCAGAATTTTAGTTCTGACACTTATTTGCCAAGGGACCATGGACATGTTAGTTCTGGATCTGATTTTCTGAAAATTGAGCCCTCCTCAGGAGGAATTTCTCCTCTCCTTAGTGCCTATGTTCAAGAAAAATCCTATCTGACCCGTGAACAAAATGGACACCTTAGAAGGGCTTAGAAGATTTCCATATTTCCTTCCAATTCTCAGTCCTATGATGCTATGATTAGGAACCATAAAACCAGATCTACTACTAGTCAGAACTATAGCTAACTTGATCTAACTTCAAGATCATCTTGGGAAAGAGAGATCAACATTGTTCTGTCTGGACCTTAGAAGGTGAACTAGGACAGGGGAGTGGGTAGAGAGAGGCATGAAACTGACCTGAAGGCAAATTTCAGCTTGTAAAAAGACAATTGCTGACAATCAGAGCTGCTCAAGAATGGGACAGGCTAGGCTGCCTTGGGAATATTTGAACGAAGACTGGATGATCACTGTTGGTAGTGCTGAGGGGGAGATTCTTGCACTGACTGGGAAATTGAACCAGATGACCTCTGAGATCTCTTCCAATTAAGAGATTTATTCCTTTCCATTTTCCTTAATTTCCTTTGAGGAAAAAAGAGGCAGTCACAAGTATCAGGTTCACAATTAAATTATTTATTTTAAGATAAATGTTGAATGCTATTTTTCTTTCCTTTGTAATTTATTTTAATTTGTATTTTATTTTATGCATTTTAAAATATTCTGAATAGGGGTTGCCACAACACCACACATGATTTTAGAGTACCTAATGAAATCCAACACCTTAATTTTACAGTTGAAGAAACTGAGACCCAGGGAGTTTAATGACTTGGTCCCTCAAGTTGTAAGCATCAGAGGTCCTCTGATTCCAGAGCTGGAACTCTTTACAATTCACCAATTAAACAAAAGGTATTTACTGAGAGCCTGCTATGTGCCAAGCATTGTTCTAGGCTTTGAGGATACAAACACAAAAATTAAACATTCCTTGCCCTAATAAAGTAACTTGAATTCAATGTTTCCTGAGCACTTTCTATCCATGTGCAGAGTTCTGAGTTGAGGGATTCAGTGATGAATAAGCCCTAGCCCCTGACCTTCCAGAACTTACAGCCTAGGTCAGAAAATAAGATCATAAACAAGAAGAGAATAAGAATATCAAATTGCGGCTGTTCAAGGCCAGGTGAATGGTACTGCCATACTCACTCAAAGCTCAGATCACCTTAGACTAGAGTGGTATGGGAAAACTTCAAGAAGGTGGTGGGATTGGAACTGGGTTCTGGACAATGCACAGTTTCAGTATTCTATGGAGAAAGAGAATGTTGGAATCAGGAGATATGGCTGAGTTACTATCTTTCTGTAAGATCCTGGTCAAATCCCTGCTCTTCTTTTGTCCTCAGCTTCTCACTATATAAAATGAGGACAAAGAAGGACTAGATAGTCTTTAAGGTCGCTTCTAGTCTAAATATACGAGTCCATGGGAGATTTTCGATTGTGGAAGGGAGCTGAGAGAGAAGATGAAGAGCGGGGAGAAGAGTGTTAGCAAATGCTAGGGAGCAGGAATACAGAAAACAGTATTTTATGTTGAAAATTACTCTTGGACTGTGGGTCAGCAGAAATATCAGGAAAGAGGGGCATATTTGTCGGTGGCTGCACCACTAGGCTGACATTATATGGCTAGGACATTAGATATGAGAAAAATGGCAGATCAAAGCAAGGAGGTGATGCTACCCAGGAATGGTCAGGACCATGGAGAGCTCCTAGTAAGCTTGTTCTGTGATCTCCGACTCTACTGTTATATCTAAAGTAGGACCTTAAATTGAGTCAAATTCTTTCATTTTAAAGAGGGAAAATATGAGACACAGTGAGGGAAAGAGACTTGGCCAAGATATGCAGTGATCTAGTAGCAAAATCAGGGTGAGCACTCAGACTTCTAAATATAGGTTAAAAATCCAGCCTCTGACTCTTATTAGCTATGTGACCTTGGAAAAGTCTCCTGGATTTGTTTAGTGAATGAGACGGTTTGAATCCATCTCTGGGGTCATTTTGAGCTCTAAATCTATGATCCCATCATCCCAAATATTTATTAAGTACATACTTATTAAGTGTGGTTGAAATAGCCCTGAACAAAAGAGATTCATCCATTTATTCAGCAAATTATTAAACACTTATTACTCTGTCAGACACTATGCTTGCAATTGAGGTTTACAAAGACAAATTAACCTCTTTTCCTCAAGGAGCTTACATTCTACTATGGGCTGGAGTAGACAATGTGTACATTAGAAAATTGCACATTAGAAAATTAAACACAAGACATATACAAAATAATTTCCAGAGGGAGGTCACTCACTAAAAGTTGAAGGGGGTATGTGTGGGAATCAGGATGGGCTTTCTGTAGAAGTTAGCTTGAGATGAGCATTGAAGGAAGCTAGGCATTTTATTATCAGAGGGTAGTCAGGATGCCTGGGGTTTATATCCATAGGTCTAGACCTCCGAGCCTCTTAATTTAGCAGCACTGGCAGCAGCTCAGGCCCTCTATGATCATTTCTCCACTAGACTTCTCTGAGTCTGAAGTGGAAGCAAGAAGGCCCAACATTTTTAGAACAGGGATCTTCACAACCAGATAGAGTTTAGAGGGAGGCCAAAGAAATATTCAGTCACATTCACAGAGCTTGGAGCAGTTGCCTCTCATCATCATAATCTCTGCCTCCTGCCTAGTGAAAATCTGACTGCTCTGTACCGTACATTAATCTTAGGGATGTAACTATTTGCAGGGATACTAAATTCCCGAGTTTCTTCCTGAGCCCTGACTCTGGTCCTAGACAAGTGATTCTTAACCTTTTCTGTATGAGGAACCCTTTGGGTAAACTGGCGAAACCAATGGCCTTTCCCCCTCAGAATAATATTTTTAAATGAATAAAATACAGACTACAAAGGAAATCAATTGTATTGAAAAACAGATGTATTTTTTTTCCTCTTTCAACTTCACATTCGTGGACCCTAGGGAAAGAGCCCCTACCCTAGATTGTACCCTGACCCTAACTCCAGATCGGGCCTTACTCCGGCAGCAGGCTGACCCTCTGGGACCCTGAGCTCACACCCAGGCTGAGCACCACTGCATGCATGCCTCCATCCGACCGGATCTGAACTTTGGCTCTCCTCCTCCTCCTCTCATGGGTTCTTGATCCACTCGCCTGATGGTCGGAACTTGGTGCTCGCCTGCCTCTGCTGCCCTGGCAGCCTGGGGCGGGGCAGGCTGCTCTGGGCGGCTGCACCACCAGGCGCCTGGCGCACACTGCCCCAGTTTTCTGCGTCCAGCCCCCCCCCCCCGTTTCCTCCGTGGCCGCCCCCCGCCCCCGCCCCGACACCCGTAGTCCCGCCCCTCGCGGGTCCGCGCCTGGTTTTGGGAGCAGCCGGCGGGCGCCTGGCTCTCGGGTCCCCTCCCCGCGCCCCCCGCCCGCCCCTCCCGGCCGCTCCTGCCGTATTCTCGGGGGATCTCGGGCGGCCGCGGCTCCTGCAGCATCTCCGGGCATGGGGCCGCGCGGGGCGCTGCGGGCGGGGGCCGGCGCCGCGGCTGCCTCAGCCTAGGAGCCGGGGCCGGGGCCGGGGCCGGGGCCGGGGCCGGGGCCCGAACCGGAGCCGGGGCCGGAGCCCGCCCGGCCCGGAGCGCGGCGGCCGAGCCGGGACCGCGGAGACGTGCGCGCTGCATGGCCCGGGGAGGCGCCCGGAGGAGCAGAGCGCAGGTGAGCCGGGCGGCTGGGGAAGGGGCCGGGGGGGCTTCACCGCAGCCGGCGGAGGAGCAGCCCACCCAGGGGGATGGGGAATGTGACAGCGGCCGGAGCAGCACCCCCCGCGCCTGAGGGCAGGGCATCACCGAGCTGGGGCAGCCCTCCCCTCATAAATTCTCAGCCCCGGAGAGGGGGGAGCGCACTGCGGCCCCTGGCAGCCGCTTCCTCATCCCGGGAGGAAGGGTCCCCGTGCCAGGGCAGCCTCCCCCTTCCTTATTGATTCACAGAGCCCCACGGGGGTGGGGGTGGTTCTGTAGCCCCGCAAGCCTCTTCCTCATCCCCAGGAAACGGAGATGGCAGCGGAACACTCGGGTACAGGTAGCCCCATTCTTTAGTCCTAGCGGGGTGCTTGTGTGTGTGCCGGGGAAGACCGGGGCCCGGCATCCCCCTCCTCAAAGCTGGCAGGATCGGGCCCGGCCCGCCCCCTCTCGATAGATTCAAAGAACCACTGGGGGATTCGGACTGTCCAGCCCCCAGCGCCCCAGTCCTTCGCCGGGGGCTGTGGGGGGGGGGAAGCTGGGGGGCGCTCCCACTCAGGAGACGGGGGATTGGGGGCGGGTCATAGCCAAGGCCCCTGGTGCCAGTTGCAAATAGGACTCTGACCAATGTGGATGGGGATGGGGGCAGGGGCCTCTGCTGGAGGAATTTACTGCGAAATGCACGTGGACGGGCCCTGGTGGTGGGGGTGCCTTTCCGGGAGGGACTTGGGGGGAGCTCACGTGGCCTGAGAGGGCTGCCTTGGACGCTTGGGTCCCTCCCTCAAAGGCAGAATTGGGCTGAAGGGGAAGAGGGGGTACAAGCCCGGGTGCTGCACGTCCAGATGTGTCCTGATGTGCCTGAGGCTTCTGTGCGCCTGGGGGGAGGGGGACGTGTGTTACCTGGACATGTGACTCGCCGTGTGGGGTTTCGCCTCTGTGTCCTATGCCCTTCTCTCCATTTCTCCTGGCTTTCTGTTATGTTGGGCTTTAAAAAAAAAACCAACAAAAACACTAGAGACTGTTGTGGAATTAATATGAATAGGGATTGTAGGGGGGATTCCTTGAATGAAGAGTGATCGGAGGGGTAGAGACTGGCAAAATTGAGTTCCATTGGCTAATATGGGGGGGGGGCATCCACCACCACCCCCCGGGAAAGTTGCTCTCTTCTTTATTCAAGAAAATGGGGCAAGAGGAGTATAATGAGCGCTAGACTGTGAAAGGAATTGATGTAGAAAGGTCCCCTCTAGCTCCTCCTTCCAGCTTCTGGGTCCAGGCCAGACTTACCCCATCAGTCAGGATGTCGAGTCTTTCAACCTGGGCATCCCTCCCCACAGCTAGGGCAGGTTTTTCTCTATTGCCTGAGAGAGGCTGAAAAAAAAGGCTATGGGGAAAGCTCTTTTTCTTCTCTCTGGGTCTCTAGCTATCCCCTTCCTGCCTAATTCAGTTTAGAGCTACAGGCAGGGAAAGAATTCAGGCACAGGGTTCCCCCTCCCCCTCCCCCTCCCCCTCTCCCACCAGTCAAGGCTCCCTGGGCCTAACTCCCTGGGAAGGATCTAATGGCTAGTTCCCCTCCCCCTCCTACTGGTTGGTAGCCATGCTAAAGAGATTAGGCCTTGGGGCATTCCAGACCAGGGTGACCACCACTACTCTCAGCTAGATCTAGCCAGAGATTTCTACTGATGAGTAGGCCTGAAGCTCCAGGTCCAAGAAGAAACTTGAGACCCCAAGGAAGATATCCAAGGCCTGACTGGGCAAAGAGGGTACAATGTTGTAGGATCTTAGGAACAGACTGCTCTATCCATTCATCCTCCTGCTCTTTGATAACTAGTCTCCCTCCTTTAGAAAAATTCAATATTTTCTGCCCAAACCACTAAGGTACCAAGGAAGGGGCTGAATGATGTGGAGGAGGGGGTAGAGGAGTGAGGTAAACTCTTTCAGAACCCCAAAGATTTCCAAAGCCTGATACTACACTGGAACCAAAGAAAATTTCAGACTACAGAAGAGGAATCAGAAGGGAGGGGTAGATACCATGGACAGGGCAGAGTTGAAGCTGCCAAAGTCAAAAATATGAACAAAAAAAAAAAAAAGACTGGGTATCAATAATATTGATCTTAGGGTCTGATGCTATTGTTAGAACCTGAGGGGAGCCCTGGGGTTGAGGGTCTGGCTGCTCCACAGGTGGCAAGACAGTCCTAGAGACCCATCCTGAGTAGTCACTGAGGGACTGATCAGTCTGTTCCCAGCAGGTGCTGGAAATACTAGTGATTTGGACACAGTGTGTCTCTGTGAGTGTACATGATGGTAAATTTATGCATGTATTTGGACGCATGTGGGGTGCATCTCTGATTGTGTGTGTTTCCGTCTGCCTCTGCAGTTATCTCTGTGTATCTGTAGCTGTGTTTAAGTGTCTTTACATGTGTACCTTTATTTCCCTAGGAGCATATGTGCAGTATGTCTTTGTATGCTTTTATGTGTTTTTATGTGTCCATATGTATGATAAAGATGCAGGGGTGGGAGGAGATGCATCTGTGGTGCTATGTTCTAGGACACCTGAGTTCTCCACACTCCCCTAAGAGATCTCCTTAGGCCAAGTTTCCAAAACCACTCTCTCCCAGGGTGACAATTGTCTGTTTGTTTTCTGTTGAGCTGGAGGCTACCAGGGCATATACAGACAGTGTGGCTCACAGTATGTGTGTATGTTTGGAGTGGGAAGGAAGACAATTGAAAGAATGACAGGATCTTGTTTTACTGCTGTTACCATCATCCTTGAGCAAAAATGATGCTCTTGGGCCTGCCCTAGGAAGGTTTGTTTGTCTGACAATAGGAATGGTCTGCACCAAGCCTAAGAACCATATATGTTCTCCTCTTTTGTCTTCCCTAAGTGACCAAGACATAGATCTATAAAGTTGTTATCCAAGTTTGTCCGGGTGGGGGTGAGCTGTGACCCAGAATAGATCAAAACTAATTAGCCCCTGTAACTGGGAGTATAGTCCAAGAGTTCATTGTCTTCAGACTGGGTAGCCTCCCAGGGATTAAGTTGGGGAACTCTGAAACCCTTCCTGTGTCTCCCATTGATATAAGGGGAGCAAGGTTATGTGCATTGTGACTGAGGAAGGGATGGATGACTTCAGATGATGTTATAAACCTATTTTGTATGTAGTCAACACTAGGGAGAGCTGAGAGCTAATGAGTCCTCTTGAAAAACTTGCTTTAGGGAGTTTGTGTTTCACATGCCACTGAAATGACAAAAAAGCAATGACCAATAAATATCCCTATGGGGAACAAGGATCAATCAGAATACCACATTTCAGGAGGGTTGATGACAAGTTCCTTTGCTGAATATAAGCTCCTTGAGGGCAGGTACAATTTTGCTTTCTCTTTGTATTGTTAGTATAAAGTCTGAACTTAAAGTGTTTGTTGAATGCATGTAGAATGAAGAATGAATTCATCATGGGATCCTACAGAGGAGAGAGACCACAGTAGGCAGTGGCAGAGAGACTAGGTCCTATAAGCTTCAGATGTTTAACCTGTATAAGAGTCAGTTTCGTGGGGGTGGCAGAATGAGAGAGTAGAGAATGGAAATGAATTCTGTCTCATGTGTTTGATGTCCTAGAGAAGAAGAAGCAAACTTCTCCTAATTAGCTTCAGAGGGCAGAACCAAGAGCAAGGAAGGAAGCCACAGAAAGACAGGTTTCCCTGTATCCAGAGTTACTCCTTGTTTCCCACCATCCTGCCCCAATTCTTCCTTCTCCCAGGTAGCCAAATAATGACTGAGCACTTGGAGAGGGCCCAGGCCCAGACCAGCCAGGCATTAAGGGGCATGCAGATGAAGTGTGACAACTGCTGTCAGGGAACTGACAGTCAGATAGGGAAATCAAGACTCCTTTGCATGGGATGATAGCAACTAATATTAGAATATTTCTAATTAGGGCCAAGTCATGTGGGTATGGACCATGGTATAGGGAGACCAAATTTGGACTCAGAGGATTTGACTGAGAGAGAGCTCACTCTGCTACTCATTAGCTACATAGTTCTTTGATGGAATTAGACTAGCCCAGTCCCTGGACACTTTCAGTCTGAATTCTCCATATAAACCCTCTGGAAGTGTAGAGAGGAAGGGAGAGGCAGAATGTTACAGTTAGAAAGAACTTGGATTTGGATTCCACCTGTGACACTGACCATACAGCTGGACAGGAACAAGTCGTTTTCTATCTCAGAGAATCAAATTATTCATCAGTAAAGTGGGAGCGACAATATCTGTGCTACCTACCTCTGTCTCAGAACTTATGGGGGGACATACAAGCCTTAAAACACTGTTGAAATGAGAGTAGTCATAGTTAATAAGGAAGAGTAATCAAACTAAGAGTTGTTGAAGTTGGAATGGGTATGGTTCCTAGAAGTGAATGTTGAACTGAGTTTTGAAGGTGGTACAGGATTTGTGGGGTGGGGAGGAGAATAATAGCATGATGGATAGGAAGTTGGGAAGACCTTGGCTCAAGAATCACCTCTGACACATTCTAGTAGTAAGATTATCCTCTCGGGGTCTCCAGGTAACTCATTAAGACTGTAAGTTATTCATGGGTCATTATTTTACATTTGTAGAAGGAATTTCCATACTGGAGGGTTCCCCACAGTATTGAAATCATAGGTCCAAGGGGAAAGGGGGGAATACTGATACTATCCACACTGAATTGTTGTGAAGATCAAGTGGGTTGATGTAATGCCATATTTCTCTAACTGAGGATTACATAAAAAGTATTTAGAATATATAACCCTGTGTAAATCACAAAGCAATATAAAAATATCAACTACAATATTTACCATTATTATGCTTGTTCAAAGAAGCTGATACTCCTTTTGTATTTTGTCCCTGGATATCTACATCCCCCCTGCCCAAGCTTAAACCTCTAGTACCATCCAACCCAGGTGCTCACCTTTTCTTACCTGACCTAATTTGGAACACATCTATCAATCTGGGCTCCAACTTCTGACCTGGCATGAAGGATGAGATCTGTCATTGTCTGATTTTTTGAGATATCACCTCTCCCCCACCCCACCCCCTACTTCCCATTTATGTAGCTTTTTCCAGATTACCTGTGATTTGGGTCTCTTACATTTTTTATGTGATGGGTACAGCTCTTTGCAAAGTTACAGTTACTTGTTGCAGCCATAGCCAGCTCTATACTGAATCTTCCTGGTATGACTTGGAAGCAGATTGAGGCAAGAATGATCAAGCCCCTCTTTACAGTTGGGGAAATTGAGGCCTAAAGAAGGGAATGAAGCAGTTCAAGATCACACTGAGTCAGTGGCAAGGAGGAATATAACTCAGGTCTTTGGTCCCTCAGGCTAGTGCTATTTCCATTATGTCCAACTTTTTCTCTTTCTTTCTCTAAAGTTTGGTGTTCTTTGTAAATGAAGCTAGATTGAAACAAATTGGGATTGCAAAATCTAGGCAGGAGCCTACATTTGGAGCTGGAAGACACCTTTAGAGGTCATCTATTTCAGTACTTTCACTTTGCACATGAGGAAACTGAGTGTGTAAAAAGTTAAGTGACTTGTCCATTCATACCAAAGAGCAAAGTCATCTGACTCCAAATCCAAATTTATTTCTAACTGTACCATAGTAAGTGTCGTTGATCCAGTAACTTCTGTCTAAAACAGATAGCACCAGAAAGGAAATCAAACGTCCTCTGAGTATCTAAGGTAGAGGTCAGTGATTTTAAAAATGCTTCTGTCTTAAATTTCTTTTTAAAAAAACAAATTGATGCTTAAAGGGGTGAGCTTCAGTTATTTGGAAAATTTATTTATATGGAACTGTACATGTTAAGGCAAAATTATGCAAATTACAAATCATTAAACAAATTTTTTTGTTTGTTGGGTAATTTTTTTTGTTCTACTGTGGTAGAAAAATTTCCTGACCAAAAGGAAGTTACTGTTTTGAGGGAGGACAATATTAATTCTTAAAATCAGTAGCTGACTGGAGAGACTTGCATGAACTGATGCTGAGCAAGATGAGCAGAACCAGAAGAACATAGTACACCCTAACAGCAACATGGGGGTGATGATCAATCTTAATGAACTTGCTCATTCCATCAGTGCAACAATCAGGGACAATTTTAGGGGATCTGTGATGGAGAATACCATCTGTATCCAGAGAAAGACTTGTGGAGTTTGAACAAAGACCAAAGTTTATTACCTTCAATTTAAAAAAAAAAAGTTGTTTATAATTTTGATCTCTCTATTATTTTATTTCTTCCTCAAGGATATATTTTTTCTCTCTCAACACATTCAATTTTGATCGATGAATAGCATGGAAACAATATAAAGATTATCAAACTTCCTTCTGTGGTGGGAAGAGGGGAGGGAAGGGAGGCTGGAGGGAAAAGTGTAAAATTCAAAACTTCGCAAAAGACAGGTAGAAACTACTATTGTATATAATTGGAAAACAAAATATTTATATAAATAAAAAAATTTAAAAATCAGTAGCTGGGGGGGGGCGGGGCTAGGTGTCTCAGTGGATAGAGCACAGGCCCTGGAGTCAGGAGTACCTGAGTTCAAATCTGGCCTCAGACACTTAATAATTACTTAGCTGTGTGGCCTTGGCAAAGCCACTTAACCCCATTGTCTTGCAAAAAAAAAAAAAAAAAAAGAGCATTAAATTCAGTAGCTGAATGGGACCTAGAACCCAGGTCTCCTGATTCTTATTTCAGGGCTCATTAGAGGCAGCTAGGCATCATAGTGAATAGGGCCTGTCATTGGCAAGATCTGAGTTTAAAATCCCACCTCACATTCTCAACAGTTGTATGACCTTGGGCAGATCACTTAACCTCTGTCTACCTCAATTTCTTCAACTAGGAAATGAAAATAATAGTATCATTTACCTCCCCGGGTTATTGTGAGGACCATTAAGAAAATTTTTATAAAGGATTTAACATAGTTCCTGGCTCATATAGCTGCTTAATCAATGTTGCCTATTATTATTCTTCTGAAATCCTTCCCCTCTCACTCAGTCACTAGGGAACTGTGAAAGGTAGCAAGGTGTGCAGGCACAATCCTAGGCAGAGGCAGAAGACCCAGGTTCTCCTACCAGCTCTTTTATTCATTATCCATCTGAGTGTGAGCAGATCCCAGTCCCTCTCTGGGCTTCAGTTTCCTCCACTGTAAAGTAGGGATAATAACACAGTACCTGCCTCACAGGACTATTGTGAGGATCAGAAGAGATCGCAGATATAAAAGACCTTGGGAACCAGAAAACGCAAAATGAATGCAAGCTATTTCAGGAACCCCACTAGCTCAAGACCTTTCCTCATAGGTGTCTCTCTTAGGCCCCTCTGTACTTTCCTGAACTAATCTAGCCTGTCCTCTTGCTTCTGGAGGCACAAGCCACTTCTCCCTCTGGCCTAGAGGAAGCTTTGGCTCGGGTCTGCCTTCCCAGGGGTGCCCCAAAACATTCCACCCTCAGCAGCTGGCTGGGGGAGGGGCCCCTTCTCCCCTCCCGCCCCCGGACCCTCTCACCACGGCTGCGTCATGGACCCAGAGCTTGGGAGCACAGCTTGGAAACGGGGGCCCGGGTTTGCTAAAGACGACAAAAAAAAAAATTTTTTTTTAAATGCTCTTCCCACACATCTCAGGCTGCCTGGCTTCCACCCCCAGCCAACAGTACTGAGTGTTGGCACCTCTCCCTGCTTCTGCCAGATTGGATTGTGGGGGGAGGGATGGAGAGGAGGCTGTGTTTCATGTAGGGGAGAGAGCCCTAGGATCCGGGATTTAGGGTACCTATGGCTCTGTCACAAACTCACTGTGTGACCTTGATCTGGTCCTTTCTAGATGTCCTCTGAAGCCAACTCTAAAGTAATAGTTATTGTAGTGTTCTGGAAAGAATATGGCATTTGGGAGTCATGAGACTTGGGTTTGAATCCTAGCTTTACTGTTTATTAGCTATATGACCTTGGGCAAGTCACTTGTTTTTCTGAGCCTCTGAGTAGAGGGGGAAGCTTAAACTAGACTTATCAGTCTCTCAGTAAACTAGGTTATCAATCTATCAATTAATAAACATTTTTAATCACTTACTGTGGCTCAGGCATTGTACCAGACACTGAAGATGCCATGGAAAAAATGCTAATAGTTCCTGTCCTCAAGGAGTTTATAATCTAGGTAACATGGATTTGCATATGTGAAAATATATGTAAAATACTGGCAAGGTGATTTCACTGAATAGAACTGAGGGACTTACCAGCAGCTATGGGGCCCAGGAAAGGCCTAGGATTCTGTGGCTAGTTAAAGCTCATTCTAGGAAAAGGAATAGGACATGTTTAACCTGGAGAAGTGCTTTACTTATATACTTATTTTTCAAGTTTTATGATTACTTTTTGTTTTTATATAATGGTTATTTCCCTTTATTTCCTCACCACCACCATCAGCAGTTAAGTTCTTCCTTATAATAACTCAAAACATTATTTAAGCAAAGCTAAGACCATGACAAGCACATCTAGTGTATGAGCAATATACTTTTCACATCTGTGATTCCCACTTCTCTTCTAAGAAGGTTTTTTTTTTTTTTATCAGTCCTTTAGGACTGAAATTGGACAGGACAGAGTTTGACTGAATTTTAAGGCATTGTTTTCATTATTGTAGTCATCACCTACGTTATTTTCTTGTCTCTGTTTTCTTCTTTTGGCACCCCTTCATATGTCTCCAGTGGTTTCTCTGAATTCCTCATAGAGAAGATAAAATTGATGGTAACTGTCTTCTGATATTTGAAAGGTGACTTATGAATAGAGATTGATCTTGTCCTGTTTGGCCTCAGAAGGCATTAAGTAGAGTTTGCAGTGAGGCAAGTATGACTCTGTATAGGAAAAGCTTCCTAACAATCAGAATAATGGGAAAATGGAATGATCTTGGCTGCCTTGGAAGTAGTTCTCTACTGCTGGAGGTCTTCTGGCAGAGGCCAGATGACTACTTGTTGGGGATATGGCAGAGGGTCTTCCAGTATGGGCCAAGGTTAAACTTGATGGTCTCTATGATCTTTTCTAGGCCTCTGATCTTCTCATATGATTCTTTAGGTCTTGCTCTCTCTCAGAGGCCTAGGTCAGAGACAGCTGGAGGCCAAAACAGAAGTCTGGATTGTGTAAATATGGGTATGTATAATAAGCTAATGTCAATCGATACCCTGCCCTGAGCATTGTGGAGACAGCACTGGAAACATATAGGCTTGGGTGGTCACATCAGCCTGAGGCATACAGCGGTATGTAGGCCAGGAAGGACTGGGTCTATGCCCTCTGGGCCAGGGGGCCCCTGTTGGAAAACTATTTCTTTGCTGCTGGGAAGTCTCACTGAGAGCTGACATTGGGAAGCACCTCTTGAGCAACCTCTTTGAAGTGATCCCCTCCAATCTGCAGTGACCCATCTCAACTGGATCATTACTCTGTAGCCAAATTTCCCCCTATACTAATCTGTCTGGCCCCTATCACTTAACTCCTTTTCATATTTGAGAAATAAGATAGTAGAAAGAAATTAGGAGTCCAAGGCTCAAACCTCCCTTCACTCTCTGGTAATTCAGCAAATATATTAAATGCCTCAAATGTGCAAGGCCTTAGGGGACAACAAAGGCAAAAATTAAAATGGCTCTGCCCTTCTGTGCCTTTCTATAATGAGAAAGTTCCATATAGTTTAACTTCTCTGGGACCACAGTGTTCTCACCTGTAAAATGAGGGGGTTAGATAATGTCTAAGGTCCCTTTCTACTCTGAATTTATAATCCCTTAGAACTAACTCTCATGATCCTTTGTATATTTTGAATTCAATAGACCATATTTTTCATTTCCTAGAATATTTGGGGACCAGTGGTTTATGGAAGTTCACCTCCTTGTCTAGAAATACAAGGAATTATTTTTTTTAAGTTTCTGACTCTCTCTACTAGTCCTCTACGTCATTTAGTAGATTAAAGTGCTGGACTTTGAGTCAGAAAGACTGCATTTAACTTTTTCCTCAGATATTTACTAGCTATGCCACACTGAACCTCCCAGCCCCATTCCCTCACCTATAAGATAGAGATAACAAGAGCACCTGACTCACAGATTTGTTATGAGCATCAACTGATGATCATATTAAACTATACATAAAGGTGAGGGACTTTTTAAAATTTATTTTATTAAAGATATTATTTGAGTTTTACAATTCCCCCCCCCCAATCTTGCTTCCCTCTCCCCCCACGGAAAGCACTCTGTCAGTCGTTACTTTGTTTCCATGTTGTTCCTTGATCCAAATTGGGTGTGATGAGAGAAAAATCATATCCTTAAAGAAGAGAAGTCTAAGAGGTAACAAGATCAGACAATAAGATATCTGTTTTTTTCTAAATTAAAGGGAATAGTCCTTGCACTTTGTTCAAACTCCACAGCTCCTTATCTGGATACAGATGGTACTCTCCTTTGCAGACAGCCCAAAATTGTTCCCGATTGTTGCACTGATGGAATGAGCAAGTCCTTCAAGGTTGAACATCACCCCCATGTTGCTGTTAGGGTGTACAGTGTTTTTCTGGTTCTGCTCATCTCACTCAGCATCAGTTCATGCAAATCCCTCCAGGCTTCCCTGAAATCCTGTCCCTCCTGGTTTCTAATAGCACAATAGTGTTCCATGACATACATATACCAGAGTTTGCTAAGCCATTCCCCAATTGAAGGACATTTACTTGATTTCCAATTCTTTGCCACCACAAACAGGGCTACTATAAATATTTTTGTACAAGTGATGTTTTTACCCTTTTTCATCATCTCCTCAGGGTATAGACCCAGTAGTGCTATTGCTGGGTCAAAGGGTATGCACATTTTTGTTGCCCTTTGGGCATAGTTCCAAATAGCTCTCCAGAAGGGTTGGATGAGTTCACAGCTCCACCAACAGTGAAATAGTGTCCCAGATTTCCCACATCCCTTCCAACAATGATCATTCTCCTTCCTGGTCATATTGGCCAATCTGAGAGGTGTGAGGTGGTACCTCAGAGAAGCTTTAATTTGCATTTCTCTAATAATTAATGATTTAGAGCATTTTTTTCATATGGCTATGGATTACTTTGATCTCCTCATCTGTAAATTGCCTTTGCATATCCTTTGACCATTTGTCAATTGGGGGTTGAGGGACTTTTTAGGAAAGAATCCTGCAGAGCTCAGGGAGTCAAGGAAAGGAATATGCATTTATATAGAGGTTCTCACACTCCAGTCAATTTGCTAACCACTTTTTACAAATATTGTTCCATTTAATCCTCACCACATCCCTGAGAAGTAGGTGTTATGATTAACTTCATTTTACAGCTGAAGAAATTGAGGAAAACAGAGACTAAGTGACTTGCCCATGTTCACATAGCTCTTAAGTGTCTGAGGCTGGATTTGAATTCAGGTTTTTATGACTAACTGCTGCCTCGACTGAGTGATAGGATAGAAAAATTCTTAAATTGGGTGGCAGGATACCTAAGTCCTAATCCTGATTCTGCCAGTAACTCCAAATATCACCTTTATGTACCTCTTCCTCTAATAGGACCTAAATTTCCCTATCTGTAAAATGAAGCACAATAATCTTTATCTTACCTTCCTCACAGAACCAGGTCTCCCTCTTTGTGATCCCCATTTGGGTTTTTCTCGATAAAGATACTGGAGTGGTTTGACATTTCTTTTTCCAGTTCATTTTGAAGATGAGGAAACTGATGCAAATAGGATGGAGTGACTTGCCCAGGGTCACCCAGCTAGAAAGTGTCTGAGGCTGGATTTGAATACATGAAAATGAGTCTTCTTGATTTGGAGCCCAATGATCTATCTACTGAGTTACCTTACTGCCAGCTGGTAGGAAGAAGACTAGATAAACCCTTATAGGTTCTATAAAAATGTGAGTTATTTTAATATTGATAATAATGCTCTGACACATACCAATTGTGTGACCTTTGACAAGTCATTAGACCTCTCACAACTCTAGGTAGCTCTTGGTTTTCAAAGTCAATGCCAATCTACATTGATAGAGGAAGTTTCCTCCTTGAGAATCCCACCCCTGCCATTGATGAAATCCAAGATACAACTCAGAATAAATAACAGGAATATTATCCCAGATTGAAGCATTGTCCACAAATCTCAAGGACATAACATGGATCCCTAAAAGCTCCTGAATGTCATTTTAAGTAGATGTCACCATAATAGGTGGCCTTTAAACTGCACCCATGGCCTCTAAACTTTTGGAAAGGATAAAACCTTTATGATATAGACACCTTGCTGAGCACATCAGGATTATGGTGGAGCAAGATGAGGTCCATCTCATCTCATTTCATCCCCATCACCTGGTTTGCTCATAGAATAGTACCCATATCACTCTTTGTAAACCCAACAAAGATGAGTTTATACCTTAGTTCTTTATTTTATTCAACTACAAAAAAAAGAATTAACTGATCCACCTGTGCCATAGTTCACAGAACAGATAAAAAAATAATAGTAGGATATGATGTGTCCCATTTCTATTTGAATTCTATGAAAGAAGATAAGAAATAATAATTGTTCACATTTTCGTTATTGTCATTTGTAGTTTGTTCTCAAAGACCGTGACATGAGGGTGAAACCATGACATGCACATGAAATGGATTTGAGTGAGGGGGTGCTGGGCAAAGTCACCAGCTTCACTTTCTCCTCCAGAATCATCTGGATCCAGTGGGCAGATATGGATCAGGACAACTGAAGATGGTCCTTGATTCAAGGACCTAAGGTGCCTAAAGTCACACAGTTAGTAAGTGTGAAGTGTCTGAGGCTAGATTTGGACTCAGGTCTTCCTGACTCCATGTTCAGTGCTCTAACTGAAGGACTTTAAAGATATGAGCCATTGTGATACCTAGTATAGAGAAGAAAGCAATGGATCTGGCATCAGAGGACTGGAGTTGAGTCCAGCTCCCCTACTTTTTTCGTGTGATGTTGGAAAATTCATCTCCCTTCTCTGGGACTCAATTTTCTTATTTTTAGAAATGAGGAAGTTGGAGTAGATGATTTCTAAGATACCCTTCCTGCTCTGAATCTTATGATGGGGACTCAAGACCCATTGGAGGTACCTGTATTTCATTTTGTTAAATTAGGTTTTCTAGACTCAGAAAGAACCACAACCATTTGGGTTGCAATTGATAAATCTGGGTCATTAATTCGGCATGGAGTTGTCTCTTTTGGTTACCAAATCCACTATGACCAATTAAATGAACTAACAACCACCCTGGAATGGGGATGGATGGTAAGCGACTGAACTGAGGGCAAGGTACATGTCAGACATCCCTTTGGCTGTGGCAGTACTGGGAATAAGTGTCTCATTAACCTTTTGCCTTCCCAATCCCCTTGAGGCCAGTGGTTGTGGAGGAAACAGTGGAGGAGGGGCTTCTGGACTGGATCAGGGATTCTTCCTCTCTTTTCTTCCCTCCCTCAAAGGCCCTGCCTTCTCCCTCTTTCCTAAAAATTGAGGTTAATAAAGGGAGGTGTGATTCCAAGAGGCAGGGTGTTAACCTCAGAGATGGTTTCTTGAAAGGTGTCTGGGTCTGGGCAGGTTGGGGTGTGAGAAATTCCTTAAGTGCAACATGAAAAGGCTGGAAAGAGGAGATAGATGGTTAGGAAAGCTACTCAAGGGATTTCTGCACACCGGGGTTTAGTAGTGGGGATTGGGGAGGGCTCAGAATGGAGTGACTTTCTTCAGCCATTCCTGTGAGAAAGGAGGAAGAAGTGACCCCAAAGACAAAGGCCAGGAAGACTTGAACCTCACACTCACTCCCCTCTCTGACAAGTCTTTAAAGAGTCCTCACTCCATCCCTGCCCTCGTCATTTTAATCTTAATTCACCTGAATAGGAGCACCTGGGCAGGAGGGTAGGCAGAGGATGTTATATGTCACAAGGTTCAGTCCTGTGTGAAATATTGGTGTGTTACATCTGGAAAGTGCTTTCCCATTCTCACTTCCATTAAACCTTCCCTACATCCCTGCAGGCAGCAAGGTTGGTGCAGTGGATAGAGTCTGGAGTCAGGAAAGCTCGTCTTTCTGAGTTCAAATCAGACCTCACTTACTTAATTCAGTTTCCCTCAGTTTCTCATCCTTAAATGAGCTAGAGAAAGAAAGTGGCAAACTACTGCAGTATCTTTGCCAAGAAAACCCCAAATGAGGTCCTGAAGAATCACACACAACTGAAACAATTGAACAAAACACATAGAAACACACACAGGAAATTAGAGTTGGGAGCAGAAACTTGGACTTTTAGTTTTTCAAATCAGATGTTCTTTTCTTCTTTAGCATTCTTACTTCCTGTTTGGGGTGACTACCTGAAGGAAGCAAAATCTGAGTGAAGTTGTGAAGATAGGAAGGGGTAGAGAGGGATAAGGGAAAGGTAGGGGTATAAGGACACAGAACGGAGGGCAATCTTCTGCTTAGTGACGTGAGAGCAGAAAATTCTGACCTTGGTATTTGTTTAAAAAGATCCCATGCCTATTCCTGAGGCCACAGTTATGGGCAGTCATTGACAAGCTGGACCAGAGAAAAGCAACCAGGATGGTGAGGGATGACCAAGCCATAAAAAGATCAGGTGACCAAAGCATACTATTTTCCATTTTAAAATTTTGTTTTATGCTTTATGTTTTTTCCTCTCTTGTGGTTTTTCCTCCCTTTTGTTCTGGTTCTTCTTTCACAACATGACTAATATGTTTAACATAGTTATAAACTATAACATATCAGATTACTTGCTGTCAAGGGGAGAGAGGAGCGAAGGGAGGGAAAGGAAAAATGTGGAACTCAAAATCTTACAAAAAACGAACATCGTAAACTATCTTTGCATGTAGTTGGAAAAATAAATAAGAAAATTTATATTTTTTTGAAAAAAAAGAAAGATCAGGTGAAAGACCTGGGGATAGTTAGCCTGAAGAATAAGTGACCTAGGAACATCAAAGTTGTAATTCAGTATCTGAGGAACTGTCACATGGAAGACAGGTTTGACTTTTCTGTGTGACCCTGGAAGTCAGAAATAGAATCAATCAATCCACAAGTTTGTATTATGCACCTACTATATGTACATACAAAGACAAAAATGAAACAGTCCCTCAGGGAGGTTGCATTCTATTGAGGAGAAGGTAAAAAGAGAAGATTTCAGCCCCATATACAAGACAATTTCCTAATAATCAAAGCTTGAATTAGTTGTCTATCATCAGACTAGGCCTCTCTGAAGAGTTGCCTCTTCCTCTTTATATGAAGGCTGTTGGGCCATTTATTAGGACTGGATAGTTTCTTAGATTGTTTTTAGATCCAAGAGTCTGAATCTCTCTGATTGGGTTGGGAGTCTGATTTTGTTGTAGGCATGGGAGAAGATGAGAGGAGTGTGATTTAGGACCTTCAGAGACAAAGTGTAACAGAGAGTGACAAAGAGGTTTGAGACCCTTTTTTGAGAGCAGATTAGATAAAGGGAAGGAGAGGAAAAGCTACAAAGATTTGAGGAGAAGCATGGCAGTGACCTGTGGGGAGGAGCTCAAGGTTAAAAGAATCATTTGGTATGGTAGGAAGAATTCTGGATTGAAGGTAACAAACAGAAGGCAGGAGGCTCATGCCTGTTAGTTATTTCCCATATGACAATGGCAAATCATAATCCCTCTCTGGACCTTAGCTTCCCCCCTCTTTAAAAATGAGTTATTGGAGTGGATCTCTTAAGGTCTATTTCAATTCTATATCTTATAATTTTGAGGAGAGAGGAACCCAGTTTCCAGTTTTAGACCCATTGCCTCCAGCTTGCTTTCTGACTTTAGGAAAGCCCTTTGTCTTCTCTAGGACTCAGTTTCCCCATCTGTAAAATGAGGGGATCAAACATTCAGGGGATCAAGACTCCTCTGAGGCCCTTGGTAGATCTTCAGGCTTGGAAGAGTCACAAGACTTGTGAAAGAAAGCTAGGCAGGTGATGGCTTAGAGGAGAAGATGGTAAGGTCAGTTTGCTAATATTAGTTGTCCGTAGGGTATCCAAATACTATATACAAGCAGGACCTAAAGTATAGTCTTCTTGTCCCCACCTGCCATCTGTCCTTTATGCTGACAGTGGATATCTTCCCACTCTACTCATACAGCTGTGTCTCTTCTGTCCTTGAAGACTCAGCCCCAAAGTCAGGACACCTGGGTTCTAGTCTCATCCCTGCTGCTAATTTTTCCGTGGGATAAGTCCTAGACCTTCTCTGAGCTCAGTTATCTGATTTCTGTGATTAGATATTTAAGGCCCTTTGACTCTTATGGGTCTTCCCAGAAGTCAAGGGCAGGGTAGTCATGGAAGGGCTTTTCAGAGGAGGAGGCTGAGTTCACAGCACTATTAGTCTTGTAGGTTTAGCTCCAATTATGGGAAGGCTAACAGTCCCCTCCCTTCCTTTATAACCCAAAAGTGTTATAAGCTCAAGAGCTGCATGATGGGTAGTTCATCTTCTCTATGGCATGTATCCCTCATATTCACAGACATGCACTCACATTCCCATAAATAGATTCAGGCACGAGCACACACGATCTCTCCCAAACCTTTGCTCCTCATCCTTATCCCCAATATGTAAAACATAAATAGTCTCTACAACACATACCTTCCACCCACTACCCTACACAGTCTGTCTTCTTTTCTCTGTCACTCTCTCTTATCTACCCCACTCCATCTTCCTCTGTATTTTCCTCCCTTCTTCCCTGGGAATATATTAACTATCAGAAAGTGATGTTTCAGGCTCAGTGTCATTAATATTCCCACAATCCTGCATCCTCCCTTTTTGGTCCTAAGGGTTTAGTCAAAGAGGGATCCCCACAGAAAGAGAATAATGTCATTGAACCAGACCCCCTGGGCCATCCAAGAATCAGCCTCCCTGTGAACCAAAAAGAGTAAATTTATCCTTCTTTTGACACCATTTCTTCAATTGTCCTATGACCAATCCTGCAGCATCATGAATAGGATGCCTGTTTCTACCCATGCCATGCCACATGCCTGGTTTCAGATTCCTATGATGAGGATATGTGGACCCTACACCTTGTGACTGATTATTTATGCTGGGCTTCAGCTCCAGTGGTTTTTGCCTCCATCCAATTTCTGTAAGTAAGGGAATGGATAAATATTTAGAGCTCAGGAGTCACTCTGTGGTTATCTTCATCTTCATCTTCTGATCAAATACTCATCCTTTCCCAACCCAATGACTTCCAATTTATCTTGGAAATAGTTTAATTGTTTATAATTGGCATGTTGTTTTTCCTCTTAGGACAATATCTAGTCTATAGTGGGTGCTTAATAAATGTTTATTAACTGTCTAAACTGAAATGCCAGGTTAGGGAAACCTCTTTAGGGTTCTGGTTTCAATATAAAATAGTCAAGTGTTTCCTCTCATTAGAGAGAAGATCAAAGTCTGGAAGGAAGCCACCTGCTATGAACTTTTGTTATCAAGTTTGTTGGAGCTCCCAAAGCTGTATGGGGTCTAATGACATAAAGTATGCTGGGCACTTAAAAGAGATAACTTACTGTATGGGATCTTGGACGTGCCCCAGTCTCTTTGAGCCCCAGTTTTGCAGTTTATAAATTGAGAATAGTAAAATTCCAAATACTTATAAAACCATTGTGAGAAAAGTATTTTTACAAACCTGATAGTGATATACATCTCAAAGTGGGTATGAGCCCTTATATAAATCTGCCTTTGATGCTTATTTAATCTTAGACAAGTCTCTTCACTTCTTGGGGTCTCAGTTTCCCCATCTATAAAATAAAACGATTGAATCTGATTTCTAATGTCCTTTCTAACTTTAAGTCTCTGTTCCCTTTTACATTAGAGTTGTTTATGTTGCCATTAGAAGTTCTTCACCTGGGTCTGCTAGGTGGCGCAGTGGATAAAGCACTGGCCTTGGAGTCAGGAGTACCTGGGTTCAAATCCGGTCTCAGACACTTAATAATTACCTAGCTGTGTGGCCTTGGGCAAGCCACTTAACCCCATTTGCCTTGCAAAAAAACTAAAAAAAAAGTTCTTCACCTTCACAATAATTAAAACCAAGAGTCCCAATAGGCAATAGAGAAATTCATTATAGACATAAACAAGCTACCCCACATTTAAAAGAATTATTTGGGGAAAGAGATGTTAAGGGTGTCATCAGAAAAACAGGAATGGGAAAAAAAAGATGAATCATTTGGTAGGAGCAAGGTACAGCACATGAACAGGAGCCCAAGTGGTCCATTACTATGCCTGTAATGAAGACAGAACATGAAGAAAACTCCCAAAATGTTGGGTCCATTTATAAGAGGATATTTGTCAATATATACATGGAGAAGGAAGAAGTGGATGGGTTTCAATCTACATTATTGAAGAGAATACCTCCTCCAGGAAGATCCTGAATCCTCTAGAGTTTTGGAGTAAATTCTGCTTAAGTTTTGGGAAAAAATCCAAAGTTAGATTTTCGACAAAAGTCCAGCGTACTTTGCTATCCTTAAATCACTACATAAATGTAAGTTACTAATATTAGTAGCAAATTCTATTTGAGTCTTTGCATACATCTTGGGTTAGCACAGCCTATAAGTAAGAACAGTTGAAGGTTTGGTGAAATGATACCTGCCTAATTATACCTAAGTTTTTATGTTTCTTTAAATCTTACTTGAATATTTTTTCTAACCAATTCTATTTTAATTTTCCATTTTGTGTATGAGTTCCCTCCATTCTTATTAATAATTATGATAGTTAATTATTTTTCCTCCTTCCTCTTATTTTTCCCATTTTTACACTTAATAGTGTTTTTTAATTATATGTGAAGAGTTTTCAGCACTCATTTTTGTAAGATTTTTGAGTTCAAAAATTTTTTTCCTCTCTCCCTTCCCAATTTCCCCGCTTCCCATCTCTCCAAGACAGCAAGCAGTCTGATGTTGGTGACACATTCATTGTATATTCTTTTTAACTAGAATTCTTACCTTAATACTGATTAATTTTAGATTAGCTATTTAGATTTTTAAATTTTCATTTTCATATAAAAACCTCAATTGACTATAAAATTCCAAATAAAAACCTCAATGTCATTCTCAATTATCAATAATTGAGTATTTCAGCAATAAACTTTGAAGCTTCAAAGAACTTTTGGTGTATCTCATTTGACCAGAACATGTAAGGAAAGTGGTTAAAATACCATGATCTCCATTTAAGTATGGGGATAGGAACTAGACTTGAGATTTCATTGTTATGGAGAATTTGAGGAAGTTCTCTTTCCAGTTCAAATCATCAGCTTCTCTGAAAATGAATAATCCCAGAAGGTTGCCTAGAGCACTGAAAAGTTGTTACTCATCCAGGGTCATGCAACTAGTGTATATCAGAGGTAAGACCTTGAACCCTCATTCCTCCATCACCCTCCCCCATTTATTGGTCAGGAAATTAAGAGCCAGAGAGGTGAAATAATTTCCCCAAGGTCACATAGTGAATCAGTACAGAACTGAGACTCAAATCCAAGTCTTATGACCATATATCCATTGTTCTTTCCAATCAATGAGAAAACTGACTTTTAGAAAGGACTGTGAAGTCAATACCATGAGGGATCATCATTGCCAGTCACTTGATGGTAGAGTACCTAAATTTCAGGCAAAGTTCAGGTGAGAAAGGGGAAAGAAATGAGTAGCCTTAACATCTCTTCAGAATCATTTTAGCTCCAATTCCTAATCAGAGTCACTTCAAGCAGACCCTTCAGAATCTCTCTGTTGCTTCAGCTCTATTTGAGAAGGCTCTGTCTAAGGTCTCCTGGTTGTCTCAGCCCTGAGGAGCCAGTGGGTTTATTGATTCTCTTAGGAGGGTGTCTGGAAGCAAATTGAAAAACACGAGTGATCTCAGGGTTCTGGTAACAACTCCAGAATTCAGCATCCAGTTCACATGGACTTGGTCACCTGTGTTCCCAGCCCTGGGTTTAGCTCTTCTGTGATGGAGATGGGAGAAGGAGGAGGAGGAGGAGGAGCAGGAGGAGGAGATCAGGGCCAAGTCCCATCTTTTTGGAATTCTGAGAGGAGACTAGGAAAGAGCAATAAGGCCCTACCTGCAGGGAGCTCACAGTCTGGAGGAGGAGATGAGGCTTCCTCATATGAAAACAATTGGGGGACAATTGCAAGACAAGGAACACTATAGAGAAGCTCATAGCCATGATAATAATAATCTGTTACCATAATCATCATTACATAAGTATATGCTTGCAGCATGGAGCAAACACTGCAGAGAATTTGGTGAAAACTAGGCACAGTTCAGGAGTGTGATATGGGAGGAAGAGGAGAGTATTCCCTGGACCAGTCCCACCTTGGACCAGCCCCTCTCTTGAGAATGTTAGGGTCACAACTCATCAGAGCCCCTGCCCCACTCAGAATAGAGCAAAGGGAAGTCATGGCACATGTTCAAGGGTGAGTGATCTTAGAGCAGATCTGGCTTCAAGTCCCAGTTCTAATCCATATAAGCTAGCATGGCCCCTGGGAAAATCACTTAAGCCCTCTGTGCTCCAAGAATTTACATAGCAGATGCCAATCTACTTCCTTATCAGGAGCTTCTTATATCACAGATCTGGTTTAAAAAAAGAAAGAAAAAAAACCAGATGTAAGTTGTAAGAGGGAATATTTTTCCTTTTTGCCAGTTTCCCCAGTGTGTAACACTATACTTTGTTGTTTAGAGGTTTTTCAGTTTTATCCAACTCTCAGTGACCCCATTTGAAGTTTTCTTGGCAGAAGTACTAGAATGGTTTTCTGTTTCCTTCTCCAACTCATTTTACAGATGAGAAAACTGAGGCAAACAGGGTGAAGTGATTTGCCTAAGGTCCACATAGGTAGCAAGTGTCTGAGGCTATTTGAACTTATGAAGTTGGGTCTTCCTGATTCCAAGCCCAAAAACTCTCTCCTCTGTACCACCAGTCAAGCACTGTACCTGCCATGTAACGAGTATGGAATGGAAAGGGTGCTTCAGAGTGATTGACCTTTGGAGAATTGAAGAATCTGAATTTTTCAAGACTATTAAATTCAATTCCTTTATTTTTTAGATTGAGGAACTGAGGCCTACAAGTAGGAGATCCTTAGAGGAGCTTTACATGCCATCAAATCCAACCCTTTTAATTTTACAGATAAGGAAACTGAAGTACAGTAAGCTAGTGCAAGGTCATAACTCTGGATCATTGTCAGAGACTTGAACCCCTCTGACTCCAACCTAGGATTCCTTCCCCTGCCTTTGCAGAGGGTCCTGGAAAAGTCCATAGCATCAAATTTCAAATCTACCACTTACCAGTGATTCGGACACACAGTCAAGTCACTAACCCTCTAGGTCTCAGATTCTTTTTTTTTTTTAGTTTTTTTTTTGCAAGGCAAATGGGGTTAAGTGGTTGCCCAAGGCCACACAGCTAGGTAATTATTAAGTGTCTGAGACCGGATTTGAACCCAGGTACTCCTGACTCCAGGGCCGGTGCTTTATCCACTGCGCCACCTAGCTGCCCCTAGGTCTCAGATTCTTGTTTGGGTTAAAAAAAAAAGGGGGCAATTGAACTAGGTGAATTCTAAGCTTGCTTCCAGTTCTGGGGTTAAGGATCTTAACCTCTCTTGTGCTCTTAGGAGCACAAGATTTAAAGCTGACCCTTAGGGCTTATCTAATCCAATCATATCATTTTGCAGAGAAGGAAACTGAGTCCTAGAAAAGGGACACTGACTTATTCAAAGTCATACTGACAGAACATAGTAGTAGGGCTGAGTTTGAAGTTCTGGTCCTACAGGAAACTATCAGCCTCTCTCAGATGTTGGAGTAGTTTTTGCTGTGATTTCCTATACCTCCCTATCTACCTCCATCTGCCCATCCTCTGTTTTCCTATCTTTCTATTCTCCCTCCCTCCCATTCTCTCTCTCTCTCTCTCTTCTCTCTCGCTCTCTCACTCGCTCTTGCTCTCCATGGCCTGGTTTGCAGGCTGATGCTGTGTCCCATATACCACATTTCAAAGCTCTAGCTCCCTAGGGGTGAAGGGCTATGGGAACCCAACCCATAAGTATTCATGACATTTACTAGCCCTGGGCCAGCTGGCAGACCCAAATCCCTCTCTCCACCCCTCCTTGTCCATTAAGAGCAATGGCCCCAAGAGGAGTCAAGATCCAGGTCCTGGGGGTCTGCCTCTCGGAGGCTTCTTAATCCTCAGACAGCAGGAAGAATAAGGGTTTTTGGTTTATGTGGCATTTTTTTTTCAGTGGTGATAGCTAATAGGGAATGGCCCTTGCTTTTAAGAACAAACACTCCTGGAAACCATCCCTACTGCAGTTGATGGATGTACCCGAGTTTAGATTCTGTGTTGCCCCGGGGGTTTGGGAGCAGATGTACTTCGATGATCCTCTCTGTATTCTCTGCAGATTTTGAATAGGTTGGTTAGAGGCTGCTCTGGGGAGTGAGGGGGAGGGAGGGTCGATGTCATCTCAGCTATGGCTGAGCTGGGACATTGCCTTCTTCCTGCTTTGGTTGTGGGCCCCTCTGACCCCGATTCAAGTCATTGGCTCCCATGATTTGGAGGTGGATGCACTCTATGAGACCATCGAGTCTAATCATGGTTTGGAAGTTGAGGAGGGAAGGTGGGGAAGGTGGGAAGAAGGAGAGCTGGGTGTTAGGAGAATGGATACGCAGGAGGCTGGCCAGGCTGAATGAGGCTGTGGGGTAGGAATCAACTGATGTCAGTTGGACAGTGTTGTAGTAGAAACAGTGCTAGTTTTGGAAACCTGGTTCAAATCCCTGTGAGATAGCTAATGACTAGAGTACTAAATCTGGAGTCAGAAGACTTAATTTTAAATCTGACCTCAAACACTACCAATGTGGCCCAAGGCCATACCCTTTCTCAGTCTCAGTTTCCTCATCTATAAAATGGGGATAATAATTCATCTACCTCTTAGGGTTTTTATGGAGGATAAATTAGATAATACTTGTATAGCGAATGGTAAACCTTGAAGAACTATATAAATGCTAAAAATTATTATTCTTTGCTACTGTTTGACCTTGGGCAAGTCCTTTAATCTCTCTGATTCTCACTTTACTCATCTGTAAAATGTGGGTGTTGAACTGATCTTTAAAGTCTCTTTCAACTATTAATCTATGATCCTAAGAGGTCTTTTCTTAAGAGATGTGGAAACTGAGGCCCATTTATTTTATAGCCTTTGTCCAACTGGATTTATTGGGGTGAAGATGATGAAAAGACACAGGCCTTGCCTTCAAAGGGATTACAGTCTGAAAATGAGAGATCCCAAGGCTGGTTCCACAAACCCTTGAGAAAGGACCAGAGTATACCACTAGGGATAGGGTGTTTGTCTGGATCTTTAACTCTTGCTACTTTCCTCACTGAGTTGTGCAGTAATTAGAACTTGGTACTTTAAGAAGCTAAGACCTTGAGTTTTGAAGTGCATATGGATGAGTTAATTCTGCTTTCATGGACACAGGAACTATTCATAGAATGTTAGAGTTGGAAAGAACCTTAGAGTTTTGTCTAGTTCAGTCCTCTTATTTTGCAGAGAATGAAGCGGAGTCCCAGAGGACGAAAATGACTTACCAAAGGTCAATGAAATTTGCTTCATAAAGCATTTACAAGACCCTGTGCTTGGGATTGGATATAAAAAAATAAATATAACATTGTTTTATTTCTTGCCCACAGGAAGCTCATTCTAGTAAGAGGAGATAAGAGATGATCGATCACCAATGACTCTAATACAAATGAGAATGTGACATATGGGTCCATGGGCTTAGAGCTGCAAAGGGCTCAGAAGTTATCTCATTCAACCCTTTCATTTTACAGATGAAGAAACTAAAGCCCAGAGAGTTTGCAACACTTAGGATCATATTGTTAGTAAGTGTCTGAGGTAGGGTTGCAACCCAAGTCAATTCTAGATATGGTATCAGAGGAGAGACAAAGATAGAGGCATCACCATCATTTCTACTTGTAAGGGTCAAGGAAGGAGGCTTCATAGAAGCAGTTAACTTGAGCCACACCTCAAAGCAATGGTAAGAGAAAGGGATTTGATCTGAAAAAAGGCAACACAAGAGCAGAGTATTGACCATAAGTCACCCCATTTGTCAAGATCCCAGAGGTATGAAGGGGGATAATAAGAAAGAGACTTGGAGAAGGAGATTGGGGCCAAACAGTGGAGAACTTTGAATGCTAAGTTGGTAAGTATTCATGAGCCAATGGGACAAGCCAATGAAAGGAGCCACACAACCCAGTACACCATCCCAAAGACACAAAGCTTACAGAAATGGCTCATGAATGGTGGATTGGAAGAATCCTTCCTGTTTAGTTAAGATGGAATGCTGTTTATAACTGAGTGTTGGTTACTGATTATGTCTTCTTTTTTTGCCATCCCTTTGAAATCTCAGGTCACAGATTCTCAGAGAACCTGGAAATCATTGAGTCCAATCTGTACCTGAACAAGTCCCTGACAAATGGTCATCTGGTTTGGGGAACTCCCATATTCAGAAATCCAGTACCTCTTAAGCCCCCCCATTCCATTCCTGGGTAGCTCTGATTTTTGGCAATTTTTTTTCCTTAAGTTGAACCTAAATCTGCCTTTCTACAGTTTCCTATAGTTTCCCATTCCTACCCCCCCCCACACACACACAGCTTAGTGCTTCCATTTTCTCTCTAGTATCAAACAGGACTCATCAGATACTTCAGGATAGTGATTATTTGCACTCTGACTTCTGTTTCTGGTCTAGGCTAATCATCCCCAGTTCCTTCAGTGAAATGGAACTCCAGTCCCTTCTCTATTTTGATCACAGATCTTGGAAAGCATGTAACAATTGTCCAGGTTTTGAGTGTCCAACTCTTTGTATGGACCACACTGTCTATGGAGTTTTCTTGGCAAAAGTACTCAGTGTTTGCCATTTCCCTCTCCAGTGGATCCTTTCAGTTGTTATTGTTCAAGCAACCAGAATTTTAGTGTCTTGTCCAGGGTCACACAGCTAGGAAGTGTGTGAAGCTGGATTTGAACTCAGGCCTTCCTGACTTGAAGCCCAATGTTCCACCACTGAGCCTCTAGCTGCCTCTAACAATGCCCTTCCTAAATTGTAGCATTGCAGGCTATAGTCTTCCAGATAGAGTCCACAGAAAAATTATCTTTATATGCCCACTGGGACCCCTTCACAACACAGATCCCTGGATGGAAAGGATCAAGATTCTAAGGTCTTTTGACCAACAATTATCGAGAGGAGGAAGTTAACTTCACCCTAGATTTCAGGTGATCTACAGTACTAGTCCCATATCTACCTCTATAGTAACTGTCTTTCTCTGAAATTCAGTTTCTCCATCTGTAGTGTATTGGGTAGATGAGATCTAAGATCCTTTCATCTCTAATAGTCAGAGTTGATTGGTTTCATCTGTCTAGCAGCTCAGTTCAAAGGCAGCCTTCTGTTTAAATAAATTGTGGGAGTTGGGGTGGCAATTTTGAGTTCTTAAAGGGAAATAAAGATACTTAGACTTAAAAATTGCCCAGGAGAAGGGAAACAGTAGTCATACTCTCTTGGGTCTCTCTTGTGATCTCTGCCCTCCTATCTTCCCTGGGAAGTAGTAAGGACAGTCATTATTTCCTTTTTATGGGTGGAAAAACTAAGACTGAAGAGACCAGCCTCAACTAGAGCTTCAAGTACACAGAGCTTGGGCCTTCATAAGCTATGACTCCATTTCCCCATTTGTAATACAAAACAACTGGAATTATAGCGTAAGGGTTAAGGAGGCATCTTGCTAGAAGTACTCATTTCCCTGCTGGAAAGAGCTTGGGAGTCTATAAAATTTTCCTCTTGTCATACTAATGAAGGATCCATGATCTAGACACCTTGTAAAGGGACCCATGCCATCCATGCATATGCTTTCATGATTCAGCATTTCTCCAGGGGCTTCTGTAAAGTCATGTTAACCTTTGACTCTGCCCAGCCTGGGCCAAGAAATCCAAGATCAGAGGGAGCATCATCTAAACTCAGAATTAGCCAAGCAAGAGAAGATGAGGCAACTTTGCACAAGAGAGGGAGGTGAGATGAGTGGGACCATAGAGAAAACTTTGGAAAAGTCTTGTTCTAGAAAAGTGAATGATCCTGCTTTCCTCTGCTCTGGTCAGAGAATATGCCCAGCTGGAGCCCTGTATCCAGTTGGGGACCCCAATTTAGGAAGGACATATATAGACTGAGAGAGGCCCACTTTAAAGGGGTGCTGGAAAGGTGACTGCTGACTATGATAAATGTATATTAACTAGAAAAACTGGGGCTTGAAAAAAGAGAAGACTTATAAGAGACACCATCTCTGTTTTTAATTTTCTAAGGGATTATCAAGGGGTATAAATTACCAGATTTCATCCCAGTGTGAGGGAAATCTTACTAATGATTGGAGCTATCCAGCAATAAAATGAACTGCCTAAGGTAGAAGGAGAGGACTGAACCTGGAGCCAGATAATCTGGCAGCAGACCACTTCACCAATTATTAACTGTTTGACTTTTTGTCTCTGAGCCTCAGTTTTTTGTTCTGTCCCCTGAGGTCCCTTTCAGCTCCATGATCCCAATTCAGGTGTGCATTGTGTGAATGCCCTGCTCTGAGAGTCTGATTCTGGGACTTGTTATGAACACAAAGATCTAGTATAGCCCCAGTTGAGAAGTGGGACAGAGCTCTAGAATTAGACAGATCTAGGGCAGTGGATATCTAGAGAAAGTATTGTTGGACTGAACCTAGTGTAAATCTGAAGCAAGGGCTGTCAAAGCAAGTGTCTCTAACCTCAAATGATATCAAGTCAAAGGCATGACCTGATCGTGTCAGTGGGAAATCTGTTGATCCAGCCAACCATTTTTATCCATTCGTTCATTCAATTTCAATCAGTCAACATAAATTGAGTCCTAAAACATACCCAACACATGATAAGATCCATGGGGGATATGGAGGTGAATAAAAATCAGTCCTCCTTGTATATAGAAGCCGTTGTGATAATAGAAGAGAGTGTGTGCCCTTAGCCAGATAAAGAAGGGGGTCAAATAGCACTGTTTGTAGAAGCTCAGTGAAAAGAGAATCTCCTGGGGCCTAGTGTGTTTGGGGAAGACGTCCTAGAGAAGGAGGAGTTTGGGGGAAGAAGAAAATAATCCTGTTCAATTCACCAACATATTAAATGCCCATTAAATGCAATGGGCTAAAGCTTCCAAGGGATAAAGATTCCAATTTGAGGGTGAATAACTTGAACCAAGGCTCAGGGATGGAAATAAACCTGGCAAGTTTGAGGGTTGGTGAGCCATCTAGTAAATTCCAGGAGCAAATTAGAGCTCTGATGGGAGATGGGAGTTGGGCCAGGTTAAGAAGAGACTTGAATAGCAGACTAAGAAGCTTGGATTTTATTCTGTGGACAATGGGGAGTCACTGAAGTTTGTGGAGTAGGGAGCATGCAGTTAGAGATACATAGTAGAAGAGTGGCTATCAGAGTGGACAGGATAGATTGGAGGGAATAGGCTAGAGGCAGAAGACTAGTGAAGACTCCATTACAACAGACCAGGTTTAAGGGGATGAACCTCGATTAAGGTAAACGTGATAGGTGCCTCCCATTTGGGAAGGACTCAACTCTACCCTGATGCTCCAAGTTCATTGTTGTGTTAAAGAGGCAAGACCAGGAACTGATATGGGTAACATCCACACGGTTCGTTAACTCCTCTTGCCTATTAGCTGCAGTAATTAGAGCTGCAATCTGTACAGTGACCACAGAGCGTGAAAAGCCTAAATAACAGCATAAGGAAAAACTTCCCAGTAATCAAAACCATCCAAAAAAAAAAAAAATAAGATGAGTTGCCTCAGGGTAGTGAGTTCCCTATCACCAGAAGTCTTTAAACAGAAGTGAATAACTGACCACTTGTCAAGGATACTGAAGAGAGGTCCTACTGTTGAGGTCCTATACTGGAGCTGTCCAGGTTCCTTCTAGTTTAGAAAGTCTGGTTCTACCTCTCCCCCAACCCAGTTTAGAACTATGTAAAGAACAAAGGAAGCCTTCAATCAGAGTAATGTGTAGCTATGAAGGCCACCTTTTCAGAGGCAATATGACATAAAGGATAATGTGCTGAGGGGCAGTTGGTGCAGTTTTTGAGCATTTACTCTGGAATCAGGAGGACCTGAGTTCAAAACCAGCCTCAGTCACTTTATAGTTGTGTGACCCTGGGCAAGTCATTTTTAACCCTGGTTGCCTTGGACAAAAAAATAAATAAAAGATAGAGTGCTGGTCTTGGAATCAGGATAATTTGGGTTTAAATACTTATTATATGACCTCAGACATTTTCCTTGCTATTTGACCTCTTTGAACTTCAGTTTTTCTCATTTGTAAAATAGGATTATTACTATTTGTAGTCCTTATAATGTGGTGAGGTTCAGTTGAAATCATGCATAGACAATGCTTTGCAAACTGTAGAGCCTTATAAAAAAAAAGCCATTTATTCCCTTCTATCACATCAAGTATGGGATAAACTCTGACCATTTCTCCAAGAATCATAGGATCATATATTTGTAGCTAGAAGAAATTTTGGAAATTCAGTCTAACTCCCCTCATTTTAGAGATCAGGAAATTAGAACCCAGAGAGATTTGTGACTTGCCACAACTAGGTAGTGTCAGTCTTCCTGAGTTCCAAATTCTTAGCTACTCTAAGATGCTGCTTCCTAAGGTTTAAAACTTTATGTTTTCTATCCCCTGAATGTTCTGGAGAAAGCAAATTTTTGTGAAAAGCAACATATCACTGCCATCTTAAAGCTTCAAGTTCCCATTTTAGTGGGATCAGTCCAATTACAAATGTTCCCTCCTGGGTCCCCAATCTTTACTAGTTTTACATCTCTATTGCTTTTCTTTATGGTCTCTTGTTCTTCCCATCTCTTTGTATGTGTTTCTCTCTTCCTCTGTTTCCCTTTCTCTTTCTGTCTCTTCTTCTCTTCGATGGGTGAGGCCCTCAGAGATACAATCTGGCGTCATTGACGGAGGGGGAGGGAGGGGGTGTTTCCTGCCAGGATTCTGTGACAACAGAATTCCATGTGTCACCAAAAACAATATTAAAAACAAAAAACAAGATGCTTGTTTTGGGGGGGAAGGCAGTGCATTTGGAAAACTCTCTGACTGGGAGGAAAGCTTTAGGTTGTAGTCCAAGCCTGACACTTCCTTAGCCATGTGATCTTGGACAAATCAATTTCATTGTCTTTAAAATTAAGACGATACCACTTGTGCTACTCCTTGGAGTTTTTGTAAGATATGTGATTTGAAAACACTAGTACTTTATTATTGCAATTAATCTGTAAATTCATCCATGTAAGGGTTCCCTCCTGATATAGATTTTGACCCATCCATACCATCTTTTGCCACAACACTCTTGTCCATTTCCCACCATAAACCCCCTTGGGGAGTTGCTCCAAGAGACTGGGGTACTTCCTCTAGGTCATTTTTTTTTGAGAGGGAGGGCAGTGTATCTAGACCTGGGATTTCATTTGGTGTAAGAATCTGTCAATGAGTAAATTCTTTCTAGCATTGTAAGTCAATGCCTTCTCTGCAAATTATTGCCTTACATATTTGCTTGAGGCCCAGAGGTTAAATAACTTGCCCACTGTCATACAACCAGTATAATAGAAGTGAAACTTGAACACATGCCTGCCTGACTCCGAGATTGACTCTTGATCCACTCTTCCACAGTTATCTCACTTCTTCTAGGTCATTTAACATCCTGTGGGTACCAGAGCAGCATAGGAGTCCTCTCTCTGTTATCCCTTGCTCCCCTAAGATAACTAGCCCATCTCATTTTCCAGTTTACATCTCTTGGATAGTATCCTATACATCACAACTTGGATGGAGGTAAATCTTCCTGGTCATAGAGTCAGTCATCTAGTCCCACCCCCCATGATGAGGCAAGTAAGGCCCAGAGATGTGAAGGTATTTGCCCTGGGTCAGTCAATCAACATGCATTTATTAAGTGTCTGTTGAGTACCAGAACACTGGGCTAAGTAAACCTTGAGGATACAAAGGAAGGCAAAAGACAGTTACTGCCCTCAAGGAGTTGGGAAAGAAGGTGGGATTATAGGAAGGATATGGGAAGGAAGGGAAGCCATCTGGTAGAGATAAGGAGAGAGAAAGACATGTACACAGAGGGAGAGGGAGTGAGACAGAGACAGAAACAGAGAAAGAGAAAAGAAAGACAGAGAAAAGGAGAGGGAAAGAGGCAGACAGAAACAGAGACAAGAGACAAAGACAGCAAGAGAAAGACAGTGACAGAGAGAAGAGACAGATAGAGACAGTGAGAGACAGTGACAGAGAGAAGAGACAGAAAGACACACAGAGACAGAGAGACGGAGAAAGAGAAAGGGAAAGAAAGAAATAGAGAGAGAAAGTGCGAGAGGGAGCACGCTTCAGACATAGGATATGGCCACTGCAGATGTCTGGTCTGGAGATGGACAACAGCAGGGAAGCCTGTATTCCCAGAAGTAGAAGGCAGAATTTGAGCTAAGCTTATCTGACTCCAGAACTGGGGCTCTTTCCCTGATCCCAAGCAGCCATTTACATCCCGTCCTATTTCTCTCCATTGATCCACAATTTGGACTCTTCAGAGATGTTGTGTTCTCTGACTCACCTCCATATAGTCTCACTAAGAACATTGGTGTTAAAAAAGATGGGTTGAGAGGGGGTTGGTTTTAGGGAGGAGTGTAGTGTTATTGATGGCTTTGTGCCCTTTTCCAGCTGTTATTTAGCCGACTCCCTTCCTCCTGTTCAAGTCTGGGTCTTATAATTGTGTCAGCTTTAAATCCTGATAGAAGTGGGAGCTGAAGTGATTGTCATTATTTTGTTATTATAATATCATTCCGTCTTCCCATCTGCACATGAGGGGGTTGGGATGGGTGCTCTCTGAAGTCCCTCCTGCTCTGCCAGTCTGGGCATCTGGGAGGATTCTCTCCCACTGCTGCCCATTTCTGCCTGCCATTGAGCCAATAGGATGAAGCCAGGAGAGTGTGAAAAATGCATGGCAGGATTCTACTGCTTTGGCCTACCCCATGCTTAGGGCCAAGCTCCTAGTGAAAAATCTAACCTAGGGAATAACTCAATCATGGGATGCCTCGTATTTCATAGACTTAGAGTTGGAAGAGATCTCAGAGGTCATTTAGTCCAATCCCCCTCATTCTAGAAATGAGGAAACTGTGGCTGAGGTTAAATGATCTGCTCAGAGTCATGCAGGGGTTGATTTAAACTCACATCCCAAGACTGTTCCTATTGTTCCATGTTGCTGTAAAATTAATCTGTGCTAATGGTCAAAGGAAGAGAGGGAAAACAAAAACAAAACTTGCAAAGGCAGCTACTGGCTTTATTTCTGTCTCTGTTTCTTCATCTCTCTGTCTTCCTCCTTCTTTCCCTCTTCTTCAGTACACTCAACTTGTGGGAAGCTCTGCCAGTTTATTTGGAGATGGGGAGATTTCATTTCAGAAAAGAAAATTGTGGGCTTAGTAAGGAAAAAAGTTGGGTAACCAGCTATGACTTCGCTCTCAGCTCGACTCAGTTCATTAATTTTCATAAATGTAAATTATTGATGTTCCAACTTCCAAGTGTGCTAATAGGACTGCCTTATGAAATGCATATGGAGAACCATGGAAAGACCAAAGACTTTGGATCCTGTATTTGCTCTTTCCCAGCTATTTGACCTTGAGTAAGTCATTTTCCTCCTCCCCCAAGCTTCAGTTTGTACATCTGCAGATGCAATGTAATCACACTTATATTGTCTGCCTCACAAGGTTGCTGCAAATCAAAAGGCACTAGGCAAATGTTGGGTATTACTGTTATTATTACAGTCTAACAGCAAAACAAGCATGAATAGCACAAGACAGTCTCTGATGGAGAGATTCTAAGAGTCCAGGAGCTCTGAAAAGAAAAGAGGAACTGGGCTGAAGATAGGGAAAGCTTCCTGGAGGAGGGGGAGAGGTAAAGCCCTTTACAACCCTTTCTCCTCCTCTCTAGACCTGGTTTGTTTGGGGAAGTCTGGGGTCTTTGGAGCAATAAACCTGTCTTTTGCCTCTTTCCTTCAAAACCTTTCTGCAGTTCTTTTCATGCTGTTGTTTTCTCTCTCTCTCTCTCTCTCTCTCTCTCTCTCTCTCTCTCTCTTTATATATATATATATATATATATATATATATATATATATATATATCCATTTCCCTCTCTTCCCCCTTTCTCAACTTCTCCCTTGCTCTATCCTTTCTTGTTCCTTTCTCTGCATCTTTCTGTCTCTCTCTCTCCCTCCTCACAACTCTGTTTCTTCCCTTTGCCCCTCCTCTCTTTCTTTGTCCTTTCTCCTCTCATTTTAGCCATTCCATCTCTGCCCTTACCCTTTCAGTCTGTTACTCTTTACTCAGTCACTAACCTTCTGCTTTTTATGTTCTCTCTCCCTCTCTTCTTCTCTTTCCTTCTCTCTCTCCTTCTTCACTTTCTCTCCCTCAGTTTCAGTCTGTCTCTCTCTCTCTCTCTCTCTCTCTCTCTGCTTCTCTATTTCTCTCCTCTCTCCCTCCTTCCTTCTTTCTTTCTCTCTTTCCCTTTCTCTCTCTCTTTCTCCTCTGGCCTTCGTCTTTCCCCCTCTACTTCTTTCTCCAATTCTTTCCCAAATCTCTATTAACAACTTGGTCCTGACCCCAATTTACAAAATAAGGGAGCTTCCAAGGTAAGGGCATCCATTAGCATCTCAAAAGATGTCTTTTTTTTACCGCCCCTCGGAGAAATGTGTGTATCTTGCAGCTTTATAGAGAAAGGGGAAAAATTCTATGATTTCCAAGAGAAAATGTTCACATTCTAAGAAGGCAAAAAAAGAGAGTCCTGCAGGAGGCAGATTTTTTCTAACCCCTTAAGAAAACTGTTGGCACCTAATACTCGACATCTGCTCCCACTTTTTCTTCCCTAACTCCCTCCTGAAGGGGCAGGTGGACTGGGAATCTGGCTGTAGCACAAGGGGTTTTGGTTTCCTTTACCTGCTAAGGGCTCTCCTCTCCCACTGAATATTATCAATTCAAGGGTCCCCTCACTGCAGTCTCTTCAGCTCAGTATAGTGTAAGGGGAGGAAACAAATGAATGTCTCCCAAGGCTCCCTAATCCCAAAATGGGAACAGCTGTCATGGTGATTAGGAAGGCAGGAAGTGTGGAGAGAGGTTTGACTGGTCTGACAGAAAAGGGGAGAGGCTGTGGTGGTGGCTTCATCTGGTCATGGAGTCATCGATTTAGAATTGGAAGGGATGTTGAAAGTTTCTTGACCTCACTAACAAAAGAGACCTGGGAGCTCCATTCGAATCTTTTTTATCAAGGATTGAATGAAATTGCCAAAGACCACTGGGTAATGCCTTGGAAGTAGAAATGTACTCTTGAATTATGCTTCTTAGCCTTCCATTGCCAGAACTTTTGCTACATTTATTTAAGCAATCTGTACCTTGGTCAGAGCAAATAGGATGGTGCTCTGGTCCAATTCAAGGTTCATGAAATCAAAACATTTTTGTGTAATATTAACATCTTTTTATGCATAGTATATTATTGGCTAATGAGGTGTGATTTAAGTAAGCAATTAGCCCTGATTACAAAAGGCTAAACAGAGCATAATGCTAGAACTTCCTAGATTCATTGAGCACATGAGTACATCAGCCTGCAGCCCCTGTACTGGGTGGACACTTCGAAGACTTGGGAAAACCTAGGTTCTAGAGGTGACTCTTCTCCTTACTATGTCACCATGGGTCAGTTTTCTCCCTCTCTGATCTTCTTTCCCCATCTGTAAAATGGAGATGTTACTTGCACTGCCAACTTCCAGGGATATTATGGAAAAAGGAATGTGGTATCGATTGTAAAATACCATAGACATGACAGTCTAGGACTATAATAGCAAGTCCCATTCAATAGCAAGGATAGGGTCAAGTCACCATCAAGGGCAAAAAGCACTGGGGAAGGGAAATGGACAAATGCCAAACACAAACTTTAGCTACTCTTTATTTCCCTGAGGCCAATCCCTGGAGAACTCTGGGCACTTTGTAAGAAACCTGATGTCTCTGGCTCAGCCAGCTGACCTGAAGAGGTGACCTCCCCTTCCCTTAAGCACCAGCACCCCATTTGTATCAGGCTAATGCATTCTCTTGCTGGGGCTGCTTTTGTCCTGAGTCAAGTCCTTTCTCATCAGCTGGCATTATATCAGAGGCAAAAATCATTACTGTGGGAAGTGCTGAATCCTACCCCAGGGGCTGGCAAAGCACTAGGTGTGGTGCTTAATTCTCCGGCAATTGCATGGGTTTATTATTTCTATTTGGTTTTTTATTATTATTGCTGCTGATGGTTTGAAAACGCGTTTTAATTAAAGCCATGTTTCCAAGCAGGCACCTGAGGGTTGTGCTGACAGACAACACCAGCTTAGATGGCATTGAAGAAGCAAGCAGGGGACAGTGTTTCTAGGAGAGGCAAGGGGTGGGCCAGCTGGGAGCACCACTGGCCTGAAAGCTCCTAGGATAGAGTGCCACATTCCCCAGTCTCCTAAAACCCCTGAGTTATTCTGTAGTCTCTGGGGAGCTAAGCTGGACAGCCAGCACCCTCTCCCTCCGACTTTCCAGTCTCCTGACCTTTGTCTATCTTGTACTTCATTGGTCTAGTCTCTTTTCTGTCAAGGGACCATCTCTAGCCATCCTGATCCATATCCTCCATATCTAGAGGAAAAAAATGATTTTATAAAGCCCTCCCTTACTTAAATTCTAATTCATTTGCATGTCACAGCATCACTTCCATGATGTCATGGTCTTCTTCGAGAATGAAGGACAAACAACAACAACCTTTCTATCAAAAACTTACTGACTCTTCAAAGCCTAGTTCCAATTATACCTTTTTCAGGAAGCCTGGATGGATGATGACACTAGAGAGCTTCTTCTTTCCTGAAATGGTAAAGTTCAAATCTAGAAACCTCACTTGGCCTTCTTTTTTTTTTTCTAGGGGATAGAGTGGAAGAAAAAAGTGTGTAGGCAGAGGTGGGTGAGGTCCCCATAAGGGAACTTCTCTTCCAAAGCAGATGATAACATCATTTGGAGAGTTGCCTGGGAAAGTGAGAGGTCAAGTGATTTTTTTCTAGAGGTCACACAGCCTCTATGGATCGGACTTGTGGGGTGGGGAAATTTTTTTTCTGCCAAGCATCAAAACTTAAAAATTAGCCTGCTATATTTGGTCAAATATTTAATTCTCCCCTAAAAACCTGGATTTATTGAATTTTGAGCCCCCCCCCATTGCCTTGGCAGCACCAGATCAAATAATTTCATGGACCTTATACATACAACCTGGTGGTTCCCCACTCCTGGGTTAGAGGAAAGATTTGAATCCAGGTTGTCCTAACCCTGAGACTGGCCCTCCTTCCATTATCTCTCTCTCTCTCTCTCTCATTTGGCACAAACCAGATAATAGATTTGTGAAATTAAGTGACCTTTGTACATATTTGTTGCCTGTCTCTTGAGCCTACACAGAAAGATCCTTGTAGACCTAGACCAGGCCTCACTAGCCTCAGATACTTATTAGACCCTGGGCAAGTCATTTAACATCATCTAAATGCCTTGGTTTCCTCATTTGTAAAATAAGAGTAATAATGGCACCATCTTCCCAGGATTGTTATGAGAATCAAATGAGATCTTTGAAAAGTGCTTTGAAATCTGAAAGTACTTTATAAATAGTAGTTGCTGTTGGTATTATTAATAGACACCAGGACAGAGAGCATTTCATTTCAAGTCCCAGTTCTGACATGTACCGTATGAAGCTGAACAAGTGGGGGAGTTTCAGTTTCTTCATCTGTAAAATGGGAGCAGTAATACTTGCACTTTCCTTCCTCATAAGTTTGTTTTGAGGAAAGTGCTTTGCAAATCTTAAAACATCATTATTTATGCAGTTCAGTTTACTTTTCAAAGGCACAGAATTCCACTATCTGCTTTCTGCTTAGTATTGCCACAGCATCATAAGTCGATTTAGTGTGATTCCTGTGTGCCTGGAGCATTGAAAGTATGTGATTGATAGTGGTTGGTAAAAAAATTAATCCTGGTGTGTTCTGGGACCTTGGTTACTCCACTTTGAGCAGGTAATAAAAGTATGCCATAGTGTGGATCTCATTTGATCCTTACAACAATCCTATGAAGTACTATTGTTAATCAAAAGGGGAAACTGAGACACAAAAAGTTAAGTGACTTGCCCAAGGTCATACCTTGGTCTTACTCAGTCTCAATATACTTAGTATCTCCTGTCTCATTAAGTATCTGAGGCAGGATTTGAATTCAGATCTTCCTAACTCCAAATCAAGAACTCTATCCATTGTGCCTGCTAACTGGATAGGAGGAAATTCCCAACCATCAGATTTTCCCAAGAAAAGAATGGGCTCCTTCAAGAGGTAGTGAGGTCCCCATCATAGCAGAGTCCAGATTACATCAAATTCCCAAGCCTCCCAGATAAATAACCCTTAAGTATGAGGAATACATTTTCATCCAGAAAAGAAGGAAGAAGGGAAAGGAAGGGAAGGGAAAAAATGAAGGAGAGGAAAGGGAAAACAAAAGAGAAGGGGAGGGAAGGGAAAGAAAAGAAAGGAAAA
Organism: Macrotis lagotis; assembly: GCF_037893015.1. Taxonomy (NCBI): domain Eukaryota; kingdom Metazoa; phylum Chordata; class Mammalia; order Peramelemorphia; family Peramelidae; genus Macrotis; species Macrotis lagotis. The sequence goes on along the minus strand of NC_133658.1, from coordinate 355,640,534 downwards.
GAAGGGAAGGGAAGGCAGGGGAGAAAAGCAGGGTCAGAGAAGTGGATTTTGAACCCAATCCACTGACTCCAGTCTTGGACCTCTTCTGGTGGCAGAACCAGTAAGGAGCCCACCAGGATGGCTCCCATTGAAGCATCCCTATTCAGATGTCGACATAGCTCCAGTCCCAGGGAAGAAATGCCTAATGGCCTGGGAGTGAATGCGAACCTCCCTTGTTTTTCTCTCCAGCTTAGCCTTTCGAAGGTTTCTGACCGGGAGCTGCTAAAAGCTGGGAAGAGTCAGATGTCTCCTAAATATGGCCCCAGTGGTTGGGAGGCGGGGATGATTCTGACTCAGATCCTGCTCGCCACAGTGATGTGGCCTCCTTTCCCTCTTTCTGTCTCTCATCTCTCCAGGAGAGACAAAAACTCTCTGACTCATTTGCCTCCTGGGGGCTGCGACTGAAATGGGTCATGGCTATTCCAGCTTCTGATATCTCAATCTCCACTCTCTCCCATTAGTCCTTAAAATAATAATAATAACTGATTTCTATAGCTCTTTAAGGTTCACCAACCATCCATGAGGGGGAACATACAAAGTATCATCCCCATTTTACAGAAGGGGACACTGAAGCTGGGAGAGGTCCCAATCTAGGAAGCTCCCATGATAGAGCTGAGCCCCCAGATCTTAGAACTCTAGGCCTTGAACTCTTTCCCCTCTACTTTATCTAATTATTACTTTCTTCTTGATCTCATCCACCCTACTCAAGATGGTTGCCAGTTCTGACTTGGACCTGAGGACAAGGGGTAGGAATTCCTACGTTGCTCATCCAATTCAATAACAGGGCCCTTTCCTCCCTCTCATTAAACTCAATTGATTAGATATCCCCTGTGCAACAGGCACCAGGAATACAAAACAAAAACAAGATAGTCCCTGGCCTCAAGAAGCTTATATTCTACTGGGTTGGGAGGGGGGTGGTAATAATACAACATGGACAGAGATAAGTAAGGGCAAGATAGATACAAAATTAACACAAAGCCATTTTTTGGAGCATCTGGAGGCACTAACAGCTGGGGAAATCAAGAAAGGCCTCTTATGGAAGGTGACCCTTGAGTTCAGGCTTGAATGGAGTTAGAAGTACCAAGGGGCAGAGACTGAGGAAGAAGTATATTCCTTTATAGTAAAGCTATAAAGGTTGGGGATGTTCAGGGAATAGCAAAAAAAGCCAATTCAACTGAAAAAGTATAGCTTCCTGAACCCTCCCCTCCTTTATGAATCTCCATCCCTTCTCCAGATGCCCACACAGAGCTGTTTTCAGATAAAGTAGAAATATCAGCCCAGGTGATTTTCTCCATCTTTCCCTTCAACCTTTCATCCTCTTTTCCCTCTCATTCATCAGGAGGCAGAACTGTATGTAATGAGGAGAGTCCTGTTTTGGTATCTGGAGACTTGGGATATAATTTCTGCCATTTACCTACCCAGTGACCCTGCACAAGTCATTTGTCCTCCCTAAGCCTCAGTTTCCTTGTCTGGAAAATGGGAATAATAATCCATTTACTAACTGCATGACCTTGGGCAAATCATTTAGCTTAATCCAGGGCCCTCTCCAGTCATCCTGATTCATATCTGGTCACTGGACCCAGATGACTCTAGAGGAGAAAGTGAGGCTGAGGACTTAGCATAACATTCCCCTTATTCAAATCCAATTAATGTACTTGTCATGGCATCACCTCCCTGTTGTAGTCTTCTTCTAAAATGAAGGACAAAAAAACATTATCCTCATGGGGTTGTTGTGAAGAAACTGTTCTGCAAACTCTAAAGTGCTATTAGAAACATAAAATATGATGGGGACTCAGTTTCTCAGTGAAATGAACAGGTTAGACGTGATTAAGTTTCCTTCCATCTTTAAATTTTCTGATCCTATTTAGTAAACATTTCATGAACCTCTACTGGGATTCAGGGCTCTGTGCTAGATGCAGAAAGGGAAACTGAGATAAGTGAGGCAGAGTATTTATCTACCTGTAGGGAAGATAAGAAATATACTTGGATAATTGCAATAATCACAGGGCTTCTGGTCTTAAGATTTACAAAGGCTTCTCTTTAGGGCAGATAACACAAATATTTTTATACCCATTTTACAGGTGAAAAAGAAGAGGTAGCAAGGTGCAGTGAATAGAGAACTGGTCTCAAAGCCAGGAAGATCTGTGTTGAAGTCATATCTCTGACACAGAGGGGCTGTGTGATTCTGGGCCAGTAACTTATCCTCCAAGTGCTCTAGGAAACTCTATGTGACAGAGGAGATAAGGACCTGTAATGATAAAAAAGAATCTCTTCCCCTGGTAGTTAATCCCCTGTTGTTTTTAACCCCAAATATAGTTACTATTTCATTACAAGTGACAAGATTGATAGCTAGATAGGACAGTAGAGCACAAGGCCTAAAGTCAGGAAAATATCTCCTAAATTCAGCTCTGGCCTTAGACCCTTCCTAGCTGTGTAATCCTGAACCAGTCACTTCATCCTGTTTGCCTCAGTTTCCTCATCTCTAAAATGAGCTGGAGAAAGGAAATGGTAATCTGCTGTGGTATCTCTACTAAGAAAACCCCAAAGGGGGTCACAAGGAGTCAGACAGGACCGAAAAATGACTCAGTAACAATGAAGAAACTGAAGTTTCTGGAGGTGAAGGTTTACCCAGCTGATAAATGGGAAAACTGGGACTTGAACCCAAGTCTCCTTATTTTAGGACTCAGGACCTTTCCATTACATTACACTGAATTGACTTCACTATCAGGTATCCTGTGAACATAGAAGAGTGGGACAAAGAACTGGGGCAGCTCAGAGGATGAAACTAATACATCTTCTTTCTGCAAGAGACCTTTCCCCCATCCCCCAGTGGTAAGACCTGCCCTTTATAATCACCTCCCATTTCTTCTGTGTGAACATAGTGTCCCCCATTTCATGCTCTGTTCCCCATTAGAATTTCAACTCATTGAGAGCCAGGAGTGTTTTTTGCTTTTCTTCATATGTCCGTCACTTAGTGTAGTGTCTGACACACACATAGTAAGCACTTCATGGATGTTTGTTGATGGACTGTGTAGATCAGGTAAGGCATCCTGGAAGGGATGGCATTGGAGATTGGTTTTGAAGCCTGAACAGGAATTGGACTGATGGAGATGGGAGCAAAGTGGGAAGGAAAGGCTGCTGGCATGATGAATGGTGGATATGAGAGCTGGGGCTAGGAAAAATCCAGATATCCAAGGAAATATGAGTTATAGAGGAAAACAGTGGAGAGAAGGATGAAAATGTAAGGTCATGTGCGACCGTGTTGACTCTGAAAGGCACTCCATTCTGTGGATAAAGGGAAGACACTGGGGATATCTGAGCTCCTTGGGGAAGAATGTGTTCCTAATTGTGCATGTGAAAGATGAATGACTCCTGCAGTGGGCAGAATGGGGGAAAGGTACAAGGCCCCAGGAAACCAAGCCAGCTATACTCTCTTCCATAATCCTAGCAGCAACTCCCCTCCCCCACCTCTTTTGGATCCCCCCCCCCATTCCTTCCCTACCCCAAAAAAACAAAAAACAAATCTCAGCTCACCTGTCCTGTGGTCCATCCACCATGATTGGTGCCAGCTTAGCTTAAATATTAATGGCTGATAGTGGCCTAGTGGGTTGGCCTTGCTATATAAAATGGTGGAGACCAACCATTCTCAACCTTTTTTTGTCTCAGGATCTCTCAAAAAGCTTAAAGATAATGAAGGACCCCAAAGAACTTTTAATATATAGGTTATATTTATTGATATTTTACTCTGTTAGAAATTAAAATATCTTATTATTATTCCAAGAATAGTTTTGAACTTGTGGACACCGTGAAAGGTGGTGGTTCTTGGAATATATTTTGATATCCTACCTTCATGATTATTGTGAAGACTAAAGGTGATCATAGATGTGACAAAAGGAAACAGGGATGAGTGGAATATTATTGTTTGTCCTTTGTTCTCAAAGAGGACTATGACTCTGGAAGATGTGCTATGACTTATTGGACTTAAGTGAGAGAGGAAGAGTGAACAGAAAACAAACTGAGGCAATCTGCGAATGAGGAAAGAATGAGTGAATGGATAAAATATTTGTTAACCACTATTTGCAAAGCCCTGGGGGATACAAAAGGAAAAAAAAGCAAGACAGGTCCTGCTCTCAAGGAACTGACAACATAGATGGAAGGTTCTATCAGCAAGTCAGATGGAAAAGTTCCATGGTCCTTAGGAGGCTTTGGTTATTGTTCATCCTTCATTCTTCCCCCCCCAAAAAAAAGACAATGGGGGGGGTTAAGTGACTTGCCCAAGATCACACAGCTAGGTAATTATTAAGTGTCTGAGGTCAATTTTGAACTCATGTCCTCCTGACTCCAGGGCTGTTGCTCTACCCACTACTCTACCTAGATGCCCCTCATCCTTCATTTTTGAAGACCAGTGACATTATGAGTATAATGCAGAACTACCCAAAGTCATCAGCTTCACTCCCCAGTCATCAGAGTTCAATGGGAGAACAAAGGTCAAGATGACTGGCAATAGCCTCTCCTAGGGGACAGCTGCAAAACAGACATTCATATATCTTCTTCAAAGTCATTAGTGGTTATGTTTGGAGCCCCTGCAGGATTAGCTGCCAGGTTGCATCTATCTCCACAGGACTTACTTCCCAGGAGGATGGCTAAGGACCCTGGGCTGGAAGTATTGTTGGTTATGAACTTCAGGTTCCTGGGCTATCTCCATTACTATCCAAGGGAAGATGGTAGTGAAGGTGAGGACAGGCTGGTAGCTTGACTTCTGTGATGCATGCTTCCCCCAGTCTCTCCCCTCAGTCTCTTTACAGCTTCAGCTAGCCTTCCCTGAGGATGACTGGCTCCATCTCCATAGGAGTGGCTCCCCTGGATGATGACTGTAAAGACTGGGTCAGAAGCAGGACTGGTGATTTGGGAAGGGGAGTGCTGCCACTCATAAGGCTCTTGGTCTATCTGTCTGTTAGCCATTGTTATTGGTGGTAATAAGGAAGGTGGACCTCTTCTCCACAATGATTTATTCCCTCTATGGCTATGGGACCTGGGCTAAAAATAGGTCCAGTCACTGTTTATTGAAAGGCACTGTTTATTGCAAAGACTTTTGGGTTCAAATCACTGGGTTATCTCCATCAATGTCAAAAGAGAGATGGTGGTCAAGATAGTGTGGCACTTCTTGTCTTTCCCTCAGAATGCCTTGTGTCTTCAGTTGCTCCCATGTGTGTCAACCAGTTCAAGGGATCCCTGGGTTTAAATCTTACCTCTTCTATAATACTGGCTTTGTGACCCCAGCAAAATCATTTACTCTCTCAGTGCCACAGGTTATAGATTGCTGAGAAGGTTCTGATTCACAATGGTGGAAGGATTTTCCTGACCAGAAGATCCCATACCAGTTAAATCATAGAGCTTGTCGTCTTTCTCTCTCTCTTTTTTTAAACTACTCCCTCCCCAATGGACATATAAGGACTTTTGAAATTAGGAATAGAAAAAGTGAGCTAGGTAGAGGAAAAGGATTGAGGATAGGGAGAGGAAGAGGGAGTGTATGAGGGGGAGAGAGAGGGAGAGAGAGAGAGAGAGAGAGGCAGGCTGAAGTAGAAAAGGATAGATAGTAGGCAGAAATAGAGAGGGAGAGACAGGGACAGAGACTCTAGGCAGAAAGAATGAACAAGTTAAAATGAAGAGGCAGAGAAAATGAAGAGAACTGGATTGTCCAGAGGTATGCAATTATTCTATTCATGAGCCTTCTCAATCCCTCATGAATATGTTAATTGTCCACTGATCCTTCACTGTGTGGGGAAAGCCAGGCTGTATTTAATCCACCTGGGATCACTGGGGAGAGTTAGGAGGGATGCTCTGTTAAAAGACTCCCAAATCAAGCCCCTTTCTGCAACCTTCCAAGGCAGGTGGGCCCAACTGGACCTGTTGTAGCTTGGGGAGAGGGGTTGATCCATTTTTCTTCCTCCTCACATGAGGTAGAACTTGGGTTCTCCCCCTCTCAAGGGCCTGAGACCCTCCCTGACTGGGCCAATGAGTTTTTGATTTTAGTACCTCTGTTTTCTTAGTGGGTCCTGCCTAGGGTAGGTACTAGATGTTGTCAGATCTCCAGGAAAACAGGCCTGGCCCTACCCATAGTCAGAGAAGGACAATTGCAATTGTCCAGAGTCATCTCAATAGACCCGAAGAATGTCCAAGGGACCTTTGAGATCCTAGAGTCCAGCCTCCTTATTGTACAGAGGAGAAAACAGAGGGCCCAGAGAGAGGAAAAGATTTGCCCAATGAGAAATAGCAAGTGACCCAGCCCTGACTAGAATCCAAGGCCCCTGACTCCTAACCCAGGGCTCTGTCTAGTACATTAATTAGCCAGGGTGTTAGGACCCAAGGCCTAGTTTTCTTAATGCCTTACGTAGGATTAAACAGTTTAGAACAGTTTGTCGAATTCCTAGAAATTCCACTATTCAGTGGAACCCTCTCAGACTGTGGTGTTGTCTTTTGGCTCAAAGGAAAAAATGCTACATTAGAATCAGGAAAAACTGATTCAAACCCCACTATGTCTCAGACACTGTTCTAAGTATTAGGACTACATAAAAATGCAAAAACAGGATCCCTGCTCAGGGACAAGGCACTTCTCTGGGACTCCATTTCCCCACCTACAAAAAGGGGACAATAACACCTTCATCATATCGGAGTGTACAGGGGCTCAAATGAAACCATGTTTAGTTTAGAATGCTTTTCAAAATCTATGGCTTTACATAAAAGTCAGTTATTATTATAGAACAATTCCCATTAGCTAGGTAGCACTGTGTCCTACCACTGGGCCCCTATCCTGTGCCTTAGGACTTTCTTTTTATGTCCATAAGCTCATCAGTGTGAGCACATGGCTGGCCCCACCCCCACAGCATGCCTTCTCATCTTGTGATTCTTATCTAAATCTTTCTGTAAATCCTCCATAGAATTTATTTTCCTTAACCCAGATTTTTTTTTTTTAGCAATTTGAAGACCCAAATCCCCTTTGTATCTGAACTAAGGTGCCCCTCTTAGCCCTGGGCTAAAAGTCAGGGGACCTAAGTTCCAGTTCCAGCTGTCACAAACTCACTCTGTGACCTTGGGGGAGCTCCGACCTCTTGCTGGGTCACTCTTTTCCTCCTTTGTAAAACTAGGAGATTGAATTCAGTGGCCTCTCTGGACTTCAGTTTTCCTTATGATTCTGATATTCTGAGATCCTAAGACCTTCTCAACCAGAAGCTAGGGGCTCCTTCTTTGTACAGAACAATCTCCCTGGCCTATTGTCTCCCACCCCCACCCCCTTCCCCAATTCCTCCCTGGGATTCTGAGACTCCAATGACTTGGACTGGAAAATGATTGGGATTGGGCTAGGAACCAGGATTCCCATGATCTTTGTGACTTTTGAGACCTGGGAGCTGTGTACTCTTGGGTTCCTGGGCCATGCTTGGGCTTCAGCAAGAAATCCTCTCCTACCCATCATCCAATGACTCAACCTCTGCCTGGCCAGGCCTTTCTAAAGGAGGTTGGTGGGTGGATCCTGCTGATTCACTAGGTCCCTCAATGAGAGTGGGGGAGCAGAGAGGCAGGAAATGGCAACCATATGATCTGTCTCCCAGACCTGTGTTCAGCAAAGACCAAGTGACCTTGGACACCCAAGGCCTAGTGGTGAAGGACCACAGTTTAAGAGCTGAAAGGGATCATTTTGAAAATCTTGACACCTTATAGAATTGCAAGGGACCTGAGAAACCATCTAGTCCAACACCTTTGCTTTGTAGATGAGGAACTTGAGGCCCTATCCTGACTCACACAGTCAGTTAGAATGAAAGCTGGGATTTGAACTCCTCTGACTCCAAATCTATTTCTTCTTCCATTGTACATGATGGCACAGTGGAGCCTGGGAGACCCGAGTTCAAATCCAACTTCAGACACTTACCAGCTGGTCAAGTCTTTCACTCCTGTCTGACTCAGTTTCCTCAATTATAAAATAGATAATAATAAGACCTATCTCTTAGGGTTATTATGAGGATCAGATGAGGTAATATTTATGAAATACTTAGTATAGTACCGAGCACTTAATAAATATTCATTCCCTTCCCCTACCTTACTGCCTCTTGAGAATGGGAACCCGGCTACCACTGACTGAACATGTGACCTTGGGCAAATACCTTCCTTTCTCTGGGCTTCAGTTTTCTCATTAAACTAAAAGAGTTGTACCCTTAGACCCCTAAGGCTCCTTATAGCTGTTTAAGTGTGAATGAGGGTAAAAGTTGTGACATTTATAATTTATTTATAGATACATATAAATTTATACATACTTTTATATATATATGTGCATATGTATATGTGGGTCTATATATAACATCACAAACTTTAAAGCGATATGTAAATGACAGTTATTATTTTCATCACAATTATAATTATAAATCTGTGACTCACTGAAATAGTATAGTACCAAGGGACACTGTCAAGAGTCTGGTTTGAACCAATATTTCAATCAGAACAGTGCTTTGTTTTTCTGTTTTTTCCTTCTTGTGTCTGAAACAGGAAATGGGTTTATGTAGTAGAAGGAGCCTAAGGATCTGAGTTCTCAAGGCCCATTCTTCCTTTTTTCTTTATGAACTTGAAAGTCCCCCTTTCCCATCTCTGAACTTCTATTTCCCCATCTGTTAAATGGGGCTAATGACAACAAATTAATTCTAATGAATTCCTGGGTCTGTAAGGGAAGGCCATACAAAAGTGAACTATTAGATCACTAATCCAGGTCCAGTAACAAAGCATTTATTCCCCCAAAGCTTAAATTTGCTTTAAAGTTGATTTTAGTATAGCTCCAAGATAGGGGCCCTCTATGCATGAAGACTGAATTAAGCTGCAAATGTACTTCAGACTTGTCTTATTGGTGATCCAGACTAAGTAAGAGTCAGTAATGACCCCCTCTGCACGATTGACCTTGGCTGGTCCTTAGCAGTTCAAGTGAGCTCTTATTTTTGGCACAGCCTTAGGAGAGAATACGTAGGAGAGTGATAAGTAAACTGTAATCATTATATTAATAATTCACTATCAATTCCCTTAACTTCTATGACAGTTATCTCTCCTAGTTTCCTTTAAGTCCAAAATTCTATAGAAACTTTCCCCAATTTCTTTTAATTCCATATAGTATATATATTTGTTGACTTCTCCATTAAACCCACCTCTTTTCCCTTTTTGTTCTTCAGTATCTAGACACATATTAATAAATGTTTATTGACTGACTCTCTTAACTCTCCTACTTGTCTGGCCACTTCTCAGTCTTTCTTGCTGGCTAATCACCTCCAAGTGTGGGTGTACCTGAACCTTACTATCTTATTTTTACTATCTCCCTTGGTGATCTCATCAGCTGTCATGGGCTCAATTATCTTCTCTATAAAGATGATTCCCAAATCTATATATCTAGACACAAATGATCTGAACTCTAGACCCATGTCATCTACAGGCTGCTGAATCTCTTCATCTAGATGTCCCATTGGCATCTCAAACTCATACATGCAAAATGGAATTCATTATATGTACCCCCAAACCCACTCTTTTTTCCTAACTTCCCTGTGCCTGTTAAAGGCATCACCACATTCCAATTGTCCAGGTGCCCAATCTTGCAGTCATCGTTTAATATTTTCTCTCCCTCTCCTTTCTTGATCGAAAATCCAATCATCTCCCAGGTCTTATTGATTCTTCCTTAACAATATCTTTTACAATCATCTCCTCTCTGATCACATGGCTATTAATTGAGTTCAAACTCTCAATAACTTTCACCTGTACTACTGAAACAACTAATTGATCTCCTTACTTCCATTCTCTCCCTTCTCCAATTCATCCTGCATTCTGCTGCAAAGTTAATACTTCTAAAATACAAATCTGATATCATTCTCCTACTCAAAGGTCTTCACTGGTTCCCTACTGCCTCTAGAATAAAATTCACACTCCTTAGTCTAGTGTCCAGAATCACATATCCAACTGCCCATTAGACATCTCAAATGGTATATTCCATAAACATCTTAAATTCAGCATGTCTAAACTTAATTCATTCCTTCCAAATCTTTCTTTTCTAAACTTCCCTTTTGAAGACACCACCATCATCCCAGTCACCCAAGCTCCCAATCTGGGCATCATCCTTGACTCCTCACCCCTATCCATATCTAGTCTGTTGTAAGTTCTGTAAAATTTACTTTCATAACTTCTCTTGTTTGAATCCCCTTCTCTATTCTAAAACTGTCATTATCCTGATGCAGATGCTCATCATTTCATGCTTCAAGTCTTTCTCTCCCTTCCAGGCTGTCCTATTCGTTAGTTGTCAAGTTAATCTTCCTAAATCAAAGATCTGTTCATGTCATCTGTATTTTAACAAACTGCAGTGGCTCCCTCTCATCTCCAAGATCAAATATAAAATCCTTTATGGCCTTCAAAACTCTTTATAACCTGGTCCCTTCCTTGTTTCTTATACCTTGTTTCCCCCACCCATCCAACTATGTACTTGGCAACCTGGTAACTCTGGTCTCCTTGTTGTACCTTATACAAGATCCTCCATCTCTCCATTTCTTGGCTTTGTACTGACTGGCCCCCATACCATTTCTCTCCTTCCTTATCTCTGCCTTCTCAGTTCCCTGATTTTCTTCAAGTCTCAGTTAAAATCCTGTCTCATTAGGAGACTTTCCTGATACCCCCTCCTTAAAGTTACTGCCTTCTCTCTTTTAATACCTCCAATTTATCCCCCCTCTCTCTTTCTCACTCTCTTTCTGTCTTTCAGTCTCTCTCTATCATATATGATATATCTTGTTTGTACATAATTATTTGTCTCTTATCACCTTCATTAGACTATGGTCTCCTCAATAGAAGGAATTGAGGGGTTTTTTTTGCCTTTGTATCTCCATTACTTAACAACAGACTATCTAGCACACCATAGGTATGTAATAAATGATTATTGTCTAGCATTCAAAATACTTCACCATCTGGCTTTCATTTGCCTTTCTAAATAGATTTCATATTACCTAGCTTCATGTAGTCTACATTTTATTCCAGCTGCCCCAAACATGCCATGCTCCCCTTTCCACCTTGAGCCTGGAATGTTCTTTCTCCTTAACTCTCCTATCTAGAATTCTGATTTACTTCAACCTCCATCTTAGCTTCCATTTCCTCTATGAAGCCTTCCCTGATCTTCCATTTGAATGTGTCCCTTATTTCCTTATATTGTCTCATATTTAACCGTATACATTGTTCTCCTCTTACCCCAATAGAACCTGCACTCTTTGAACTGGGCAAGCACTGTTTGTTTTTTGTCATTGTTCCCCCAGGACTTAGTGCAATGTCTATTAGGTACTTTATAAAATGCTTTCTAAATCAAATTGAGTATTATGCTCAACAATTCCCATGGCTATATAGCACTTTGGGATTTATAAAGTACATTCCTAATAGCACCTGGGAGGTAGATAGTGAAAGTAAGATCATCCTTATTTTACAAAAGAGGAAACTGAGCCCTTTGAAGGGAAGGAACTTCACAGAATCAAATGGCTAGTAATTGTTAGGACCAGGATTCAAACCAAGGTCATAAACTTTTGAACTGGAAGGAAACTTAGAAGCCTCCTAGTTCAATCCCTTTGTTTTACAGAGGAGTGAATTGAAGTTCAAAGAGAGAGGAAATAACTATATATAGTCATATAGCCAGCTTTAAAGCCTAAATTCCCAGTCCTTACCCCTAATTTTATCTCTCACAGATCGACAGATATGTAATATATGTAAAATATGGCAATACACATGATCAAAACCTTGTCATATTGTTTCTGTCCAAAAGACCCACATTAGCAGCTAATGGACAAAAAGGACTGATGGTGTCCTTCAGTTCATGGCTAGAGTGATCTTTCCCCCAGTCCCTCCACCACCAACCCCCCATGTCTAAAGTCTCCCTTGGGGCAGAGCCTGGGCCTTGGACTGTCAGGGGAATGAGACTCACTTCTCTTCTCATTTCTTCAAAGGAAATTGAAGTGATGGGAACTTGGGGAAGGAGGAGGAGAGAGGCAGGTGTATAGGGTTATCTAGGACCAGAGGGTTAGATTTCCCCAGGGCCCAGTAAGGGAGATGGAATCTGGCAGTTGGAGCAGCTGGCTTTACTTTCCAGCCAAGCACCATCTGGGAATAAGAAGATTGTTCTTCTGCCTAACTCTGTGATTCTCATCTGTCACCTTCCCCCACCTGTGTCACCCCTTGGCCATCAACTCACCATTGAGTACAGCCTTAGTCCTACATCTGGAACTCTCCTTGGGGACTATGCTGGTTTACTCCATTGCAGAGTTAGAGAGTCAAATGAATATATTAGACAGATCAAATTCAGGGGACCTGGGATTTAGAACTGGTTCTGCCACTGACTTGCTGCATGACTTTAAGTTCTTTCCCTTCCCTTAGGTTTCAGTTTCCACCTCTATAAAATGGGAAGGGAGGAACATAAGAGTCCAAAAGCAAACAAAAAGCAAATGTGAATAAAGCTATATTAATAGAAAGTTTTCAGGATAAAAGATAGAGTCCCATTGTCCATTACCCAAGAGTACAGAGCACAACTAAGTTTTAGATAGCACATTTGCAGAAGGATTTTGTTCAAAAGAGACTAGAGGGTGGCTAGGTGGCGAAGTGGATAGAGCACCGGCCCTAGAGTCAGGAGTACCTGAGTTCAAATACAACCTCAGACACAATAATTACCTAGCTGTGTGGCCTTGGGCAAGCCACTTAACCCCATTGCCTTGCAAAAACTTAAAAAAAAAAAACTTTGGAGGTCAAAAGAGACTGGAAATGGTGATTGGACTGGAAAGAATGTTACTGTGTACAATCTTCTCCTGGTTCAGTTCACTTTACATCTGTTTTATGTAAGTCTTTCCAGGTTTTTTTCTCGAATCCATATGATCTGTACTCCTGAGTAGTGAACAGTGGGACTATATCTCTTTTGTTTTTGTTTGCAAACCTGGGATACTTAAGGAATGCTGCTACCATCAGATAGTTTGGAGAAGGAAAGATAAAGAATTATGCTTTGGACATGATGAGATATTAATGGGACTTCCAAGTAAACATGTTCAGCAGGCAGTTGGTCACATGGGACTCAGGAGAAAATGATCTTTGAACTCGTGGGAGCTGATGATGTACCCGAGAGAGTTTAGTGAGAGAAAAGAGATATCCCAGTGCAGAAATGTGGGAGATACCAGCATTTAGTGGGAGGAGAAGCCAGGAATGTTAGAAACAAGTAGGAAAAAAAGCAGAAAGTCAAGGGAGAAAAGAGTGCCAAGGAGAAAGGATTGAGAAAGTGGCAAATACTACAGAGGATGAGAATTCAGAAAAGGTAGAGGATTGAGATTGTTGATTACTTTGGAAAGTGCAGTTTAAGTTTAGCTGTGGGGTTAGAAGCTGGATACCAAAGTCAGCAAGTCAATTAGCATTTATCAAGTGTTGACAATGTGCTTTGCTAACTGCTGAGGAAGCAAAAGATGGTAAAAGACAGTTCCTGTCCTCACAGAGCTCCCAGGCTAATGGGGAATACAATATGCAAACCATCATGTGCAAACATGATACATAGAGGATGACTGAGGAAATGATCTTCATATGCAAATTATTAGAATTAAGGAGACAGCTAGGTGAACAATAGATAGAATACTGGGCCTGGAGTCAGGAAAACTCTTCCTGTGTTCAAATCCAACCTCAGATATTTGCCAGCTGTGTGACTCTGGGCAAGTCACTTTATTCTGTTTCCTCATCAGTTAAATGATCTGGAAAAGGAAATGGCAAATCATTCTACAGTGTCAATCATTCTTGCCAAGAAAATTCCAACTGGGGACAAAGAGAGTTGGACACAACTGAAAAATGACAATATAATTAGGGAGAATTAGGATAGGTTTCTTATAGAAATGGGGATTTTAGCTGGGACTTGAAAGCAGTCAGTCAGGGAAGGCAGGAGGAAGAGATGAAAAGGAAGAGTATTCAGTCACTAAAGATTCAAGGAGTCAGGATTGAGAAATGGATAGGAATTGAGGAGATGAAGGGGAATGATATAGTCAAGAGAAAGTTTTTTTTCAAGTAAGGAGAGAATTAGATATGTTTGTACAAAGTCCCACAGAATAAGGAGAAATTGAAAGGAGAGGGTTGACTGGAGAAGCAATCTCCCAGAGGAAATAGGAGGGAAGGGGAGCCAGAAGTGGAGAGGTTAACTTGGTCAAGAAGATCCAACTCTGTCAGAATCAGAGCAAAGAAGAACGGATAGATGGATTATGAAGGCTTGTTTTTAAATATAGAGTTGGGGGATGAGGTGGAGCAAGAGAAGAAGGAATTTCTTTTTTTTAAAATTTTTTGCAAGGCAAACAGGGTTAAGTGACTTGCCCAAGGCCACACAGCTAGGCAATTATTAAGTGTCTGAGATAGGATTTGAACCCAGGTACTCTTGACTCCAAGGTCGTTGCTTTATCCACTATGTCACCTAGCCACCCCAATAATGTGGCTTTGGCTTTCTTTAATTCCTCTCCCACCCTGTTCTCGTTCTCTCTCTCTCTCTCTCTCTCTCTCTCTCTCTCTCTCTCTCTCTCTCTGCACCAAATCTAATGCAATCACATTCATACACAGCAATGTGATATACTAGAAAGTGCTTTGCTTTTAGTGTCAGAAGATGAGTTCAGAAGCTAACTTGGACACTTATTTGTTATGTGACTTTGAACAAATACCCCCATGTCTCTGGGTCTGGGTTTCCTGGGGTCAATAATATGTGCTTTCTACCACAGAAGTTCATTATGTGACATCCATACATTTGTTTCTTTAATATTTTGATAAACCATAGTTCAGTTTAACTGGTTTCCTTGGCAATCTCATTTGTTTTAATTTATGCATATAAAAGCATCATTCCAAGAAGGGATTCATACATTTCACCAGGCTGCCCAAGGGATCTGTGACCCAAAAAAAGGCTAAGAACTCCTGCCTCAGGGGCACTGTGAGGCCTATATAAACTTCAGAGTGCTTTATGAAGGCTAAATGATATCATCATAATTCTCATCATCGTTATTGTTATTGTTGTTTTTCCTATTGTTATATTAGGGTGAGAGGAAGTAGGACCATTGAGAGATAAATGGGCTTCCTAGGGAAGGTAGGATTTGACAGGTAAGAAAGATTTGGAAGGAGTGACAAAGGTATTCCAAGGCCCTCCTGCCAGAAAGTGACTTCAGTAGCTGGGGTATAGATGTGTGGGGACAGAAAATCAGAGGGGCAGACGATGGAAGCCTTCAAATCCTAGACTTTACCCACTTTCATTCATTCCCTGCTGTTCTTGCCCAGCCAACAGCTCGTTAAAGTGGAAGGCTGATTAATGGCCAGGAATGTGTGGATACCTGCAGGCAGCCTTTGTTCCATGGAAATGTATTGTGATTTATAGAATCGATGGCCCCATGGGAATTGCTGCTGCTGCTGGAAAGAAATCGGGTCAGCGCCAGAACCAGCCAGGGGAGGGAAGGAGGCTGTGGGTGGAATAGGCTGGCTCCCAGTGTCTCTCTGTCCTGGCTCTGGATAGCTGCCCGGAGCTGCATGTCAGAAGAAAGAAGCTGTAATAGGAGGAAGGGGTTCTTCCCCTCAGTATACCACATACCATCACGTGTTTCCCAGAGAACCCAACACCAGAGTCCTATGGAGCCTCTTATCTAGTGAACAGGCTCTTTGCCTTTCTAGTTCCTTATCTCCTACCTCCACAACTTTGCTGACAGTAATCTCTACTCCTGGAATATGATCCCTATTCCCCATCCCCCTCTGCATCTGTTAAAATCATATCTATCCTTCAACATCTAGATCTGGGAAGCTTTCTTTGGTCCCTGCTTCATTGACCCCCTACTCCATCTTCTCTTGGCCTGCTATGGCCTGACTCTTGTCCCCTACCACCTGGTGCTGACCAAGTGGTACTCTCAGCGCTAAGACTTTTAGATTGGCAGATAGCCCAATACAGGTAGAGTCCAGATCCTTAGACAAAAAAAGACCATCTAATGCTGTGCAGTAGCCTGGGCTGTAACCAAGCCTGGAATTGAACCTAATTTCATTGATGTAGGGAATTCCTAGCTGGGGAAACTATTTCTAACCTATGAAAGTCAGCACCTTCTCTCCTATTTCTAGTCTTAGAAAACTGCCTAAAATAGGTCTGATGATTTGTCTAGGATCACATAGTTCAGAGACAGAACTTGAACCTGGGTCTTCCTGGCTCTGAGACCAGCTCTCTGTATCATGGCCTGTTATCTCATAATATTTGTCATTTATAAAGCATGTCCTAGTTACAAAGTCCTATCTCATCCATTCTCAACTAGCCCAGGGAAGGAAGGAGGGTAGGAATGATTATCCTCAGTTTACAAATGAGGAAATAGAGACATAGAAATAGTGATTCATCCAAAATTACACAGCTAGTAGGGAGATAGGAAGATGACACAATTTAGTGGAGAAATAACTGACCTGGGGTGGCTAGGTGGTGAAGTGGATAAAGCAAAGGCCCTGGAGTCAGAAGTACCTGGGTTCAAATCCGGTCTCAGACACTTAATAATTACCTAGCTGTGTGGCCTCGGGCAAGCCACTTAACCCCATTTGCCTGGCAAAAACCTAAAAAAAAAATAACTGACCTCAGAGTTAAAATGGGATGGGATGAGATGGAATTCTTGTCTCTGACACTGGCCAGCTAACTGACCTTGATCATCATTAACCTCAGTTTCTCTGGTTATAAAATGGGTTTAGTGGTACTTCACTACCAGCTCCAAGGATTATTTTGGGGAAAACATTTAGCCCTTCTCAAACATTCAAAGCCTTCAGCTAATGACTAAACTGATATCCAAAACTGTATCCTGAGGAATGGGGAGTAAGAGAAACCAAGAACTTCATCTGTTATTTAAGGATCAGAAAGCTAGTGAAGAGAAGAATAGTCAGGGAGGGATTCCTAGAAGAGGTAGTAGGTCTGGAAGCATGGACTAGATTTGCCTAGGAGAAGGAGGAAAGCATTCATAGAATCACAGGTTGGCCATCTAGTCCAGTCTCTTCACTTTTTAAGTGTGGAAACAGATCCAGATTGAGAAGGACTTTCACTATGTTTAGACAGTGAGTGAATGACAGAAACAGGACTAGAACTCAGGTCTCTGGACTTCCTATCCAGAACTTTTTTCTCTACCCTTCTGTTCTATGGAGAGTTCAAATAATGAGCACAAAAACAACAGACCACTGATCCAAACCTGTAGTGATTTAAATTTTCAATCCACCCTTCTCTGCTCCCTACTTGACTTAGGAGAGAGCTAGCTGGAAGACAGCTTCATGGAACACTTTCATCAAGGACTCAGATGAAGGTCTAGAGAGATGATTATCCAGTTTGCAGATAACTCAAAACTGGGAGGAAAAACCATCCAATTAGAATGCAAAGTGAAGATCCAAAAAGACCCCTGCAGGTTAGAATATTGAGCCAGCTCTACCTAACTGGATAAATGAAAAGTTTTATACTTGGACCCAAAAAATCAACTTTACAAATGCAACATGGTAGAAGCATTGCTAGACAAGTGTTGGTTTAAAAAATGATATATTTTGGCAGACTAAAAAGCCCAATACAAATATGAAGGTAATATTAATCTCAAGTTGCTTTTAGAGAGTCACATTGTGCAGGATTCAGGATATTGTTTAAGTTCTAGATGCTTTGTTTTAGAAAGTTTATTGATAAACCTGAGAGTATTTAGAGGAGGGTGGTCGAAGATGAAGGAAAAACCTGGAGATCCAGTCACATGAAGATTAGTTGAAGGAAGATGTGGTATTTTGGCTTGAAAAAGAGGAGGATTAGGGAGGACACAAGTTCCTGTTCAAATATTGGAAGGTCTGTCACATTGGAAGAGGTAATAGTTTTCTTCTCCTTGTTCCCAGGGAGCATCTATTCTACTAGGAACAAGAAGGAGAAGTTGAAAATCAAATCACATGTAGGATTGTAACCTGGGGAGAAATGAAGAGAAGGGGGATTGGGCTCTCCTTAATTGGAGGTTCTGGGAATGGTCTTCTAACCAGAAAGAGGGGCCACAGGGATGTTTTCAAGATGTGAACTCCAGGGCTGAAGCTATCTTTTAGGATAGAGAGTTCTCTGTGGCATGGTGGAAGAATCCAGATTGCAGGTTAATAAGAATCCAAGTCATCTTGAATTTTCATCAAAGGCCAGTGGATGAGCTAGAGAGACCTGTTAGATTTCAGTTATTGGGGGAGACAACTCAGATCCCTATTGATGAGAACAAAACTCTTGGAGGGTAAGAACTGTTTCTTGCTTGCTCCTGTTTACCTGGTATAGTTTTGGGGACTTAGTGCTTTAATAAACATTTGACTCATTTCTCTGAAGTGCTAGTTCAAGAGGTTTGATAAAGAAAGAGGGCAGAACCTTTCTGGAGAGCAATTTGGAACTACAACCAAAGGGCAACAAAAATGTGCATACCCTTTGATCCAGCAATACCACTAATGGGTCTATATCCTGAAGAGATGATGAAAAAGGGTAAAAACATCACTTGTACAAAAATATTTATAGCAGTCCTGTTTGTGGTGGCAAAGAATTGGAAATCAAGTAAATGTCCTTCAATTGGGGAATGGCTTAGCAAACTGTGGTATATGTATGTCATGGAACACTATTGTTCTATTAGAAACCAGGAGGGATGGGATTTCAGGGAAGCCTGGAGGGATTTGCATGAACTGATGCTGAGTGAGATAAGCAGAACAAGAAAAACACTGTACACCCTAACAGCAACATGGGGGCAATGATCAACCTTGATGGACTTGCTCACTCCATCAGTGCAACAATCAGGGACATAGAATACCATCTGTATCCAGAGAAAGAACTGTGGAGTTTGAACAAAGACCAAGGACTAATAACTTTAATTTAGGAAAAAACCTGATATTTTATTGTCTAATCTTGCTATCTTCTATCCTTTATGTTTCTTCCTTAAGGATATGATTTCTCTCATCACATTCAATTTGGATCAATGTATACCATGGAAACAATGTAATGGCAAATTGCCTTCTGTGGGAGGCCGGGGGAGGGACATAAGATTAGGAGAAAAATTGTAAAACTCAAAATAAACAAAATCATTATAATTTAAAAAAAAAGAAGGCAGATAGAACTGCTTCCCCACCCAGATCAGCCCCATAGTAGCAGTAACACAGGTACTGAGGTTGGGGGTGACTCTGCATCTTAGAGGATTTCGCACTCATATCAATGAAACTCTAGTTTCAAGGCAGCTTGTGGTACAACAGAGAGAACTCTGGTCTTAGAATTAGGAAGACCTGAGTTCACATCCAACCTCAGGCACTTTTACTAGCTGTATGATCCCCAAGCAAGCAACTTAACCTCCTCCTGCTTTACCCTTCTCATCTGTGAAGTGGGGATAATAATACCTCTCTTCCAGGGTTGTTGTGACAATCAAATGAGATAGATAATATTCATAAAGTTCTCTATAAATGCTAACTATTATATTGGAGTACTGGCAATGCAATCAAAGGACGAGCTTGGAATCCAGATTCTCCTGTCTTTGTACTCTCAGCAAGTCACTTCATCTATTCCTTGTTGCCTTTTTCAAAGGAGATTAGATTAGATCTTCTCAATGATTCCCAGTCTCTAATGCACTTACTGTACAATGTTGTATAGCATAATTATTTGTTGCTTGAGTCTAAGCCCCATGAGGGCAAGGACTGTGACTTATCTGAATTTTTATCTCTTCTAGTATCTAACCCAGTACATAATGGATGTTTATTGAATTAAATTGGCACAGGGAAGACAGGTATCATGTTACAGAGTTCCAGAGAAAATTGACTTGCCCAAGGTCACATAGCAAGTTAGCAGTAGAGGTACCCTAATAAACCAAAGGACTTGCCTCCTAACCCAGAGCTCTTTCTTCAGATTAACTCTTTGGCTAATTCTTACTATTCCACAAACTCAGTCCAAAGATCATGCCTGTGACTGGATTGGTCACTTCCTGCCCTTTCTGATTCCTTGATAATCCTCCTCCTCATCTTCCTCTTCTTCTCCTCCAGTTACTATTCTTTTGACCCAGGCTCTTTTGGGCAAAAGAGTCAGATTCCTTAGTTCCTCCATCAAAAGTATCTCCACACTCCTAGGGACTCTGAGGTTCCAGAAAATAGACAATGACTGAAGATTTAAAGGGCCTGGAGACTTTGAGAGACAGGAGACTTAGGTCAATGTGTTTGAGAACTGGTTGGGATATTGAATGGAGATTGGGACAGGAGGTCAGGGACATCTCTTGGATCTTGGAAAGTCTAATCCTAACAGGCCAAGCTTATCCTCCCTGTATCCATTTTATAGATGAAGAACTAAGTCCCAGAGAGAGAACAGGAACTTATCCAAGTTGACACAGATAGTGGAATCAGCATTTGAACCCAGAGATTTGGATTCTAGCTCATATATTTGTCCCTTGTAGTATGCCTAGCAGGTAAAAAGCATATTTGGAAACACTGAACCCCAGAGAAGTAAAATGATTTCTCCAAGGTCACATAGCCAATCTTGGATGCTCTTATTTATACAATGAGGGGCTAGCTAGGTGGAATGCACTGGACCTAAAGTCAAGGAGACTTAAGTTCAAATGTTATCTTCTCTGCTTACTTAACTGTATGACTGTCTGCCTCATTTTCCTCATTTATAAAACAGGGATAAAAATAATATCTACCTCCTAGGGTTGTTATGAGGTTAAAATGAAATGATATTTGTAAAGTTCTCACAAACCTTAAAGTATTACATAAATGCTAGCTATTATTATTATTATTTTCTAGGACCCAGATTCTAGGTACCAAACAACCAATCCATCAATCAACATTTATAAGTGCCAGCTATGGGGACACAAAGAGAGGGAAAAGACAGTCCTTGCCCTAAAGAGCTTATAAGGAAGGTAACTCAAAGAGTGGGGGCAGGGGAAGAGAGTAGGGATGGGAAGGAGGTTCTAATAGGAATAATAAGGGTCTAATAACTGAGACTCACATGCACTCAGGCATACAACATCCTCCCCATCAACAAGGCTAGACTCCCTTTCATATATATCCTTCCACGTCTCCATCACCTTCTTTTTTTTTTTTTAGGTTTTTATTTTGCAAGGCAAATGAGGTTAAGTGGCTTGCTCAAGGCCACACAGCTAGGTAATTATTAAGTGTCTGAGGCCAGATTTAAACTCAGGTCCACCTGACTCCAGGGCTGGTGCTCTATCCACTGCGCCACCTAGCCGCCCCTCTCCATCACCTTCTAAAAATTCTTTCCCCTTTAGAGTTACCATTGATGTTCACTTAACTTGATTTCATGTTGGAGGAGGGAGCACCCAGTGTTATCACTCTGGGTTCCCTCCTAATCCCACAGTGGGTCTCTGGGCCCTCTCAGTCTCTATCCAGGACCCCGTAGAGCTTCTACTTGGTCTCTTCACTTCCCTTCCTCCCAATTCCCCAATCAGAGCTTTGCTGTCAGAAAAAGTAGAAAACAGGAGTAGTAGCTTAGTACAGTGGTAGGAGTGTTGGCTTTGGGTCAAGAGACCTAGGTTCAAGACTCAACTCTGTACCTCAGGCACCTCTGTGATGTGATGGGGGTGGGGGGAGCACTACATATCATGGCAGAGGTTTCTTATAGCCCTAAATCTATGATCTTTGGGAAATGAAGGAGAAGGGGCAGATGCCAGATCTCATGTTTTTTCTGATTCATTCCAGCTTCTCACAGTTTAGAGATCTCGTTTGAGGAGGTGGCCTCAGAAACTTCTCACTGTCCCTGCCAGTCAGAGGATTGGTATTAAACAAGTCTTAGATTTCAGCTACATAAAGTGAAGGGATTGTATTCAGTAGTCTCTAAGGGCACTTCTGGTAATGACCTTCTAAGATTCTATAAAAATGGATTCCTTGATTCCTTGTTTTTTGACTCTATGTCCCTAAAACCTAGGAAAGCAAAATTTTATATTTTTTGCTGAATTAAATGGAATAATGTTTAATGAGCATCTTCCTCTTGGATGTCTGACCACATCACTGTTCTACTCAAGAAGCTTCAGTGGCTCCTTATTGCTCTAGGATAAAATAGAAATTCCTCTGTTTGATATTTAAAGCCCCTCATAACCTGTCTTTCTAGGCTGTTTACACAACTTGTACTTTCCAGTCCAACTGACCAACTTGCTTTCCCCTATATAGAACAATTTGTTTCCTACTTCCAAGTCTAATTTCCAAGGCTATCCCTATGCCTTTATAAAGTACTATATAAATATTAGTTACTATGTTACCTAAGAGGAAATGAAGAGAAGCTAGTTACTACCTTCCAGTTTTCAACAGGATTTCTTTCCTTTCATCCTTCCTTCCTTGAGGTCACTAAAGGTGCTGGTCTCTAGGGAGGAGTGGGCAGGAAAGATGTAGAAAGGTTATATCCAAGGAAAGGAGGAGGAAGGAGGTATGGAGAGATTCTAGATGATCAAGTGCCTCTGCCTGTAAATAGCTTGCTTCACTTCACAGCCAAGCCTGAATTCCAGGCTGGACTTTTTTCTCCTTCTGGCCATGGAAAACATGAAAGGAAAGATAATTGCCTCCAAGTCCCTGGCTTTGGCAATGTATATCATCAATACACTCATCCTCATTGCTGCCTCTTGATCCCTTGCTTCCTTCAACTCAGGAGTCACCCCATACAGGAGGATATAAACCCCCAGCTGCATTCTGCCCCAAAAATTAGGATAATAGAATCATAGAGCTCAAGCCAGAAAGGTCCTCAGAGAGAAAACTGAGGCCTAGAAAGGTCTGGGGTGTGACTTGACCAAGGATCTTGCAGGTAGTTAAGGTCCAACCCTCTCATTTTTTTCAGATCAGACAGCTACTCAGCATTTATAAAATGCCTACTAAGGGGGCAGCTAGGTGGCACAATGGGAGTACCGGCCCTGGAGTCAGGAGTACCTGAGTTCAAATCCAGCCTCAGACACTTAATAATTACCTAGCTGTGTGGCCTTGGCTAAGTCACTTAACCCCACTGCCTTGCAAAAAACAAGCTCATCCTCTCTTTATCCATTTTATAGATGAAGAACTAAGTCCCAGAGAGAGAACAAGAACTTATCCAAGATGACACAGGTAGTAGAATCAGCATTTGAACCCAGAGATTTGGATTCTAGATCATACATTTGTCCCTTGAGTTCCCCAGTACTGTACTAGTCCCAAGGAATACAAAGACAAAAAAGTAAGCCCTCCAGGAGCTTACATTCCTTTGGAGAAGATAATATATAACTATTTATTACTTATGAGACACTGGGAAAGTTATTAATTTCTCCACCCAATCAACACTCTAGTCGCATTTGTAAAATGAAGTTAGACTAATTGGTCTCTGAGATTCCTTAACTCTTTGACCTGATTTTAAATCTCAGCTCTTAATGGTCACTAGCTGCGTGTGAACTCAAGTAAAATCCCTTCCTCCCGGGCCTCAGTTTCTCCATCTATAAAATGAAAAGATTGAACTAAATGGTCTCTAACAGCACTTGCAACCCTAGTCATCTGTGATTCTTTGAAAAAAGCAATATCTGGGACATGGGGCTGGGTATTTCTGTCTGTTGGCCTTTTCTTCTGCATGTTATTCTGTTCAAACAGAAAACCAGGACATGACCCCTGCTGCCTCCTTCCCTCCTACCACAGGAGGGCTGCTTCTGAAAGGGACTTGGGGACCCCATGGTAAGAGGAGGCAAAGTAGGAGGGTCAGAGGCCGGGAGGTGAGAACCTTTCTGGGGTCATTCTAGTGCCCAATATCTGGGGAAGAGTGCATCAGAAGGAAGCTGGGAAGGAAAGATGGATATGACCAGGGAAATAGGGGGAGAGAGGGGTGGAGGGATCCTCTGCCTGTAAATAGCCTGCTTCACTTCACAGCCATGCCTGAGTTCCAGACTGGACTTTTTTCTCCCTCCAGCTGTATAAAACATGTAAGGAAAGATAATTGCCACAGAATCCCTGACTCTGGCAATGTCTACCAGATGCCATATACATAGTCCCTCCACCCCCACCCAATCTCCTCTGAGAGGACAAAGGTCCTTTACTTGCTTATTGGGAGGCTAGATGGCATAGTGGAGAGAGAGCCAGGCTTGGACCCGGAAGGATCCATCTTCCTGAGTTCAAGTTTGGCCTCAGACACTTGCTAGATGTGTGACCCTGGAAAAGTCACTTCATCCTGTTTTTTTTTTTCAGTTTTCTCATCTCTAAAATGAGCCAGAGAAGGAAATGGCAAACCACTCCAGTATCTCAGCTAAGAATATCTCAAAATGGGGTCACAGAGAATCAGATACAACTGAAAACAACTGAACTCTCTCATTAGATCTCAAGGACTAAGACTGACCATTGCAATTAATCAGAATTCTATTTATCACAGTTTTCATAGTGTTATGCATTACTCTGTGGCTCCTGCTTTTCTTCTCTTTGCATCAATTCATGTAATTTTTCTCCAGTTTTCCTCCTGATTCCTCATATTGATTATTTCTTAAGGCATATCAATACCCTACTATATTACATGTTCCCCAATAGGACACTCCATTTTTGTTTCCATTTGCTTTGTGTTTGCTTGCTTGTTTTGCTACCAAAAAGAATGCTGCTGTAAATATTATGGTTTATTCGAGACTTTTCTTCATCTCATTAACCTCCCCAAGCTATTTATCTGGTAGTGGAATCCTAAGTCAAAGGATATAAATCATTTTAATGCCTTTCCTGAAATGATTCTAAATGACATGCCAGAGTGATTGGAGCAGGCTGCAGTTCCACTAACAATGTATTAGTGTGCTTGTCTTCCCACAACCCCTCTAACATTTACTATTCCCTTTTTAGTCATCACTGACAGTTTAATGGGTGTGAAGTCATACGGATCATAAATAAGAGAGCTAGAAAAGACCTTGGAGATTTTCTCTTCCCACCCCTTCATTTTACAGACAAGTAAACTGAAGCCCAGAGAACTTAGGGAATTTGTCCAAAATGGAATGCTGAGAATTAGAGTGCAGGTTCTGTGACTTTGAAGACTACTTGTTCACCTGTATTGTGATCCCTTCCCACCTCAAATGAGGTAGCAGATTTTGACTGGGATCCTGATTTTTTTTCCCCCTTAAAATTCAGAGCTGAACAGACCTTTAGAGATTGGTATCCCTTAGAAAATCTGGTGAAATCAACAAATTCCCCAAAATAATTTTCAAATGCTTGAGATAAAATACATAAGATTAGAAAAGAAGTCAATTATATTGAACATTTTTATAAACCATAAGTTTATAAAATAAAAGAGGTATATGAACCCCTGACCTAGTATAACCCCTTCATTTCACATGAGGAAAATGAGGCCCAGAGAGGGAAAACAACTTGACCAAGATCACACAGCAGTAAGCAGTAGACTCAAGATTGTCTATATATTTCACCTGCCTCACCCCTACCCCCCATTAGATCATCTGTTCTAGGAGTTTTTTGGCCCAAGTACCCTATGACAAGGTTCTGAACACAGTAGATGCTTAATAAATACAAAATACGTGGAATATACTATAAACTATAAAACATGAAGTCCTGCAACTTCTTTTCTTTAAATTTTTAAATTTTTATTCTCAGTTCCCTAACACTTTCTAAAATAATGTGTTATGTATATCTGAAGGGCTATTATGGGGGAGAGAGATTAAACTTGCTCTGCTTAGCCAACAGCAGGCAAAAATGGGAACATGAAGTTATAGAGAGGCAAATTTTGGCTCATTATATTTTTTAAAATGGCTCAAATGGAAATGTTTGGTAATGAAATCAACTGCTTTATTAGGTAATGAACTCCCTGTCACCAAAAGTATTCAAACAGAGGCTGGCTGACTGAGTCTCTGTCAGGAATGTTTTAGAGGGAATCCCTACAATGGATAGGAGCTTTTGAGTTATCTCCTGAATAGGAAAGTCAATGACTTCATGAATTTCAACCAAACCTATTATGAATCAGTCAATAACTTCAGGAAGCCAGCCTATTGTAGCATAGATAGGATCAGAGAAGCACAAGAAGGAGGCAAGGACAACAACAAAAAAAAAAGAGATTAAAACAGAAACCACATTTCTCTATGGGACACTAACCAGTTCCAGGGGTGAGACTAATCACATATTTTTAGTGCTTTCCTTAGAACAGCCTTGGGATCATTTAAGTGACACAGTGGATAGAATTGTTCCTGGAGTCAGGAAGATCTGAGTTCAAATCCTGTCTCAGAAACTAGTTATGTGATCCTGGGGCACTTGACCTTTCTGAAAATCAGTTGACTTGACCAGTTTTCCTTGGCAGCTAGGAGGCACAGTGAATCGAACACTGACCTTGGAATCAGGAGGACTTGAGTTTGAATCCATTCTCAGTCACTTGCCATTTATTAGCTGTGTCAACTTGGGCAAGTCACTTAACACTGTCTGTCCCACATCCAAGGCCATGGTCAGTAATCTTGATTCATATCTGACCACTGGACCCAGGTGGCTCTGGAGGAGAAAGTGAGGCTGAAGCTGGTGACTTAGCACAGCATCCCCTCACTCAAATCCAGTTCATTGTCATGATATCTATCACCTCCCTGATGAAGGACAAACATCATCACATCAGTTTCTTCATCTGTAAAATAGGGAAAATGATAATACCTACTTTCAAAGACTGTGGTGAGGATTAACTAAGATGTTACATGTGAAGTGCTTTGCAAACCTCAAAGCATTACACAAATGCTAGTCATTTTTATTGTAAATATTATTATTTACATTTTACAGATAAAGAAACTGAGGTTAATCAGGGAGAAAAGACTTTCCAGAATTCCAAAATGGGAAACTGACAGCTGGTATCAAGTTCACCCTTTACCTGATATCTCGATACAACATTCTGACAAGGAGTTGTCTAGACTTGGCTTACAGATTTCAGAAATGGGGAACTCACTTCCCTTTGAGGAAGCTGATTCTACTTTTGGATAGTTCTTACTGTCAGGAAGTTTTTCCCCCTTCCCCAACCAAGGTCCCATTGCTAGTAAATGTTAGAGTAAGGATTTGTGACCTGGTCTCCTTTATCTTCCCATTCTGCCTTACTCCCTTTCAACAGCCTCCCTCCTCCCCTCCCTCCCCCTGGGTGCTCACCTGGGAGTCATCCAAATGATAAATGAGATGCAGTGCCCCGGAGTTCACCTGCCCCGGGGAGAGCCGGGAATAGTATTACTCAGCAGTCAGCTGCAGCACATGGCTCTGAAGCTGGGGCTCTGGGCAATTACTGGGGCTCTTACACCATCTGGGAAAAAAAGGGGAACATGGCCTGAACATCAGCCTGCAAGAAGTCATTGCAGCAGTGCAAAGTGGGTGTCAAAAGGAGAATGCAAGGTGACATCATCTCGGGGGCCTCCTTGTACTGAGTGACTGTGGGAGCTTCGAGGAGGCTGAATGAGTCACTCACTGGAGGCTCATGGAGATGAGTGTGTGTGTGTGTGTGTGTGTGTGTGTGTCCAGGGATGGGATGGGGGGGAATGTAAGAAAATTCAGAATCCCACTGGGTTCAAAGGATGGCTTCAGCCTGAGAGGAGGAGCAGACCACTGGAGAATGAAAATGGTCCTGGAATTCAAGATCTAGATTTGAGTCCTATTCTGCCATTTATTCTCCATGTGATTTGGGGTCATTGCCTTGGAAGAAAGGAGAACTGAGTTCTATGACCTTAACAGAGAAGTACTGAGACTTAGCTGGGCCAAGAACACAAAAGACCTAGGTTCTGATCTCAAATCCTGCCTGAGAAATGTACTAGCTTTGTGACCTGAGCCATTGCTTGACCTCTCTGAGACTGTTTCCTCATCTCTAAAATGGAAATAATGATAGCACTTCCTTCCTAGGGTTGTGATGGAGATCAAAAGCCCTTTGCAAACTTTAAGCACTGGAATTGGAGCTGTTATTACCACCACCACCACCCCCCAGTCTCAATTTCCTCTATTAAATGAGGTCCTTAGACCAGATGGTTTCTAAAGGCTCTTCCAATTCTAAAAATTGGAAAATCATAACATAAATATTATTCTGTGACTAAGCCTAGAAAACTTTGGTCAAAGGATTCAGACATCTGGAGTCAGAGGATCTGTTCAAATCCTACTTCTGATACTATGTGTGCCATCATAGCCAAGTTATTTTATCTCTCTGGGGCTCAGTTTCTTCATCTGTAAAATGAAGAGGTTGGACTACATGATTTCTAAGGTCTTTGTTCTAGATCTATGAGCCTATACAATCTTCCAGGTTTCTAGAATGGATGGACCTGTTGGTGGGGGCTAGAAAATGGGGGCTTTGAAGACTTTATTACCTTTTGTTTTTGTTTTTTTTTGCAAGGCAATGGGGCTAAGTGGCTTGCTCAAGGTCACATTGCTAGGTAATTCTTAAGTGTCTGAGGCCATATTTGACCTCAGGTCCTCCTCCAGGGCTGGTGCTCTGTCCACTGTGCCACCTAGCTGCCCCTTATTTTTATTATTGTCATTAATTCCTTACCTGGCTGGAACCCTCAATGTAGATTGGGTGAGGCTATGGCTATTATGAGATATTAGTATGAAACACATCCATTTTAAATCCCACTGGCCATCTCATTCTTCTATGTTATGAGGAATACTTTCTGTCTCCCAAAACACTAACTGCTTTTTCTTCCCATTTCCTGTGGTAGGAATTTCTTCTCTCATCCACAATTTTTTGTTCTTTTTTGTCTTTTTGCAAGGCGTTGGAGTTAAGTGACTTGCCGAAGGTCACATGGCTAGGTAATAATTAAGTGTCTAAGGTCTAATTTGAACTCAGATCCTCCTGACTCCAGGACCAGTGCTCCATTCAGTGCACCACCTAGCTGTCCTCTTCTACAGTTTTTAGTTGAATTCCTATCTGTTCTTTAAAGTCTGGCAAAAATGCCAGCTCCTTCTGGAAATCTTCCTTGGCCCCATAGTTAGTAATGACTAACCCTCTCACTCTTCACGTTTTCTAATGCACCTCAATAATGTCTGTTCATAGTTACTTTGATCTTGTGTTAACCTCCTGTTAGATGTAAGTTCTATCAATTTTGAATCTTGTATTCTGCTCACAATTCATTTCACAGTTAGTCACTTTTCTTTTTTTAATTAGGTTTTTTTTTTTGCAAGGAAACAGAGTTAAGTGACTTGCCCAAGGCCACAGAGTTAGGTAATTATTAAGTGCCTGAGACCAGATTTAAACTCAAGTCCTCCTGACTACAGGGTGGGTACTCTATTCACTGCACCACCTAGTTGCCCCAGTTAGTCACTTTTCAGTTCTGTCTCTGACTCTTTGTGATTCCATTTGGGGTTTTCTTGGTCATCATTCCCTTCTCCTGTTCACTTTAAAGATGAGGAAACTGGGGCAAACAGGGTTAAGTGACTTGCCCAAGGTCACACATCTAGTAACTATTAGAGATAGTTTTGAACTCAGGAAGATGAGTTTTCTGATTCAGGGCCCTGAACTCTATCCACAGCACCACATAGTTGCCCATTTTTCCCATTGTAGATGCTCAGTGAATATTTGACGAATAAATGAATTGAGGAAATTCAGTTAGAAGGTGAGCTCTTTGATGGACCTGGTCAAGGTCCTGTCCCACTTCAGAGTTACCTAATCCACCTTGACTGATGGAGGAATCCTGTCTTCTATAATACCCTAATGCAATGGTTCCCAGTGGGTTTTATTCCACACACTCCTTTCAACAGCACCACCAACAGAAAAATTTGTTGTGAACCCCCAGGGTAATTGAATAGAATACTCATTATAGTGTTTACAATTATTTACTGTTTAAGGTGTCATTAAGGAATTTTTAGTGCAAACTTCTTGCATCAATGACCCCCCCTATAACTGAACCACTACCCTAAATCTGGATTTGGAGTCAGAAGAACTGGGCACTTCATTAGTACCATCTGTATCTCTGCCCTCTGACTGGAGGGAGAAGTAAAGAGCTCCTCCCCAAACCTACCTTTAAGGATGGTGCCCAGGCCAGCTACTTCTTCATTTCCCAGCTAGTTTTACCCCTTTAAGTTTTTTATCATGCCCCTTTTAAGTTGTTTTCCCCTATTAGACTGTAAGTTCCTTGAGAACAAGGACTGGAGTTTTATTTCTGGGTTTGCTTATTGTGTTTAGCACAGTACCTGGGACATAGTAAAGGTTTAATAAATATCTATTGAAGGGCAGCCAAGTGTCAAGATGGTTAGAGTGTTGAACTTGGAATTAGGAAGACCTGAGTTCAAATGTGGCCTCAGATGCTTACTAGTTATATGACCTTAGATCAGTCACTTAACCCCATTGCTAAAAAATAAATGTTTTTTGACTGAGTGACCTGAGTTTGTATCTCAGCTCTGCTACTTATTATCTGTGTGACCTTGGACAAAATATTCCCCATTCATGACTTTTAAGTTCCCTATCTATAAATTAAAGGGGTTGTACTAACTGATTTTTGGTGTCTTTTCTAGTTTTAGCTCCAATGATCCATGATTAATCATGAGCCTCTCCTTAAATGCCTCCAGTGATAGGAACATCACTATCTCACAGGGAGAAGGATTCCATTTTCAGACAACTATTAGGAAGGAAGTCTTCTAACTGATCCAAAACTGGCCTCTTTTTAACTTCCCCCTATTATTTCTAGTTCCATCCTCTGGGGCCATGCAAATAAATCTAATTCCTTTTTAACCTGAGTTGAGGGCTGAGGGTGGCAGGTGCCAAGAGGTTGGAATATTCTAAAGTTTCACAAGGTAACCAGTTCAAGGTTCCTTCTTCCTTTTTTTTTTCTCTTGTTTTTTGCAAGGCAGTGGGGTTAAGTGACTTGCCCAAAGTCACAAGCTAGGTAATCCAGTCTGAGACTGGATTTGAATTCAGAAACTCCTGACTCTAGGGCTGCTGCTCTATCTACTTTGCCACTTAGCTGCCCCTAACTCCTTTTTAACCTGATGGCTTTCCAGATCTTGTGAAGACAGGGATAATATTTCCTTCCCACTACCCAATCCTTTCTTATCCAGGTTAAACCTCTCCAAGTCTTCTTACTGGGCCTATAGTATGATCTCCTGCTTACTGTTATCCTGTTTACTCTCCTCTGAATTAGCTCCATCTTGTCAGTTGACCTCCTAAAATGTGTCCTCCTAGACTCAGTCCTCTAGTTATGTTCTATTCAGGGCTGGGATCAATAAGACCATCACCTTCCTGCCTTCTCCCCGCCACCTCTGCTTCTGTTAGGCTTTGACCTATGTAGCTGGACAGCTCCTCAAGAAGTGGAACATAATGGTCTGGGCTGCTAGGAAGGACAGCCAAGTACAACCACAAGCTCTCCCTGATTGGTCTGAGATGCTTTGTGAAAAGTACCTTACAAGAAAAGCCTTCTGATACAACTAGGAAGAAGGTTTAATTTTGTTTTGTTTTTCCTAAACAGGCCAAAAAACTCTGAGAATTTTTTTTGGTCCCTCTGGAATCTAAGCTACCTACACATTCTTCTTCAAAATATAAAATAATATATAATATAATATAAATAATATAAAACAAGAAAGCATTGATAGTAGCTATGAAATGGGGGTAACAGATTGAATTAAAGATGGGATTCCTTATTGACCCTGCTACTAAATATTTGTATGACCCCCCCCACTTTAGATAGCAATAGATAGAACAATAGAAGGAATCAGGAGGACCTGAATTCAAATCTAACCAATACTTCCTATCTGTGGTGACCTTGGGCAAATTACTTAATCCTGACTGCCTTTCATCCAGGACCATCTCCAGTCATCCTGATTCCTATCCAGCCACTGGCTCCAGATGAGTCTGAAGGAGAAAGTGAGGCTAGTGACTAAGCACAGCACCCCTCTCATTCAAATCCAATTCACCTGCTTGTCATGGCATCACCTTCCTAAAGTCATGGTCTTCTTCTGGAACAACTTCCTTCCTGAACTTCTGTATCCTTATCTGTAAAATGGAGATAACAATCTATGCTCTCCCAGTTGTAGGAATTCATTTATTGAACCAACAAACATTATTAAGCTCCCATTAGGGACTAGACACCAAGGAAGCAGAGGCAAAAAGAAGTCCTTTTTACCTTCAAAGAGTTTATAGTTGACTCAAGAGAAGAGAGTTGGCACAGAAGCAACATGTAGCCAGAGTAGTACATAAGAAATATTAACAAAATAAATATAAATTAATTATTGAGACAAGTATCAATAGCTGGTGGAATCAGTAAAGACTCCATGTAAGAGGTGGTGCTTCAGCTGAACCTTGAAAGGAGCAAAGATTCAGAAGGTGAGAAGAAAAGGCATTCCTGATATGGGGGTCAGAAGTGGGAAGATGGAATGTTTGCACAGGGTAACAGCAAGTAAGCTGTGTGAAGGCAAATAGTAGGAAATCACTTTGGATAGATAGTTTGATTTTTAAAGGCTTTTGTAGTCTGTCTCCAATCAATCAATGAGCAAGCATTTGTTGGGGGTGACTAGGTGGCACAGTGAATAGTGTGCTGGACCTGGAGTCAGAAAAACTCATCTTTCTGAGATCAAATCTAGTCTCAGACACTTACTAGTTCTGTGACCCTCGGCAAGTCATTTGACCCTGTTTGCTTCAGATGAGCTGGAGAAGAAAATGGCAAACCACTCCAGTAACTTTGTGAAGAAATCCCCATATGGGGTCATGAAGAGTCATTCATGACTGATTAAGGAAGGATACAAGTGCAGAGACTGAAACAGGACTTACTCAAAATGAACTTACATTCTAATAGGGGAGGTAGGTATATATAAAAAAATATACATAAGATAAATATCAAGAATAAAAATAGACCTAGTGCAAAATGTTGCCATTGTTGTGTCCAAATCTTCCTGATCTAATTTGGATCTTTCTTGGCTTAAATGTTTGGGTTCAAATTCGAACTCACCAAGTCCAGCATCTATCCATTGTGCCATTGAGTTGTCTTTTTTTTTTAATAGTGTCCAACTCTTTATGACTTAATTTGGAGTTTTTGTCACAAAAACACTTGGCAGTGCAATAGATTAGAGTGGTTTGCTCATTCTTCCTCCAACTCATTTTACTGAGACAAACAGGGTGAAATGACTTGCCTAGACAACCAGTAAGTGTTGAGGCCATTCATACTTGAGTTATTTGTTAAAAGAAGAAATGACTCTGTTTAAAGACAGGGAATATTCCAGGTCATCCAGAAAGTGGCCAGGAAAAAGGCAGAAGAGACAAGACATAGAATGCTGTGTGTGAAGAACAGAGAAAGGTCAGACAGAAGAGTTTGTATTTTATCCTAGAGGCAACATGGAACCTGTAAAGATCCTTGAACAGAGGAGTAATAAGCTCATGCCCATGCTTTAGGAATACCAATTTGGCTACCATGGGGAGAAGAGATTGTAGAGGAGAAAGACTGAAGGCAGGGACACCCATTAGGAGGTGGTTTTCAGTAGTTTAAAGCAAGAGATAATGAGGAACTGAACTGTGGTGGTGAGTGAGATAATGGACCCAAAATGCTTTGGAACCATAATATGCACATTCAAGCAGTTTTTGGTGTTTTTATTATTTTACTATTAAAATCCTATAATACCCCTCCTATAATGTCTCCTCATGGAATTAAAGTGACCTTGAGTCCTCAAAGGTCATTCCAGGGGAGCCCAGGCTCTGGTGGGTCCATCCTCCTAAGCTGGACAGTCTTTGTCTGGACAGACCAGTGTGAGGACCTGCTTTTGAGGCTTCCCACCAGAGAGCCGGTCACCAGGTAATGAGGTGTTCTGGCCACATGAAACCACCTCCAAGGCACGGAGGGGTTGGGGATCTGTGTGGATGGATGGAGCATTCACTCACACCCATAGAATCACCAATCCTACAAGGGTGGAGATAAGTCTCCTCATAGCCTTGCCTGCCTGATCAACTGCCCAGAAATTGCCTTGAAAACTCATACCATCTCCCCCCCCCCAGCAATACACCCTGCCTCTCTTCCCAGAATTCCCTGAGTGGGGGGTTCCCAAGACACTGTTCCCCACTAGTCAGGCTCAGCCCTGTTTGCTGCAGAGAAAGCAACAGGAAAATCCATTTATGGTTGTTGGTGATTTTTCTTCCGGCTGCTTCCTGAGATCATGCACACCCTCCACCCACCCACCCACACACCCAGAGGAGGGAAAATCTGCCACCTGCCAGGTCCTTGGAGCTTTATCATCAGTAGAGCCAGGGCGGGAAGGAACCCAACATTTCACACACACACACACACACACGCACACGCACACACACGCACACGCCCCATTCCGCAGTCCTATCCTTAGCCGGTATTTCTTCCAACCCTCCATTCATTGGGAAGGAGGCATCGCTGCTTCCTGGTGCTATTTAAAAAGAGACAGAGACAGAGAGTGAGCCTGTGAGAACTCAAGTGATATGGAGCCCAGAGAAAGGGGAGAGGAAGCATCTTCACCATCATCTCTCGCCTCCACCCCTTAGCTGCCCCAAACCACAGAGAGATAGAATCAGCCTCAGAACTGATAGGTTCCTTCAGGACAGGGGAGGCTTGGAGTAAAGGTCTCATGCCCACTAGATATTCCTTCCAGCTCAGAGCTCTTTATTTCCTGAAGTAGGAGAATAAGAACAGGAGCTGAGTTTTGTACGAGTAAGCCAGCAGCAGCATATGTAGGGGAGATATATTCATGGAGTTCTCTCCAGCATCTATCCATCCATCCTGTCTTTCAGGTCCTATGGCCTGATGGAAGACTCACTCCTAAGGTTCTTAGGGCCATACATAGATCTAGATTTGAAAGGAACTTGAGAGGCCTTCTAATCCAAACCCTTCAGGTGATGCGCCCAAGGCTACCCAGATAGTAAGTATCTGGGGCAGGATTTGAACTAATGTTCTCTGATTCTAGAGTCTTTCCATTATATCCCTCCCCAAAAGGAAACCCACCTCTAGACATGTAAGTTCATAAGATTTGGAGTTGGGGTACATCTTAGTTCAACCCCTTTATTTTACAAGGAGAAAACTGAGATCTTCCAAAGAGGAGTGACTTGTTTAAGTAATTAAGGGGGACGTGGTTGTGGGTAATTTGGTATGTATGGATCAATTTTTAGTTTGTATGCTCAAGCCCCTTCATATAGGGGGTCTTTTTTCCTCAGGAAAGATTCATAAGGATAGAGTGGGGATGGAGGGACCCATCATGGGGCAATTGTTTTAGTGCAATGCTGAGAGCCTTGGGCTGGAAGTCTGGATCTTTTAGTTCTGTTTCCAAGTTGTTGTGTGATCTTAGGCAAGGCAGGCAGAACTCAGGGCTTCAACTTCCCCATCTGTAAAATGATGATCTGATGATCTCTAAGGGCCCTTCCAGCTTTGACTTTCTCCGAACCTCTGGCAGGCATTTTCTCCATCTGATTTAATCTGCTCTTTATTTCTGATTCTTCTCTTTTAATGCCCATCCCAAGAGGCCAGGGGGTAATGGCGTGCGTCTTCACCAAACAGCATGGCATGGATAGCTTCTGAGGAACGTAATGACCACCGCCAAAGCTGGCACCCAGTGGGTCCTGGGTCTGCCGGCCCAGCAGGCAGTACCTCATTATGTTCCTAAAGCTGGAATGTTGTCTCTGGCTCTTCTTCCCCAGCACTCCTTTTTAATGATTAAACTATAAAACTTTGGAGACAGGCTGGTTGAGGCATGGCATGTTTTGTTTTTTGAGGGGAGAAAGAGCCCTGAATTGGGAGCCGGGAGACCAAATCCCAGCTCTTCCATTTACTGACTGTGTAACCATAGATAAGACCCCTTCCTTCTCTGGACTTCTGTTTCCTCTTCTGTGAAATAAGGAGATCTCTAAGGTCCCTTTCTGCTCTGACAATCTATGTTATTAAGGCCCCTCCAGTTCAATAGCTCTCTGGGTCTTTTCTTAGCCCAAGAAAGATGCTATAAAGTGGTGGGGGATGGAATTCAGTAGGGAGAGCACAGAGAGAGAAAAATAAAGGCTGAGGTCCAGAATCCTTCACCAAAATTTCTCATAGGATCCATGTTATGACCATACCCAGAGGTTCAGGGATGAACCAGCCCATGGGCTGGACTGGGGAGAGCCTTTCAAGACCAAAATGACAAGAGAATGTCCCTAGGGCACTGGGACAAAGGAGAAAGACTAGAATAAGGGTAAAAATAGATTTTTTCATGGTACTTTATAATTATTGAGACCTCATGATCTCTCCTATGCCTCTCAACTATAATCCTGTGACAAAGGAAAAACAAATATTGCCATTTCCATTTTATGGAGGAGGAAACTGAGTCCCTGGGAGGAGAAGGAACTTACTCAAGATAAATTTAGTACTTTTTATCAATTACCTACTTAATACTTCCTGGGTGGGTGGGGTCTATGTTGGGTGTTGAAAGGTGTTCAAAGATGAACTCTCAATCTAGCAAAAGAGACAAACTGTTCAGTTGTGTCCAACTCTTCTGTGATCCCAATTGGCAAAAGATACTACAGTGATTTACCATTTCCTTCTCCAGCTTTTACAGATGAAGAAACTGAGGTAACCAGGGTAAAATAACTTGCCCAGGGTCACACAAATAGTAAAATATCTGAGGTCATATTTGAACTCAGGTCTTCCTGACCCAAGGCAGGACACTTTTAATCCATTTTGTTATCTGCTGCCAAGAGATAAGACCCCATACACAAATAATCATAATAGAAGGCAAAATGTCAAGAAGTACAAGGTATGGGGGCAGCTAGGTAGTGAAGTGGACAGAGCCTTGGGAGTCAGGAGGACCTGAGTTTAAATGTGGCCTCAGACACTTAATAGTTGCCTAGTTGTGTGACCTTGGGCAAATCTTAACTCCAATGCCTTAAACAAAATAAAATTATAAAAAAAAAAAAAAAGTACAAGGTACCATAAAGATCCAAGTAAGAAATCTTTTTTAATTGGGAGAATCAGGGAAGGTTCCTTGCAAGAGGCACCATTCATATATATCTTGAGGGATGGAGAGTACAGCAGACAGAAAAGAGAGGAAGAGAAACACAACACAGAGGACTTTATGAGCAGAACTGGGAAAGGATTCTGAGTTCTACTCTCAATGTCTGATTCCTTATAGTGTTTTCTTCCCTGATTCACCACCATCCTCTTCCCCAGGTGACAACAATCTCTTCTTTCCTTGAGAGGTTAAGATTATGATTTGTATATCCTAGAGACAGCTAGGTGGCACAGTAGATAAAGCACCTGCTCTGGGGTTAAGAGGACCTGAGTTCAAATTCAGCCTCAGAGACTTAATAATTGCCTAGCTGTATGACCTTGGGCAAGTCACTTAATCCCATTGCCTTGCCAAAAAAAGGAGAATAGATGATTTATATATCTTGCCCAAGTGATCAAATTTCACCTCCCTGGGGTTCAGCTTCCTCATCTTCAAAATGGAAATAATCCTAGCCCAGTCATCCTGTTGGGAGGAGTCAATGATATCTTTTACAAAATTGCCAAATTGATAGCCCTAAAACATAGGTCTTTTGATGTTACTCCCCAGCTCAAGAAGCTTCAGTGACTTCCTTCTGCCTTTAGGATAAGATACAAAAATCTGAGTGTGTGTTATATTTAAAGACCTACACAGTCCTGATTCCATCCCATCTTTCCAAGCTGATCTATTATCCATTATTCACCTCCCCTTCTTCTGCACCCCCCCTCAATATTCTGTTTTCCAACCAAACTAGCCTACTTGATGCTCCCTGTACATGATTCTATCTCATTTCCTGCCTTTGTACAGTCTCCCATACATGCCTCCTTCCTCCTCAACTTTGTCCTTTGATACTCCTCTTAGCTCCCTCCCTTTAAAATCCCAATTCAAATGTTCTCTCCTAGAAGAGATTCTTCCTGATTCCTCCAATTATCAGGCTTCTTCTCCTCACCCCCTGATCCCAAACTGCCTCTCAAAATCATTCATATTTATTTGGCATGTATTTTGTATTTATTTCCCTACAGACAAGTTTTCCCTCCAGCAGAATGTATGCTTCTTGAGGGAAGACTTTTTTATCTCCAATACTCAGAACAGGATCTACCATATAGTGGCATGTCATAAATGCTCATTGAGATGAAAGCATAGATGAGAAAGTGCTTTGTAAACTATAAAGAGCTGTGCAGTTGAGAAAATTTGTGGAAGCCTCAATCCCAAGGACCACACAATATATCTATAGAAATGGGACACATTTTTTTCTGTCACTGTGTCCCCTCATATACTGCCTATGCTATCTGCCAAACTCCTCTGATCATACCACTCTCCCCTGTTCAGAAATGTTCAGTGGTTCCCACCTACCCAGAGAACAGGATATATATTCTCCTCATTCTAACCCATCATCTGTCTCTAGCAGTACTCTCTGGTCACATTTGCTATCATTCTCCTTCCCATATTCTGTACTCCACAAAAACTGAACTATACTCCAAACTCCAGCTCTTCCAAGTCTAAGCTTTTGTTCATTTGATCCCTGATATCCAGAATGGATTCCTACTCCCTATCCTTTCTTTCCTTTCCTTTAGAGTCTACCTCTGACTGTAGTTTAATGGAAAGAGCAAGGGATTTGGAGTCGGAGGATCTTGATTCAAATTTTACCCCTGCCACTTACAACTGTGTGACTTTAAGTTCAGTTTTTTCATTTATAAAATGAAGGAGTTAGACAAGATGACTGTGATTCCTTAAGGTGCCATCAGGGAAAGCTTCCTTTCCCAGGTGATAGTCAACTTTCCTTTCTCTTTTTTGGGAGAAAGCTAGATAGTTTAGTAGATAAAGGACTCAGTCTGTTATCAGGAAGTTGTTAAGTGACTTCAGTCAAGTCTGTCTCTGGGACTCCATTTGGGATTTTCTTTTCTTTGAGGGTTTTTTTTGGGGGGGGGTGCAAGGCAATGGAGTTAAATGACTTGTCCAAGGTCACACAGCTGGTAATTAAGTGTCTGAGGTCCTACTATTCCAGGGTCAGTGCTCTATCCACTATGCCATCTAGCTTCACACCCATTTGGAATTTTCTTTTTTGTTGTTGTTGTTGTTTTCATGGTATACATTGATCTAAGTTGAATGTGATGAGAGAGAATCCTATCCTTAAAGAAAAAAATAAAGTATAAGAGATAGCAAAATTACATAATAAGAGAATTTTTTTTAAATTAAAGGTAATAGTCTTTGGTCTTTGTTCAAACTCCATAGTTCTTTCTTTGGATACAGATGCTATTCTGCATCACAGATATCCATTTGGGATTTTCTTGACAAAGATACTGAAATGGTTTGCTATTTCCTTCTCCAGCTCATTTTACAGATGAGGAAACTGTGGCAAGCAAAGTGAAGTGACTTGGGTAGGATCACACTGCTAGTAAATGTGTGAGTCCAGATTTGAATTCAGGAAGAGTTTTCCTGCCTTCAGGCTTGGTATTCTATCCACTGTGCCACTTAACTGGCTAGTCAGAAAGACCTGAGTTCAAATTTTCCCTGATACTTAAATGGACACAGTAACTGACTTACCCCTCTCTGATGCAGGTTCCTCAATTGCATGAAGCAGAGATAA
This sequence comes from Macrotis lagotis, assembly GCF_037893015.1. Lineage (NCBI taxonomy): Eukaryota > Metazoa > Chordata > Mammalia > Peramelemorphia > Peramelidae > Macrotis > Macrotis lagotis. The sequence goes on along the minus strand of NC_133658.1, from coordinate 355,601,035 downwards.
TAGCAACAAACCTACTTTCTAGGGTTATTGTGAAGATCTAATGAGATAATAATTATCAAGTGCTTCTCCTATGTCTAGCATGCAGAAGGAGCTTAATAAATGCTTGTTTCTTTCTCATATTTCTCATTGCTCTTTGAGTCTCAGCAGCTTTTCCTTTGCCCTTTTCTTTCTCTCTTATTCCTCCTTTTTTATGTCTTTCCCCCTTTAGATCATACTGTATCAGCATCCCAGAGCTCGAAGGAATCTCAAAGATCACCTAGTCCAAATGGTACCAGAATCCTCTCTGCAACCAGCTTCTACATGAGGCTGATAGCAGGATATTTACCAGTAACAGGAAGCTCACTACCTCATAAAGCAGCTCAGGGATTCTTAATCTTTTTTGTACTGTGGACCCCAACTCAGAATAATGCTTTTAAAATCAATCATCAATCAATAATAATTTATTAAGCACCTACTATATGCCAGACATTGTCCTAGGCACTGGGGACACAAAAAGAGGCAAAAGACAAAGTCTCTGCCCTCAAGGACCTTATAATCCAATGGGGAAAATAATATCTAAAAAAATATATACAAAATAAGCTACATGTAGGATAAATGAAAAATAATAAACAGAGGGAAGGCACTAGAATTAAAAAGAGGTTGGGGAAGGCTTCCTGTAGACCAGGGATAGGGAACCTTTTTTTCTGTCAAGGACCATTTGGATATTTATAACATAATGATAAAATTATCAACTTAATATTAGTCTGTTTTATTTGCTCAAACATTTAATAAATTCACCCCTAAAAAGCTCCTGCATTTATTGAGTTTAGAGTCCCACCTGAGATTGTAAGGCAACACCAGACCATATGATTTCATGGCTTTATACTGGAGAAGGTAAGATTTTAGTTGGGACTTCAGGAAACTAGAGAGGTCAGTAGTCAGAGTAGAGGAGGAGGGAGATGGTTCCAGACATGGGAAAAGAATGCCAAGAACCAAAAGATGGAGGAAATGTGAAATTTCTATTAAAAATGAATGAAAATAGAGATGTAATTTTTTCCCATCCAAGTTCACAGAACCCCTAAACTCTTGTTAACCCCAGATGAAGAATTGCTGCTTTAGATGGAGTCTAAATCTCCCCTCTGTAACTCTTCCTTCCCAGTTCCTTCTTTAGTCGTCTAAACCCAAAAGACTAATCTATCTTCCAGGAGGACCCACCCAGCTGCCCTATATAGGCCTGGGTTCTCCCCTCCCACCCTGCAATCATTAAATGACCTCACCTGGGAGGCCCCACCTATAGATGCTCATTCACACAAACATCTAGATCTTTTTTTTTCCCCAGAGTTGGACATAGGGCCTGGCACACTGCGGATGGTTAACAGATGTTTGTGGAATTGGACCAAATGGTCATATCTATCAGTGCACACAGAGGCTTGAGAGGAGAGCAGGCCTAGTGATGGGTGAGTGACAGACTAGTGAGAGAAAGAAAGAAACCAAAAAAGCTTGTCTGGTTGTCCACCCCCACCTCTGGAAAAGAGAACACGATTTCTTGAATTATGTTTACCTCTGGTCTAGACATCCCTAAGAAGTGGGGTGACAAGGACCACTCAGCCGCCTCACAGTGCAGATTAAAGGGTCTGCAGAGCAGTTCTGCCCGGAGCATGAATTTCATCTTTGGGCAAGGTGATGTCTCCTCAACTCAGGAAGGAATGTTTATTTGCTTGTACTCAAGCAGAGGGCCATCTTCCATTTCTGGCATTTCTAAATGTTCCAGCAGTCACGGGGAAATGGTTCTTGAAAAATCAGAGTCTTGTGTCCATCAGAAAGGAGGCCAGCATATCTGAAGAAGCAGAATGAACACAGGACCACAAGGATGCTGGGCTTAATAAAGTCAAGGGATATCGAGGTTCAGATCCTAGTTCTGATGTTCTCTGATTGTGTGAATTTGAGCAGGTCACTGAGCCTCAGTTTCCTAAACTGAAAATTTTGATAATTTGAAAGTTAAGATAATTGACAGATTGGGAAATAATATTCTTGTCCCTTTGGCACAAAAAAAATTGTTGTAAAGAAAACACTTTACAGACCTAAAAATCCTAGAAATACTAAAGGGAGTTATAGCAGTTTGTAGTGGAAAGAGTGCTGGATATGGATTCAAATCCCAATAGCTACTAACTGCCTGCATGACCTTGGAGAAGTCACTTAACCTTTGACTGCCTCAGGCATCCTCAACTATAAAATGGGAATAATAATAACAACTACCTCCTAGGGTGGTTGTAGGGATCAAATAAGAAAAAACTGATGAAACAGCACAATGCTGGCACAAATAAGTAATTAATAAACACTTGGTTTCTTCCTGCTTTCTAGCTCTAGATCTGTAAGATTAATGTTCAGAATAGTCTCAATGATTTTACCAGCTCATAATCTATGATCTTATCATTGTGAGACTCATTTCAAGGAGCTGGAATAACTATGCGTCATAGTGGATAGAGCACAGGGCCTGGAGATAGAAAGACCTAAATTCAAATCCAGCCTCAGACACTTACTAGCTTTGTGACCCTGGGCAAGTAACTTAACCCTGTTTGCCTCAGTTTCCTTATCTATAAAATGAGCTAGAGAAGGAAATAGCAAACTACTCCAATATCTTTGCCAAGAAAAACCCAAATGGGGTCACAAAGAGTTGGACAGGACTAAAAAGACCAAACTACAAGATTAAGAGGAGCTATGATCATTGTCTTCAACTTTATGAAGGAACATCATGGGAAAGCAGAATTTTCCTTGGTCTATTGGCCTCCAAGGGCAGAATCCCTTTTGTTACTGGGGAGCAGCAACAAGTGGAAGTTGGGGAGAGGGGAATTTGTTCCCAATATTGGAAAGAATTTCCCTGAAAGTATAGCTGTCACAAAGTGGAACTGACTGGGAAAGTAATAAGCTCTCCATCTTTAAGGAGCATTTGGATAACCCTGAAGCAGAAACATTGACAAGGTCATGGCTACTTGACTACAGTTTTGAATGAATGAATGAAAGGTCCAGCTCTAAGATTCTATGACTCTGATCTGTCAAATCTAAGACTTGGGTTTTGATCATAGATCTATTTAGAAACCTTAGAGATAGCCTTGGAAAGCGTCCCCCCCAGTTCTATAGATGAGGAAACAGGAACCCAGAGAGGTCATAGAATCATAAATTTTGAACTGGAAAGTACTTAAAATTCTCCAATTAGCAGATTTCTGAGGTAGGACTTGACAGTTAGATCCATCAGCCCTCAAGTCCAATCCCCTGTCCATGATTCTATACCACCGGCTCCCAAGTAGTCAGTAGCATGACCAAGACTTGAACACAGATCCATGGATCTTTGCAGAGAACCATGCTGCTTCTCTTCTATGATCAACTCATCCTTCTAGATTCTTTGCTCCCATAATTTCTTTGACCTTATACTCTCTAGATTCTCTCCCTCTCTCTCTGACAACTCTTTTCTCTCTCAATGACTCCTTTTTCTTCTATCAGTCCTTCAGTATGTTGCCCAGGCATTCACTCCTTATTCCCATGACTTCATCTCTACATGAGACTGCCAAGTCTACTTCCCTATAGCCTTAATCTTCCGGCACAGTATCTCTGACCTGACCTCCCTCCCACGTCTCTGTATCATGTCTCAGCTCATCATGAACAATGGGAAACTGAACTCAACCATCTATTAGATGCCTTCCTGTTCTAACATTCTGTGGTTATAATTTGCCCCCATTACCCCAATTCTAGAGTGTCTGGGGAGGATGGAAGGGTGGAAGAAAAGGAAGCGGGTCCAGGGAGGGGTAATTTGGAAAGATTCCTATATTGTCATTAGAAAATAAAATCAGACAAAGGGCCTAGTCCTAAATGGATTCTGTTGAACAATTATTCTGTTGAGTCTCAGAAGGCAGAGCAGATGAAAATTAGAGAGATGAAAATTCCAGTTCAGGATAATAATAAGAAGAAAAAGAGGAGTAGGAATTAGGAGGAGGTCCCTGAACTTTCAATTCCAGTTCCTGTGTTGAGATCCCTATTCTGCCACTCTTCCTACTTGACCTTGAGCAAGTTTTTCCCCCTCTCTGAACCTCAGTTTCCTTATCTATAAAATGAGGGGTTTGGACTAAATGACCTCTGGCATCCCTTCCAGCTCAAAATCCTGTGATCAATTCATGATTGTTTTTAAGATTAATTTTGTGTCTTAGTAATAACAAAGCTTAAAAAAGTTTAGAGATTAAAGGCAAATATGCACTCCTAGAAACAAGAAAGGGATAGAAACAGGTACCAGACTGCAGGAAAAGTCTGTTCAAGCAAAGGACTATGATAATAAATTGGCTAAATTGAGGAGAGGCCCACTATAAGAAAGTAGGACAGCCTTGGGTAAGGAGATGCTGTCAGAAAGATAAAAGCAAAAACATTGAAGTATTGGAATAAAATGTTGTTATGTTGGGTCTTTCTTTTTATATTGCTTCTGAAGTTGTTAGGGAAAAATGGGTGAAAGAAAAGCAGAAGTCAAACATGACCCAGGTTCAGGTCATGATTCAAACCAAAGAAAGTTTATCATGATCAAGTCCCATCTGCATGGTATTGTGTTTTCTTTCACAATTGACAAAGTGCTTTCCAAATAATGGTTCTCTGAGATAAGATAGTGTAAGGATCATTGGAACTCCCATCCACTCCCTTTCCCAGAAAGAGGAGGAAATTGCCCAAGTTCACACAGTAAGCAAATAGCAAAACTTGATTTCCAGAAAGAAACTTACCACTGCATCACCCTTCCTCCCTGAAGAGAAGGAGGAGGGAGGAGCAGCTGGAACATGAGGTCCATTGAATCAGTACCTGGGGAGGAAGGAATTGGAAAATTATACAGTACTGCCTCACTTGCTTCTCTGGAGACTCTCCATCTTGAGTATCTCAATCAGCCAGGAATTAGGAGGAGAGCAAATGAAGTCCCTAAGCACCCAAACATATTGCACAAAGTTCATGCACCAGAGCTCAGGTCATAGGACCCAGCCAGCCAGGAGATGTGAATTATCTCTTGGCCACATGTATTCCCTCTGAGTCTAAACCCACTTTCCTCATATTTGGAGAGAGTTCATCTCGGCCTTTTTGGAGATGTTTTGTACTTAGTTCTTGCTATATCTTTTCAATAAATCTGCCTTTGTAAGAGTTGATTTTGATCAAGCAAATGATACTGGTGAGATGTCAGTCAGCTGGTTAAATGATCATCCATGGAAGTACAGTAGTGGGGTCATGAACAAAAGTATTAAAAACCAACCCAAACCCTTCAGAATTACCCCTTGAATTCTAAGGGGGAGAAGTAGGCAGCTACCAACCTGCCAATGTGGGAGCCAAATGTAGCTTGTACCACCCCTGACGCGAAGCTCTTCCTGACTTACCCACTTGCTTTGGTTCCCTTTGTCTTCTATTCATTACGACTCATTCTTGTCTTTGAGTGTGTTGCCTTGTTCCAATAAAAGATCAACTTCTTGGGAATAGTGACTTTTTATTTTGCTCTTTTATCCCTAGTGCCTAGAAGAGACACATTTAAACACAGAACAAATGTATTAAATATTTTCCTAATTGAACAGAATGAAATAGTTTTGAATATCCTCGTAATCCTGGTCACTCTCTTCTGAACCAATTTGTAAAAGCTGTATTATGCAATAGGAAGGGTACTAGCTTGCAATCAGGAGGCTAGAGTTCAAGTCACTGTTCTGACAGTTACTGTTTGTGACCCTGGGCACATAGGACATGAGACCTCTATGTTTGCCACTAAAAATGGAAACAAGAAGTTTTGTACTACCTAGAGAGGCAACAGAGGTGGAGGAGAACAAGCAAGTCATCTGATCTCCTTGGACCTCAGTCTCCTTATCTGTAGATAGAACTAAATGATTTCCAAGCTTCAAATCTTTTGATACTATTCCCTGTTCATTGAATTGTTGTGGAAAGAGCTTTGCAAATCTTAGAGTGGTATGGAAATGAGAGCTAGTGTTATTTTATTTGTCAGTGAATAGAATCCAGTGTGGCTAGACATGAGTCACTTAGAGTATCTTCATTTTACAGGAAAGCAAGCCTACCACTTATTAAGCTGGAGAAACCTGAGAAGAGCCTAGGGGCTTCCTTGCATTTGGAAATCGTTCCCCTGGGACCTGTTCCCTGCCAGGCCCCCGGGATCCTTCGTCTGGACAGATGGTGTCTGTTTCAGACCACTGCTCAGATCACTGGAAGGGAAATAGCTGATCCAAATAAGCACCAAAAGGATGAAAATAAACCTGCCATGTTCCCCAAAAGTGAAGGGACAGCCTGAAAACATTGCTCAAATGGAACCAACCATGGCAGCTGCTTCCATCTTGTGAGGTAGTGAGTTCTCTGTCATTGGAAAGTGATTTCCCTATCATCAAAGGTCATTAAGTACAGACTGGAGGACCACATATCAGGGTGGTTGTAGAATGAGATTCCTATTCAAGTGGGACTGGGGTAGATGACTTTTGATGTCTCTCCCAAACTTTACATTCTGCAATTCTCAGAATCCCCTCTCAGTGACCCTTGAGTTCCTGCCCTGGACTCCCCACCATAACACTCTTCATCATCACCCCTTCAGCAAAATAAGGAGTTGGCATAATTCTAGGGACCTAACAATGATTTATGCTACCCTGTTCCTGACAGAGAGGAGATAGATTCAAGATGCAGAATTAGGCATACATTTTTTGATGTGGACAATGTATTAATTTGTTTTGCTTGACTGCATATTTGTTACAAATATTTTCTTTTTCTTTCTTCCTTTTAATTTGGGAGGGAATAGGAGGGAGAAAATGATAAATATTTGCTCATTTAAAAATAAAATAAAATGATAACATGCAAACCCCCTCCTCCCAATCACGAAGGCTTTAGACTAGATAATGACAATAGTTTTCATTTCTGTAATCCTTCAAAGACTGCAAAGCACCGTCTTCACAATAATCCCTTGAAACAGGCAGTGGAAGCATCAGGATGCTCATTTATATATGTTCCATATGTGTGTGTTTGTACATGTATGTATGGAAACTGAGCCTCAGAGAAGTTGAATGACTTCTTCAAAACTGCCTAGCTAATAATAGAATCAGGATTAGAATCAGTTCAGAACTCTTTCTTCTGCACCACAAACACCTTAGATGGTTTCTAAGACTCCTTCTAACTCTAACAGTCTGAAACTCTTCATATGCCATAAAAGGGATTGGATCAGAGGGTGAATGACTTGACCCACTTATTCTCAACATTTTACACGAGAGATATGTCAAGCCTCAGTTTCTTCATTTATAAAATGGGGACAATAATTCCTTGCCCTGCCTCCTTCCCATGGCTCTTGAGAGGATCCAGTGAAAGAATAAGAACTATTATTCATTTCAATGCAACGATCAGTCAATCAACACATAAATATTGAGTACCTGCTATCTAGAGTGATTGGCTTTGGGGACCCAAAGCCTTCAGGGAGTTTATAGTCTAGTTTACTAGTTGCTCAACATAGCCTCTATAAAACAATATAAAATGCAATATAAAACTGAAAAAGAATTCACTTGGGGGAATCCTAATGGAGGACATAGCCTATATACAAATATATAGTAGATTGTGAGGGAGGTTTGGGAGAAATCTGCATCAGGTTCTGTAGGAAAAAATAAGGGAAATTTCAAGAAGTAGAGATTTTTCAGCTGGGGTTGTGGAAGGGGGAGGGTGATCAGGATGCAGGACGTGAGCTAAGCCTTAAAGGAAGAAAAAGATTCTGCAAAACAGAGATGGGGAGGAAGCGCATCCCAGGAATGGGAGATAGCTTGCATGAATGCCCCGAGGTGGGAGACAGTATGTTGAGTGTGGGGAACAGCTTGACTGGAATACAGAGTGTGGAAAGGAAGTAAGGTAAAATAAGACTGGGAAAGTAGGTTGGCACTGGATTGGCAGGCTGAGAAGTTTTCATTTTATCCTAAAAACAATAGGGTCCTACTGAAGTTTTTCTTTAGGGCAGTGAAATGGTCTGTTACCAACAAGGAAGTTTATTTTGGCAACTGTGAGAAGAATAGGGCAGGGAAGAGGCTTAAGGTAGGAAGAGCCAGTAGGCTATTTGGGGCCAAGTGGTAAGGACTGAGCTTGGGTGGCAGCCCTGTGAGTGAAGTCTGAGGGAAAGGGGTGATTGGAAGAGTCCCTGATCACTTGAATGAATTCCCCACCCCCACCCCAGTCAACTTGATGCCATCACAAGGTGTGACTTCTGCTGAGAAGCATCTGAAGGGAACATCCCGGTGAAGAGGAGATATACCCATTATCTCCTTGCTGAGAAGATATAAGAACACCTGACTTTTGGGACACACACACACACACACACACACACACACAGGTCAATACATTCCTGTAAGAGGAGCTGACAGACCCCCTGGGTTTCTCTTGGTCTTCCTGTTCTTCTATAGTTCAGACTACTTGTCTTGAAGTCAATCTCTTCCCTCCAGGAAATGGAAGCCCTGGAACCATGTTTCATCTGATTCTATTTGGCCTGAGAGATATGATCCCAAGAATAGATTATTCCAGCAATAGAAATGGTAGTAACCAGGTGTTGGGGTTGTGGAAGGGGGAGGGTGATCAGGAGGCAGGATATGAGTTGAGCCTTAAAAGAAGGAAAAGATTCTGCAAGATAGAGATGGGGAATGGGAGATGTGACAAACAATGTGACAGAAGCAGACATGTGGGCCAAACAGAGGAGTCCCAGCCCTGGGGGTTGCAGAGTGGGCAACTCCAAATTCAAGAGTTCAGGGACTAGACCTTTTAGATCAGAGGTTCTTAATCTGGGGAACACAGACAAATTCCCCCAAGGAATTCATGAACAGATTTCAGTGGATCCATGAATTTAACTGGGGGAAAAAAGTACATTTTTATTTTTACTTACTTCTAATTGATATTTAACATTTCAATATAATATGAATATTTTAAAATATGTATATATAAAATATGTAATGTAGATTAAATATGTATATTTATACATTTACACAAATGCATATACTTTACATATATATTTGCATTGCATAAATGTGTATATACATACACACATATCCTGAGAAGGAGTCTATAGGTTTTACCAGAAGACCAGATGAATCTCATACAAAAAAGATTAAGAATCCCTAACTTAGAGAGAGAATGGATTTCCTGATATAGCCTATGCTTTAGAGAAAGGTTACCTACAGAGATCCTGAACCTCATCCTACTTAAGAGACCAAAGCCAGTAAGTCCTCTCAGTCACTCAGGCTCAGTGGAATCTTTTGTGTTGTCCTCTGTTCCCCCCTCACACTCGCCCCACAGATCCAGTCCTTCATCATATACCTTCACAACATCTCTTTCTTTCTCTCCACTCACATAGCTAGTCCCCTAGCCCAGGCCCTTATCAACCTTTTAAGCCTGGTCTATGCCAATTGCTTCCTATTTGGTTCCCATGCTTCATCTCACCCAACACCAATCCACTTTCCACTTAACTGCCAAAGTAATTTTCTTAAAGCACAGTTCTGAACATGATATCCTCTACACAATAAACACCAGTGGTTTCTTATTACCTTCAAGATCAAAAATAAAGTCCTCTGGTCTTTAAAGTCCTTCTTCACAGCCTGTCCCCTTTTTACTTCTCCAGACTTCTTCTACTTAGACATATTCCCTCCACAAATTCTACAATCCAACCCCATTTAAAAGTCCTTCCACCTCATCTCTGAACTCCCTGCCTGTGTAGCACCTGCTGGCACCCCATTCCTAGAATGCTTCCAATCCACCATCTCCATCTCTAACCTTCCTTCAAGGGTCACTTCAAGTCTCATCCTCTACAGAAGAAAATGCCATCACAATTGCTGGTGCTTGGAGATGACCTACCATTTTATCTATATTTATATATGTAAGTATTTACATATGTGCCTACTTACATCTTGTCTCCTCCTTTAGGATATAGACTATATTTCATCTTTCTTCGAATTCCTGTAGTGCCTGGCACTTATTCAGATATTTTGATTGTATTTGACTCTTATTGACCCCATTGACAGTTTTCTTAGCAAATATCTTGGAGTGGTTTGGCATTTCCTTCTCCAGATCCTTTTACAGATGAAGAAACCTAGGGTTAAGTGACTTATCCAAAGCTAAGTATCTGAGGCCAAATTAGTAGATGGTTAATAAATACTTGTTGATTGACCAATTGATTTGGATAGTGCATGTCTAATAACAGGGCATTGCTTATTTAGTAGTGCTTAACTTACTAAAGATCCAAACTTTGAGGTGACATGGAATCTGGGATCCTGTGAAAGGACAAGGGGTCCAAAGTTGAGTCTAACGATTGATTGTTTAATGGCATCACAAGTTCAACTTGTTTCCAAAGGGAGATTAGATTACAAACTGAGTGTTTTACCTGTTTCTCTCTGTGTGCTCCCATGAATCATTTGTGTTTTCTGCATTTTTTCTGAGGTGAAATAATGGTGAAAAATAGGTATTACCATTTTTAGTGTCTATATGGGACCTCAGGATTCTATTAGCCACATCTGGGAAGCCTAGCTAGGTATAAGTGATGTTGTTGAGTCATTTTTCATTTATGTCTAACTTTATGACCCCCATTTTGGGAGTTTTCTTGGCCAAGATACTGGAGTAGTTTGCCCTTTCCTTCTCCAACTCATTTTATAGATGAGGAAACTGAAGCAAACAGGTTAAATGACTTATACAGGGTCACAGAACAATAAATGTCTGAGGCTAGATTGGAATCAGGAAGATGAATCTTTCTGACTCTAGGCTAGGCTCTCTCCACTTCACTACTTAGTGCCCTTAGACATAAACCATATAATGAGAATATTTGGAGCAAAGTCAGAGTATTAGCTTCAGGATCAGACCCAGCCCTGAGCCTAGAGGTTGGTTGGTTGGTTAATTTGATGGGAGAAGGAGGGAGCATAATAAGAGAAAAAAGGCTGCATGCAAGAAATGTGGAAATGGAATCAACAAGACTTGGTATCTGATTAGACGATACCAAGGTTATGAACTTGAGTGACTAGGAGGTTAGTAATATCTTTTAAAGAAATAGGAAACAACAACAGCAGATAGTGATAGGGATTGGACCCATGATTTCATTGATACAGGAAGCTACCAATAAAGATCAGCACCTTCTCAGCAATTTATAGTCTTAGAGAATTACCTAGACCACTGAGAACTTAAGTTGTTTGTCCCAGATCACATCGCTAATATATGTCAGAGGTAGAATTTGAACCCAAGTCTTCCTAACTTTGAGGCCAGTTCTATCCACAATGTTCTGTTGTTTTTCAGTCTTGTATGACTCTTTGTGGCCTTTTTTGGTGTTTTCTTGGCAAAAGTCCTGGAGTAGTTTACCATTTTCTTCTCTATCTATCCACAATATCAGCAAAATAATGAAAAACATATATATATATATATATATATATATATATATATATATATATATATGTCTTTCAGGTATGCATAATGTTTTATATAAATTGTCTCATCAAACCTCACATTACTGCAGGAATTGTTACCCCTGCTTTTAGGTAATGGACCTATAATTTCATTGGCAATAGAGAACTCTGAGGAAAGGATACTCTCTGCCAGTATAGGTACACAACTGCTCTGAAATTTTACAGAATTGTCTGGAACACTGAAAAATTAAATGGTTTGCCCAGGATCAAAGAGTCAATTTATCATAGGTGAGACTTGAATCTAAGCATTCCTGACTACAAAACCATTTCTTTTTCAACTATGCCACTCATCCCTCTCAATCCAAAATAGATTCCTATTTTGCACATGAGGAAACAAAGATACTGAGAGGTTTAGGAAACTTGCTTCTGGCCACATTAGACTAGACACTAGCAAATATTGGGGCAGGATTTGAATCCAAGTCTTTTTATTCTAAGCATTGAACTCTTCCTAGATTTTGGTCATATTGAACTTGAGGCCATCAAGATGAAGATGGTCTGTCAGGGGCAACTGGGTGACACAATGGATAGACCTGAATTCAAATCCAAATGTAGATACTTGTCACTTAACTTCAATTACCTCACCAAAAAAAAAAAAGAGATTATTCAGCAGATGATTGATAATGAGAAACTGGTGCTTAAGAGAGAAGTGGGAGTTGGATATATAGATCTGGGTACCATTTCCATCCAAGTGATAAATGGGTCCATGGAAACTAATGAGGTCACTTAGAGAGAACATACAGAAAGAAAAGAGGCAAAGCAACACTCACACCTAGGGAATGGGTTATGGATGATGATTCTGTAAATGATCCAAGAAAATGCAATTTCAAAGATAGGAGAAGAACCAGGAATGTAATGTCTCAATATCCCAGAGAAGAATATTCAGGACAGGATGGTCAGTTTTTTTGAAAGCCACAGAAAGATCAAGGATGATGAGGGCTGTTTGGGCAGGAAGGGGGTTTATAAATAGAATTGCGGTGTCCCCTATATCATTTGAATTTCCCCAAGGAATTTTCTGTTTAAAGGTCTCTTGTTTTGATTTGAACCATTTTGCAAAATTTGCAAAAATTCTTTAGCATAGTACTCCTCTATAAAACTGTATATTCTCACACTGAATTGGCTTAAAGGGAAGTGTGCCTGTGAAGGAAAATAGTCATTCAGCACCTGGGTCAGGAAATCAGCATCTTTCCTTGGGACCTACCTTATGCTAGACTGTGTATAATAATATAATGCCACAGAAGAAACATTTCTCAAGTCCCTAGAGAAGGCAGACTCAGGGAGATAGAAAGTTTCTCTAGAGAATGTCTGTACCATCACGGGGTTTCAGTCCAGTAAGGAAATAATACAAACAGAGGTAAAAATAATAGGCTATGTTACATAATAAATTGCAGATAGGTGTTGCAGTGAATAGAGCACTGAGCCTGGAGTCAGGAAGATTTATCTGAGTGAATTCAAATTTGGCCTTATACACTTACTAGCTATGTGACCCTGGACAAGTTACTTCACCCTGTTTGCCTCAATTTCTTCATCTGTAAAATGAGCTAGAGAAGGAAATGACAAACCAGTTCAATATCTTTACCAAGAAAACCCAAATGAGGTTGCAAAGAGTAGGACACAACTGAAATGTGAACAAAAATATAATAATGACTTGAGAAGTGGGGGGGGGGATGCTATATGTAGAGACAGTGCTGCCCTAGAGGGAATTTCCTTATCTGGGATTCCCACTGAAATCATAGACCCAGCCCTGAACCCATAGATTTAGATCTATAAGAGAACTCTCATCCAATCTCATTTTGCAGAAAAGGAAACTGAGGCCAAGAGAAATTGTTATTTTCTCAAACCTGTACATTAATACCAAAGCCTAAATTTCAGCCTTGGTCCACTGATTCCAAATTCGTCCCTGTACCGAAGAGTCTAAATTTGTCTCTCTCCAACTTCTATTCATTTCTCCTGATTTTGTTTTCTAACATGAGGCCAAACAGAACATACCTAATCCATCTTCCACATGACACCCTCTTTCCATACCTGAAGACATCTGTCATGTCTCTTTAGGTCCTTCTCTTTTCTGGGCTAAACACTTCCTCTGAGTAGCCCTCATATGACCTGGTCTCCAGTTCACTGGATATCCCATTCACCCTGCTCTTGGACACATCCTAGCTTCTGAAATCAGCTTAGATCAACAAGCACTCACTATGGGCTAGGAAGATACCAAAAAAGGACAAAAACGGTCTCTTCTCTTAAGAATGCAAACTCTAATGGGGGAGACAACATGTAGACAATTAGGGACAAACTAGACATATGCAGGATAAGTTGGAGATCTTCCCTGAGGGAAGTCAGCATTTCCCAGACACAGCTCTTCAGAGGTGGCCTGGTCAAGGCAGAGGAGAGCAGAACCATTGCCTCCTTCCCTCTGGACACTCTGCTTTTTTGAAAGCTGCTGCTGGGCTTCCAGGGCAGGCTGAGCACTGTGGCCTGGCTACTTAGGATCCAGGTCTTTTCTGATTTGCTCCCCTGAGGCCTCATTGCTTCTGGGGAAAATGCTCACAAATTTCCTATCCAGTTTGAAATGCCCTGAGGAGATTAATGCTCCCAGGGTGCCCTGAGGAGAAAAGGGAGATATCTGTCTTATGGGCAAAGGTTTCAGAACCATTAGATTCTCAGAGCTGAAAGGGCCCTTAGAGTCTCCCGAGCCCAAGACCCTTAATTTACAGATGAGGAAACTGAGAGAGGAAGAGAAATGGAGGATTGTTCTATGAACTAGAAGGAACCTTAGAGGCCATCTTTATCACCCCATCTCCTCTTTTTATAGCTAAAAAAAAACAACCCAGAAGAAAGTAAATGACTTGACCTAAGTTATTCAGGCAAGCCATTGTTATTGGTGGAATTTGAACATAAGAACATATGACTGAAATCTGAGTCTCTTGATTCCAAGACCTGGTCCCAGTCTTTTCAGAAAAGAGAGCTTCCAATTAAGGATAAAAAAATAGGATTTGAAGTCAAAGACTTGACTTCAAATCCTATCTCTGCCTTTTGTTGCCTTTGTGACCTTGGGGGTCCCAGTATTCTCATCTATAAAGTGAGAGATTAGATGATCTTTAAGGCCTCTTCTATTTCTGAGATTTTTGGTCTATGACTCCAGCAGCCAAAGCTAGGCTATAGAAAGACTTCTCAAAGGAGAAGATGGAACCTTTACAATGTGGTGCTGGTCTGGAACAAGGACTTAAAGCATACCTTGGGAATGTCAGCAGTCTCTTTTTCCCTTGGCCCAAGAAGTGTTTGGTGAAAAAAGTACCAGATAGCCCCAGGTTTCTTTGACCCACCTGGACGCCTTCCCTCTAGTCTCCTTTATTTCATCCTGCTTCCTCATCCCTGCAGAGGGAATACAGTTACAAGCTTTGCTCTGGGCTTCTCCCAAGAGAAGGAAAAGAGAGAAAAGATTCTCTCCAGGGATATTTGGAGGAGCTTCTGAGGGCCCAGGGCTCTGGCTGGTCACCAGAAGTGCACACAAGTCAGAAACTTAGGGAGCTGATTCTCACAATCCTGATACTGGAGTGTTCCCAGGGCTAACTCTGAGCATATGAGTTGGCAGTCTGTAAGTGGACTGTAAGAGAGTCAATGTTCACAACTCTCCATCCCTATTGCATTGGGAAAGAGGGTCTGCCTCAGAGTCAGGAAAGTTTTGTTCTATCCTACTTGTTGCAAATCCCCTTCCTTCTATGGGCCTCAGTTTCTTTATATGCTCAGTAAGAAAATTGGACAAAGGAAACTGATTTTCCTGAGGATGTTAAAACCAAGAAGGGGGCAGAAAGAGGTAGGGAAGCCCCTACTGTGTGCCAGCAACCAACATTATTATTATTATTATTATTATTATCTCATTTTTTCTCAGGAGAGACAAGACTGGTCTGATTTGGGGATGGGGGAAAGAAAACAGTGACATTTGATCTCTGAATGGGCCATCAGAAGAGGAGGTGTGAGACCTGGCAGGAAGCCCTACCCAACAATACTACCCTATGGGAAGATCCCTGACTTTGGAGTCAGAGATCTTGGATAGGAAACTCAGCTCTGCTACTCACTTACTACCTCAGTGATCTTGAAGAAACTTCTGTGGGCCTCAGTTAGCTTATCTTTAAAATGGGAGAAAAAGGAATAATAATGTCATGTTCATATCCTCCTGACAGAGCGGTGATGGATTCAGAATGCAGTTTGAAATGAATTTCTGCAGCATGATCAATTTGGGAATTTGTTTTGCTTAACTACACATATTTGCTTTGAGAGGCACTCCACCCCCATTACTGGAAGAGAGTAGATTTCTGTTAATTGAAAAAAAATCGAATAAAAAAAAATTTTAATGCCATACCACTAGAACCTGGCATCTCTTGAAGTCCCTTCCAGAAACTAAGGTCAACAACAGTAGCTCTCTTTTCTATATGCTTTGAGTTTATGAAGCATTTTCCTGAGATCAGACCAATGAGAGAGGTAATATTAGTATAATCCCTTTTTACATGTGGGGAAACTGAGGCTCAGAGATGTTAAAGTATGCCCAGATCTTACCTGAGACTTGATCCCAGACATTCTCATTCCTTCTAAGATCTTTCCCCTCCAGTATCTATTCACTCATGTTTCTAAATGTTTCCCTGATTCCCAGTTCTTTGCTCAATGTTTCAACTTCACCACCACCTATAAGCACCCAAACTGAACTGTGTGCCAGGGTCTCATCCTCAGCTGCCAACTTGCCCTGACTTTGGTTTTACCCAGTTATACTTCCTGATGTTTTCCTCCTCAGGGGTCTCTGTATTCCAATACAGGCTCCTCTATTTGGATGAATAATGCTTTACAAAAGCGATTTGTAACCCTCAGAGTGCGATGTACAGATAGATTTATTATCATTAGAACTGTCCCCACTGCAAGCTAGAGCCAGACCTACCCCTTTGTGCAGGCCCCAGATGAGAGTGGGGGACCACCGATGTGTGGGCTGCACAGCCACAAACCTCTTGTTCATTCTGGCCCTACAACAGAGAACTGAGCCCCCTGGCATCACGCTGGGCTTTGCGATTTCAGAGCAGCTGCCGTCAGCATTCTGGGCAGAGAGGAGGACGCAGGCAGTGAGGGAGGTGTTGTTGCTACTCATTTGCTAACGAGCCTGCTATTTACAGAACAGAATGAAATGGGTTTGTAAGTCTCCAGGGCTGGCGTGGTGGTTGGGCATGTGAGGGATTATCAAGCAGGCTCAGCCTGAACCAGGGGAGACCAGGGAGCCAGCCAGTGGAGTGAGAAGAGTTCTGAACTCGGAGAGAGAGGACCTGACTGAGAGTCTAACTTCTGTCTAGATGATTGGGATAGGTCACTTCCCTCCCTGGACCTCAGTTTCTTCATTCATAAAATGCAAGGGTTAGATGATTCCATCCCTAAGGCTTTTCCATCTCTCATATTTACTTGGAGGGAAGGGTCTGGGGCTCAGGGAATAGATCAAGAATCCAGAAAGTCTTGCTAACCTGGGAGGTAAGGATATAGTAGGCTGGAGAGCATGGCAGTTCAGAAATTTCAAAGCAGCTGTGATGCCTCCCAGCGTGGAGGAGCAGGCAAGTGTATAGCTATTTTGCTCTCCATGCTCAAGATCTCCCCAAGATATGGTTATGTTGCTGTCCTCAGGAATGGCATAACGCAATCTCAGATTCACACAGAAACATCCAAGCTGCTCTCTTGACACACATAGTCAGAGCCAAAAGAGCACATCCCTTGCTGGGAGAATATGGGAGGCAATGTAATAATATGGGAGGAAAGCATGTAGGATTTGGAATCAGAAGACCTTGGTTCAAATCCTGCTTGTGCAACTATCTGTATGACCTTGAATCTTCAGTTTCCTCAACTATAAAACTAGGCATAAATTCTTGAACCTCTGATTCGATCTGTCTCTCTAGCAACCATATAATTCTTTCAGGCTAAGATTTACCAGAGAGTTGAGCTATGCTATTCCAGGAGCTCACTGCCCTTTTACCTTCCTGCCTTTCTTTACATTTGCTTTTCAGAGAGGATAAGGTGCTGAAAGTCAAGGAAGAAGAGTTAAAATCCTGCCTTAGACACTTGCTAGCTATGTGAAGAAGACAAAGAATCTGGGACTAAGAGAAGAGACTCGGGGTCATGGGGAGAGGTGGGTTCATAGGAAATGCCATGGGAAGCCATTTATAGGTCCCCATGTGAGCCAATCCACGAGACCTGGTTATATCCCAGGGCCCCCTCCTTGCCCAGTTCTATTCTCTCTTGCCAAACTCTCCCATCCCCTAATAAGCACGTCTGAATCGAGGCCCTGCTGTGTTGAGGCAGGAGACTTGGCTCTTGAATCTCAGTGGTGGAGATGACAGAGACCTAAGGAGCATCTGGTTCAACCCCCTCATTTTATAGCAAAACTGAGCCCCCAAGGGCACAAGAGTCGGGAAGCAGCAGAGCTGCTTCAGCCCACGTCTTCTGACTCCATATCTAGCCTGGCTTGTCTTTATCCCACACTGAGATGAGCCCAGGGGTTCTCACAATTTTCTGTATCATGGGTCCCTTTGCTGTCTTGTGAAAACTCTGGGCCTCTTCTCAAAACCATGTTACTAAAACCATCCAATAAATTGCATAGGATTACAAAGAAAATCAATTATATATAGTTATCAATATGCATAAAAATAGAGAACTATTTCAATATATTTATGTTGATATATTAAGAACAATTTCTGTATAAGCAGATTTTTTCTAATTTGGAGTAAGAAGCTAATGGCACAGTGGGAAGTGTACTGGCCCTGGAGTCAGAAAGATCCTGCCTCAGATGCTTACTAACTGTTAGTAAACATCTGAGAAAGTCACTTATCCTCTATCTGCCTCAGTTTCCTCAACTATAAACTGGAGTTAATAATTGTTGTGAGGAGCAAATGAGTATATTTGTCAAATGCTTAGCACAATGTCTGCTACACAGTAGGAGTTTAATAAATGCTTATTTCCTTCCTGAAAGGCTCTCTCTAGAGTCAGGAAATCTGAGTTCAGATTCTGACCATAACTTTCAACTATCTATGGTACTCTGGCCAAATCACTTCTTCATCTGTAAAATAGAGACAATAAGAAATGTACTATCTACTTCACAAGACTTTGTGGGGGAAAATACTGTAGAAAAAAACTATAAAAATGAGAACTATTACAATGATCAAAGACAATGATCAACTATTACAATAATCAATGATCAAAGAAAATACCATCCACATCCAAAGAAAAAACTACAGAGTCTGAATACAGACCAAAGCTTACTATTTTCCATTTTTTAAATTTGTTTTATGCTTTATGTTTTTTTTCCTCTCATGTTTTTTTCCCTTTTGGTCTGATTTTTCTGTCACAACAGTACTAATAAGGGAAATGTGCTTAACATAGTTGCGCATGTATAACCTATAGCATATTGCTCACTGTCAAGGGGAAGAGAGAGAGAAGGAAGGGAGGGAGAAAAATGTGGAATTCAATCTTTAAAAACGTGAATGTTGAAAAATGTCTTTGCATGTAATTGGAAAAATAAATAAATTTATATTTAAAATATAAAATTATGGACTGTTTGATGACCAAAAAAATGAGAATTATTGCTATTGTCATTACCCTTCTTGGAATCTGTTGTCTTGATGAATAGTTCCCTTAGTAGCCCATTCTACCACACATCCAGTCCTACCTCCAGCTATGGACACATTTTTCCCCCTGCCATCTTCTTGCCAACCTTTCCAGATTCATAATCAAATTGATCCATTGTGTTCTGAAAGGATATGTCAATCTACTCCCATGTGACCACTCTCACCATCCCAGAAGGTTTCCAAAACAAAATATCCATACCTATCCACCACTTCCCTATAGGTTGTCTCCCCCTTCTTGAGGGCAGTCTGTCTTCACCTTTGTATTTGCATCCTCAGCTGCTTAGAACTATTCGTGTCTCATAGTAAGCCCTTCATAAATGTTTTTTTGATATATTCATTGATACCTTCAGTCTGACTAAGGAAATATAGAAATGTGGAAGGAGATGAGATTGGAGCTAATTAAGTGTAAACTTCAAAGGTATCTCAATAAGCAGGACTTGAACCATAGGACCCTAAAGTTGGAAGGGTCCTTAGAGTTTGACCCTCAACTCCCTCATTTTATAGATGAACAAAGAGGCCCAGAAAAGTAAAGTGATATAGTTAAGAGTGTAGAGAGGGAGGCCTATATGAGCTATTCTAGAGGGGAAATGTTATAAGCTGTTAAAGGTAGAGAAGATTTGAAGAGCAAAAGGAACACTTCCCCTGAAGGGATAGCTAAAAGAAAAAGGAATAAATATGATGGTTGACTTTTATAAACTGTGACCTAGGCTCCTGACCAAGGCTCCTTGGGTCTGCTTGTGTGCCTGGGGATTGGAGGGTCGCCTGGCACCACCTGTGTAGTAACAAAGAAATCCCTACCCTCTGGTAGTTCATATCATGTTACTGATGCTTAGAGTCCAAAAAGGAATACAACTTGCAATGAAATCAGATGAAAAAGACATGATTTCTCTCCCTGGGGTGGAATGGGGAGAATCAGGGAAGGTTTCTTGGTAGAGATGGCATTTAGATTTGACCTTAAAGAATTTAAGAGGGTAGAAATAGGGGAGGTAGATGGAAGAAGGGTATTTTAGGTTTATCAACCTGAGGACCTTGAATTTTACTCAATTTGGCTAAGTGGAGTACTGTGAAATAAGGCCAGAAATGTAACCTGGGAGTTAGATCAGGAACGGCCTTGAATGCCAAGCCCAGGAGTTTGGACTTTATTCTACAGGCACCTACATGGTCTGTACCTCAAAAGACTGTTGAGCATGGTCAGAGATGTCTTTGCGAAAGTGAATCTGGCTTCCTATCCAGAAAGGGTTCAAGAAGCCACTTCCCTGAATGGCTCTTTCTATACTGGCAATGTTAACAAGCTTCAAATTACCCTGGTTCCCCTGTCCAAATTGATAACCCCCCTCTCCAGAGGGAGCTGTAATAGTTACTAGCCTGGGGGAAGAGGAAAAACCAGAAATCAGTAGGTCTGGTTCTTTCCTTCATTCCAGATTCTTCTGGGAGAACTCACTCCCTTATCAGTCATAGATGCCTCATTGTTAATAAATAAATGGGAGCCTTGACTGAGAAAATGGCTTGGGCTTTAATTTCTTCACTATAGAATGGGGCTAATATAATAACTCCTACCCTGCTCCTTTCCCAGGGCTGTTAGAAGAGCAACCTATCACTTAATTGTTTCTCTCTCTCTCTCTCTCTCTCTCTCTCTCTCTCTCTCTTTTACATTTTTGACAAGGCAACAATTTTCAAATATTTATTCATGAAATATTAGAGAATGATTGAAGAGAATCTATTAGATTATAAACTTCTTTCAGGCAGGGACTGTCTTTTGCCTCTTTTTTATATCCCTGGGGTTTAGCACTTAGTAGGTTTTGTTTATTAATTGAGAATCCCCACAAAAGGAGAATGATCAATTTAATTTGACCAACATTCTTTAAGCACCTACTGTGGGGGGAATGGGGCGGCTAGGTGGCGCAGTGGATAGAGCACAGGTCCTGGAGTCAGGAGTACCTGAGTTCAAACCCGGCCTCAGACACTTAATAATTACTGGCTGTGTGGCCTTGGGCAAGCCACTTAATCCCATTGCCTTGCAAAAATAAATAAATAAATACATAAATACATAAATACATAAAAAAATGTAAAAATAAAATAAAATAATCATTAAAAAAGCACCTACTGTGGGTAGAGTCTTATACTGTGGTTAGGTATGCAAAGACATAAGTCACAGGCTTTGCTTTCAAGGACCTTACACTATAGAAGGGAAAAGGATGAGTACACAAAATAGGGAGAATAAGGCAAATGTCAAAGACAAAATATGTTGAGAAATTTGAGAATTTTTCTCCTGGATGTTCAAGGCAGGCTTCTCAGAA
Organism: Macrotis lagotis; assembly: GCF_037893015.1. Lineage (NCBI taxonomy): Eukaryota > Metazoa > Chordata > Mammalia > Peramelemorphia > Peramelidae > Macrotis > Macrotis lagotis. Next base: position 355,579,660 of record NC_133658.1, on the reverse strand, counting down.
AAGTTTACACCTAATTTGGACCTTGAAAGAAAGGGTAGACTCTGACTGATCAGGTTAGGACTTCCTGAGTCCACGGTAGACATGAAAAATTCAATCCAATGGGCACTTATTAGGCTCCTATCATGTTCCAGGCCTTACTTAGGCTAGGCACTAGGAATAGAAAGGCAATAAGGAACATAGTGAGCAAAGGTACAAAGATGGAGTCATCCAGTTTGACTGGAAGACAAATACATGAGGAGATTCATTTGAAATAAAGCTATTTTTAAAAAGTAGATTAAAGGCCTTGAATATCAGCATCAGGAATTTATTCATTAGGCCATGGAGAGCCACTGTAGATACTATAATGGAAGAATCACATGAAGTCAACAGAAAGCTGAGTTAGGAAGATTACTCTGATGGAGGTACAGAGGATAGATTGTAGATGGAATAAACTAGAGGTGGGGAGACCAGTTAAGTGGCTATCATAGTAGCCTAAGCAAAAGATCTTTAGGGCCTGAGTCAGGGTAGGGGCAATCTGAATGGAGCAGCAGGGATGGGATAAGATTGTAGCAGTCAAATCTACAGGACATATTGAATGTAAAGGAGAAGAAAAGATTATGAGGACTCAAGGATGAAGGCACCTTCAGCAGAAATAGGGAAATTATAGGAAGGAAGAAGTTTAGGGAGAAAGGTAATAAATTCACTTATGAATGCATTTAATGTAGAAGGGTTAGTGGACCATCCAGGTGGAGCTTCTTAGCTAAGATACTGGAGTGGTTTGTCATTTCCTCCTCCAGCTCATGATGAAGAAATCTGAGGCAAACAGGGTAAAGTGACTTGCCCAGGGTCACACAGCTAGTGAATATCTGAATCTTTCTGATTCCAAGCCGAGGGCTGTATTCCCTGAGTCACACATCTACAGTGAGTCTTCCTTGTCTACAACCTCTCTCTTCTCAGATTTTCCTGGAGCCCTTTGTCTGGGATCCTTTCTTTGTTTCTGTCACATTCAATCTAGCATTAAGCTTATTTATGTATATATGTGTGTGTATGTATGTGTGTGTGTGTGAATGTATATGTATGCATCTCATATATAATATAAATCTTAATCTTAAGTCCTCCCCTCTAAGATTATCTCAGATTTACCTTATATGTCTTACTTATGCATAATTGTTTGCATGCTGTTTCCATTAGACTATTATCTTCATAAGGGATGGGATTTGGGGTTTTTTTTAGCTTTTCTTTGTATCCTCATCACTTTAGCACAGTGAGGTGTTTGTTGTCTTGACATATCATGTGCCTTCAAAGAAACTATAAACCCTTTCAGGGCAGGAACTATTTCTTTCTTACCCATGAGTCCCCCACTCAGCATGGGATCATACACTTAGAACTAAAGAGAAACCTAGGAAGCCATCAGGCTCCGCAAATCCCTTATTTGACATATGGGGAAGAAAAGAGATTTGCCAGGGTCACCTAGGTTAATGAGCATCAGAGTTGGAGTTTGAACTCGGGTCCCTGACAGATATCCCACTTATTCCACTCTACCATGTTGCCTCCAAGTAAAGAGTGGTGGTAGAGACCAACTAAATTGCTATTGTTTGAATTGATGGAATTAAATGGAGTTGAAGTCCCCTTTCTGAAGGAGTGGCTAAATGAAATAAGAGTTTGAGTCCTGGGGATCACATTTTCTCATTGTTCCTTTTCTTATAGCAAAAGTCTCTTTCTTCCCAAGGGAGACAGCCAGTGGAGAGGAGAGATCTCAGACAATTTGAGACTTGATTCAGAGATTCCACTTGGCTGTCTGTCTAGCTGTGTGACATTTTGCTAACTGGTCACCTCCTCTCTATGGTCCTCAGTTTCCTCTTCTGTAAAATGGAGTTAATGTTACTGGCACTACCTGAAACTCACAGAACTCTTGAGAACAAACTAACTTGTTCTGAAGTGACATAGATTTATGTTATTCTAGGAGGAAAGAAACTTTGAAAAATCATAAGGTCCAGAGAGTTAAATATGCTACCCATCTCCTGACAGAAAAGGGCAAAACATAATTATGGGATATAGGGGAAGGGAAAGAGAATAAGCTTTTATACAGCATCTTTGATCTGCTAGGCACTACATCAAGTCCTTTACGAATATTATCTCATTTGATCCCTACAACAACCATAAGAGGTAGGTGGTCTCATTAGTCCCAATTTACAACTGAGGAAACTGAGGCAAGCAGAGATTCAATGCTTATCTGGGATCAGACAACTCCAGTATGTCTGAGGTCAGATCTGAATTCGGATCTTTCTGACTTCCCACCCAACACTCTATCTACCATTCCACCTCAATCACTCCACTTTCACAACCAATCTGGGAATTTTTCTTGCTTGACTATACATATTTGTGAAAAGCATTTTGGTTTTTTCCAGTGACTGAGAGGGGAATGGGGAAGGAAGAGTGGGGGGGGCAGACAAAGGGAAAAGGAAGGAAGGAAGGAAGGAAGGAAGGAAGGAAGGAAGGAAGGAAGGAAGGAAGGAAGGAAAGGAGGAAGAAAAAGAGGATGAAAGAAAGAAAAAATAAGATCACAGACTTTTTTTAAAAAAAAAATGCACAGAGGAGAAAGGCCAGAAAGAATAAATGACAAGCAGGAGAGTTTTGAAAGTTACACATTAAATTCATTATTACATACTTGAAAAGCAATTTATACATAGTAGAGATCTACAATTCCCATGTATAATCTTTTTTAGGTTCACATTGTAAATGGGAATCCTCTTTTTATTTAGCACATAAATTCAGAATAATTATTTGGGGGAAAAAAAAAGAGTAGTAAGAGCTATGAAAAGAAGTCTTCCATTCCTTCACCTTCCCTGTCCTGGATAATTCCAACTGGAAGCTTCCATTCTCAGCCTCCTCCTTGCTCCTGTCCCCAGGCTGTGGCCCTCACTCCCCAGAAGGCTCTGGGAATTCCAGACCCTTCTGGGCTGCTTTTAGCTCCCAAGTGAAACTTGGCAGGGTGGGCCGTGTGCACCATCCGCCGCCCATATGTTTCCTGCTATTTAAAGGAAAACTCTCACTGTGTTCCTCCGACCAGGCGGCCTGACATTTCCAGAGAAACACTGGAATAAACTACCCAGGGGATTGGCAGATAAATTTGGCCTCATCTTTTTATAAAAACTTTTAGACTTGCTCAGAAGGTGTGGCCCAGGTAAGAGTTTTCTTCTAGATTCCTCATTTTCTGGTCTGAAGATGTCCTGACCTTTTGCCTGCAAACCTGTGTAACCTTGTGACTAGTCTGGCCTCTCCTCAAGAGAAGGAGCCTGAAACAACAGAAAGAACCCTGGTCTCAGGGTAAGACAGATCTGGTTGGAATTCTGCCTCTGACACTAGCTGGTAATTTTGACCAAGGATGGAAGAAAAGAAAAAAGCATTTTTAAGCTCTTATTTGTCTAGTGTTATACTAACTTTTCAAATATCTCATTTTCTACCCATAACAACCATGGGAGGTAGATAATCTTATTACCCTCATTTTACTGGTGAGGAAATTGAGGCAGACAGAGATTAAATGACTTCCCTAGGACATATAGCTACTAAGATTCTGAGGCTAGGATGTGAATTCAAGTCTTTCTAACTCCAGGTTGAGTCCTCTATCCATTGTGCCACCATTTATTTTCTCTAACTTTCAGTTTTGTCATCTCAATTATTGTATATCTACAATGTGCCAGATACCTGGAATACAAAGACAAAAATGAAACAGCCCCTACTCTCAAAGAGCTTCTGTTTTCTCAAGTAACTGATACAGGAAATAAATACAAAGCAGTTAAAAACAAGCATCGGGAGGGTACAAGCAATATGCAAAGATAACCTGCTATTATGAAGGGAATGAATCAACCCCCATCCATACTCAATACTGGGGCAGATATGGTGGCAAATAATCATTTATCTCTACCCTTTCAGGGTTTACAGTCTTCTTAGTTAGAGCAGATAAAACAAACCCAATGGGGAGAAAGAGTTCTCAGTCCTGGGAAATGTCAGATGGTAAGTTCTTTGAGACTCAAAGGGAGAGACCAGTATAGGGTACAGTGATCAAAAAAGACTTGATGAAAAAGGTGGGTTCTGGAAAAGAAAAACTACCATAGCAGAGATTTGAAATATCAAGAGACTGTAGGAAATATTGTACCAAGTCTGGAGTCAGGAAGACCCGAGTTCAAATTTGATCTCACACAATTAATAACTGTGTGACCCCGGGCAAGCTGTATGATTCTGCCTCAGTTTCCTCATCTATAAAATGATCTAGAGAAGGAAATGGCAGACCAATCCAGTATCACTACCAGAACAACTCCAAATAGGGTGATAAAGAGTAGGATGTGACTAAAATGAATAAACAACAATAACATAGCAAAAAAAGTCTAGGGTTCTCATCCTGCCAATCTCTTCCCTTTTAGGCTTTGGTTTCATGTATAAAATAAAGAACTCAGACTAGGTGTGTGTACTCAGGAGATTGGTGCTACTGGGGGATCTCAGTCCAGCCCCCTCATTCTGGTAATAAGTGACAGAGATAGAAATCAAATTTAGCTCCTCTGACACCAAGTTCAGTAGAAAGGGTTAAAACACCATGGTGCACCCTCACAGAATCTCAGGTCTGAAGAGGACCTGAGGGTAAATTATATTTTTTCTTTGGCAAAAACAGTTGAGAGGCAGGAGGTGACAATATAGAGTCCATTCTGACCAAGGGTACAGTCACAGAGCTGGAAAGGAGTCCCAAATCAGCAATACAATGGGCATGGTAGCCTGTCCTCAGCTTCCTGATACAAGTGTACTCAAAGAACACTTATGTTCAAAAGGTGAACTGTGAGGTGAGGGGCAAGAAGGAAGCACTTTCCCTTTCAAATGCCATCACCCAAAGCAAAGCCGCATTTGCCCAGGGCTAGTTGTAGCTCTGACTTAGAAGCAATACTTTCAAACGGCCTTGTGAACAAGATTCCTACCTGCAATATTGCTGGCAAGTGACCCAGTCATTATTTGACCACTTCCTCCCTCCTGAGATGACTATATATATATATATATATATATATATATATATATATATGCCTTGGGTTTTACTCTCCATTCTTGAGACTCTTTGTCCTTCTGGTGCTCTGGCCCCATCCAAAATCAAATGCTCCTTGTCCCTTCACTGTCCCCCCCTTCTATAAGAAGGAAACTGAGACCAGAATAGGGAAGAAACTTGTCTAGCATTACTTGATGAGTCAGGACCAAAGCCAGAAACTGAACACAGGTGTTTTGATTCCTAGTTCAGGAATTTTTTCTTCATAACCTTGCCTCAACCTTAGGACAAAGGGGTTGCAAAGCAAAGGCAAGATCTTTGTGGGAGTAATCTGGGAAGGCTTCCCAGAGGTGGTGAAAGTTTGAACCGAATCCAAAAAGAGTATTAAGGCTGTGGCTTGGCAGAGGGGAGACAGCTGGGCCAGGTTCCACGTGCTGTCTCAGCTTTCACATTGGCATCAGCCCTTCCCCCTCTGGTTCAGAGCCTGCTGGCCCCAGGACTGGGGAGTCATGAGGTAAAAAGAGCAGGGAGTTTTTTAGGAGCTGGAAAAGCATAAAATGAAGAGTAGAGCTAGAAGAGGCCTAGAGCATGGAATATACAATGTTAGAGTCAGCAAGGGCCTTAGAACCTAGAACAAAGAATGTTGATTTAGAAGGGCTCTTAAAACATACTACTGACTTAGGTGACCTTGAGCAAACCACTCTCGGAGCCTATGTTTTGTTCTGTCTAAAAGGAATAATATATTTGCAGTGCTTACATTCCAGCGTAGTTGTAAGGGAAGTGCTTTGCAAACTCCAATATGCTCCACAAATATGAGTAGTTTTTATTGTTGCTTAAATTTGCTAGACCTTTCATTTATTGGTGTAAGGAACTTCCAGTAAGAACACTTCCTTTACCAATGCAGATAGTCAATTGTTCTACAACAAACGTTTTAGAGACTTGTCCCTAAGACTAAGAGATACTAAGAACCTGCCCAGAGTCATATAAGCAGTATATGTCAGAGACAGAGCTTGAACCTATATCTTCCTGGCTCAGCCTGGTCTCCTATCAACTATTCTACAAAGGCTGTCATTGTCAAGACAATTATTAATGCCAGAGCTGGATAGAACATTGGATCTTAGAGCTAGGAAGGACCTTAACAACATAAAAGAGAATTTCAGGGACAGGAAAATCTCAGACTACTCCCTCACTTTACAGGTGACTTAAAAGTAACCAGATAGTATTGTAGATGGCTCTCTGGACATGGAGTCAAAAAGATCTGGGTTCAAATCCAGTCACAGATATTTATGGGCTGTATGGCCCTGCACAAGTCTTTTAACCACAGTCTCCCTTAGTTTTCTCCACTGTAAAATAAGCATTTTAGACTTGATGACCTCAGAAATCTCTTACAGCCCTGTCTATGTTTCATATCAAGTGACTTGTCCATGATTTAATAGTTAAGAGGATAATGAAGTCTATTTCTGTGGGTCCCAATCTAGGATTCTTCTCCACCAAATTGTCACTTCCCCTCATCAGAAGCATTTCTGGCCTGAGGAAAATTGTGTCAGCATACACATACACACAGAGGAAATGGCCTTCATATTAGAAGGCTTAATTTATGGACCTAGCCAACAGCAAAAAGCCAGTGTCCAGAGTTAAATCCTTCTTATACCCTGAGGCTGTAGTGGTCACTACTCACTAATGGGGGCTGTGACCAGGGAACAAAAGAATGTCTTCACCTGGGGAAAGAACATTAGCTCAATATAAGGGGGAAACTTCCTTACAAATGGAGTTGCCCACCTGTGTCATGGGCTACTTTGGAGACAGTGAGTTCCCCTTCACTAGAGGTCATGAAGGAGAGACCTGTTGACCACTTGCTTGAGGATGATGGTATAGGGAATTATAGTTCAGGTATTGTCTAGATTAGATTGCTTCTGAGGCTTCTGCCAACTCTGGCATTCTGCGATTCTGTAATCATGATGGTCGTGGGAGGTGGCCCTCCTTCTCTGGGGAAACCCACAAGATGGTTTTCTCAGTAACTGGCACGGGGGAGCTAAACCAGCTGTGGGAAAGACCAGGAACCCTGGGACATAGCAACATAGCACAGTGGAAATCACTGGCTCTGGGGTCAGAGGCCCTGACTTCAGATTTTGCCTCTGTTACTTTACTACCTAGATGAAGCATACCACCTCTCTGGGCCTTAGTTTCCTCCTCTGCAGAGTAAGGAGATTGAACTAGGTGGCCAAAGGATCCTTTCAGCTCCAGATCTCTAATCCTGGGACATGGAGGAGGTCTGAGCGTTGGCATCTACTGTGTCCCATTCTGGTATGTCCCAGACCCAAGTCATCCAGGATTAGGCTCTGGAATTTACAATTGCCTTGAATGCGAGCGAGAGAAGGAGGTTAGAGACAAAGGAAGTAATGCCCAGGTCCCAGTTGGTTTTAAGAATCCTGGGCCATGCTTTGTTGCTTCCTGGCCATCTTGGCAGCAGATCTTTGGCTGAGGGTCCTCCTGCACCACAGGCAGGAAGATGCTGCAAAGATGCTGAAAAAGTAACTGGAGTCCATCAACTCAAGGTTCCAGCTGGTCATGGAAAGTGGCAAATTCGTACTGGGCTAAAAACAGACCCTGAAAATTATCAGACAAGGCAAAGCCAAATAGGTCACCTTAGCCAATAACTATCCAGCCTTGAGGAAATCAAAGATTGAATATTACGCTATGTTGGTCAAAACTGCATACATCACAACAGTGGAAACAATATTGAATTGGGTAATTCATTGGGTAAAAAGTACAACAGAACTAGCTATCATTGATCCAGGTGATTCTATTAGCATTAATATTAGAAGCATGCCATAATGGACCAGTGAAAAGTAAACTGTACAAAAGTATTCTTTAATAAATTGGTCAGAGATTATTTTAAAAAAAAAAGAATCCCAAGTCACATCATAGGGCAATGAACTCCCATTCCATAGTATTGCCTTCTTTATGTATTTGTGAGCGCATGGTTAGAAATGACCTTGTCAGGCTGGAGATGATGATGGTGGTGGTGATCGTGGTGATGACAAAATATTTTAAAATTATTATTAGGATCTTGGATTTGGAACTGGAAGGGTCTTTAGAAACCAGTAACTCCCTTAATCATCCACCTATAGATGAGTAAACCAAGGTACAAAGAGATTAAATGACTTGTCAGGATCCAAGCAGCTTTAGATTCATAAAATACTTTATAGCTGAGGAAGGGATTTCATGTCCATTATCTTATTGGAACTTCACAACAGCCATGAGGAGGAGGAAGGGCAGTGATTAATAGCTCCATTTTACATACTGGAAAAATGGAGATCCAGAGGCAGGAAGAGATTTATCCAAGACCACAGAGCTAATGAACTCAAAATCAACTTTCTGATTTATTCCAAATCTAACATGGCCAGGAAAGAGGCACATCCTGACCCTAGTAGGGGAGAGAAAGAAGTGATATCTATGCACCTTACAGTGATCTCTCCCTTCTCAGGTCTCATTAACACTTTCTACTCCTAAAATATGCCATATATTGTCATCTGTGGTATAGTTAAATATGTCCATATTCTATCCTTCCTGGTAGAGTATGAGCTCTGTGATAACTAGTCAGTCAGTAAACATTTATTAAACTCCTACTGCATGCTGGATTCTGCACTGTGGATTCAAAGACAAGGAGCATGCATTATCTAAACTTTTTATCTCCACCAATAATAGGGCTCTGCCCATAACACATGGTTTAAGAGGCAGTGTGGCATAGTAGACAAGATTCTAGAGTCAGAAAGATATAGGTTCAAATTCCGCCTCTTGATACCAGCTTTGGGTCTCAGTTTACTTGATTGTAAAACAAGGGGGTTGGCCTTGAAGACCTCTAAGTCTGTAATGAATTGAATGAATAAGAAGTCATAACAGGTCACATTACTAGAGTTCTTTCTCTGCCATAACTCTGTGAGATGGAATGATCTGGTACTATTATTTACATTTCATGCATGAGAATAAATGGGGAATAGAGAAAGCAACTCCAAGGTCAGTGTTCTGTCCACTCATGTCTCACTCTGCTTTCTATACATTGCCTTCTTTAAACTTCACTGGAAAATTATTTTGAAGAATCCTTAGGTGTCAAATCATCCAACATCTTCAATACTGGGTCAAACTCTTCAAATGCTCAAACTCTTCAATGGCTCCCCTTTGCCTCTAGAATAAAATGCAAAGTCATCTACAAGTTGGCTCCCAAATCCCTTTCCAGGCTTATTTAATATTTTTCAAATTTACATGCTCTGTACAACCAAAGTAGTATACTTACTGTTCCCCCACTCGACATTACATTTTCTACCTCTTCATTTTTGCTTAGGTTCACATACACACACACACACACACACACACTCACTCACTCACATATAGATTCATATACATGCACACACTCATATGTATACTCACACATACATATATTCACACATATATTGTTAAACATAATTTTCTTAGGCTAAAAATGAAATGACAAAGTTAGTTTATAAATGAAGTTTTGTTCTCTAGGATCTTGCCAAAAACCCACAGGTGAATGGCATCCTTATGAATACCAATGTTGATACAAAATTCTGGGGCCATTTTATATAGAAAGGACAAAGAATAATCAAAACTGAGTTAAGTAACCATATGAGATTTCACACCAATGACAATATGATCCTCTCATATCTTATAATATTTGCTTAAAATTCCTATTGACAAGAATCCCACTTGGTTTGGAGACTAAATGTTTACAAATAACAATAGATTGCTCTCTCCTCATCCAAGATGTCTCTTATCTTGAGGTTTGTTGATCAGGTAAAAGGAATTATTGGCACTATCATTGAGTTTTTAAGGCAGTATTGACACAGGGCAAGTCAACATTTGGGATGTAGGAGATAGGCCTTACATAGCAAACTGACAGTTGTTTACATGCTGAAATTTATAACTATTAGTTAAAGGTTAAGAGACTAATTTTTTTATTAGAAGTATTAATTTCAAATTAAAGAATATCAGATTAGACAATATATACTCACTATATATATATATATGTATATACACAATCACAAAAAAATATGCACTCACACTCATCCAAGCACACATGAACATCCATGTCTGCAATGCTTTCCTCTCCTCTTATCTGCACAGAAAGGACAGTTCCCTTGACTTCCTTTAAAACACAATTTGGTTGCTGATTCCCAATAATTTTCCTAAACTCCTTAGTTTTTGGCACTGCCTCTTCCTAAAATTAACTTCAATTACTTTATATTTATTTCTTTACATATTGTATCTGGTCAGTAGAATGTAAAGTCCTTGAGAGGAGGAACCAATTTTATTTTTGTACAAAATTTTGTGTTTATATTTATATTTTATTATTGTAACAATACCTTACCTTCCACATGCATTTAGTGTAAGAAGGGATCTCTGAGGCCATCTTGTTCTTGGACTAAAAAAATGGACCTTTAGATAAATGTGCCTTCTCTAGGTGACATGGAAAATAAGTGTTGTAGACTGGATTTGAACCTAGCTCCCCTGATTCCAAAGCCAATGAGGAATTGAATCCCTTCATTTTATAGATAGAGAAACAGAAGCCCAGAGGGAGAAAATGCTTTGCCCAAGATTATCCAGTTAATCAATCAACAAACATTATTACTATGTATAAGTTATCCCTTCCACATTGAGGAGGTAAATCTGAAAAATCTGAAAAATTGACCCTTCCTTCATATCAGAGAAGTCTGAATTATTATGGTATTAAAAGATAAAATATGTTGATATTATAAAACTATATATATATATATATATATATATATATATATATATATACATATAATGTAATTCTGAGTTTCCAAACTTTTTGTGTCATATTCTGGCCTTTGTATATTGTCTGTTCTGTAAAACTCCCCCCCCAAATTCCCATTAACATTTAACATTTTAGGCCAACCATACAATATATCAAAACCATGATGAGGACAGATGAGATGTGAAAGGGATAATTGTATTATTATAGATTATTGTGTTACAGTCACTAGAGGTACAGAGAAGAGCAAGAATAATCCCTATGCTCAAAGAAAACATGTAAATAACTAGGCACATACAAGATGAATAGAAATAAAATGGAAGATAATATCAGAGAAAAGGCATTGGGAGAGGGGAGATGTAGGACAGGGAAAGACTAAGTCTTGAAGAAAAACAGGAAGAAAGGAGGAGGGAGAACCTTCCAAATGGAAGGGTTCTTGTTGCATAATGGTAGAACAAGAACAAGGCAAGTAGTCTCTTAGCTCTCCCCTTCTTCCCCTCCTTGCAGATAATGAACAATATACCATCAAATAGGTAATGTCATAACGATGGATGAGTGTGAGGCAGGATGAGGCTCACAGATTTGGCAGCTATCATCGCTGCCACCGTCTTAGGCTGCAGCATCCAGAACCAGGAGGTGATAGCCCCACCGGGCTCTGCCCTGGCCAGACACCATATGGAGGTTTGTGTTCCGGGCCACATTTGTGGAGGACATTGACAAGCTGGAATCCATCCAGAGTCCAAGGTCTAGTATGGAGAGAGACCTAGAGTCCAGCATGTCCAAGGAGCGGTAGGGAAGAACATGGGCAGGGGAAAGGGAATGGACATGATTAGCTGTTTTCAAGTATTTGAAAGTCTGTCATACAGAGGAGAGATTAGGTTTGCTCTGCTGGCCCCAGAGGGGGTGGGGGATGAGGGAGGGGGAAAGGTTCAGAAAGACAGATTTAGGTTCGTTTGATTTGTTTTGTTTTGTTTTGTTTTGTTTTTAGGTTTTTGCAAAGCAAATGGGGTTAAGTGGCTTGCCCAAGGCCACACAGCTAGGTAATTATTAAGTGTCTGAGACCGGATTTGAACCCAGGTTACTCCGGACTCCAGAGCTGGTGCTTTATCCACTGCGCCACTTAGCCGTCCCAAGATTTAGGTTTGATACAAGGAGGAAAAATCTTAACAATCTGAGCTGTCAATAAGCAGAATGGGATAGGAGGGAGGAAGGGAATTCTCCCTAAGTGGATATCTTCCAGCAAAGGTGGATGAACACTTAACTGGGAAGTTGTGGAGGGCATTTTATTTCAGATAGACCTCAGAACTGAGGGCTCTTCAAAGTTCCTTCCATTCTCCTTTTGTGATTTTGTGAATGTGCCATAATTCCAAAGAAAGCTCTGTTATCTCTTGGCCTTGGAAAGAGTTTTCTCCCACGGAACACAGCAGAAATATGGAGAAGAGAGTTTTCATCTTCTACAAATATCAACATGCACAGACATTTAGGAGAGACCAAAGGCCACTCTCTTAGTATGGGAGCATAGAAGTAGGAGATAGGGAAAAACTTTACACCTGGTGGCTATAGGCAGGAGATCTGCTATCAAAAGATAAGAATGGCAGACCTTTGGGAAGCCGCTGAGAGAAATAGGACCAGACCTTACTGAGGAAACATTTGTCAATCCCCCATGGCAGAATCTGAGGTATAACCTACATCCACTGGGGGGGGAGCGGGGATTACTACCTTTCTGTGGTCCTTCCAGGGAAATCAAGTGAAATTCCATGACTATGAGAACTAATGCAATGGTAAGAGACAGTTTATAGGACCAGTAAATAGCAAATTTGGGACTCAATCTCAGGACTTTGGATTTTAAATCTAGCACTCTTCTCATTTAATTATTCAAAAAATATTTATTAAGCACCTACTGTACAAGCACTGTTATAGATCCTGGATATATAGAAGCAGAAATTGAAAAAGCTCCTTCCCTTGAGAAATTTAGAGATTATTAAGGAAACAACAGGCACACCAATAAGTCAATAGACAAGATATACAAAGTGATACAACATACTTGGCAGGGTGGGGGAAGACAGGCACCAGTAAATGAATGGGAAACAGAAAAGACCTTGTTCCCTTCTACCACAGACTGAGGAATGAGGAGGTCTGAGCCCATCTCTTCCATCAACTTACAATCTGACCTAGATATGTCCTTACTTCTCTCCAGAACCCAATTCTCTTTTCTACAAAATGGAAAACTCTAAAATGGAAGGCCAAAGGAGCTCTCTGAAATTTTGTCACTCCATAATCCTTTCAGCTTTAGAGCCATAGATATTACAGAAACTCAAAGAATGTCAGGCCTTGAAGAGACCCTTTGGAGGAAACTGAGACCCCAAATGGGGAATGGACTTGTTCCACATCACAGAAGTTCAGAGAAGCTGTAGTGGGTTCAAGCACCATAGGAAAGTTGTATTGTTCCAGCATATCCAACCCTTTATGACCACACTTGGGTTTTTTTTTGGCAAGGATGGTGAAATGCTTTGCCATTTCCTTGTCCGACTCATTTTATAGATGAGGAAACTTAAGCAAACAGGGTGAAGTGATATGTCCAGAGTCACACATTTAGTAAATGTCTGAGGTCGTTTTGAATTCAGGTCTTCCTAACTATAGCCACAGCACTTAAACAACACCTTGAATAATGAGTAAAAAGATGACTTGGTTTACAGGGTGTCCTTTAATGCTTAAAACTGGAGTAAGGTTTTTTGAACAGCCTGTACTAGAAGAGACCAAGATCTTTTCAGTTTCCCATCCATTTACTGGTTCCTCTCTTCCCCCATCCTGCCAAGTATGTTGCATCACTCATATATCTTGTCTATTGACTTATTAGTGTGCCTATTGTTTCCTCGATAAGCTCTAAACTTCTCAAGGGAAGGAGCCTTTTCAATTTCTACTTCTACATATCCAGGATCTATCATAGTGCTTGTACAGTAGGTGCTTAACAAATATTTTTTGAATAATTAAATGAGAAGAGTGCTAGATTTAAAATCCGAAGCCCTGAGATTGAGTCCCAAATTTGCTGTTTACTAGTCCTTTAATTTTTTGAAGCCTTGGTCTCTTTATATTATGAGGATAATAGGCTTTGCTCTTTAAATACTAGATCTGTGACATCTAACTAGTTACTAGCCATCTCTGAGCTTTGGTATCCTTGTACTTTCACTACCAAGCAAATCAAATCTTCCTTCCCTGGCCTACCAATGGTCCCAGGGAGGGGGATAAGGGGGGGGGGGCGGGGAAGAGGGGAACTTGTCTGCCCAGCTTGTCCTGCCAGGGCCTGGCAGGGAACCTTAGGAAAACAGAGAACAGAGCCTGTCCCTGTTGGGGATTTCAGACTATCACGGGAGACCCTTCATTTCAGACAGTCCGTCTGCACATGAATATGCACACACAGACACACGTGCAGACCCACACGTGCACATGCGTATTCATCATGGATTACAGTGCTGGCTGGTTTCGCTGTGACAGATGTTCTGGATCTCCATGACAACCTGCGCAGCTGGATGGGCAGCCATGGCAGTACAAGGACACGTTGGCAAAGGGTCAGCCTCCGATGTTCACCAGTCCCCTGGAACTTGCTTTGAGGCCTCTGGGATCCTGATGCATTGTTCACTTTTAGCCATGGGTCGCTTCTCTCCCAGGGTTCTTTCTGTGTCTTTTTCTTTCCTTCTGTGTCTTTTTTCTTGACAGAGGCCCAGCTCAACACATACCTCCTAAAATCACAGAACCTCAGAATTTTAGTCCCTTAGAAGATTATCTTATATAAATCCTTCATGTACTTAGGAAGAAACTGAGGCCCAAAAAGAGGTGCGGACTTCCCAAGGTCACTGAACTAGTCATCACAGAGCTGAAATTCAGACTCAGATCAATCTCTTGACTCTCAATTCACATAGACTTTATCCGGCCCCTCTAGGGGATCCCAGTCGGGTGCCCCAGGTCACATTTTCTTGGGCTCCCACAGGGAGATGGGAATGACTAGACTGAAAATTAGGGTTCCCCCAAGCTGCCCACAGGGCTTGGTTTTAAGTCTACCCTCCCCAAAGGGGTGGGCAGTAGAGACCACAGAGAGGAAAGGCAACCCATTTAGTCTGTTCCCTAGCTGCTTCAGCCCATAGCCCCCTCTCCATCCTTGACATGGCTGAAGGCTTTAATTTTGCACCCTTTGGGCCCACAGTTGTGTTGTTGTATGTTAAATAATCTGAATAAAGCAAGCAGGCCTCCAAGGGGGAAAAAAAGAAAATCAAGGTTTCCGCAATTTCTGTGTACATATGACCTTGGGCAAGTATCTTCCCTTCTCAGGACTTCAGTTTCCTCAGCTGTGAAATGAGAATAATGAGACTTGCTCTGCCAGGAATGTTCTGAAGATAGAACTTTGTGACCTTGAAAGGGCTATTAAAATGCAAGCTGCTGTTTTTCATTCTTATTTATCTCCTCCAACGTCTCACTGTGATGTGGATGGAACCTAGGTTCTGTCTGGAAAGCTTTGCCATCAGAGTGAAAATTCCAGGTGTGAGTCCCACTAAGATGGGAAATCCTCAGGTGTAGAAGTAGGCCAATCACCAGGAGATGAACTCTAGGCATCTCCCTCACCACCCAGAAATCAACAGCTGTTACTGATTAGAGGCAGTGACACAACACAGTGGATAGAGCACTAGGACTGGAGTCAGGAAGACCTGAGTTCAAATCTGACCACTTACTAGCTCTACAATCCTGGGCAAGGCACTTCACCCTGTTGGCCTCAGTTTCCTCATCTGTAAAATGAGCTGGAGAAGGAAATGACAAACCTCTGCAGTGTCTTTGCCAAGGAATCCTCATATGGAATTATGAAGAGGCAGACAAGACTGATCAATAAAAAAGTCAAAATTTGAACCCAGATCCCTGAGTTTCCCTCCTCCCTCTCTAAATTCAGTCTGCTTTGTACTATAGTAGTCTAATAAGGCTTGCAGGAACGTTAAGGGTTAAAAATTACTCATTCTGATGAAACCAAACGTCTCTGAGATGTTGAAATGTTATTATTATTTGCTCTGAGGTGGACCTTAAAGGAAAAGAGAATATCATTTGGCAAAGCCTGGGAGAAGAGGAGGAGGAGAGAGGTCCATTTTGGAGTCCTTGAGTTCTCCAGAGGAGGTACGGGAGGCTTCCTGAGCAGGGTAGCTGCAGTGCCCCTGGCCAGGCTCAGGGGAACCACCACCACACAGGGAGTTTTGGGAAGGCAGATTATTGTAACATCTATGTACTAGGAATATCAAATAGGCCAGCTAGGCTAGAATGCTTATACATGAGATGAGGGGGAATAGGAAATCAGTCCAGAAAAAATAGTTTGGAGCCAGATTTTAAAGGGCTTTAGAGTGTATATTTTATCCTGGATGA